>NC_053389.1:606994152-607594152 GCF_905171765.1 Bufo bufo | reverse complement strand
GTTTAAATATTATATATTTTTTTTTTAACCCCTCCAGCCTTATTTTACTATGCATTCTGTATTCAGAATGCTATTATTTTCCCTTTATAACTACGTTATAAGGGAAAATAATACAATCTACAGAACACCGATCCCGAGCCCGAACTTCTGTGAAGAAGTTCGGGTTTGGGTACCAAACATGGGCAATTTTTCTCACGCGAGTGCAAAACGCATTATAATGTTTTGCACTCGCGTGGAAAAATCGCGCATGTTCCCGCAATGCCCGTGTGAAAGAGGCCTAAGGCTACTTTTACACTTGCATCTGTAGAAAAACAGCTATTAAAAAATCGGCCGTTCTACTGTTAGACTGAAGTGTCTATCCCTGCACCAGATTTATAATCCAGTTTGAGCCACTGTGATAAATCTGGTGCAGGTCTCCACAGCCTGCCTAAAGGTGCTATTACACTGCCTGATCTGGGGATGAGAACATGTCCATCTGCACTTCTTTGCATCATCCTGATTACCCACTTCTACTGCATTCATTCCTCCCTCGTTATATTCGGTTCCGCACCTTGGAACCGAATCCGAGTTCGGGATTTTATTTTTTTTACAGTAAAAATCAATTTATGAAGTTATCGAAACTTCGCGAAGTAAAAAGCCAATACATTCTAATACTGTATTGAGCTCCCACTCCGTACAGTATTGAAATGAAGTTTCATGCGAATTGACTTCGCTCATCCCTAATTATCGGCAGCACATCCCTGATTACACGTGAATGAAAGATGCCCTTCTGCCGATGAAAATGCTCTTTCATTGGCTGATCGGCTGCTTAATAATTCAAGCCAGTTATCCTGAATGAGCGTTCCTATGAATGCTCGTTTGTGATGATTTTCTCATAAAGTTGAGGTCTAATAGGCCCTTAAATGGAACCTGTCACCAGGATTTTGTGTATAGAGCTGAGGACATGGGTTGATGGCCACTAGCACATCCGCAATACCCAGTCCCCATAGCTCTGTGTGCTTTTATTGTGTAAAAAAACGATTTGATACATATGCAAATTAACCTGAGATGAGTCCTGTCCCTGACTCATGTCACATACAGCACTCATCTCAGGTTAATTTGCATATGTATCAAATCGGGTTTTTTTGACACAATAAAAGCACACAGAGCTATGGGGACTGGGTATTGCGGATGTGCTAGCGGCCATCTAGCAACCCATGTCCTCAGCTCTATACCCCAAATCCCAGTGACAGGTTCCCTTTAAACTTATTTATGATTAGTAAATCTGCCCCAGTATTTTTTCTTTTTGCAACACTTTTGTGGTTTCCTCAGTTTTCTAATAGTTTATATCAAGAGAGGTGCTTTCTGGGCTTGTCTGATATCCCCTGACTGTCAGAGGATGCGCCTAATTTATGATGAGGCACAAATAATTGGCACATCCTTAGGCAGTCTGTGAGCTGCCCTAAACTTATGGCTGGCTTCATTTGCACTTAAAAACTGGCGTAAATCAAGATAAATTTGTCTCTGCTATTGGCTGCGCCCCTTTCTCACCCTTGCCACTTCCCTTTTTTTTTTTTAAGTGCCTAGGGTGGTGTAAAAAGAGGCACAGTATTAGTAATATTACAGGTTATAGTTACTAGAATTCTGAAGAGGTCGTTGATCCAGGGAGATATTCTGATTGCCCGATTGGAGTCGGGAAGGAATTTTTTTTCTCCTAAAGTGAGGAAAATTGGCTTCTACCTCACAGGTTTTTTTTTGTTTTTTTTTGCCTTCCTCTGGATCAACTTTCAGGATAACAGGCTGAACTGGATGGACAGATGTCTTTTTTTTCAGACTATAAACTATGTTATTATGTTAGTAAAAAAAAAATTTATATATATATATATATATATAGAATAAATGAACTCCGCAGCACATCCGAGTAGTGAAGAAGTAAAAGAAGCTTTAATCACCAAGCATGCGACGTTTCAATCCTCTCAATGGGATTTTTCTCAAGCAGAAAAATCCCATTGAGAGGATTGAAACGTCGCATGCTTGGTGATTAAAGCTTCTTTTACTTCTTCACTACTCTGATGTGCTGCGGAGTTCATTTATTCTATATTGTTTGGAGGTGGATCGCCGACTCAGCCGCTGGCACTCCGTCTGTACCTTTCAGACAGTGGTGCTGCCCACATTCCTTGGTCTATATATATATATATATATATATATATATATATATATATATATATATATATATATATATATATATATATATATATATATATATATTGTGGTTATCAATTTTTTTTTTATAACATATATGTTTAGATGTGTTTTGTTTCAGTACGTTTGTGTCCATTTTTTTTAACAAAAAAGTTAACATTTTTGTGATACATTTCTTTTTTTAAATGAAGATTTGAAGGCAATGGCATTATCTGAAAAAACACTATGTTTAACAGATGGAAATATATTGTCTTACATTTCCATCTGTCTACCATTCACTGCAGTGTAAAAAAAAAAAAACTTTTCATTACGTTCCACAAAAAAATAGAACATGTCCTTTTATTGTCCGCATCACGGACAAGGATAGGACTGTTATATTAGGGGCCAGCTGTTCCGTTCTGCTAAATACATAATGCACACAATTGGTACCCGTGTTTTGCAGATCCGCAATTTGAGGACCACAAAACAACAAAAAGTTATGTGCATGAGCCCTTAGGAGCTGTTCACATCTTGTTTTTGCTGCACCCATAGACTATAATCAGGCAAACATAGCTCAAAAGTGCATACTTTTGACTCTATTTGTCAGTGCTTGTATACGCGTCGTTTTTTATTATTTTTTATTATTTGCTGCTTTTCTGTCCTGCAAAAAAAACAAACAGATAAAAACATTTTTTGTGGCCCCATGGAACGGAATGGTTCTGCACACGGGCTGCACAAAAAAAAACGAACTGACACAGAAAAAAAATGTTTGTGTGCATGAGCCCTAACTCTGCATGACAAAGCCCAAAGTGAGGTCTCACATTTCTCTTAAGGTTTAATGTATAAACTACAAGTTTTACAGATTTTTTTTTTTTTTTCCCCCATAAAACCATATATCAGTCCGCTCAGCTCCTCCTGCTCTATAGTATACTGTCTGCCGATTACATCATAATTTCGTGGTGAGGAGGTTCCCTTTAAGGCTTTATCGGTGGCTTGGGTACTGTAGGCCAATGCATCGTTGGATACAATGTTGGTAGGTGTGAAAAAAGTCCATGAAGTTCTCCCAGGGGACGGGCAGTGAGAAGCCAGCATTGTAATCATTAAAGTGGGGAAATATTCAGAATAGTGCTCCGGAATTATTGCTGTACTTCTCCGGTTAATAACCCTAGTTTTTATTAATATAGGCATTTTTGCCTCATCAACCGGCTGCTAATCAGAATTATGCAAATCTGCGAGATAAGGCCATTTTTCCAGCTGTCCTCCAGGTTTCACCACTAATCGCCTTACCCTTTTCCTTATCACAATTGAACATTTTCTTTCTTTCTCTTTCCGCTGGATATATTTATTGTGATTGATGGCTTCATAAAGCAAACACTGGGTGAACCTGACATCTCCTCTCAAATTAGTGGAGATTACCTTTTTAAAGGTCGCGCGGATGTGTTGTACTGGTCTTCATGCCATGTTTGTGTAAATATCAAGGAGCGTGGATGCGAGGTGGCGGTATGTTCCGTCTTGAAGAGCAATCAGGGAAGGTGCTTGTAAAAGGCTATCCAAAGGTTTTATGTATTTTTCCTTAAGCATGGATAGGAAAAGTAAATAGGCTATACTTCTGCCACAGGAGAAGTCTATCATGTGCTCTGATATAGAGCTGTCATGTGTTCCCACTCCGGCTATAGGTGATTGATTTTCATTTTGACTTATCATCGTTGTATGCCCCTTACTGTGACCTTCCATTGGGGCCGCTTACTATATCACACAGGGTTCTCTGTGGTGTCATATCGGTGAACTTTATCTCTTGGACTTAAGTACTATTGAGCTGAACTGAGGTCATTTCTTCAAGGAGAATACACAAGTAGTGACGTGCATTATATAGCCAAGTAGACCCCTACAACATTCAACTTAGGGAGCCCCTCGAGTCCCCTGTTATGCAACCCCCATGCACCTTGCGTTCGGCTTTGATTATGACGTATGTGGCAGTAAGGTGTGACTGCGTACCACGTGGTGCCCATATAATTAGTGCACCATAATAATACTGCACAGGTCCTCTAAGCACTCGTGCTTGCACTGCACTATGAAGGTGTGTTTCCACAGGCAGGTAAGTGTGCCGTGTCCTCAGAGAAAAGTGCACCATACATGTTTTATCACATTTTCTCTCACTTAGGCTACATGCACACGACCGTATGTGTTTTGCGGTCCGCAAATTGCGGCTCTGCAAAAATATAAACGGATGACATCTGTATGCCATCTGTTTTTTTTTGCGGATCCATTGTAACAATGCCTAAAACAGACAAGAATAGGATATGTTCTATTTTTTTTGCAGGGCTACGGAACGGACAATCAACATCCAGCAATATAGGATATGAGTCAAAATAATGTGTTAAAGGTCAGAATTTAAGTGGTCCAGCTACAACGTAACCCTTAAAAAAAAAAAAAAAACTTTAATATTACTACTACAACAAACAATTTGTCCATTAGTGTCCAGGCGCATACCAATCCACCAAGATGCTAGCCGGGAATTGACCCTAATTACATGTCCTAAGACTAGGCCCTCGGCCCAGGGGCGACTCCTGAAGGTGGAGGCCCCCTGTCCTCGAACCTACCTGGCAACTCCTAGTTTACCCTATTATGTATGGGCTGGTAATCGTTGACGTAATGGTGGACCGGTATAGGCATGGACAGAGAGGATCAAATACAACATGCACAGTGTATACAACCCTGATGGTGTGAAATACCAAGAGGTACACGGTGCAACCAACTACAGATATAAAAGACACCTAATTACGATAACTACTGATACCACAGAATTAATCTGTGATCAACCCCAACGCGTTTCCCCCACGGTGTGGGATCATCAGGGGGTAAATGAATTTAGATATTTAAATAGATACATGAATAGAAATTGTCGAGCGGAGGGAGGCCCAAATAATATTGGCGCATCCGTGATGTAGCCGTTCAACAAATCGTGTCAATAATGACAGTCAATAGTGGGATTAAAAGATTGGATCAGATGACAATCCTTGGAGGAATAGGAGGAGGGGACAAATACCAACAGTCTTGATGTATAGGACACGTATATCTCACGTGGGAAAACCAGAGTGGGTATTGTGTCCAGGGGAAATACAGTTCACATATATAGCCACGATCGGTCTCTCAAACAGTGCCAAAAACAGCCTTCAAGATAGTGAAGTTCACAGAGGCCAATGGTGTTAGTAGTGTTCACAGAGGCTTCACAATTATAAATGACAACGATAAGCTTGGGATACGCTCTGGGTCAGATAAACCAGCCGCTTAGGGTAAGGAGCCTATTCATAATGGGTCCCTGTTGGTGCCTATAGATGACATATCCCTCCAAAAAAGGAACGAAAAGAGGTTTCACCAATATTATTTGGGCCTCCCTCCCTCCGCTCGACAATTTCTATTCATGTATCTACTTAAATATCTAAATTCATTTACCCCCTGATGATCCCACACCGTGGGGGAAACGCGTTTGGCTTGATCACAGATTAATTCTGTGGTATCAGTAGTTATCGTAATTAGGTGTCTTTTATATCTGTAGTTGGTTGCACCGTGTACCTCTTGGTATTTCACACCATCAGGGTTGTATACACTGTGCATGTTGTATTTGATCCTCTCTGTCCATGCCTATACCGGTCCACCATTACGTCAACGATTATCAGCCCATACATAATAGGGTAAACTAGGAGTTGCCAGGTAGGTTCGAGGAGAGGGGGCCTCCACCTTCAGGAGTCGCCCCTGGGCCGAGGGCCTAGTCTACGGAACGGACATACTGATGCGGACAGCACACGATGTGTTGTCCGCATTTTTTGCGGACCCGTCCGCATCCTATCCGCAAAGAAAAATCAAAACCGACACGAAAACAAACAACGTTTGTGTGCATGTAACCTTAGTTTGTGCAAATGAAAAACATGTTTTCGGTGTTTTTCACCTTTTCAAGTGTTTCGGCAAAAGTACCATTGTGGAATGCGGGTTGTTTTGCTGCACTGTTTTCGACACGCCACCTGTATCACTACACCTTTTATGGAGTGGGTTGTCAAGGGGTTAACCTGGTTCTAAGACATGCACGACAGGTCTGAAAGAGATACATCAAAGAGGTATGGCACACCAATACGTAATGGTTGTGCCAAGTTTACTTTCCACCATTTTTGATGCCAAATACTGCTGGACAGGTGCTAGAGCCATGAGTAGTCTAGCATTTTATTAGCGGTGCGAAACCCTACGCAGGGTGATCACTATAAACTGCGATACTTTGCACCAGAGTACACAACTGTCTCCTTAGTAATGCTAATTTCACACAAGTGAGTTTTCCGACTAGATGCGGTCCGTTTTTGAACTGACCGCATCTAAACTGAACCTTGACCAATTCATTTCAATGGGTGTAACTACATGAAGATTGTTTTTCACTGACCATTTGTCTAACTTCGTCCATTTTTCACGCAGGGATGGTGCAGTCAAGTCAGTGATGGCTGCTAGGAGATGTGTTATTCTTCCCTTTCGCTTATGTGTTAGAAATGGATGCAATCCTGGTAAAGAAATTGAAACATTGAACTCCATTGCAGGCAAAACTGATCTTGTATGGAAAACCATGAGTATTTCTCTGAACGGACCATGATAGATTGCGTATCGCTCACGTGACTGTTTGTTCTCTCTGCGCACTGGATATTACTCAAATATGCAACACAAATGCACGTCCTTGAGCACACCGAATGCTCTCATTTGCTATTAACTCTACGTTCTGTCTTCTGTATCCAATATCGAAAATATCCCCCCCCAAATGCCCAAGCCCCTTGTATGGCTTACACTTACCTGTTCACTGGCACCTGCGTTGCTCCGGATCCCTTCATCCCCCTTGAGGCTGGTCACTGTCGCAGCCTGCTGTTGGCTACCCCCTCTGTCGCCGGATGTTTTGATCTGGGCAACAGGGAGATTCAGTGGTGGCCATGCAGGGATCCGGAGCAACGCAAGTGCCAGGGAGCAGGTAAATATAAGCCACCATTGGATATCGGATAACCCCTTTTAAGTATTGGGCCAACGGTTGAAGGGCTGGGGTTTATTCTGGTACAAACCATTAAAAATGATTTAGGTGCTTTAGGTGTAAAAGTATTTTATGCTGAATATTAAAATATATAATAATCTCTAATATTTGATTGTATGCGTTTGTAATGTAAGAGATATGACATTGTAGACAGACCATTTTGTATCGTTATCGGTGTCGCTGTGGGCTGTGTGTCTCTCTTGTGCTGCTCCTCAGTGTCCAGAATCGACTGACTCCTTTTCTTCTATAATCCCAGTGGCAGCATGGAACCAGCATTTCATCGTGGGGATCTGCTCTTTTTGACCAACCGTGTTGATGATCCTATCAGAGTTGGAGAAATCGTGGTCTTCAGAATAGAAGGAAGAGAGATCCCAATTGTACATCGTGTTCTCAAAATACATGAAAAGTGAGTTATATATCTGTCAACCACGTGCCATAGTATTTGTCATACATAGTCTAAGATTTAAAGGGCATCTGTCACCACATAACTTGAAATAAATCCAGCGAACATGGGAGGTGTGCGAATGGCTGCTGAATCCAATCCCATTTGTCTCCTGTAGATAGGCGGCCTGAATTCAGAGAAGTTATTTTATATTGTGCAAATTAGCCCCTTACACCGGGAGTCCCCCCCACCTCTAAATAACAGGCACTGTAGAGGTAATCATGTTTCACGGCAGTCCGTGCACCTCTTTTATTGGTGTGCACGCTGTTCAGTACTGAAACATTCCGGGCTGATGGAACCTGTACTGTGCGTGCATCCATCTGCCTGGCGAGTCATGACTATACAGCGCATGCATTGGTCAAATAGGCACACGCACTGCTGTGAGATTTCCAGGCCAAGCATGATTACCTCTACACTGCCTGAAACTTTCAGAAACGTCCTTGTTTTTGAAAGATCTCATCACTTTGAAACTCTGATGGTGCAATCCCAAGTACTGTTCTGGTACTTGCGTTTGTGTCTTACAATGGTCAAATGTTCATGTAGCTGCGATTGTTGTGCTGCAAAATAGCGCGTCATGGGGTAAAAAAATGGTTCCACCCAATTGTGAAGTTTCCATAATGGCTTACGCTTGAGGAATGCTTGATTCCTTCTGTCAGGCATTGTTGTAAAAATATGGGTCTACTTTGGTGCTGATGGCTTTAGTGTACCCTTTGTGGCGGGATTTTTCATTATAAATGGAGCCAAAATTCAGTATGAATGTATTTTATAATATAGCTTTTATATGGATCAGTTTTTAGAGCACTAAATTCCCTTCTTCCATTCAAACACTCCGTTCTCAATTTCTTTATTGCCACTTGCCCCTAAAGATAGATTTATACAGAGCCCATGAAATTTTTATAAAAAACGTGTTCAAAGTCTTAAAGGGAATCTGTCATCAGGTTTTAGCATATTAAGCTGTTACCATTGCTATGTTCAATAAACTACCTTGCTTCATCCTTTCTTGCGCATGAAATCTCGCGCAGTCGGCGATACTGCGGCTGCGCAAGAAAGGATGAAGCAAGGTTCGTATGTTGAATAAATTATATGGCGGAGGGGGCGGCGCCGTTCAGCTCTGCTGTGGGAGGAAATGTATTTATGAGGAGGCGTGCTGGGCTTGAAATTAAGGCCGGCTGGGCACTGCAGGGGGGTGTTACTGGGCTCTAGAGGAGAGGAATAACGCCCCTCTGGGCACCTTGAAGGTTCTTTAGCATAACCGAAAGATCTCTTTTTTATCTAAATGACATGAAAAAAAGAAAGAAGACCCTTGCAATGGTAACAGCTTAATATGCTAAAACCCGAGGACAGATTCCCTTTAACTTTGTTTTATGTGTTATACAAGTCCCAGTGATAACTCAGTCTTCAGCTAGCCCTGCAGCGCTTCCTAGTGGCAGCTATAGGCAGCTTTATATTGTAACGTGTGCCTCCATTTTCAGAAAACTTTTGACATGTCATGTCAAGTTTTAATCAGTCAGGGTCTGGATACTGAGACTACAAATGTTTACCAAAACTAATAGGCCAAATGCCTCAACTGGTTGATCCTCATAGAGGCAGTTTACAAGCTCGTACAATAGGAGTCCATACACCACTCTGCTCATGTCTCTGTCATGACAAGATGTTGGGGTACACAGGAGGTACATGTACTCTCTGGATGCGTGCGTGAAAGCAGATGGAGCTCTAAGGGCTCATTCAGACGGCCGTATGCTGTCCGCAAAAATACTGAATGCTATCCGTTTTTTTGCGGATCCGCAAAAAAAATGAAACATGTCCTATACTTGTCTGTGAAAATCAGGACATGGCCCCATTGAAGTCTATGGGTCAGCAAAAATACTGAATGCTATCCGTTTTTTTGCGGATCCGTTTTTCTGCGGATCCGCAAAAAAACGGATAGCATTCAGTATTTTTGCGGACAGCATACGGCCGTCTGAATGAGCCCTAACTCCTATAAAGCTATAGTGTGACATTAAACAGCTCAGAATCTTTAGACTTGTATATACCAGTGGAAAGAGAACATCTGAAAAACTTAATGTGGCTTAGTTATAAACCTCTAGTGGTGCATGGTCAATGATCGCACAAGCAAGGTGGTGCACCCTTAATCTTGGGTTCTGCACCAGAGTATACGTTGAGGCAGGGTTACATTAATATTGGGTTGCATCTCCCCTTGATGCCATACAGGCTGCCGCTCTGGCATGGTAATGGTCATACAGATGCTGGATATGCCCTTGTGGTATGTCATTCCAAGTTCTTTCACCTTAGACCCGTAGTTCACCCAAGGTGGTTGTGTGCATGGGAGATACAGTGCCCCATCCAGTCCTAGATGTCCTCGATGGGAGAGATCTGGTGATTGAGCTAGCCAGGGGAACTGCTGCCTAACCTGAAGAGCATGTTGTGTAGTGGGAGCAATATGTCAGCGGGCGTTATCTTGCTGGTCAAACACGTCTCCTAACTGAGTAAAAAAAGCAGTAGGTTCCATGATGATCTGGACATACTGAAGGCTGGTAATGTTCCCTCCATGAATACGAAGTGGGAATGGCCATGGTAGGTAATGGCACACCACACCATTACACCTGGTGATAGTCCTGTATATTTCTGCACTAAGCATGATGGCAGTAGACCTTCTCCTGCCCTCCTCTGAACTCTGAAGTGACCATCATTAGTACCAAGGCAGAACCTGCTTTCATCACTGAACACTTTTTTGTTTGCCATTGATTGCTCCAGTGGGCTCTGTCCTGGCATCAATGCAGACACTCTGATGATGATGAGTAGTCACTGGCAAACGAGCTAGTGGAGTGCATGAATGCAGTCTTACTCCAAGAGTCCGGTTTCTGCAGAATTTTTTTTATGCCATGGCTGTCCTTTGAGATACAACAGCTCTTCTAATTTGGCGATATTGGCATCCATCTGTCTTGACCATCCAGAACCCCCTCTATGTGTGTGAGTACTGCCCTTTGACCACTGTTGACACCACCGATACACTACAGAAACTTCTTATCCAACTTTTTCTGAGATTTGACAGTTGGACCATCCAACTTCTCCAAGTCCCACTATTTGGCTCTTTTTCAAAGTCCTTTTTCTAGCATGTATAGTAAACACTTCAACAATACCTTATTAACAGTCCTGTAAGGGCTCATGAACACGACCGTTGGTGTTTTGCAGATCCGCAAAACACGGATACCGGCTGTGTTCATTCCACATTTTGGGGAGCAGAACGTCCAACCCCTAATAGACCAGTCCTATCTTTGTCCGTAATGCAGACAGTAATACTACATGTTCTATTTTTATTTTTTTTGCAGAACGGCCATCCAGACACGGAATGCACACAGAGTCATTTCCGTTTTTTGCGTCCCCATTAAAGTGAATGTCTCCACATACTGGCCGCAAAAGTAACTGAACGGACACGGACATAAAATATGTTTGTGTGCATGAGCCCTAATAGAGATCTCGAAAAACAGTGCTGTCAAACAAAAAAAAACTGTGATGCAGACAATAAAGTCTGTGAAACATCTGTATATAAAGTACAGATGTTTTATCCCTACTTGTAACCCCCTCCAGCATTGCCATATTGTAAAATGTTTTTGTTTTTTTTGTCTTAACTCCTTCTACCATTTTCTGGTAGTTTACATATAAAAAAAGGTAAATTTGAGAAAATAAATTTGTTATTTTCATCATCATGCAATCCCCTGCGCTCAGCGCATCCTGTAAGAAAACGATCTGCTGCACATTGTTAGAAAGTTTTCACCTCTTCAATTCCCTTCTTCAATCGGATCGTTTTTATTACTCCACAAAGCTGCGTTTTCATCTTCAATTCCCTGCTGATCCAGCACAGATCCACTGAGGACTGCCTGTCGGTCTTTGTTCACAGGCTCCCAGCAGTCACAAGCCATACTTGCCGCATCAGCGCCCAGCTATTTTTATTTTATTTGTTGCGTCTTTTGTGAACAGACACCCCTCTTTTAGGTTAGTCCTGATAGAACTGGAAAAGGTCTTCCGAATGTTTGAATTCTGAAAAGCCTCTTTGTTGAAAGTAGTGTACGCATGAAAACCGCTCATGTTAGATTGTAAATTCTTTGGTGATCATTTATTTTTATTTTTTTTAAGGGAAAACGGAGACATCAAATTTTTAACCAAGGGAGACAACAATGCCGTGGATGATCGAGGACTTTACAAGCAGGGCCAGAACTGGCTGGAAAAGAAGGATGTTGTTGGAAGAGCAAGGGGGTAAGTGGTTTTCCCACATGCAACTAAATTCCAATTGTAAGGCCGGTTCAAACCGTCGTGTGCGTCCTGAGACAAAATGGTCCTTGTGACAACCGCATTTCCCAGGCCAAACTCGCAGCATCATAGAGATTGCTTTGAATTCTTGTCTGACCGAGTGATGCTGTGATTACAGTACAGTAGCCCCACAGTCAAGCAATTACCCACAGCTCCATAAATCATTAGAATGCTGGGAGTTCGGGCCAGCCATGTGACGGTCACTCATGGAATTGCATCCATCACATGGAACATTTTTCCAGGATGCACACGGCTGTCTCAAACCGGCCTTAGGCTACTTTCACACTGGCGTTTTGGTTTCAGTTTGTGAGATCCGTTCAGGGCTCTCACAAGCGGTCCAAAACGGATCAGTTTTGCCCCAATGCATTCTGAATAGATAAGGATCCATTCAGAATGCATCAGTTTGCCTCCATTCCGCTCTGGAGGCAGACACCAAAACGCTTCCGCCTGACGATGCGGAGGCAAATGGATCCTTCCTGACACGCAATGTAAGTCAATGGGGACGGATCCGTTTTCACTGACACAATATGGCACAATAGAAAATGGATCCGTCCCCTATTGACTTTAAATGGTGTTCAAGATGGATCCGTTTTGGCTATGTTACAGATAATACAAACGGATCCGTTCTGAACGGATGCATGCGGTTGTATTATCTGAACGGATGCGTTTGTGCAGATCCATGACGGATTCGCACCAAACGCGAGTGTGAAAGTAACCTTAGTCAGAACAAGCTTCTTCACCTCCTTGCAGCTATATCTGATTTTAGTGTTGGTCAGCTCTACATTTGATCAAAGGACCTCTTCAGAACTTTGGGCTATAAAAATGTCGTCCTTGATCAAGGCTTGGCAGATGTGAAGTAAAAGCTCTTAGTAAAGCAGGAAACGCTCATATTGCAAAGATGCATCTTAAAGAATCCTAGCTGTTATGCTGCAAATGTCAACAATGGGAAAGTTTGTTTTTTTTTGTTTTTTTTCCCGCTTGTCTTTATATTTTTGGTTTGAAGACATAGGGCAAGGTCCATCATTTTTTCCGCCATGAGTCTCCCAAGTACAATTCCGTTGCAGTTCCATAGCAAAATCTGCTTATGTTACCTACAGTTTTGCTACAAATTTAAACCATGTACATTAAAATGGTAAAATCCATGATGAAAATCCATGATGAAAATCCATGGTCTTTTTGCACCATAGTAAGGCTACTTTCACACTAGCGTTCGGGTGTCCGCTCGTGCGCACCGTTTGAAGGGGCTCACGAGCGGCCCCGAACGCATCCGTCCGGCCCTAATGCATTCTCAGTGGAGGCGGATCCACTGAGAATGCATCCGCCTGCCAGCGTTCAGCCTCCGCTCCGCTCAGTGAGCGGACACCTGAACGCTGCTTGCAGCGTTCGGGTGTCCGCCTGGCCGTGCGGAGGCGAGCGGATCCGTCCACACTTACAATGTAAGTCAATAGGGATGGATCCGCTTGAAGATGACACCATATGGCTCAATCTTCAAGCGGATCCGTTCCCCATTGACTTTCAATGTAAAGTCTGAACGGATCCGCTCAGGCTACTTTCAGACTTAGAAAATTTTCTAAGTAATAATGCAGACGGATCCGTTCTGAACGGATGCAAACGTCTGCATTATCGGAGCGGATCCGTCTGATGAAACATCAGACGGATCCGCTCCGAACGCTAGTGTGAAAGTAGCCTAACACAGTATATAAGGCTGAAAAAAGACATTTGTCCATCCAGTTTGGCCTGTTATCCTGCAAGTTGATCCAGAGGAAGGCAAAAAAAAAAACTGAGAGGTAGAAGCCAATTTTCCTCACTTAAGGGGGAAAAATTCCTTCCGACTCCAATCGGGCAATCAGAATACATCCCTGGATCAACGACCCCTCTCTAGTAGCTATAGCCTGTAATATTATTACACTCCAGAAATACATCCAAGCCCCTCTTGAACTGTTTTATTGTACTCACCATCACCACCTCCTCAGGCAGAGAGTTCCATAGTCTCACTGCTCTTACCGTAAAGAATCCTCCTCTATGTTGTGTACAAACCTTCTTTCCTCCAGACGCAGAGGATGTTCCCTCGTCACAGTCACAGTCCTGGGGATAAATAGATGATGGGATAGATCTCTGTACTGACCCCTGATATATTTATACATAGTAATTAGATCTCCCCTCAGTCGTCTTTTTTCTAAAGTGAATAACCCTAATTTTGATAATCTTTCAGGGTACTGTAGTCCCCCCATTCCAGTTATTACTTTAGTTGTCCTCCTCTGAACCCTCTCCAGCTCTGCTATGTCTGCCTTGTTAACAGGAGCCCAGAACTGTACACAGTACTCCATGTGTGGTCTGACCTAGCGATTTGTAAAGTGGTAGGAATATGTTCTTATCACGGGCATCTATGCCCCTTCTGATGCAACCCATTATCTTATTGGCCTTGGCAGCAGCTGCCTGGCACTGGTTTTTGCAGCTTAGTTTGCTGTTTATTAAAATTCCTATATCCTTTTCCATGTCAGTGTTGCCGAGTGTTTTACCATTTAGTATGTACGGGTGACTTGCATTATTCCTTCCCATGTGCATAATCTTACATTTGTCAGTGTTAAAGGGTTTCTATCACTTCGTATGACATAATTAGCTGTCAGACACTAGCGATCTGCTAGTGTCTGCTCTGGCCAACCATCCTACTATAATCACTTGTGGGGCAGCGGTTTTGCTAAAAAACTAACTTTTATAAATATGCTAATAAACCTCTAGGTGCTATGTGGGCGTCATTAGCACCTAGAGGCTCCGTCTACCTTCATACACAGCCGCCGCCCAGCGCGTCCCTCCAGCCCGCCCATGTCCTCCTCCGTGTGACGCAGCGGACGAGTTCTCGCGCATGCGCCGTGCGCGGCTGTATTCGGCGCATGCGCATTGAATATCTGACCGCTCCGAGCTGAGATCTCAAATGCGCCGAATACAGCCGCGCACGGCGCATGCGCGAGAACTCGTCCGCTGCGTCACACGGAGGAGGACATGGGCGGGCTGGAGGGACGCGCTGGGCGGCGGCTGTGTATGAAGGTAGACGGAGCCTCTAGGTGCTAATGACGCCCACATAGCACCTAGAGGCTCATTAGCATATTTATAAAAGTTAGTTTTTTAGCAAAACCGCTGCCCCACAAGTGATTATAGTAGGATGGTTGGCCAGAGCAGACACTAGCAGATCGCTAGAGTCTGAGAGCTAATTATGTCATACCAAGGGATATTAACCCTTTAAACCTCATCTGCCACGTATCTGCCCAAGCCTCCAGTCTATCCAGATCCCTCTGTAGTAGTATACTGTCCTCTTCAGTGTTAATTACTTTACACAGTTTAGTGTCATCTGCGAAAAATATTTTACTATGCAATCCTTCTACAAGATCATTAATAAATATATTGGACAATAGTGCCCAATTCTGACCCCCTGAGGTACCCCACTAGTGACAGTGACCCAATCTGAGTGTGTACCGTTAATAATCACCCTCTGTTTTCTATCATTGAGCCAGTTACTTACCCACATACAGACGTTTTCTCCCAGTCCGAGCATTCTCATTTTATATACTAACCTTTTATGTGGTACAGTGTCAAATGCTTTGGAGAAGTCCAGATACACGACATCCATTGATTCGCCGCTGTCAAGTCTAGAACTTACCTACTCATAGAAACTGATTAAATTAGTTTGACATGACCGATCCCTCATGAAGCCATGCTGATATGGCGTTATTTGCTTGTTTTCATTGAGATCCTCTAAGATAGCATCTCTCAGAAAACCTTCAAACAGTTTACCCACAACAGATGTTAAACTTACCGGCATATAGTTTCCAGGCTCTGTTTTTGGACCCTTTTTGAATATTGGCACCACATTTGCCATGCGCCAATTCTGTGGAACACTCCCTGTCAGTATAGAGTCTGCAAATATCAGAAATAAGGGTCTAGCTATGACATTACTTAATTCTTTTAGTCCTGGCGATTTGGCTATTTTAATCTTTTTAAGTCGCTGATGTACTTATTCCTGGGTCAGACAGGGCACTTTTAACGGGGAATTTATTTTTACATTCTGCATGTCATCTGACAGTTTATTTTCCTCAGTGAATACATTGGAGAAAAAAATATTTAACAGCTTTGCTTTCTCCTCGTCGCTCTCTGCGACTCCCCCCTCGACACCTTCATATTTATACTTTTTACCATTTATATAATTGAAGAACATTTTAGGGTTAGTTTTACTCTCTTTGGCAATTATTCTCTCGGTCTCTAGTTTGGCCGCTTTTATTTGTTTTTTACATATTCTATTTTTTTCCTTATAGTTTTTTAGTGCTTCCTCGCTATCCTCCTGTTTTAGTGATTTTAAAGGGATTCTGTCACCTCGTTTTAGCTTATAGAGATGCGGACATGCACGGCTAGATCGCCGCTAGCATGTCCACAATATACCGGTCCTATAGGGCTGTGTGCATTTATTGTGTTTAAAAAATGTTTTTATAGATATGTAAATGACCCTGGTAAGGTGCCCAAGGGGCTGTACTAACCTCCTTGGAGTCCAGCCACGCCCCCCTGTGAAGGAGCCCAGCACCGCCTGCGTCCTTCGAATCTCCTCCTTGCTCACAGTTAGATTGCTAGCTAGGTGTAATAGTAATTTATTGTTGTTTTTAGCTCCATGTATCTCTACCCACAGTGACTCCACATGTTCATGTCCCTCACTTATATCTTCTTGGACTATGGGCTTTAGACAGGACTTTACATAAAGGCAGACCCCTCCCCCTCTCCGGTTTTGGCGATCCTTTCTAAACAGACTGTAACCTTGTACATTATCTGCCCAGTCATAGCTATCATCCAGCCATGTCTCAGTTATTCCCACTATGTCATAGTCCTCCTCACACATCACTAATTCCAGTTCCCCGGTTTTATTAGTCAGGCTTCTTGCATTAGTATACATACAATTGAGAGGTTTTTGTATATTTGTTTACCCTACACCTTTCCTTCTGTTCTAGTCCCTCCTTCCATTCCTCCCCCATAATGAGCATGTTTGTTTTTCTGAAGTTTGAACTCACCCTTAAAGAGGTAGCATTTAGTTTATCCTCCCAACCCACATATCGCATACATATAATTCCATCATAAATACAGTTCTTAAAGGGGTCGTCCAATGTCTAAAACATGCATCCCTGGGCCCCTCACACTTACCCTGTGTTGAGGAGCAGCAGAAAGTAGAGACTGACTCGGGACTCTAATATTATGTGGGATATTATTTCTTTCATGGTTTAAAGCATTCTCGACTATTTGCAATGCTACTTCATTTTAGATTAGGCTACTTTCACATCTGCCTTTTTGCTTTCTGGTATTGAGATCCGTCATAGGATCTCAAAACTGGAGGAAAACGCTTCAGTTTTGTCCCAATTCACTGTCAATGGGGACAAAACTGAACGGAACGAAGTACACCAGAATGCATTCCGTTCCATTTGGTTGCGTTTCTATGGAATGCGGAGCAAGAGATTCGGCATGAAAAGTCAATGGTGCAGGACAGGGGTCGCAATAACGCCTGTACAAGCGTCATAGACTCCTGTTCAGGCCATTTTACTCTCTGGAAAAAGACGCATGCGTATTTTTACACCTGGTCTTTTTTTAGTCAGGAGCGCTGTATCAGAAGCTGCCAGGTCCAGCACACATGAAGCCCCGCCCCTCTCCCGAGGAGCAGCTCCAGAGTCTGGCCCAAACACTACATTGTGGTTACAGGACCTGTGGTGATGTCACAGTCATGTGATCAGCTATGTGTGGGGGAGGAGTTAGGCTGGATTCACATGGGCGTTGCGGGAAAATGTGCGGGTGCGTTGCGGGAACACCCGCAATTTTTCTGCGCGAGTGCAAAACATTGTAATGCGTTTTTCACTCGCGTGAGAAAAATTGTGCATGTTTGGTGCCCAAACCCGAACTTCTTCACAGAAGTTCGGGCTTGGGATCGGTGTTCTGTAGATTGTATTATTTCCCCTTATAACATAGTTATAAGGGAAAATAATAGCATTCTGAATACAGACTGCATAGTAAACTAGCGCTGGAGGGGTTAAAAAATAATAATAATAATTTAACTCACCTTAGTCCACTTGATCGCGTAGCCCGGCATCTCCTTCTGTCTCCTTTGCTGAACAGGACCTGTGGTGAGCATTAATTACAGGTAAAGGACCTTTGGTGACGTCACTCCGGTCATCACATGATCCATCACCATGGTAAAAGATCATGTGATGGATCATGTGATGACCGGAGTGATGTCACCACAGGTCCTTTACCTGTAATTAATGCTCACCACAGGTCCTGTTCAGCAAAGGAGACAGAAGGAGATGCCGGGCTACGCGATCAAGTGGACTAAGGTGAGTTAAATTATATATAAAAAAAATTTAACCCCTCCAGCGCTAGTTTACTATGCATTCTGTATTCAGAATGCTATTATTTTCCCTTTATAACCATGTTATAAGGGGAAATAATAATGATCGGGTCTCCATCCCGATCGTCTCCTAGCAACCGTGCGTGAAAATCGCACCGCATCCGCACTTGCTTGCGGATACTTGCGATTTTCACGCAGCCCTATTCACTTCTATGGGGCCTACGTTGCCTGAAAAATGCAGAATATAGAGCTTGCTGTGATTTTCACGCAACGCACAAGTGATACGTGAAAATCACCACTCATGTGAACAGCCCCATAGAAATGAATGGGTCGGTATTCAGTGCGGGTGCAATGCGTTCACCTCACGCATCGCATCTGCGCGGAATACTCGCCCGGGTGAAAGGGGCCTTAGAGGAACACGGGCTCCGTGTAGGACTGTGCTGGTGGAGAATGCAGAGGTACTTTATGTATGGAAGGTGTGCATAAAGCTATGTCAGTGTAACCAGTCTATTGTGCAGTTTTCTGTGTGTACACAGTAGTTCGATCTGTGTAATGGAAATGTAGCAGAGGTGTGTGTGCAATGTGTCTATAGTAAATTATCTTTCTAATGGGCATGTGGTAGAGCTGTGTATGTAATATGTATATAGTAGAGTCGGGTGGGCCCTGTGTATGGCAGCAGTGGTCTTATGTTTAGTGTATGATATTGGATAAATGTAAAATTGTCTACATTTATTTCTGCATGGGAGACCAGCAATGGTTTCCCTGCAGAAATATCAGCCTCATAACGTTATGTGGGCCTATGCATTGTATATATGAATTACCGCCAAATTCGTACTCCTCCTCGGCTAAAAATACTTCTCAAAATTAAGAGGAGTCTTTTTACGCTTCTAAAAAAAATATAGTGTGACTTCTGGTGCCGGATCAATTTTCTCGGACACAAAAGAAAACAGATCCGGCGCCCATTGACTTACAATGGTTTTAGTGCCGGAACAGTCTTGTTCATTTTAGAGATAATACTGACCGTCCTGACCGTCTACCGTAGAGTCCTGGATGCCCGTCACGTCTCATGTAGGTTCAGCACTGTGCGCTCACTGCTTGCTCTCCAGTCATCTGTCATTGCTTTCTATTGCTAACTATCCAAAGATTCTGCACTTTACTTGCTAAAAGGGTTTGTTCAGAATTTGATTGCTCTGCTTGAAACCATCAGTCTAATAACTAGTTCTGCTGTGAATAGTGGAGGATCTGCTCCCCAATTATAAAACCTCATCTAACTCCTGAGTAAACATTGACTGCGGGGTCACTTAATGATATGTCTTCACCACACTGCTTCTCTGGATGAAGTCATCTCTAGATGTGTTTGCAAGATGTCCACATACTGCCGTTTTATTTGCTGCACATAGGGATCTACATTATTCAAGATCATCTTACTTACATATAGAAGCTGCCATCATGGGGGCTTCAATTTGGATTTGACTTGACCCAAAAATGATTTTAAAAAATTGACAAAAGTTATAAAAAAATTAAATAAAAAAGCCTTTTTATGGCACATGCAGAATTTGTAAATGACTCGACTCACTGCAGGATTGTGGTCTGAACTTCTTGTCCAGGAGCTCCTGTCATGTTCAGAGGTGCTCCTATAATCCCAGTGTCAAGAGATGTCTAGCAATCTCATCTCTGACTGAAAACGGCTATATATAGTAATTAGCAATCTATAGTTCTATATACCGTATTATATATATATATATATATATATTCTCCAAAAGATGGCAGGGCAGCACTCCTCTCTTAAAATGATTCAGTTGCCAGCGTTTTCCCCTGGGTCCTGGGGTCCAAACACAATCCAAATAAATGTAACGCAGCACTCCTTAGATAAAAAGTGAAAAATTACAAAATTTATTCAACACCTGTTGATACAGGCAACGTTTCAGCGCTCTCACAGATCCATTATCAAGCCAATGGCTCTGTGAGAGAGCTGAAACGTTGCCTGTATCAACATGTTGATTATTCATATTCCAAATATATATATATATATATAATATATATATATATATATATATATATATATATATATATATATATATATATATATATATATATATATATATATATATATAAATTCCACAGCACTTCCAAAAAAAGCGTGCGTATTTTATTACACCAGATGCGACGTTTCGGTCCTCTCAATGGAACCTTTTTCAAGCAGTGACAATAATGGTGCATAGTTCATGTATAAATACCATCCACTGTTAATGAAATATTTAAAGTGATTAACATATAAAGTGCAGTAGTGCTCAGAATATTGCATAACAATTCAAACGTATAGCAAACAGTCACTAGTGTTACAACTGTATAGTGAATACATCCATAAAATTGGTTGGTGGGTCGCTTCTATAGCCGCTGGCACTCCAATCTTCTTGCCTTGTCTGCAGTGCTGCCCAGTGTCATATATTGTGTGTGTCTATATATATATATATTGATACTTAGATGCTGTATATAGTAGATATCAATATATAGCTGTATATACCGTATCATATATATTGATAGCTGATACTTAAATGCTGTATACGGTGCTGTTTTTAGTTGGAGCATGAGATCCCTCGCAGGGCGTTAGGGCAGCTGATGGACATATAAGAGGTATTGGTGCACTGTATAGTGAAGCTTTCTTAACATTTTAGAGTCGCAAAAAATGATCTGTCAGTTTGGAGTGATTCTGAATTTTGAGCCGGTTATGTGGGAAGTGTTCTGTCACTCCAGTTGATTTGCTACCTCTTAACCCCCTGTTGTTAACCTAACAATCTGTTACGTGGAATTTCGTCAGTGTGCAGGAGACTCATACTATATATTTAGGAGATGGAGAATTGTTAGCACTTCTGCAGTGATACATCCATAGGTCACTGTCACTGACTCACATCATTAACACGCCATGAATAATTCTCACATCAACGCGAGAACGTTTCCGATTTGCATCATCTGCAGAGACAAGCCTGAGAATACAAAGCACTCGCTGATCCCCTGGGTCCTGCCAGCAGCTCGGGATGTATTGTCAGATTTTAGTATTCTTCTGTAATGCTTCCGCAGCCTTGGTAGTTGGTCTTCATTACTGCCTTATTCTTCAAAACGCATCTCGTAGGACGTTTGCAAGTTGGTTTGATTTTAACCCTTATTATGCCACTTTAACTTAAAATCTAGGATATATAAAATATTGTGTATTATAGAGGTTTTGATATTGATTGCCTATCCTCAGCTGTTTGAGGAAGCCAGACCACTCACCTAAACTGTGATGTACACTGCAGCCTCCTCACAGCTTATCAAGCACAGCGCTGTCCACTGGATAATGACTGCTGCGCCTAGGCCATGTGACCAATGTACGGTGACATCACTGGCCCAGGAAGAGGCCTAATGACTCACAGAAGACTGCGGCAGAAGTTCAGTGTTTAAAAATAGCACCTGTTCGTGAGTCCCAAAGTTTTAAACTAATGTCTGCGATCGGCAATGACGCTTATTACAGACATCTAACCCCTTTAGATGCCATGGTCACTTGTGACCACGGCATCTGAGGCGGCTTTCCCCAGGAGCGTGGAGCTCCGGGGGTCCAAATATATCAAGGAGCCATTGGCTCCTAACCTGAAAAATTTAGGAGCCAAATGAAATTTTTAGTCGCCAAATTTAAAATGCATATTATATAGCTGGGATGCCTAGGGGCATGGGCTTTTCGAAGCTACAGCCCACGCAGTTAAAGGAGTTGTGCACTCATTTCCATGACCTGTCAGACTAGCCAGATTTGCGTTGGTAATCCCTAGGTCCTGGGTCCTGGCTCATTCGCTTCCAGGCCTCCGCTGCTTGTCTTGGGTTTCTCCATGAAAACATTTGGCTGCAGTGGCATCAAGACCATCACTGGCCACAGTGGAGATCTGCTTCCCTTGCATCACATGACCATTTAACATAATGCAAGGGAAGCAGACAGGAGTCCATGGGTGAAGCCACTGGAATCTAATGTGTATGAGGACCTTAGTTCTGAAGAGGGGCGTCACCCGATACACCGACTGTAACCGGACTATCAGACAGGGCAGAGGGCGGCTATGGCTGTGACCGGATTATCAGATACGGCAGAGGGTGGCTATGGCTGTCATCGGACTATTGCGGGGGTGACTGTAGAGACTGTCACCAGGTCCCCAAACACAGCGAACACTCTTGACGGAACGTCACCTCCGCCCCACTGTCCGTATCCTGCACAGTTGGGGTAGTCAGAGGCACCGATCAGAGAAAACGCCCGTGGGACACTTTACCTAGCACTGTGGCCCTTTGGGTCTATGGACTGGTGGGGGCCCCAGTGTGAGAGAACCCCTTCTTTGCTGTAACACATGGCAGTTATGATGCAGGCACCCAGGATTGTAAAGGGGTACTCCAACCTGGAACATAAAACTAGAAGACACCATAAACGTCCGACAGCGGCGGGTTCTAGAATCTCCAAAACAGGGGCTGCTGGAGGAAAAGCAGCTGCCCCCCCCCTTCCCTTTCATTCACTGCTATGGGAGCCTGGAAAATACAGTGCTGGCTATTCCCAGCGATAACATAGCCCTGAACGGAGACGCCGCCGAGTGTCTCTGGAGTTATCCGACCCAAAGGAGTATCCTAGAGACACTCCTATAGCGTCAGTGTCTTAATGACGTCATGGGGGACACTGTTTTATTTATATATATTTAAAATACACTTTATAAGATATAGTAAAATACAAAAAAAATAAAAAAAAATTAATCTCTAGGAGAGCAGAATTACATACATAAAAAAAGTGTGGTTATCATTAACAACCCCATTGAAGTCGCCTCCTCCCCCGAGCAGCCTCTGAAGTACCTGATCCCGCGGCCATCAGGACGAACACGGCGCAGAGCGGACACAGGACCCAGGAGCTCCCCCTGTCTGCAGTGTACACAGGCGGCTCTGCGGAATCAGTGGGAGGAGCTCTCCTCACCTACCAGACCGGCAGATTGTGCTTCGCGGGTTAGACAAATGGCGAAGCGTGTAGGCGGGGCTTTCTCCTGATGCTGGAGCGTGCCGGGTTTTTCTTCCGTGGATCCTTTTACTTTAAAGTAAAAGGAACCACAGAAGAAAAAGCCGGTGTGCAGCAGACGTCTGCAGCGTATGTCTGCTAGATGAAAGACTTTTTTTCTTAGTGGCAGAGCAGCGGATGGTCAGGGCGCAATTAGCGACAAGACTACAAAGTCTTGTCACCATTTTGCAATTCTAAGTCGGATTGGCGACCATTTTGGTCGCCATTTGGAGCACTGCCACACAGAGATTGGGGAAACCGTTCATTGGTGGAGGCTGCGATGCCTATCACAGGTATATTCCTATGGAGGCCAGCAGATGGCAGGGCTCCATAGGATTATATTGAATCTCCCATAGGCTGCATTCTTAACCACCTCAGCCCCCTTAGCTTAAACACCCCTAACCCCTTAAGGACACAGCCTTATTTCACCTTAAGGACCAGGCCATTTTTTGCAAATCTGACCAGTGTCACTTTAAGTGGTGATAACTTTAAAACGCTTTGACTTATCCAGGCCATTGTGAGATTGTTTTTTCGTCACATATTGTACTTCATGACACTGGTAAAATGAAGTCCAAAAATTTATTTATTTTTTGCATAAAAAAATACCTAATTTACCCAAAATTTGGAAAAATTAGCAAATATCAAAGTTTCAGTTTCTCTACTTCTGTAATACATAGTAATACCCCCAAAAATTGTGATGACTTACCATTCCTCATATGTCTACTTCATGTTTGAATTATTTTGGGAATGATATTTTAGTTTTTGGGGATGTTACAAGGCTTAGAAGTTTAGAAGCAAATCTTGAAATTTTTCAGAAATTTACAAAAACCCAATTTTTAGGGACCACTACAGCTCTGAAGTCACTTTACGAGGCTTACATAATAGAAACCACCCAGAAATGACCCATTCTATAAACTACACCCCTCAAGGTATTCAAAACTGATTTGACAAACTTCGTTAACCCTTTAGGTGTTGCACAAGAGTTATTGGCAAATGGGGATAAAATTTGAGAATTTCATTTTTTTGCCTAATTTTCCATTTTAACCCATTTTTTCCACTAACAAAGCAAGGGTTAACAGCCAAACAAGACTGTATCTTTATTGCCCTGACTCTGCCGTTTACAGAAACACCCAATATGTGGCCGTAAACTACTGTACGGCCACAGAGCGGGGCGCAGAGTGAAAGGTGCGCCGTTTGGTTTTTGGAAGGCAGATTTTGCTGGACTTTTTTTTTGACACCATGTCCCATTTGAAGCCCCCTGATGCACCCCTAGAGTAGAAACTCCATAAAAGTGACCCCATCTGAGAAACTACACCCCTCAAGGTATTCAAAACTGATTTTACAAACGTTGTTAACCCTTTAGGTGTTGCACAAGATTTAATGGAAAATAGAGATACAATTTCAAAATTTCACTTTTTTGGCAGATTTTCCATTTTAATATTTTTTTTCCAGTTACAAAGCAAGGGTTAACAGCCAAACAAAACTCATTATTTATGGCCCTGATTCTGTAGTTTACAGAAACACCCCATATGTGGTCGTAAACTGCTGTACGGGCACACGGCAAGGCGCAGAAGGAAAGGAATGCCATACGGTTTTTGGAAGGCAGATTTTGCTGGACTGGTTTTTTGACACCTTGTCCCATTTGAAGCCCCCCTGATGCACCCCTAGAGTAGAAACTCCAGAAAAGTGACCCCATTTTAGAAACTACGGGATAGGGTGGCAGTTTTGTTGGTACTAGTTTAGGGTACATATGATTTTTGGTTGCTCTATATTACACTTTTTGTGCGGCAAGGTAACAAGAAATAGCATTTTTGGCACCGTTTTTTTTTTTTTTTGTTATTTACAACATTCATCTGACAGGTTAGATCATGTGGTAATTTCATAGAGCAGGTTGTCACGGACGCAGCGATACCTAATATGTATTCAATTTTTTTAATTTATGTAAGTTTTACCCAATGATTTCATTTTTAAAACAAAAAAAAGTTTGTGTCTCCATAGTCTAAGAGCCATAGTTTTTTCAGTTTTTGGGCGATTATCTTAAGTAGGGTCTCATTTTTTGTGGGATGAGATGACGGTTTGATTTGCACTATTTTGGGGTGCATATGACTTTTTGATCGCTTGCTATTACACTTTTTGTGACGTAAGATGACAAAAAATTGCTTTTTTTTACACCGTTTTTATTTTTTTCACGGTGGTCACCTGAGGGGGTTAGGTCATGTGATATTTTTATAGAGCCGGTCGATACGGACGCGGCGATACCTAATATGTATACTTTTTTATTTTATTTATGTAAGTTTTACACAGTGATTTCATTTTTGAAACAAAAAAAATGATGTTTTAGTGTTTCCATAGTCTAAGAGCCATAGTTTTTTCAGTTTTTAGGCGATTATCTTAAGTAGGGTCTCCTTTTTTGCGGGATGAGATGATGGTTTGATTGTTACAATTTTGGCATACATGCGACTTTTTTGATCACTTTTATTACCTTTTTTTGGGAAGTAAGGTGGGCAAAATTTCAATTTCATCATAGTTTTTTATTTTTTTATTTTTATGGCGTTCACCGTTCGGCTAAAGTAACATGACCGTTTTATAGATCAGGTCGTTACGGACGCGGCGATACCAAACGTGTAGGGAATTTTATTTTTTTAATTTTTAATCAGTGATAAATGTTTTTTTTGATTTTTACTTTTTTTTCACTTTTTTTTACTTTTTTTTTTACCCAGACCCACTTGGTTCTTGAAGATCCAGTGGGTCTGATGTCTGTATAATACAGTACTGTACTCTATATATGGTACTGCACTGTATTTTACTTACACTGAACAGATCTATGCTTTCAGCACAGATCTGTTCAGCACCATGGACAGCAGGACGCCTGAGACGGCGTCCTGTTGCCATGGGAACCTTCCCCGTCTGCCACAACTTCGCAGACGGGGAAGGGTGAGGACGGGGCTGGCGGGGGGCTGTCTGGGAGCTCTCTCCCATCGGGGGGCTGCAAAGGCACAGCAGCCCCCCGATCGGAGAGGGAGGGAGCTCCCTCTTACTGTTAACTTTTTCCATACAGCGGTCCATACGGACCGCTGTATGGAAAGGGTTAAACGGCTGACATCGCATCACCGATGTCAGCCGTTTATACCAGGGTGCAAGCAATGTGCTGGCACCCTGGTATACCCACTAACCACCAACGATCATTCAAGGAGAGGCGGGCGGGGGATCGCGATCCCGCCTGCCGAACCGCCCGCCCCCACCGCCCGCAACACCCCCACTGCGCCTCCCACCGGGCTAAAATCCTTCAGAGGTGCAGGGGGGGGTGATAAATATATATTTTCGCCACACTAAAGTTTCTGATCGCCGCGGTCAGGGACCGCAGCGATCAGAAACTGCAGAAAGCGCAACAAACCGCAGGTCTGAATTGACCTGCGGCTTGTTGCGATCGCGGACATCGGGGGGTCACGGGACCCCCCCGCGCATTTAGCCGAGGTGCCTGCTCAATGATTTGAGCAGGCACCTTGTTCCGATCGCAGCCGGCCGGGCAGCAGTGATCGGAACAACACATGACGTACCGGTACGTCATGTGTCCTTAAGGACTCGGGAAGCATGCCGTACCGATATGTCATGTGTCCTTAAGGGGTTAATGACCAGGCCACTTTTTACACTTCTGACCTATACTACTTTCACCGTTTATTGCTCGGTCATGCAACTTACCACCCAAATGAATTTTACCTCCTTTTCTTCTCACTAATAGAGCTTTCATTTGGTGGTATTACATTGCTGCTGACATTTTAACTTTTTTTGTTATTAATCGAAATTTAACGATTTTTTTGCAAAAAAATGACATTTTTCACTTTCAGTTGTAAAATTTTGCAAAAAAAACAACATCCATATATAAATTTTTCTCTAAATTTATTGTTCTACATGTCTTTGATAAAAAAAAAATGTTTGGGTAAAAAAAAAAATGGTTTGGGTAAAAGTTATAGCGTTTACAAACTATGGTACAAAAATGTGAATTTCCGCTTTTTGAAGCAGCTCTGACTTTCTGAGCACCTGTCATGTTTCCTGAGGTTCTACAATGGCCAGACAGTACAAACACCCCACAAATGACCCCATTTTGGAAAGTAGACACCCTAAGGTATTCGCTGATGGGCATAGTGAGTTCATAGAACTTTTTTTTTTTTTGTCACAAGTTAGCGGAAAATGTGGCATTTTAGGGGCCCGAATGCGTGAGAAGTGGTTTGAAATCAAAATCTGTAAAAAATGGCCGGTGAAATCCGAAAGGTGCTCTTTGGAATGTGGGCCCCTTTGCCCACCTAGGCTGAAAAAAAGTGTCACACATGTGGTATCGCCGTACTCAGGAGAAGTTGGGCAATGTGTTTTGGGGTGTCATTTTACATATACCCATGCTGGGTGAGATAAATATCTTGGTCAAATGCCAACTTTGTATAAAAAAAATGGGAAAAGTTGTCTTTTGCCAAGATATTTCTCTCACCCAGCATGGGTATATGTAAAATTAGGGGCCCTAATGTGTGGTAAGTAGGTAAATGACCTGTGAAATCCTAAAGGTGGTCTTTGGAATGTGGGCCCCTTTGCCCACCTAGGCTGCGAAAAAGTGTCACACATGTGGTATCGCCGTATTCAGGAGAAGTTGGGCAATGTGTTTTAGGGTGTCTTTTTACATATACTCATGCTGGGTGAGAGAAATATCTCGGCAAAAGACAACTTTTTCCATTTTTTTATACAAAGTTGGCATTTGACCAAGATATTTATCTCACCCAGCATGGGTATATGTAAAATGACACCCCAAAACACATTGCCCAACTTCTCCTGAGTACGGCGATACCAGATGTGTGACACTTTTTTGCAGCCTAGATGCGCAAAGGGGCCCACATTCCTTTTATGAGGGCATTTTTAGACATTTGGATCCCAGACTTCTTCTCACGCTTTAGGGCCCCTAAAATGCCAGGGCAGTATAAATACCCCACATGTGACCCCATTTTGGAAAGAAGACACCCCAAGGTATTCAATGAGGGGCATGGCGAGTTCATAGAATTTTTTATTTTTTTTTGGCACAAGTTAGCGGAAATTGATTTATTTTTATTTTTTTTCTCACAAAGTCTCCGTTTCCGCTAACTTGGGACAAAAATTTCAATCTTTCATGGACTCAATATGCCCCTCACGGAATACCTTGGGGTGTCTTCTTTCCGAAATGGGGTCACATGTGGGGTATTTATACTGCCCTGGCATTCTAGGGGCCCTAAAGCGTGAGAAGAAGTCTGGAATATAAATGTCTAAAAAATTTTACGCATTTGGATTCCGTGAGGGGTATGGTGAGTTCATGTGAGATTTTATTTTTTAAAACAAGTTAGTGGAATATGAGACTTTGTAAGAAAAAAAATAATAATTTCCGCTAACTTGGGCCAAAAAAATGTCTGAATGGAGCCTTACAGGGGGGTGATCAATGACAGGGGGGTGACCAGGGAGTCTATATGGGGTGATCACCCCCCTATAAGGCTCCATTCAGATGTCCGTATGTGTTTTGCGGATCCGATCCGTGGATCCGTAAAAAACATACGGACATCTGAATGCAGCCTTACAGGGGGGTGATCAATGACAGGGGGGTGATCAGGGAGTCTATATGGGATGATAACCCACCTGTAAGGCTCCATTCAGATGTCTGTATGTGTTTTGCGGATCCGATCCATGTATCAGTGGATCCGTAAAAATCATACGGACATCTGAATGGAGCCTTACAGGGGGGTGATCAATGACAGGGGGGTGATCAGGGAGTTTATATGGGGTGATCACCTCCGTCATTGATCACTCCCCTGTAAGGCTCCATTCAGACGTCCGTATGTGTTTTGCGGATCCGATCCATCTATCAGTGGATTCGTAGAAATCATACGGATGTCTGAATGGAGCCTTACAGGGGGTTATCAATGACAGGGGGGTGATCAGGGAGTCTATATGGGGTGATCAGGGGTGAATAAGGGGTTAATAAGTGACGGGGGGGGGGGGTGTAGTGTGGTGCTTGGTGCTACATATTACTGAGCTACCTGTGTCCTCTGGTGGTCGATCCAAACAAAGGGGACCACCAGAGGACCAGGTAGCAGGTATATTAGACGCTGTTATCAAAACAGCGTCTAATATACCTGTTAGGGGTTAAAAAAAATCACATCTCCAGCCTGCCAGCGAACGATCGCCGCTGGCAGGCTGGAGATCCACTCGCTTACCTTCCGTTCCTGTGAACGCACGCGCCTGTGTGCGCGCGTTCACAGGAAGTCTCTCGAGAGGACGCGCCGGCGCGTCCAGGAGGAATCAATCAACCACCTCCAGGACGCGTCGCTGCGTTCGGCGGTCCGGAGGTGGTTAAACAAATGCTGTCCATAGAAAAAGCAAACTTATGATTGCATCTTCAAGTACCATAGATGGACTTTTAAAAAGTTTATAAATAAGGTAAAAAAAAAAAAAAAGTTTACAAAAATATATATAAAAAAAATCTAATCGCTACCCTTTCCTCATGATAAAAAAAAATAAAGCTCACCGTGTCCCAAAACACCCATATAAAATATTTATCCCGAACAGTGTAACGGGGGAAAAGTCTGCCAGATCCGTGCTACCGGAAGTCTGCTCTGGTCCCATTCACTATAATGCTGGCTGCAGCACGGCAAATATGCCAAGAGACGGCCAGAATAAAACTACAGCATTCAGTGGTTTTTATTCGGCCACCTCTCGGCGTCTTTGCCATGCTGCGGCCAGACCTCCAGTATGCCCCATTATAGTGAATGGGGGCCGGAGCAGACTTCCGGCGCATGGTGGACTTGCGGTAGGACGGATCCAGCAGGCTGTTGCCCCGCCGGAAAAGGCTACTGCAAGTTTGAAAGTAGCCTAACCCATTGGCGACCCTTGACGTACCAGTACGTCATGGCCTTGAAAAAAAAGCCTTTCCCGTAATAAACACCAGGGTGGATTTGATTTAAATCACTAGTCAGTAAGGCTTGATTTAAATCATAGTTTTCTACATAAAGACTAATTCTTGCTGGTATAACTTATAATATGCAAGTAGATGAAGATTTTTTAGAATAACAACTTTTCATATTAGTTTGATTAGGTTGATTCTGCATTCATAGGTTTGTAGAAGTTAGGATTAAGGTCTTTTTCTCAACTCTGTTCATGTTATAACATTTTTGCTGTGAAGAAGAGGCATGTGATCTCTGCTGAGTCAAATTCAGTTTTGAGAACTGCAAAAGTAAACCAAGCATCTGTGATAATATCTTGTAGGCAGAGAAACTGCCCAATAATCTTACAAAAACCTCTGAAAGAGCATGACATTGTGAATGGATTAATGGAATTTATTTACCCAAAAAATTACACATTAGAAACATAGAATGTGTCGGCAGATAAGAACCATTTGGCCCATGTAGTCTGCCCAATATACTGAATACTATGGATAGCCCTTGGCCCTATCTTATATGAAGGATGGCCTTATGCCTATCCCATGCATGCTTAAACTCCTCCACTGTATTTGCAGCTACCACTTCTGCAGGAAGGCTATTCCATGCATCCACTACTCTCTCAGTAAAGTAATACTTCCTGATATTACTTTTAAACCTTTGCCCCTCTAATTTAAAACTATGTCCTCTTGTAGCAGTTTTTCTTCTTTTAAATATTCTCTCCTCTTTTACCTTGTTGATTCCCTTTATGTATTTAAAAGTTTCTATCATATCCCCTCTGTCTCGTCTTTCTTCCAAGCTATACATGTTAAGGTCCTTTAATCTTTCCTGGTAAGTTTTGTCCTGCAATCCATGTACCAGTTTAGTAGCTCTTCTCTGAACTCTCTCCAAAGTATCAATATCCTTCTGGAGATATGGTCTCCAGTACTGAGCACAATACTCCAAATGAGGTCTCACTAGTGCTCTGTAGAGCGGCATGAGCACCTCCCTCTTTCTACTGGTAATGCCTCTCCCTATACACCCAAGCATTCTGCTAGAATTTCCTGCTGCTCTATGACATTGTCTGCCTGAAATAATGACCCCTAAATCCCTTTCCTCAGATACTGAGGTTAGGACTGTATCACTGATTTTATATTCTGCTCTTGGGTTTTTACGCCCCAGGTGCATTATCTTGCACTTATCAACAATAAATTTTAGTTGCCAGATTTTTGACCATTCCTCTAGTTTTCCTAAATCCTTTTCCTCTAGTTTTCCTAAATCATTGATTTTTAACCACCCTGGTAAACACATAAGTTGCAAAAAAATAAGAGACATATTAGGTATCGCTGTGTCCATAATGACTGGCTCTATAGATATATCACATAATCCACCCTGTCAGGTGAACGCTGTAAAGAAAAATTCATAAAAACTGTCACCTACATCACAAAAGGTGTAATACCAAGCAATCAAAATGTCGTATTTACCCCAAAATAGTATCAATCAAATCATCTCATCCGGCAAAAAATAAAAATAAAAATTGTGTAAAACTAAAAAAAAAAAAAATAGACTTATTGCTACATCCATAACGACCTGCTCTATAAAAATATCACATGATCTACCCCCTAAGGTGAATGCCGTAAAAAAAATGATGCCTAAACAACCAGTTTTTTGGTCATCTTGACCCATAAAATGTAATATTAAATGATCAAAAAATCATATGTACCCAATAATGGTACCAATAAAAATATCAACTCTTCCCGCAAAAACGAGCCTGTGCACAAGATCATTGGCAGAAAAATAAAATTATGGCTTTCAGAAAATGGAGGCACAAACATGTTTTTTTTTTTTTTATTTATTTATTTTTTTCAAAAGTGCTTTATTATGTAAAACTACTTACTATAAAGGACCCTGTCTGGGAAGGGTTTATTTTATTACACAACCACTACTGCCTAACCGGCTACTAACCACTCTTGTCCCAGACTAATAAAACATAACTTTTACTTATTAATCTTTAAAACTCGTGAAAAGCTATTTAGTGAGCTAACTAAGGAGTTAAAAACACTGTGCCCCATGAGAGATGCTTTGAATGATAGGTCAGTAACGTGTATAGGTGGCCGGGAGTGCACTGACACCGCTCTACCACACACCACCGTCCCAGCTGTATTAGACACGATACTTTGCTGTGCCTGATGTCTACTAGACCCCCATACCTAGGGTGTAAGCACCAATGTGAAACAAGCCTTATGGCAGTGAGTGTTTTACATCAAGCACACAGATTGCAGCATAACAGCTAATTAAAACCTAAAAGTTCCGCCCCCAAAATTATTATTATGTAAAACTGTAGCAAATATTGGATCGGAAACGGAAGCATGGCATATACAGTAATTACATAGATAAATTGGGTTGGGCATACAATTTTCAATAGATGGTTCTGCAAAAACGGAACGGATACAGTTCGTATCCGTTCCATTTTTTTTACAGCCCTATTGACTTGAATGGAGCCACGGAACGTGATTTGCGGGCAATAATAGGACATGTTCTATCTTTGAACGGAAATACGGAAACGGAATGCATACGGAGTACGTTGCGTGTTTTTTTTTTTTTTGCGGACCCATTGAAATGAATGGTTCCGTATACGGAACATAAAAAACTGAATATAAACGGGAAAAAAACCTAAGTGTGTATACATAGATAACTGTCATTAACTGATATCTGTGCACAGGGGAGGTGTTCAGTGATTGATAGCATTCCATGTGTAAGTGTGTATACAGAGGTGGTTTTAAGTTGCAAAAATTAAATATATAATTTTTTTTTTTTTTTTTTTTTTTTATTTTTTGTGAATCTTTACCCACAAATGGATATATCAATCTGCTCAGCTTCTACTTGCTGCCTGCTGATTGCACTGTGCTGACAGGTCCTCTTTAAAAGAATAAGGCCTCATGCACACGACCGTTGTGTGTTTTGCGTTCCGTGTGCGTTCTGCAATTTGCTGAACGGCATGGACAGCCATTGATATAACTGTCTATTCTTGTCCGCAAAACGGACAAGAATAGGACAGGTTATATTTATTTTTTGCGGACCACGGAAAGGACTAACGGATGCGGACAGCACACATCTTTTGCGGCCCTATTGAAGTGAATGGTTCTGCATCCAAGCTGCAAAAACTACGGTCGTGTGCATGAGGCCTTATTCAGCAAAGACAATCCCCTACTAGGAAACGTGGAATGATTCCTTTTAATGACCATAGATTTACAATTGCATGTTTGGGTTTCACCATGCTTGTGAGCATAATGTATACATAGTAATTCACAGGGACATGTATGACAGTCCTACCAGGACCATGGTACACTGTGACTAGTTCCTACAGTTCTCTCTGCAGTACACCATGCCATAATGTACAGATCTGAAGTGACCAGCTGTTATGTAATTATGTTCTTTATTTTTCAGGTTTGTACCTTATATTGGAATTGTCACAATCCTCATGAACGACTATCCTAAGTTTAAGGTGAGCTATTTGAGTTGGGGTACTTTTACACTAGCGTTATTCTTTTCAGGCATAGAATTCCGTCCTAGGGGCTCTATACCGGAAAAGAACTGATCAGTTTTATCCCCATGCATTCTGAATGGAGAGCAATCCGTTCAGTTTGCATCAGGATGTCTTCAGTTCAGTCTTTTTGACTTTTCAGGACGGAGATAATACTTCAGCATGGTATGGTTTTATCTCCGGCTAAAAAAACGGAACACTTGCCTGAATGTATTAGTGTATTAGTGCATTCAAATTGCCGCATTGACGGATCTGGTATTCCGGCCTGCACATGCTCAGTCCTTTAAAAATGTGGGGGGGGGGAAATACCGGATCCATTTTGCCTGAGGACACCGGAAATACGGATCCGGTATTGCAATGCATTTTTCAGACTGAGCAGGATCCTGATCAGTCTGAAAAATGCCTGATCAGTCATAAAAAATGACATGCGTTTGCATTACAGGCAAGGCCGTTCAGGCAACGGAACTGCCTGCCGGAATCAAACAACCCAAGTGTGAAAGTACCCTTAATATACTACCTAAAAGGTACTGGGCAGATTTATGAAGCTATCTTTGTTGTCAGTAGCAACCAGTAACTGCACAGCTTTGATTTATTAGGTTTCTTTCACATTTGCGGCACAGCCTTCCGGTAGACTTTTCCGGCATGGAATGCTAGGAGTTGGCAGGACAAAATCTGTTGCACCCACTTAGTAAGCCCCGGGCAAATGCTGCAGACATCCCCGGAAGAAGCCAGGTCACTGGCGATACGGCGTTGGGTAGGGAGGCGGCTGAGAGATCGACACACCATCCAGGATATGATGATTTTTTTTCTAACCACCAAGCTTTTGCCCTTATATTTGCCTCTGCTGCAGCATTTGCCCGGGGCTTACTGCTCACAGGCGTCTTGGTGCTTTTCATTTTCATTATCCTTTTCCCTGTTTTTGGTGTGCTGACCTCTCGGCCCCCTTGGGTCCTTTTCCTCATCCTTGTGTTCCACTTTTGTGCTGCCTCTTGTTATTATGTATGTACTTATTATACATTGTCAATAAAGTTTTTTAGATTTTCACTTCGTGAAGATTGTGGTTCAATTTTTGGGTGATTATTGGTGGCTCTACGTTTTGTGAGTCAATATTTCTGTGATTTATTTCTGTCCGGTAATAATTGGGTGGCCATTACTATTTTTGAGACAAACCATTTTAGGATAATTTTGGTTTACTATCCCTAATCTTGAAGTTCCCTCTTTATAGACGTCATTTTATGCAGATTTTAATATTAGCGATTTCCTTCTTTCTTTCAGTATGCGGTCTTGTTCCTGCTGGGACTGTTTGTCCTTGTCCATCGAGAATAACACAATTAACATTTGGCGGATAATGTACTGTTACAGATACAGCGTGTGTAACGAGTGCAAGAGTTAGGAACGGACAAACCTCGCCTAGCAGTGTAAAGTTTTACATTTGACAGTATTTCTTTTTCTACATGCGTCTATGTGCTCTCTCTTTCTTAATAAAGGGAATGTGTCATCAGAAAATGACCTATTGTTTAAATCCTGTTCTTATGTTAAACATATTTTGAAAGAATTCTTGGTGGTGTTTTTTTTTTCTTTTCTATTTCAGTATATAAAAAACAAACAGAAAACAGTTTTCCCACTGGCCACAGCAAGACTAGAAAACTCTCCCATAGAAGTCAATGAGGTCCCCTCCTGACCATTGTGTCTATGACCGATGTGACTGCCGTAAAGCGATTTTCTAAATGCTGTTAAGAACAGCTCAGGTAAGATGGCTGCCCCCATAATCATGTTCAGGAAATAGAATAAAGAAATTTGACATCAGTAATTGAAAACAGATTAGAAAAAAAAATGTCACTATCTCGTTTTGACTGGCAGATAACATTTTCGGTGACACATTCCCTTTAATGCAGGTATGAAATAGAGTGCTTAACTATGGGCCCGATCATTGCCACGGCTCCTCTACCTCCGTGGCCTGTCGTCGGCCGATCATGAGGTTCTGCTGCACTGTTTACTTTTTCTAATATTTTGAATTTTAAACCAAAGTCCTTTATTGTTTAAATGGTGTAGCCTCTCTTCATTTTATTTGGAAGTGCCTACGAATTCATGTATGTGCAGTAATCAGTCCTGAGTAGTCATGAAATAATACAGCTACATTACATTGTACTGACTGTAAGAGCGCGCGGCAATTCTCACTTAGTCAGCAGAATATAACAAATGATGTGCTTTTTTTTAACCTGCCTGTATCAAATAACCTTACAAAGGTAATATACTTGATGTAATGTTTCAGTCTGTAAAATCTGCATTACAGATTTTACAGACTTTCTGCTACTGTTTCATTAAAAATACAATAGTCAAAAATAGCGTATAAAAAGTTGGGGCAAGCTCATTGAAAATGCCTCTCTTATAGTTGTCACTGGGCTTGTGCATCAATGGGTAAGGTTTGTGAAAGTAATAATGTTCACAAAGAAGAAGTTGGCCATTGACGGGATCCAATCTAAAAAAATAATAATGTGCGCCTGGGATATTTTTTATTTTTAAAGGGGGTGTCTGGGATTTAAAAAGAGGTCTTTCTCCAGAAATGGCGCCACATCTGGTGCTGTAGCTCAGCTAAATGGAGACTGGAGCTGAACTGCATACACTGTGTGTGGACAAAAGTGCTGCTGTTTCCAGAAAGGAAGACCCTCTTTTTTTTTTTTTTTTTTTTTCTAGTCCAGGACAACCCCTTCACTTTGCACTGAAAATAAAACAAAAAATTCATAGGATGATCACCAGTAAATACGGTATCTGCTGATTCTCCTACATTCAGCAATTGCAGTTCAGTAGTGCATTAAGAGTTAATACGTAGCAGAGTGTGATCGGTACTACCCTACTAGTCACATCATGGAGAGGCTGACCACGTTGTTGTTGTGTAGCATAAATGGATAGAGAACATCAGCTCCAGTTTATTTTTCTGATTTAATGGTTTCTGCATGTTTGTGAATGCTTTTGATATTCTTTTTATATAAAAATGTTCATTTTTTTGGTTTGTGCATTATGTAAAGCTTCTCAATTTGCCACTTACCATTGCCATATGCTACTTCTGTGTAGCCACAATTATGCTAATATATATTAGTACAGTCCTGGAGTGTTTATATCATTCAGCCATGTGAATATGCCAACCTCTTCAGGGACTTGAACCTATGGTGGTCTGATGGTGAACCTCTTGCGATTTTGTTTTCTTACACTGAAACCTCATAATTTATTATTTTCTTAAAGGTTAAGTACAATTTTGGGGGCACTTTTTTGTTATTGTATTGTACTCATTTTGAGCTAAAAATCATTTTATCGATTGGTCAGCACGGTGGCTCAGTGGTTAGCACTGGTGCCTTGCAGCACTGTGTTCCTAGGTTCGAATCCGACCAAGGACAACATCTGCATGTTCTCCCCAAGTTTGGGTGGGTGTCCTCCCACACTCCAAAGACATACTGATAGGGAACTTAGATTGTGAGCCCCATTGGTGACAGTGTGATGCTAATGTGTGTAAAGCGCTGCAGAATATGTCAGCGCTATAATAGATAAATAGTATAATAGATAAATTAGTATAATAGATAAATTAATAAATAGTATAATAGATAAATTACCAAAAAATACCCTTTTTTCGGTACAGGGCTGAGATGCCCTAATAGAGGGATCTGAATGCTCTCTCTGCTCTGTCAGACAGCTAACCTGATGGGCTCCTTACCTCTGCTCCCTGACATTTATAAACACTGATAAGAATGTGGCTTAAATAAGTGTTTATGACCTCTTAGTAAATTAGAGATCAGGTTTATTAGATGAAGGCACAAAGTAAAAAGTACCAGTCACATAGCTAGACAGTTAACCCTTTGTGACAGAACAACACAATATTTTTTTTAATAAAGACCAATTGAAAAAAAGATTTTTAGTCCAAAATGAATAAAATGCAATCATAAAAAAGATCTGCCTCCGAAGGTTTACATGGCCTTTAAGTTATTAAAAGAAATAAGTAAACGGCCACAGATGTGCTAAAATTAAACCAAAAGACACTGCTCACGTTCCTCCACCGATCCAGCATTGATGCTCAAGTCCCCCTTCCCCAGTTTTTGTTTGCACGTGGCTGGCATGTGACTGTTGCAGACCGGGGAGCCTGACAGAGCGCCTGTGAGGTATTGAAGATGTGTATTTTATGTCATTAGTGGCTTATTTATTTATTTTTTAACCTGGGTAAAACCCTGGTAAACACTTTGGCAGATTGTTTAGGATTTGGAATAAGGCAACTTTTATATGGTCATATCTTTAGCCCCTGTGACATGCTAGACAAAGTAGCTGAGTGCTCATTCTTGGGAAAAAAAAAAGTAAAATATACGGTAATAAATCTGTACCCATAATTTGTGTACTGAAAAATTAGCAGTGTAAATATACTCTAAATCACAAGTAAATATTACTGAAAATCACCCATATTTCTTCCTGATATATTAATTTAGTTATGTTTCTACTTATATATGATTTGTACCCAAAGGGCAGCATCTCATGCAGTGGAACGATGTGTACATTCAAATATTTACCACCATATAGCATTTTTAGAACAAAAAGTGACTTTGGGGTGCAGCCCAAAATAATTTTTTTATTTATTTTTTATTTTTATTTTTTCCCCTGCATATGGGATTATGGAATTTGCTGGGATAAGCCTTTATAAATCCTTTGCTGCTTTCCAGACCTGTCAAGTACATTGTTTGCTTTCCTGTTTTGGTTTACAGTTATGGATCCTCTTGTTTCAAAACTTCATTTCCTTTATGTTTTGGTGACAACATTCCAAAATGCAGAGAAATGTAAATGTATGACTTTAATAAAGAGCATTCCTTTGTAAAAAGAGAATTGCGTTTTCATTTTAGCCAGTCCACATATTTTCCAAATGTTTCACACTTTTGGTAAGTCTAAAGTTCATTGGGAATCTTGGATGTATAATGCTGAGAGCAAAACTACAACTCTCGGCATGCTTAAAGAGGACCTTTCACCAGTCCTGACATTACAATATAAGTACCTGGCACTGTAGGGCATTATAAGTAGATGTTATTGCTGTAATTTTTTTGATATCGGATGCTCTGTTGCCTGTGCCCCCAGTTCTGGTTTTGTGCCCAGTATGCTAATAAATAGCATCAGTACAGGGAGAAGGAGACGCCCCCTTAGAAAAGCTGGCTTCTCCTCCTGTACCGATGCTATGTCTTAGCATACAGGCCACAAAACCAGAACGGGGGGCACAGCGGGCAACAGAGCAGCCGATCTGAAAAAAGTACAGCGATGACATCTACTAATAATGCCAGGTACTTATATTGTAATGTCAGCACCGGTGAAGGGCCAACTTTAAAGAGTCATTGTAATTTAACAAAATTTAATTTAATAGAGAATGGTATAAAGAAGCTGTAAAGTCATGGCGACGAAGTCTCACTTCCACCTAATTTGCAGTCCACTGCATGTTGTCAGGCAAGATCCATCCCTGGTAACAGAGACCCAAATGGGGATGGGGGGGGGGATGGGGTAGAGCTGGCTGAGATCATGAGCCTGATAAAACAACTACTTCTAAACATCACAGAAGTGATTTATCCCTCCTTTTCAGCTTTCTGAGATCACTAGAAGAAAACAATCCTAATGGGAAGTGAGGTCACTGCATACAGTGCTGGCAGAAGGGAGACACCCCCTGCTTCTGAGAGAAATGCATCTGGCTGGAACAGGGAATAAATAATATGTCTGACTTTAGGGAAGCCCAAAAAACATCAGTCCCTTCAGTGATGATTGTACAAAGAAACCTAACCATTATGCAAACTTTTTTTTAAAACTTAGGTACGCTTTAAAGGATTTATAAGAGAACATAACATAGCCATGCAAGGGTTAAAAAAAAAAAAAAAAAACTCCTCTGTCACCAGCACTGATTGTCCCGCAGTGGAGTGGGAAATGGAGGAGAAGGGAGCTTGGGGCTAAGACTGAAGCACCTGTGACTTTTTTTCTGTTCTATTCCTGCACCCTGTCTGGCCATAGTAAAACGGATTCCCAGTCTTGAGAACGCCTTTAATGGTCCAAAGGAGCTGAAAAGACTTGCAGTGGGCATGAGCTGTAGAGAATGGCACCCATCAATCATTGTAGCATCCTTCTGAAGGCTCAGGACAAATTAATAAATACTTATATTGTGGCCAGGTTTTTTTGTTTTGTTTGTGTATTATAATTTTTTTTTTTTTTTTTTTTTTTTTTACTTTTTAAAGTTCATCACTGCTCTTCAAAGCAGCAAAGAATATTTCAATGTAATAAATTATTCATGTTAATTATGCACAAAAATTATATCCAAACCTGTTAGGAAAAGTACATCTTAATGTCAGACACATCAGCTGCTTAGTTCTTTTTACACATTCATATAAAAAGTTAGTTGTGCAGCTCCATGATTGCGTAAATCACTTTTTTCTGCATTTACTTTACATTTTGTTTCTGTTTTTTTGTTTTTTTTTCCTTTTTAATTTGCAATTCATAGAGACATCTGTTCTGCTCACTAATTGATCTACTGGCATAAAAATAATGCAGTTCAGACTTCATACTCTGTATCACATATATATGTTACATAAGACACAGGTGTAACTAAGTTTGTTGGCCCCAGTGCAGAATCTTTAACAGGACTCCCACCTACCCTGTACTGCTGTTTTATGTGACAGAGCCCCCCTAAGGCACAACTGCTGCATTTACACCCTTGTTAATACAGAATTTTTCAATATTTTTCTAATTTCCCATTTGCATATGTGGTTCACATGATAGACGTTTCCCCCCTATGAGCATGGGTTATTTTATTATTTTCTGTATTAGAACGTTTCACTTAGTTCAGACCTGGGAAATTACAATAATAACCCTTTCCTGGGGTTCTGCTTAAAGTGTAACTGCCGTTTTCATTTATTTATTTTGCTAATGTGTAAGGACAGTGACAGGGAGCATTTTTCTAATATACTTTATTTAGGGAAAACATTTATTTGTAGTAGAAAATTTGGGCTGAAATGTCCCTTCGCAGCGCTCTCTCAAATGAGCGTTGCTAAGGGCCCTTCGTCTTCTATCAGCTTAGGAGATATGGGCTGTGCGGGAGCTGCTCCCTCACATCCTGGTGGGCACAGGAGCCTTATGTGTTTATAAAGTAAATATACATTCCCCCTTTTTATAAAATATGAACTCTACACTATCTATATGCTCGCTGACCAGCCTTCCCACTGCACTCCCGACGTGCTAACTAATGAACCAGCCGCTGGGAGCGATGCCTGACTGAGCAGTAAGCCCTCACTACAGGCAGGGCGAAGCTCTTATACAGTATATAGGGACATAACTGTCCTTATATACTGTATAGCCGATCAGCTATTTGAGAAGGCTGCGGCACTCCTGTGAGCGTCGCAGACCTTCTCGCTGCTTTTCCTAGGCCAGTGATGTCATGTTCATCGTTCATGTGGCCTAGAAGCACAATATCAAGCACAGCCACTATGCCGTACATTGTAATGTGCTTGGTAAGCTGCGAGAAGGCTGCACAGGAGTGCTGGTGCCTGCCTAAAACAGCTGATCAGCGGGGGTCCTGCCTTTTGGACTCCCGCCAATCAGATACTGATGACTAGAAATAAGCGAATTTTTAAAAAATTCGGTTCGCTATATTTTTTGTTTAAAAATTTGGTTCGATCCAAATATATTAGCAGCGAATTACGTTAAAAACTGCTATTTCCTGGCTGCAGAGAGCCTGTATAGTGGTGTAGAACACTGTGCCTTGCAGTAACACGCATAGGGAGTCTGCTTTGGTAGTGAAATAATACTGTGAGTCCGTATGACATGGCATGGTAGAGCCCCCCCCCCCCCGACAGAGTGGAGAGGGTGTCAGCAGTAAGTTTGTGTTGACGTCACAGATTATTTTGCCCTTCCTCTGATCCGTCAGAACAATAACCCACAAAAAAATGGATCCTGTCTGTGGAGCATTCACCTTCACTCTGTCAGTATTTGGTCAGTAATCCACCAGTATTGTTAATGCAAAAAAAAAACAGGGGTGGATCAAAAACAGAGATGACACATGAATGGAATATTTGAAATTCTTCTGTGTTTTGTAGCCACTCCTGCTTTTGGCTACCAAATCGTAAGCCAACTCTGATGGGACCATACAGGCTTACAGCTGCTACACAGAGACGATCTGTTGTGCGTCTCATTTTACCTTCCTTTTGACAGATCAGATGAAGGGTCAAATAAATTGTCAGCCAAGCCAAAAAGGCTAAATAGTGGCCTAGTCATGAAGTGGGGAGGGTGGGAACAGCATGAGAAGTCCACAGAGTGGCCCTATGACATAGTGGTGAGGTGAAAGCCGTATGAGGAGACCACAGAGTGGCCCAATGACAGAGTCGGTAGGTGGTGGCCGCATCAGGAGGCCACAGAGTGGCACAATGACAGAGTGTGGATGTGGCAGCATCAGAAGACCACAGAGTGGCAAGGTGACATAGTGGTGAGGTGGAAGCAGCATGAGGAGACCACAGAGTGGTCCAATGACAGTCGGTAGGTGGCGGTAGCATCAGGAGGCTGCAGAATGGCAAGGTGACATAGTGTGGAGGTGGCAGCAGCATGAGAAGACCACAGAGTGGCAAGGTGACATAGTGTGGAGGTGGGTGGCAATACTAGTATCCACTGAAGATAGTGGGTGAAAGAAGAAGCACTTGGCATCAGGCGGGTGGCAGCATCAGAATAGTAGCTGAGGCAGGTAGCCAGAAGAAACCGGTCTCTTGTCAAAGTGTTGGTGTGGCACCATGGATGATCTAGTCTGATGCATCAGGAATTGGTGGGTGGAAATCCTGGCTGATCCACGCCTGATTCAGCTTGACAATGGTCGTCCACATTTTGGGTGGTCAGGCGAGTTCTTCTTGGGGTAACTATGGCCCCCGCCACACTAAACACCCGCTCTGATGCCACACTACTGGCTGGGCAGGACAGTTTTTCCAGGGCAAACTCGGCCAGTTGCTGCCACAAATCCAGTTTGGCTGCCCAGTAGTCCAGCGGATCTTCAATGACGGCTGGCAGGGTGCACTTCAAGTGTGCCTCCACCTGCTGGTTCAGGTTCTGCTTTATGTCTAGCTGCTGGTGAGTAGTTTCTTCACTAGGCGGGTGAAGAAAGCTGCTAATCAGCGACTGTAGACTCAGGCTGCTGCTGATGGAGCTGGTGCTGCTCCTGCCACCCCACTCCTCCCAAGCAGCCTTGGCAGTGGAACGTGAGCGTAGAGGGTCCCACCGGTCAGACCTGTGAGAGGATCGACGATGGCGCAGATAGGCAGTGGCCAACTGACTACATAGGATGTCTCTATAGTAGTTCAGTTTGTCCTCTCTCTCAGCGGGTGTAAAAAAGGCCCCCATTTTCCAACAAGGTGGAGAGCCAGAAGTCATCCCTCTGCCAAATGTTGACAATTCGGCTGCCTCTACCCAAGCAAGTGAGCATGCAGCAGGCCATTTGCGCAAGTGACTTGGAGGGACTCCCTGCCTCCATCTCCACGGCATATTGCCACGGTGTGTCTGGGTCCTCTGCTTCATCGCCCTGTAGCTCCTCTGGCTGTTCCTGCTCCTCCTCCTCTCCTGTCACCTGTGTAGCAAAACCACCCATTTCACTACACATTGCTTGTGCTCCAGTATCCTCTTCCAGTTCAGCCCCCACAGGGCTCATGTGGTCGTGAAATCTAGGCTCCACGTCTCCAGTCCCCTGACCAGCTAGATTTACCAGCATCTGTTCCAGGACATGAAGCAGTGGAATAACATTGTTCATCCCGTAGTCCTGACGACTGACAAATAACGTGGCCTCCTCAAAGGGCCTGAGCTAACGGCAGGTGTCGCGCATGAGCTGCCACTGGCTGACATAAAAGTTACAAAGGGGAGTACTCCTGTCCGCTTGGGTCATCAGGAAATCGTTTATGGCCTTTCTCTGTTCGTACAGTTGGTCCAACATATGGAGGGTGGAATGCCAATGGGTGAAAACATCGCATTTCAGCCTATGTTGGGGGATGCCGTTCTGCCGCTGCAGCTAGAGAAGGTTGTGCTTTGCAGTGTATGAGTGGCTGAAGTGCATGCAAAGTTTCCTGCCCATTTTTAGGATGTCTTGCAGATGGGTGGAAGACTTCAGGAACCGCTTGACAACCAGATTGAACACATGTGCCATGCAGCGCCAACACAATGTTCTTCCTGTTGTCGGTCACCATGGTTCCGATTTTCAGTTGCGACGGAGAAAGCCAGGATTTGATTTCTTGCTGAAGGACATGGAGCAGTTTCTCCCCTGTGTGACTCAGATTGCCCAGGCAAACGAGGTGCAGAACAGCGTGACACCGCCATGCCCTGGACATGTGGTATGCTGGAGGGGCACTGTGCATTGTCCCTGCAGTGGAGGCTGTATCTGGCCAGCTAAGACCTGTCCTAGGTTGCTAATATAGCTTATATATGTATACAGCTAGACCTGCCAATAGCCTTAATACAGTTCCTATGTTTATGTTTTAAAGACAAAAGCAGAGTTATTTACTGTGACATCATATTTTGGATGTCATATTACGGTTATGTTTTGTGTTCACAGAAGCAGAAAAAGATAATATGCATTTAAGATTCATTTTGTAATGTAAGGTAAATTCAGTGACACCGCAGAAACAACAGAAAGCATAGTGTTAATCTGTTGTTACTGGGCAGAAGTCTAGACCAATCCCAGCCAGCTTATCATACAGCAAGAGTTTTCACCAATCACAGCCAGCCTCACAGACAGACTGTCTGGGAATTCCCCCCAGCTCCTGCTGCTAGAATCATTATTCACCAGAGACAGGAGCTGAAGAGACATTCACTCCACTGAGAGCTTAGTTTTATGAGAAAAAGAGGCCAATATAGGTATTTAAAACAAATTATACAATGTTCATAACGTTAGTATTGTGTTTAGAACTGTATACTGAAATATATATATATATATATATATATATATATATATATGTGTGTTTTCTTACAGTTCCACCAAATGCAACCATACAAATTCAATTGCAAGTTTCAAATTGCAAGCATACAATTGCAAGCATTCAGATTCCATATTGCAATCCAAATTGCATACAACCATACCAGATCATACTCAACCAATCTGCAAATTAGTCACTGCTAACTGCATACTGCAAGTGAACTATTAGTTAGACCTCAGATATACCTCTCAGAGAGATCATAAAGTGCTTAAATAATTTAAAGTGAGAGTACAGATACTCAAGAGAGAAATATATCCACCATTTTATGTTGAATGGCAAGATTGAACAGTTGAACCACCATCTTATGCATACCGCCATTTTGTGATATCTTTTTAACACGTGTTATGTACATGGACCTGCTGCGGAGGCGGCAGTGTTATATATGAAGAAAAGTTGAAGTTATTTGAAGCATTTGGTGTGCTCTTTAAACCTACTGTTTCCATAGAATGGTGCTAGAGGAATTACAGAGTAATAGTCTGCGACCTGTGCCTGCACCAGAAACATTTAGGCCTCTGCCACTCCCTGTGCAGGGCCTGGCACTTCTCTGTCTGACATACTGTTAGATCAAATGACCAAATGTTAGATCAAATATGTTTTTATTTTGCCACTAATGCACGGTAAACAGGCCTTTAGAGCAGGCATCCTCAAACTGCGGCCCTCCAGCTGTTGTAAAACTACAACTCCCACAATGCCCTGCTGTAGGCTGATACCTGTAGGCTGTTCGGGCATGCTGGGAGTTGTAGTTTTGCAACAGCTGGAGGGCCGCAGTTTGAGGATGCCTGCTTTAGAGTATATCACTGCACCGGTGAACAGCAATTAGGCCCTAATTATTTTCAATAGGATTGTTCCTATTACCCAGGCTGTAACCTCCCCTACTGAACCCTGTTCTACACAAATTCTGTGGAACGATTCCTCCCTATCCTTTCCCTGCACTTATAAATCGTTTTTTCACCACAACCAAGTCTTTCCTATCACTGTCCCTAGCTCCTGCTGACGTCTCTCCCTGCACTAAGTGCACTGGTAAATGGCAGACTCTAAGATGGCTGCCGCTATTTATAGGGCTGTGACATCACAGGGCTGGCTGGCTGCATGCATGGCATTATGGGTGATCCCGCCTTCCCAGAGTTCCTTTCTCCATGTCCTCACACGTGCAGCAGACATTTTAGGGAAAAAATGCAATTCGTTACCACGAAGCGCGAGGAAATTCAGTTTCGGTGCGAATCGAATTTTTCCTGAAATTTGGAATGAATTCCACTTAGTCAGTTTGGATTCGCTCATCTCTACAAATGACCTACAGTATTAAAATGTTGGAAAATTCTTTTAATGTTGAGAATCAAGGTTATAAAGTATGCATACGCTTTTATGAAGCAGACACTAAAAGTGTTTCCTTTTTGTTATACTTCTAGATACCTTTTTTCACAGACTTATCTCTAAGCTCGAGGATACAGGTGGCAATTTTTTTGCAGTTCCAGCATGTGGCGTGACCCTAGCTTTAATAAGTGACTTTAACTGTGACTTTGCAGAAATTTTCTGGTATATATTTTTAATGTTTAGATGTAATATTTATGAAAAAACTCAGGGTGTATGAATGATATTTTGCAGCGGATAAAATGACACAGTAATATATATATATATATATATATATATATATATATATATATATATATATATATATATGGGTTTTAACAAAGTACTGAACTGTGAAGTGCCTTTTGGGATCAAATACATTCAACTTCTGAATACATAGGCTTTGAATTTGTTTCTTTCATGATACTGACTGCCTATAAAGTAAATTTTTCCCAAGAGAGGTGTGTATCGATATACCTTTCATCTTGGACTTGCTTCTAAAGGAATGCAAAGTGCTCACAACCTTTACAGAAGGCTGCATTGAGCACTGTGAGTGATATGCTTTGAATGTCAGATGCCCCTCATTCTGCCCTTGGCTAAATCCATAAGTGGTGTTCTTCCCCCCTTTCTTTCACTTGGGACATTTCTAAACACCTGCCCTATTGTAATTCCCATCAGCTGGAGTCTCCACCGGCAGTGTTTTCTACACATATAATTTCTCTACTCATGAAGATTTAAAGGCTATGTACACCTTCAGAGGCTTATGACTGCATTTTACTCATTTATGGCTAAAAATCATATTTTCAATTGGTCTTTATTAAAAATATTGAGCCGTTCCATCACAAATGATCAACTGTTTTTCTAACTATGCGACTGGTACTTTCACTTTGTGCCAGTCATCTAATAAACCTTATCTCTAAACTACTAAGAGGTCATAAACACTTCTTTAAGCCACATTCTTATCAGTAAGATAAGAATTGAGCTATAATGAGTGTAATTTCAAAGAGAAGAGATAAGGAGCCCGTCAGCTTCTGGTCTGATGGAAAAGAAAGAAAATCCAAAGGCTGCTACTAGAGCATCTCAGCTCTGTACAGGCTCCATATTTTTAATACAAACCAATAAAATAAAATAAAAAAGTACAATGCAATTATAAAAAAAATATGTCCCCAAAGGGTGTACATAGCCTTTAAGCCTTCATCATTTACATGAGACTAATCTTTTCTCATTTCCATACAGGACTGTCTACTGTTCTCTACAGTCTTCTTTCTCCTGGTTTTAAGGTGGCCATACAGTCAGCTGAATGTAAACTATCTCTCCAGGCCACTTGCACACTTGATTCAGCCAAGTAAACATGTATTCTCAATGGGTAGAGGGCGAGATGAATGATTTGTGTGCAAACACACGATAAGGTACCTCTTTGGCGCACAGGGACGACCACAGTTCCAATTTTTTTTTTGTATAAATACTATTTATTGTTCAGTTGACAACGCCTTTTGGAGTTTATAACTCCTTTCTCAAGTCTTAGGGGCGCCAACAGCAAAAGAATAAAGCAACAAACAAAGGGTGGCCGGATGACTGGGGACTCCCTCTGGTGCGTGCCGCTGTGTCTGGTGAGCGACGCCAGAGGTGGTTAGCGACGCCAGACACAGCGGCACGCACCAGAGGGAGTCCCCAGTCATCCGGCCACCCTTTGTTTGTTGCTTTTTTCTTTTGCTGTTGGCGCCCCTAAGACTTGAGAAAGGAGTTATAAACTCCAAAAGGCGTTGTCAACTGAACAATAAATAGTATTTATACCAAAAAAACAATCCCTAGGAGTTTTGGCAACTCCATCCAAAAGGATTGAACGGGTACCGGCAGCACCGACCCCCCCCCCTACCTATTGTGTGTCTACCTTCACGGACGTTGCGCTTACACACGCACAACACCCAAAGGTGAGCACATTCCATCCATTACGCTTATCTGATTATCATTGCCTACCACCCTATGACCGCCTCTCCCTCTTCTCTCTTGCCATAATTACTGCAATGGGTAGAGGGGAATAAGCAACTTCCATACATCTCCTGAGTACAAAGAACTCAGACATGTTAAAATTCAACAGCCTAATCCTTCTCTCCCCTGACATCTGCTGTTGGGGAAGACCGTAGAAAATGATTGGTGCTGAACTGTAATACCAGGGACTGACCATGAACAAGAGAGGTACTTTTTTGATGAGTATAATGGCTTTAAGGGAACAACCCAGGCAAAATAAGTTTAACCATTTCCCTACCACCGCATGGCTATATATTGGCAGTAGGGACTAAAGATGGCGCCTGCTCTAGAGCTGCTGTTGCTTGCAGTTTCACACAGCAGACACCCGGAGCTAATGTCTACAATCAGCGACAATGCTGATTGCAGATATTTGACCCCTCAGATGCTGTGATCATGACATCTGGAAGATGGAAAAACCTGGATACCAGCTCCCCTGTGCGGCAATTAGGGGAGTCATTCATTGAAATTGAAAGCCCTGTTTTTTTCAGCGTTTCAGAGTTGTAGTTCCTATGGAGCCCTGCAGGTGGCAGGGCTCCATAAGAACATAGCAATAGAGCAATGATTGCGTCTTATTCCCTTCCCGACATATGACGTAATAGTACGTCATGGCGGCAAGTGACTTGCCGCATTTTAACGTACTATTACGTCATGGTGATAGGGTAGGCACCGGAGCCGTGCGCGCCCTGATCACTGCAGGGTCCTGGCAGTCCCTGATAGCCGAGCCCCTGCTGTATCCGCTGGCATCGCTGTAAAAGCCCATGTCGGTGGATTAACCCCTTCTATGCCACGGTCAGCTCTGACCGCGGCATAGAAGGGGTTTGCAGCGTGTGAGGGAGCCCATCGGGTCCCCGCGCTGCTGTGGCGAGGACCCGATGAGTGACAAGGCAGCCCGATGCCTTGCACGGCATCGGGACCTGCCTTCTACGGGGGCCGAGGAGATGCAGCCCCAGGCTGGGTCTCCCAGGCAACTTGTTAGTGTATTACACCGAGTAATACACTAACAGTCAATGGTCAATGCATTACAATACAGATGTATTGTAATGCATTGCTTAGGGGTTCAGACCCTCAAAAGTTGAAGTCCCAGAGTGGGACAGAAATAAAGTTTGCAAAAAAAAGGGTTTTTGAAAAAAAAATAAAGTTTCAAGTAAAAAAAGAAAAAAATGCCCCTTTCTCCTGTTTTTTTAATTAAAAAAAGGAAAAAACAAACATATTAGGTTTTACCGCGTTCGTAACGACCAGCTCTATAAGTATATCACATGATCCACCCTGTCCGATAAACATCATAAAACAAAAAAATAAAAACTGTAAAAAAAAAAAAGCTATTTTTGTCACCTTAAAGTGTCACAAAAAGTGCAACACCAAGCGATCAAAAAGGCCCACAAAATTGTACCAATAAAGCTGTCACCTCATCCTGCAAATAATGAGCCCCTACATAAGAAAATCGCTCAAAAAATAAAATAAAAAAACTATAGCTCTCAGAACATGGAGACAATATCATTATTTTTTTCAAATATGCTATTATTGTGTTAAAGTGAAATAAATAAAAAAAAGTATACATGTTAGGTATCGAAGTGTCCATAACAACCTGCTCTATAAAAATATCACATGACCTAACCCCTCAGGTGAACACTGTAAAAATAAAAATTTAAACAGTGCCAAAAAATACATTTTTGGGCACCTAACATGACACAGTGCAACACCAAGCGATCAAAAAGGCATATGCTCCCCAAAATAGTACCAATCAAACCGTCACCTCATCCCGCAAAAAATGAGATCCTACCTAAGACAATCGGTTAAAAAAAAAAAAAAAAGCTATGCTCTCAGACTATGGAGACACTAAAACATCATTTTTTGGGTTTAAAAAATTCTATTATTGTGTAAAACTTTAATAAATAAGAAAAAGTAGACATTAGGTATTGCCATGTCCATAACGATCTTCTCTATAAAAATATCACATGACCTAACCCCTCAGGTGAACTCTGTAAAAATCAATAAAAAAAAAATTTTTCTAAATGTTTTGTAAATTTGGGATTATTTTAATACAGGTGAAATATATTGACTCAAATTTATGACTATCATGAAGTACAGTGTGTCACGAGAAAGCAATCTCAGAATGGCTTGGATAAATAAAAGTGTTCCAAAGCTATTACCACATAAAGTGACACGTCGGATTTGCAAAAAATGGCCTGGGTAGAAGGGCGAAAACTGGCCCAGGGTAGAAGGGGTTATAGTCAACTAGATTGATTTAAAAAAAAGGTAAAAAAAAAATAAATAAAAAAAAAGGCTTTAAAAAATATAAAAATTCAAATCACCTCCCTTTCCCCATAATAAAAATAATAAAAAATATATACTGTATATCATAGACATCACCATGCCCAACAAAGCCTGTGCTATTAAAATATAAAAATATTTATCCCATATGGCGAATGGCGTAACGGAAAATAAAGTCAAAATGGCCAGTTCATGATTTTTTCATAGCTTCACCTCCCCCAAAAGATTTAATTAAAAGTGATCAAAATGTCATATACACCCAAAAATGGTATCAATAAAATCTACGGATCGTCTAGCAAAAAATTAGCCCTCACACAGCTCCGTAGACATAACAAAAAATCTAATGGGGTTCAGAATTTCTCCTGCCTGGCAAGGTGGCGCTAGACTCCAAAAGTGTGGGAATTGAAGTATTTATTGACAGTGGGGCATGGGTTAACCTAGTTGATGGTCAGTTCGTTCGTATGCATGGGTTGACAACAAGTGCATTGGACAAAAATATTTAAGTGTTTGCTATTGATTCCGCTCCGCTCACACAAAAATGTTTATCAGAAATGGTGCAGGACATTCGTTTAATGGTGGGTGATTTTCATCAAGAATCTATTTCGTGTTTTGTGCTGGAGGGTCTGTCTGCTCCCTTGGTGCTAGGTTTACCATGGTTAAGCAAACATAATCCTACCATCGATTGGCAAGCGAGACAGATTCTTGATTGGAGTGATTATTGCCTAGACAACTGTCTTAGCACATCGCTTTCTGTTGTAACCACTAAAGTTATACCTTCGTTTATTTCAGATTTTTCCGATGTATTCTCTGAAAGTGGAAACCAGGAACTACCTCCACATCGGGAGTATGATTGCCCCATCAACCTTATTCCCGGAGCTAGGTTGCCCAAGTCTCGGTTGTATAATCTTTCTGAACCCGAAAGAGTAGCCATGCGAGAATATATCACCAAGAGTTTGGCTAAAGATCATATTAGACCATCCAAATCCCCAGTGGATGCAGGTTTCTTCTTTGTTAAAAAAAAAGATGGCACCCTTAGGCCATGTTTGGACTTCCGTGAGCTTAATCGCATTACTGTCCATGATCCTTATCCCCTTTCATGGATCCCAGATTTGTTCAAACAGATTGTCGGTGCCAAGGTGTTCTCTAAATTGGATTTGAGGGGGGCATATAATCTGGTAAGAATCAAGGAGGGGGACAAATGCAAGACGGCCTTTAATACCCCTGAAGTTCATTTTGAGAATTTGGTCATGCCTTTTGGGTTGACCAATGCTCCTGCAGTTTTTCAACATTTCATTAATGACCTCTTTCATCATCTGGTGGGCATTTTTGTTGTGCTGTATCTGGATGATATACTAATTTATTCTCCAGACATGGAAACTCATCAGGATCATGTGAGACAAGTGTTACAGATCCTAAGAGAGAATAAATTGTAGGCTAAGATGGAGACGTGTGTATTTGCAGTTCCGGAAGTGCAATTCCTGGATTATCTACTATCATCTTCAGGTTTTTGTATGGATCCGGAGAACGTCCGTGCTGTGTTGGACTGGGATCGATCCGAAAGCGATCATGCGATTTTTGGGGTTCACCAACTACTACTGTAAATTTATCTTGAATTACTCCACTGTTGTTAAACCATTAACAGATATGACTAAGAAAGGTGCGGATTTCTCAGTCTGGTCTGAGGAGGTATTACATGCCTTTTCAGCAGTGAAGGAGTGTTTTGCTTCTGCTCCTATACTGGTGCAGCCGGATGTGTCACAGCCATTCATTGTGGACGTTGACGCATCCGAGGTAGGGGTTGAAGCAGTCTTGTTGCAAGGTCCTTCACCTAATAAATGGCGCCCATGTGCATTCTTCTCTAAGAAACACTCGGCTGCTGAAAGAAATTATGACATAGGCAATAGAGAATTGCTGGCCATTAAGTTGGCTTTTGAGGAATGGCGGCATTGGTTGGAAGGAGCGATATATCCTATTACGGTAATTACTGATCACAAAACTCTGGCTTACTTGGAGTCGGCTAAACGTCTGAACCCAAGGCAGGCCAGATGGTCATTGTTTTTTACAAAATTTAATTTGATTGTCACCTATCGCCCTGGGATTAAGAACGTCAAGGCGGATGCCTTGTCGCGTAGCTTTCCTGGGGTGGGGTTGTGATTCGGAAGATCCTGGTCCTATCTTGTCTGAAGGGGTAGTAATATCCTCCCTTTATCCCAACCTTGAGGCAGAGGTGTTGAAGGCCCAGGGATATGCACCGGATTCTTGTCCTCCAGGAAAGTTATTTGTTCCTTCGGAATTACGGCACAAGGTATTCGAGGAACATCACTGTACTGTTCTTACAGACCCCCGGGAGCAGATCCACGGTCGATCTCATCTCTCGTAGATTCTGGTGGCCAGGGTTGCATAAATGTGTGGAGGGCTATGTGTCAGCCTATAGTACTTGTGCACGTGCTAAGGTGACACATACTCGGCCTTCAGGATCTCTACTTCCATTGTCCATCCCGTCCAGACCTTGGGCTCATTTGTCCATGGACTGTATCACAGATTTGCTGAATTGTGATTCTGGTGGTTGTTGATCGCTTCAGTTTAATGTCGCACTTTATAGCATTAACACACAAGAAAAACTCTATACATGTGGTATCGCTGTAATCATACTGACACAGAGAGTGAAGGTGACAGGTCAGTTTTACAACAGAGGAAACACCATAAAAACAGAACCCATAAAACTGTGGCAGAATTGTGTTTTTTCCAATTCCACCCCATTTGGAATTTTTTTTCAGTTTCCTACTATAGTATATGCCATATTAAATAGTGCCATTATAAAGTAGAACTTTTCCTGCAAAAAACAAACCCTCAAATGGCTATGTAAACAAAAAACAAAAAAAGTTATGGCTCCAGGAAGGTCACGAGTGAAAAATAAAAATACAAAAATGCCCAATAAGGAAGTGGTTAAGGAATAAGTTTACAACAACAGTGACGTACTAGGGATGAGCATTTGCATTGGTTTGGTAGGTATCAAGAAAGCTTTGTCCCATCAAACAGTCACACTGCAGCAAGTTCTGCCTATGTGATATGCTAACGTGGTTGATGACAGCAGGTGACCACGTTCCACATGTATGTGCTTGTGCAAATGTCTTGGTTCTTACATATAGGTATGTTTAACATAAGATTAATGTCACTGCATATCATATAAAGTGTATCAGTGGATTTTATTATTGCTGTTCCAAGTATAAATGTAACAGTCTCTTTATACACTCCCACATGTTTGTACTAATCTGACTCCTCTGCTTGGCCCATTTATATTCCTTGCGCTGAACATATTGTTAGTTTACCTAACACATTGCTAAACATAAGCTTCACTTTACCCACTCAAATGTGGTAAGCTTCTGTTTGTCTTTTCTGACTCAGCGGATGTGCAAAACTTTTAACACAATCACATATCTTAAATTAAGAGATCTAAAGACAATCTTCCTGATCCTCCAGCCTGTTGGGTTGCAGAAGGCACAGATGCTGTCTGTAATATGAATACAACATTGAAATTGCAACACCAAGTAGGACAAGCCGTATAGTTATGCAAATCGAAGTAGCAGAGGTCACTAAGATCTGCAGATGGTCAAATTTTCAAGCACCTATCGCCAATTTGTGGCATGTGGAAGGGGCATAGAAGACAGATTGAAAGCAAAGTTGTATGGGATGATTGTGCGATGCCTCCTGGTCGTTGACGTGCTAGTTATTACCATTTGTCACAAACTGAGAGGGACAGAATCCTTGAACTGAGAGACCTGGTTTATCACTCCAGCAGATCGGTACGCACCTAGGCCAAGATGTCAGCACTGTTCAAAGTTGCATGTTTTGGTGGTCGAAAGAACAACAACAAACTGGAATGACAGCAAGAGGTGCACAGAGATGAACCTCTGTACGGACTTTTCGTTTGATTAAAAAATTGGTACCTACTGATGCTGATCCATTCTGTACTGCAAGTAAAGTTGGATGTAACATTCCAAGTCTAGGGAGGCAAACAGTGTCTACACAAACCATAAGAAGGCGTTTGCATGATAGTCTTCTGCAAACCAGATGTCAAGCTACAGGTGTTCACCTCACCCCACTGCTCTCAAAGGCTGTCATGGTACACAGCAAGATGGCAGAAGAGGCTGGAATGCATGTCTATCCTCTTCAGCAATCAGTCCCACTTTAGTTTCAGATGCAATGATAGCTGGAGACCATGTGGGCAATGCCATGAAAAGGCCTGTCCTACTCCTGGGATTATGGTGTTGAGTGGCATAATGTACAGTAGCTGGATCCCTCTAGACTTTATTTCAGGTATACTAACAGCTCAGCATTACATTGATTTGGTTGTGGAACCAGTGGTATGGCCATTTCTTCAGAGTGTCCCAGGACTCATTTTTCAACAGGACCAAGCTGCATGTTGTTCGTGCTAGTGTGAACATCATTAGTGGCCTAAACGTTCTAACATGGCCTGTGGTGCCTCCAGGCTTGTGTCCCATTGATTACATCTGGAATGTTATTAGTCAGCTATTGCAAAGGAAGCTGCCAGCAACAGATCTTGATCATTTACATGCCAAAGTGCATTCAGCGTTGCAGAACATACTTCAGACAAGTATTAATAACATCATATATCAATGCCAAGCCTTGTAAGTGCATGTATTTATTATCAATAATGAATAAATTGAGTTGTTTTGAATATTTTGTTTATGGGATTTTTTTTATTTGCATATCATTAACATGTCTCTCCTGTGATTTCCATAATTCTATGACTTTTCCTTCTTGGTGTTGCAGTTTCAATGTTAAGGGGTGTATAAGCATCGCAAAATATAGAAGATAAGTAAAATGCTCCTTGCAGAGTAGATGAGTTGCTCAGTAGTTTCTGTAAAATATCACTTGCTTTGTATCACATAATTATATTTTTCATGCTGCTGGGTATGAGCAGACATGACTATTTTATATATTCTACAAAAAAATGACTTAGAAATCTAAGATGGAATTAAAAAAACAAATTTGGCATAGGATGAAAGCCCTAAGTCATCACTAGAGAAATTACTTGAAATTGGATGTTATTAAATAATGAGTAGCTTCCGAGCTGGTGTCAGATGATGACAGATTTCACATATAGGAGACTGTGCTGTATGACAAGAGGAAAATGGTGAGTAAATGTGCGCATCTGAGGACAGGCTGAAAGCATGATCAAAATATTTTCTGGGCTCCATCAATGAATATATTCTTTTTTTTTTCCAACTTAAATTTTATTGGGTTTTATAGTGTAAGCGTTTATATAACAAGATAGAACATACAGAAATAAGGTCAGCCCAGAACAGTAGGACCAAAGTATTAGTCATCCAAAATCTAATATGTAACACATTTGCCTTAAAAGACAACAAAATAAAGAGCGAGAGGAAATAAGTGGAATCTTCTCTCTCTGTTTAGAGGGTAAGTCTGGATTCACAGGAGTTCCAAGCCTGCCATATCTTCAAAAATTTAGTAGTCGTACCTCTCTGAAGGGCAACTGAGTACTCTAGAGAGCAGACATCTTTAATTTGAGCGTAAAGCTCATATTTTGGGGGCGGAGCGCTTCTTTTCCAATAAAGAGATAAAAGACATTTGGCGGCTGTCAAAAAGTGAAGGAGCAGCCTGGCACCAGGACCCCAAATCGTCTTCGGGATCACATTAGGCAAGAGCACTAGGGAATCATTCAAAACATCTTGAATTTGACTAATCACTTCTGACCAGTAAGAGCTTATCACTGGGCAGGTCTAAAAAACATGATATAGGGAACCTGTCACGGTACCTTCTGTGACAGAGGTTAGCAGATCGGAGAGACTGACTGCACGTGAGGTTAACTGACAGTCTCTTAATTCTCAGTGTTGTTTTTGGTAATGACCACACCTCTTGTCAGCTGCAGCTGGCGGTCATTACTGCTTCCCTATTTAGTTTGGTTTCACACTTCATACCATGCGGTTGATGTTCTCTGCTTGGATTTGGAAGAGTTGGTGTATGGACCTTACCTGTGTTCCTGCTTATCCGTTTTCTATAAGATAAGTTGTACTGCTCTTTGTATTTGGCTGTTCTCTTGTGCTTGTTGTTACTAGGCCTCAGGGAGACACTGGTTCGTTCACCTGCCTCAAAGGCATCTCAGGGCTCCTAGGGTTTAGGTTCTGGTGTATGTATTTTCCCACCTTCAGGGTCTATACATACTGACAGGAGTCAAGGCCAGATCTAGGGGTTTCCTAGGAGGTGACCTTTCCCCTCCCCCTAGCCTTGAGACCTAGTTCTTTGGCTTGGATTCAGAGAGTGCAGAAATTCCGGAGTATGGTACCAATGTGTCAGAATCTTGAATTGATTCTCCCTATATCTGGTAGAGGAGGAGCTTGCATGTGTCCTGGTCCATATGATTCGCCAGAACTCCAAAGGGAGTTCTCTCTGCAGCTATTCCTCCCAATTCTCCATGTAGAGGTGTCTATAACAGTCAGGGTAAACAGAGGCTAATAGTATCTGATAGATATTTGATGAGGGGCCTCAGAGGCACAGCCACTCAAAAAGTAATAGGGGCGGGAGTTCCGGCAAACCAAGTGAACCCCTGCAATAGTGATAAATCTTATGATAATGAAATGCTAATTGAGGTGGCAAAGAGAATTTATTCTGGGGGTCTTTAAAAGATAGCAGTCGGCCCGACAAGCGACAAGGGGTCCATCAAGTCCACAAGGCGAAAGACCCCTGAAGCTGCCCACAGTCTAACCCCCCCCCCAGGCTGTTGGGAAGCTGAGGAGTGTAAAGGAAGAAGCTAAGTGAAGAATGGAGGGTAGACCGTATATTTCATGTGAATTTCATGGGGTTCAAGAGGGAAGAAGTGGCCGGGGGGGGGGGACACCCCATATCAAAGTCCCCGTGTGAATCTGAGCTAGCCATAGTCGTTCGATCTCAGTCCATCGGTTACAGGAGTGGAGGGTAGACCAAGAGGCGATGTGTCCTAAATGTGTGGCCAAATAGTAAAGAGATATGCTGGGAAGGGCTAATCCTCCATTGGAGTGATCAAAACTTGTTTAGAGAACCGATGTCGCTTGTAGTTGCACACAAAGTTGATAAACGGGGACTGAATAGATCGAAGAACTACCACCGGGACCATCCCTGGCAGGGTTTGGTTTCGAAAAAATAAAGAATAAAAAATAAAGAAACTTGGGAAGGACAGACATTTTGATCGCAGTTATCCATCCATAAAGAGAGATAGGAAGGGTTTTCCACTTAGTGAGTAGGTTATTCATTTCCATTATCAGAGGGTGGAAATTGGCTTTATATAAAGAGAAGTAGGAGGGTGTAAGGTTAATCCCTAGATATTTATGGAATGGTACCGCCATGTATACCGAAAGTTAGCCTGGAGAGCGGACAATTTATCTGGAGGGATATTGATTGGTAAAGCTTCGGTTTTAGTTGTAATGAGCTTGTAACCTGAGAGCTTGCTATAGCGATCTAATACCTAATGCAGGTTAGGAAAAGAAAGAATGGGGTTAGTCAACATAAGTAAGACGTCGTCAGCAAATAGGGAGACTGAAAAAGATTTGTCCCAAACCGGAATTCCTTGAATGTTGGGATTATCCCGGATAGACGCCGCCAAGGGTTCAATACTTAGAACATATAATAGAGGAGAAAGGGGGGGGGGGGAGGGGCGTGTGGGAGACTAACTTTAGCGCCAGGGTTGGAATAGAGGTCCTTCAGAGCAGTCACAAAGGGACCATGAAAGCCAAAGTGGTGTAGTGTGAAACATAAACTCGCAATCTAATCGATCAAAAGCATTTTCTGCATTTAAACTCAGTATTAGGGCCTCCATTCCTCCCCCGTTAGCCATGTCCATGAGGTCTATCACCATTCTTGTGTTGTCGCCTGCCTGCCTTAAGCGAACAAAACTCACCTGATCTTTGTGAACCAAATGGTGCAACCAACAATTTAGTCTATTGGACAATAGTTTTGTGAAGATTTTCAGGTCAGAGTTTAAGAGACTAATTGGGTGATAGCTGGCGCAGACGGAAGGGTCCTTGCCGGGTTTAGGGATAACCGTTATGTAAGAATGTAGCATAGAATCTGGTATGCTTTCCCCTGTCAAAAACCCATTAAACAGCGGAGCCATGAATGGTAATAACAAGTTGCTAAACGTCTTGTAATAGTTATAGGGGAGTCCGTCGGGGCATGGGGATTTGCCTTTAGGTAGTTCACAGATTACCTCCTTAATCTCTTCCACGGTAATGGCCTGGTTCAGATAGGACAGGGCCTCTCCTGACAAAGAAGACAGACAACACCCTGAAAGGAATTCGTCCAGGCGTGCCGTCCATTCCGTCTCATCACCGGGAAGAGAGGAAGTGAGGGATTACAACTCTGTATAATAAGCGTCAAACTATCTGTCAGCTATCTGAACAGGATGATAATGGAGTCTGCAATCGCGTGGGGGGTTGATGGAAAGCTCTTTCAATTGCCGAGCTAACAATGTATGTTGTTTATTACCATATACGAAGAAGCGTTGCCTGGTGTAAGGTATCAGTTTTTCTGCTTTAGAGAGCGATAAAGATTTAAAGGGAACCTGTCACCAGTTTTATGGTGTCCTAACTAAGGGCAACATAAAAAAATGACTGATCCTCTTAGCAAAATGCTGGGTCACTTTCTTTAATTGACCCAGTCAATCTGCCAACATCTTGTATTGAAAAGCTCCAGCTGATAATGATGAGACCTGAATATTCATGAGCTCCTGACTCTCCCCGCCCACCTGCTGCTGATTGACAGTTATTTTCCATATGAATCAGCAGCAGGTGGGCAGGGGAGTGGCTATAGCTCTGAATTAAATATACGCTGGACTCAATGACATCATGCTGGACTCAAATCAGCTCATTAGCATGCGGCATCTTTTTGTGTATATTATGAGGTAACCATCTGTCACACCAGTAAGTGAATACATCTAAGGTACTTTTTAGTAGTTAATGATTGTATATAATTAGTTAGATTATAATCAAATATCCACATGACAGGTTCCCTTTAAGGCAGGCTCTCAGGTCAATAACCCTACGTAATCGTTTCTTCGTGGGACGAGCGTTCAAGTCTTGCTCTGCTACCCTTAGAGAGTTAAGACATTCCTGAAACTGAGCTCCCCTATCCCACTTTAACTGAGAGGCCTGAGAGATACAATGTCTCAGGAAGACTGCTTTATGAACTTCCCATAGGACACCCTGAGAGGACACTGTGTCTTTGTCTTCAGCAAAGTAAAGAGATAAAGCCATTCGAAGAGCAGCGTTTGTCTGAGGGTTCGTCAAAAGGGACTCATTCAGGCGCCAGTTAATGTGTCTCAAGGGGGCGGAGGACAAGGCGAGTTCCAGGAAGATAGGGGCGTGGTTAGACCACACAATTCGGCCAATAGAGACAGTGGACAATGTTCGAAGGGCTAGGATATCCCCAAAAAAGTAATCAATCCGCATGTGGGTAAGGTGGGGGAGAGAATAAAAGGTGTATTGGCGTGCAGTGGGATTGTCCACTCTCCAGAGATCGTACAGGGTGTGAGTTCGGATCAACCTACGGAATACCCTAGAGAGACGCTGCACCTGTTGAGATAGGGGGCACGGAGGATGAATCGAGTCTGTCGGAATTCTCTGAGAAAGTGGCATTAAAATCGCTTCCTATTAACTGGACCGTCCCCCGCTGTGCCGAGATATTAGAGAGAATAGATGACAGAAAAGCAATTTGGCCAGAGTTGAGAGCATAGACCATGGAGAGCTGCAGTTTAGTACCACATAGAGTACCTTGCAAAGTGAGGTATCGTCCCTGAGGGTCAGCGTCCACCTGGAGAGCAGGATAGCAACCCCAGCTGATTTAGTACTCGCTGCCGCCGAGTAGGCTCTGGAAAACCAGTGCTTTGCGAAGTTAAAGGAACCCGAGGCCGTCAAATGAGTCTCCTGTAAAAGAACAATGTCCGCATAAGATTTACGCATTTTTTGTAGGGCTAGGCGCATTTTGAGGTTGGAGTTAAGACCCTTGACATTTAAGGACATAATTTTGACCACATTGGAAAACAAAGGGTGGAAGAGAGCACATTACCAAACCCTAAGTGAAGAAAAAGAACCCCTGAGGCTTTGGTGCCAGGCTGCCCCCTCCAGGACTCCAGAATACAGACCATTGGGAAAGCAGTACATGTGAACACAACAGACATTGAGAGAAGAAGAAAAAAAACACTTGATTGGGTTATGAGGTCAGAGAGAGGAGGTAAATCAAGGACATAAAAATTACTAGCTGGTTGTAACAATAAAGGCTTGAGCAAACTACAGCCTTTATATCTATGGAGCTCAGGTGCATAGGAAGCAGAAAGGAAAGCAAAAAGCCAGCTAATCGAGATCAGCCGGATGTACCAATACTGACTCCTCGGGGGAGGAGTGACAAAAGCCAGATGAACCAGACTGTACACCGCACACTACTCAAGCTCCATATAAATGAAGGCATGTAATATATTCAATGAACAACTCTATAAGAAAGCAGATTAAGAGCATAGGGGAAAATATCAGAGAGGGAGAGGGGCCCAAAAGACTAGAGATTAAATGCTGCTGCATAAACAGGATATAATCCAAGCAGGTGGGTCCCATCAGTGTCCCTGTCGGTGTGGTTTCAAGCGCAGCTTCCTAGGCCCAACTGTGGTCCAGGTAGATGGTATCGGAGGCAGAGACAGTGTGGACTCCCAATCAGGGAGCTGTGGAGGATGTTCAGTCGGGCGCAGAAGTCATGGAGATCGTCCAGGGACCTCATTGTAGCTACAGAACCTTTTCCGCCTGCCGAGAGGCTGAAGGGGAAGCCCCACCTGTAGGGAATCAAATGTTTGCTCAGTAGGTCCAGTAGAAGCTTAAGAGCCCGCTGCTTCTGGAGGGTGATCCAACACAAGTCCTGAAATAGGGATCCAGGAATACAACGAAAAAATGTCCAGCACTGAGATGAATAAAAGTCTTCAATCTTTATTCCATAAATTTAACAGAATACAATTCTTCACATGGACAACGGTAACGCTACCAACGCGTTTCGATCTATCAGATCTTAATCATGGTATAGGTCGAATGCAAGTATAGTACTCTTATATACCTGGAATGAATATGGCTCCACTAACCAGGTTGAAGTTGCCATTACCACAATGGTGGTTGTGATATCAGCCATTCCTTGCATTTAACCCCTGCTGTTCACAGTTACACATAAAAACAATGTCATATAAAATAAAATAAATGTGCAACATAACATCTGATACCCAGTTGCATATGTTTTTAAACTTTGATGAGGCAAATCCAAACATCCACAACTCAGTATAAAAAAGGAAATTGCCCTTTATAAACGGGGATATTACATGAGCATACACAGTACAGACCAAAAGTTTGGACACACCTTCTCATTCAAAGAGTTTTTATTTTCATGACTATGAAAATTGTAGATTCACACTGAAGGCATCAAAACTATGAATTAACACATGTGGAATTATATACATAACAAACAAGTGTGAAACAACTGAAAATATGTTATATTCTAGGTTCTTCAAAGTAGCCACCTTTTGCTTTGATTACTGCTTTGCACACTCTTAGCATTCTCTTGATGAGCTTCAAGAGGTAGTCCCCTGAAATGGTTTTCACTTCACAGGTGTGCCCTGTCAGGTTTAATAAGTGGGATTTCTTGCCTTATAAATGGGGTTGGGACCATCAGTTGCGTTGAGGAAAAGTCAGGTGGATACACAGCTGATAGTCCTACTGAATAGACTGTTAGTATTTGTATTATGGCAAGAAAAAAGCAGCTAAGTAAAGAAAAACGAGTGGCCATCATTACTTTAAGAAATGAAGGTCAGTTAGTCAGCCGAAAAATTGGGAAAACTTTGAAAGTAATGGCTATTTGACCATGAAGGAGAGTGATGGGGTGCTGCGCCAGATGACCTGGCCTCCACAGTCACCGGACCTGAACCCAATCGAGATGGTTTGGGGTGAGCTGGACCGCAGAGTGAAGGCAAAAGGGCCAACAAGTGCTAAGCATCTCTGGGAACTCCTTCAAGACTGTTGGAAGACCATTTCAGGGGACTACCTCTTGAAGCTCATCAAGAGAATGCCAAGAGTGTGCAAAGCAGTAATCAAAGCAAAAGGTGGCTACTTTGAAGAACCTAGAATATGAGATATTTTCAGTTGTTTCACACTTGTTTGTTATGTATATAATTCCACATGTGTTAATTCATAGTTTTGATGCCTTCATAGTCATGAAAATAAAGAAAACTCTTTGAATGAGAAGGTGTGTCCAAACTTTTGGTCTGTACTGTATAAACATGCATAGCTTTGGGAAAATGACATTATTTATCTGACTCGGGCAGGATCCACTGAGGCACATAAGCATATCAGGGCCACTATATTGAATTCCATGACATTGTACAGCAATTCATCTATGCCCCATCCATTTTTCACAAGATACATTCCAAAATTAAATTGTGTGTCATGTACAATGGCGAATGACCTCAGGGTGTTTTAAATATTATATTTTCTATTTGTAGGCCAATTGGGTTACAAGTGATACATTATTTCACGTTTCATATTTAGATTGTTAGGGGCTATTGTGTTGCATTGAAATATCCAATATGCCTACATATTATTCAGTAGATCTTTGACATTGCCCCCCCCCCCAAACGTTTTTTTTTTTTTTTCATACCAATCACTTGCAGCCCCATTAGTGAACCTTTATCTGCCTGTAAAAAAATGTTTGGATACCCTTGATATGTTCCTATTTGTTTTTGCATTAGTGATGTCATTAAGATGTTCTCAAATAGGGGTTTTTAGTTTTCGTGATGTGCAACCTATATATTTCGTATTGCAAAGAGAACAGAGGATCATGTAAATGACAAATGTAGTATTGCAATTGATATAATTCCTAATTGTGAAAGATGCAGTGTCATCTGCGTTTGAAAACTGTTTACTTAATACTACATGTCTGCATGTACGGCAAGGATGTGAACCACATCTATAAGAGTCAGTACTTTGTAGCCAAGTAGCCTTGTGTGATTTTGTGGACTGGAATATAAACTGGGTGATAAGAATTGTCCTATCGATGGGGGTCTCCTATAAATAACATCACATTCCTGTTGTATCAGTCCCTTTACCGTAGTATCATCTTCCAAGATAGGCAAGTATTTATGAACAATATCTTTGATCTGATTGAACTGATTGCTGTATTGGAGAATAATCAACAGTTTACTTTTAAATCTTGCTGTTTGCAACTCTGCTTCTTTATTGATATTTTTATTAACAAGGCTGATACTTTTTTTTGGAGACTAACTGTCTGGCATGGCGTATGGACCAATTTGTAAACCCGTGCATTTTTAGCCGTTGGGTCAGTATTTCTGCCTCCTTATATTGGGTAGAATCAGAGCAGTTGCGCTAAACACGCGTTAATTCGCCTATGGGGATTGATTTAATGGTGTATTTTGGGTGTGAACTGGCAGCATGTAAGATTGTGTTGCCTGCTGTTGCTTTTCTAAGAGTGGAAGTGAATATTAGTTCCTCCTTCATTCCACACAGTGTTAAATCCAGAAAGGAAACAGTGTGTGGATCTTGATGGTAAGTGAACCTCAGATTATAGGAACCCAAAAATTATTTCCCAAAAGGAGTTATACATTAAACGACACGTATGTCGCTCAGCTATACAACCTACAAAAATATACAAGTCTACATGTAAAGCCATTTATGTCACATTACATCACAAAAATTGCAACAGCATGTGATCAAAAAGGCGTATGCCCCCCTAAAATAGTACCAATCAGACCGTCACCTTATCCCGCAAAAAATGTGACCCTACCTAAGAGAATCGGTCAAAAAATAAAAAAGCTATGGCTCTCAGACTATGGATACACTAAAATATCATTATTTCGGTTTCAAAAATGCTATTATTGTGTAAAACTTTAATAAATAAGAAAAAGTAGACATATTAGGTATTGCCACGTCCGTAACGATCTACTCTATAAAAAGTCACATGACCTAATCCCTCAGATAAACGCTGTAAAAAATAAATAAATAACTGCACCAAAACAACCAATTTTTGGTCCCCTTGCCCCATAAAGTGTAATAATGAATGATCAAAAAATCATATGTACCCGTAATTGGTACCAATAAAAACATCAACTCTTGCTGCAAAAAACTAGCCCCTTAACAAGATGATCGGCAGAAAAATAAGAAAAATAGGGCGTTCAGAAAATGGAGATACAAAAACCTAATTTTTGTTTTCAAAAATGCTTTATTATGTAAAACTGAAACAAACATCATAGAAAGTAGACATATTTGATATCATTGTGTCCGTAACAACCTGCTCTATAAAAATAGCGCATGATCTAACCTGTCAGATGAATGTTGTTAAAAATAAAAACTGCCAAAACATTATTTTTTTGGTTACCTTACCTCACAAAAAACGTAATATAAAACAGATTCTTACCAGATCACACGGTTTCTCACCATGTGTCAGGCTTCAAGAGAACCATTATAAGCTTCTCACAAGATGGTACAGAACGCCAGAATTTTTGTACTCGCATGGTCTCTCATCGTCTGACACATGCTGGAGATGTGGTAATGCTACAGGCTCCTTATCACATATATGGTTTACATGCCCAGCAATACAGACCTTCTGGAAAAACGTAGAAGAAACAGTGAAAAATGTATGTAATACCAGACTTAAGATACAACCTGAGCATATTATACTAGCACAAACCACAGACATCTATAAACCATCCAAACTAAATTTGGTAACACATCTCATTGCGGCAGCAAAAACCTTAATTCCCCTGCACTGGTTGAGTTCAGACCCACCCTCTCACCAAGAGTGGATACAGAAGGTAGACCAAATATGTACGTTTGAGGAAATCTCAGCAATATCTCAAAACCTGGTCACCATGGCGTTCTTTTCGTTCGTGAGTTTGTAAGAGGAACACAGCCTTTAGACAATTAAGCTTTACATCCCCCTTATAGCATACTGGTCAACCCCCCCCTCTCCCCCCCCCCTTTTTTCCCCCGTGCGCATGACTCTAGAAGTCATATCTTTTATACAATTTGTTCTAGATGTTTGCATCTGTTGAAACTTGATTCTTTTCTGATTCTCATGTTTACTGAAGCATAAAAAAAAGAAAATAAAGAATTTACAAAAAAAAAAAAAAACTTAATATAGAGCAATTAAAAATCATATGTACCCCAAAATAGTACCAACAAAACTGGCACATTATCCCGTAGTTTCCAAAATGTGGTCACTTTTTTGAGTTTATACTGTAGGGGTGCATCAGGGGGGCTTCAAATGGGACATGGCATCTAAAAACCAGTTCAGCTAAATCTGCCTCCTAAAAACCATATGGCGTTCCTTTCCTACTGCGCCCTGCCGTGTGCCCGTTCAGCAGTTTACGATCACTGTGTGGTGCTTCTGTAAACTGAAGAATCGGGGTAATAAATATTGAGTTTTATTTGGCTGTTAACCCTTGCTTTGCTACTGGAAAAAATGGATTAAAATTTTAAATCTGCCAAAAAAGTGAAAATCTGAAATTTCATCTCCATTTTCTATTAATTCTTGTGGAACACCTAAAGGGTTAACAAAGTTTGTAAAAATCAATTTTGTATAGCTTGAGGGGTGTAGTTTCTAAAATGGAGTATTTTTGGGTGGTTTCTATTATTTAAGCTTCACAAAGTGACTTCAGACCTGAACTGGTCCTTAAAAAGTGGGTTTTGGAAATTTTCCGAAAACTTTCAAGATTTGCTTCCAAACTTCTAAGCCTTCTAACTTCCACAAAAAATAAAAATTTTAATATGATCCAAACATGAAGTAGACATATGGGGAATGTAAAGTAATTACTATTTTTGGAGGTATTACTATCTATTATAAAAGTAGAGAAATTGAAATTTGGAAATTTTCTAATTTTTCCAAATTTTTGGTAAATTTGGTATTTTGTTATGAATACGATATGTGATCAGAAAACCATCTCAGAATGGCCTGTGTAAGTAAAAGCGTTTTAAAGTTATTACCACATGAAGTGACACATGTCAGATTTGCAAAAAATGGCCTGGGCAGGAAGGTGAAAACAGGCCCAGGGTTGAAGGGGTTAATATGTAGCTTTTGGTTCTTTGCCAAGCATAAAAGCTAATGACATGAAGGGGTTCTGTGGTATTCGGTACCAAGTCGTTAGCAGTAGATCTTGAGGTGGATGTCTCCAGAGATCAGACTTGTTTTTGTCATGCTCCTAAAAACATTCCTGCACAGCAAGCTGTCATGCACTGTATGCTAAGATAGCCTTTTTTCACATTAATGAGCCTTGGGCACCTATGAGCCTGTTGCTGTTTCACAGATCGCCCTTCCTTGGATCACTTTTGGCACGTAATGAGAGTAAAAATACCAGTTAATATTCATAAGACCTGCCATTTGGAGATGCTCTCACCCAGTCATCTAGGCATCACAATTTGTTCCACACAATTTGGTCCTTTGATCCTTACTTGCCCATTTTTCCTGCTTTTAACACATCAACTTCAAGAACTGACTGATCATCGCTGCCTAATGTATCCCAACCCTTCACAGGTGCCATTGTCACAAGAAAATCACTGTTATTCACTTCACCTGTTAATGTTATGGCTGATTGGTGTCTATTGCAATGAACATGAGTTAATCCTCCTGCCTGACACCTCTTTGCCTTCAGTTAAAGGGGTTGTCCGGGGCCAAGTTTTAAAAAAAACAAAAAAAAAAACACGTTTACTCACAATGTACACATAAAGGTGCCTCCATATATTTTCAGCTATTTTTGCCACTTCTATGTGGCTCCAACGGTCCCCCACTCATTGTTTATATATCTGTTTATCTTTCTATAACTTCCGGCTGCACTGCCCTGTGGGTCCTGGGGCAGCGTGGCATCAGGTGGTTACAGCTGTCTCTCTGCTCCGCTGTAACTCCGCCCCCTCATCAATATTCACCTCCATTCATTCTAAAGCTCCTTGCCCGGTGACATCACCGGACTGGAGGGGTGGGCATTAGCAAGATGTCGGCCAGCTTAGTTACCGCCCCTCCATCCACTCTGCATAAATTATTTATGCTGCCAGTGACGTCACCGGGCTCCCTGAGCAGCGAAAGAGGAAGCTTTGCTTGCCTGCAAGGGACCTGGTACGTCAATGAGGAGAAGAAAACAGTAACTTCCAGCCATGAATTTCAAAGATGAAAACGGGGCTGCAGAAATCTGTGCCAAAGGTACTACATGCTTGTATGTAATGTGTATGCCACACTTGTACTATTAGAGCAATGTCCCCAATCCCAGACAACCCCTTTAATTCCCACCATGACAAGACTACAGTGGCATCGCTACAGGGGGGCAAGGGGGCCCCCCACTGATTCCCCTTTAAAACCAGTGCCGTCTTTAACATGCGGCAGCTGCCCCGGGCCCAGTTGCTCCTGGGGGGCCAAAGGCAGCTGACTCTTGAGCCCCGCTGGCTGGCGAATACTAATGAAGCGCTTCCATTATGGAAGCTCTCATTAGTACTGGAGGACAAGGAAGCGGTGAACGCTCTGTACTTACTGCTTCCTGGTCCTCGGCTGTCAGCTGTGTAGGGCTGTGCACAGTGTGAGGCGCTTTGTGACGTCACGCTGTGCGTGCCAGTTAAGAGCACAGCCGACAGCAGGAGGAAGAAGAGGAGCGGCGGCGTCCAGAAGCAGGAGAGGTAAGTTTTTTTTATTTTATAAAAAATTAGGCTGCTGGGAGCATAATGGGGGCTAATGAGGCATATGGGGACTAATGAGAGGCATATGGTAGCTAATAAAGGGCATATGGGGGCTAATGAGGCATATGGCGGCTAATGAGAGGCATAATAGGGGCTAATAAGAGGCATAATGGAAGCTAATGAGGCATATGGGAGCTAATGAGGCATATGGGGGCTAATGAGGCATAAGGGCTGATAATGGGGGCTAATGAGGCATAAGGGGTGATAATGGGGGCTAATGAGGCATAAGGGGTCTAATGAGAGACATAATGTGGCTAATGAGGCATATAGGAGCTAATGAGGAATATGGCAGCTAATGAGGACTAAGGGCTGATAATAGGGGCTAATGAGGACTAAGGGCTGATAATGGGGGCTAATGAGGCATAAGGGCTTATAATGGGGGCTAATGAGGCATAAGGGCTGATAATGGGGGTTAATGAGAGGCATAGTGGGGGCTAATGAGAGGCATAATGGGGGCTAATGAGAGTCATAATAACAGTGTCATCCACAGATCCCCCATAACAGTGTCATCCACAGATCCCCCATAAAAGTGTCATCCACAGATGCCCCCATAACAGTGTGTCATCCACAGATCCCCCATAACAGTGCACCTGCGCACTGAGGAGAGACAGAAAGGAGGAGAAACAATCGGCGGAAGCAAGCAGAGGACGGCACAGCAGACGACTGAATAGCTTCTTTTGTAAGTAAATTGTTTTATTATAAATGTATCCCTGCATACCGCAATACTCTTGTATTTTGTAATCTTATTTATATACAGTACAGACCAAAAGTTTGGACACACCTTCTCATTCAATAAGTTTTCTTTATTTTCATGACTATGAAAATTGTAGCTTCACACTGAAGGCATCAAAACTATGAATTAACACATGTGGAATTATATACATAACAAACAAGTGTGAAACAACTGAAAATATGTCATATTCTAGGTTCTTCAAAGTAGCCACCTTTTGCTTTGATTACTGCTTTGCACACTCTTGGCATTCTCTTGATGAGCTTCAAGAGGTAGACCCCTGAAATGGTTTTCACTTCACAGGTGTGCCCTGTCAGGTTTAATAAGTGGGATTTCTTGCCTCATAAATGGGGTTGGGACCATCAGTTGCGTTGAAGAGAAGTCAGGTGGATACACAGCTGATAGTCCTACTGAATAGACTGTTAGAATTTGTATTATGGCAAGAAAAAAGCAGCTAAGTAAAGAAAAACTAGTGGCCATCATTACTTTAAGAAATGAAGGTCAGTCAGTCAGCCGGAAAAATTGGGAAAACATTGAAAGTAAGGGCTATGTGACCATGAAGGAGAGTGATGGGGTGCTGCGCCAGATGACCTGGCCTCCACAGTCACCGGACCTGAACCCAATCGAGATGGTTTGGGGTGAGCTGGACCGCAGAGTGAAGGCAAAAGGGCCAACAAGTGCTAAGCATCTCTGGGAACTCCTTCAAGACTGTTGGAAGACCATTTCAGGGGACTACCTCTTGAAGCTCATCAAGAGAATGCCAAGAGTGTGCAAAGCAGTGATCAAAGCAAAAGGTGGCTACTTTGAAGAACATAGAATATGACATATTTTCAGTTGTTTCACACTTGTTTGTTATGTATATAATTCCACATGTGTTAATTGCATGATTTTCCTATTTTATGACGTAAAGTCATGATTTTATTAAAGACACGGAGGCGAGTATTGCTATCTCTTTCTTTACTAAAATCATATAGCAGCAAAGAACAAACATATCCATCAAAATGGAAACCATGGCAACAACTCCTCCCCACTGTGCCAATATAACAGTCCTGAACTCTGTCAACTCCTCCTCTTTCTTTGGCAACGATAGTCCACTGGAAAACTGGGCAACGATCCAATCCTCCATCCAACCGGAACTAAACACGACTCTTCAACCGAAGAATGCAACTGGAACCTCAATAAGTAGTATGAAGACGGTAAAATCATCCTATGAAAGAAAACAAGACAAAAGGTAGAAAACGCCCAAATATAGTAGAAAGCAATCTACAGTAATGCATTGCAGTGTACATATAGTAACATAACAAGTGAATGCCAGCAAAATAAATAAATACATACTAATCATGTCCCAAAACCAGGGGGGGTAAACTGGGTGGGGCAATACTCGCCTCTGTGTCTTTAATAAAATCATGACTTTACGTCATAAAATAGGAAAATCATGCAATTTTATTACATGACACGGAGGCTCCTATTGCGAGTTTAAAGCTGACTTACCACAGAGGAAAAAACGTGAACTGTAGGCCGGAAATAGAATTCACGAAATGTAGATACTCGTGACCAGTCTGCCATCCTCATAATGTCCTCCAAACGGGCACCTGCCACAGCCATGGAAGTTGCCGAGGCTCCTCTAGTGGAATGGGCGGAGAAAACCGCGGTATCCACACCTGCCAAGGACATAATCCACTTCACCCAACGGGCTAAAGTGATCGTAGAGACCGGCTGGAAAGGGCGGCGATAAGACAGAAAAAGCTGAGAACAAGCAGGAGAGCGATGAGGGAGAGTACGAACCTCATACTCCCGGAGGAAAGCCACCGGGCAGAGGGCAGGAGAATCCGGGAAACACGGATAAGAAACGGACCGGATATTAGTTTTTGTGCGTCGTGAGATGTTAAACACAACTCCATCCGGAGTGAAGGAACGAGCTTCATAATCCAAAGCGCGGACATCAGACACCCTCTTGCAGGAGATTAAGCAAAATAAAGAAACCAATTTAGCTGAAAGCTGGCGAAGAGAAAGGTCGGTATTAGAAGGCCAAGAGGAAAAAAGGGATAAAACAAAGGAGACATCCCACGTAGAGGAAAAACGAGGTCTGGGAGAGACGGGAACCTCTGAGAAGACGGCAAACTAGAGGATGCTGACCAGCCGGGCACCCCCCAAACCCGAGGTGAAAAGCAGAAATGGCGGAACGGTACAAGTTGATGGTACGGTAAGCCTTACCTTCCTCAAAAAGTGAAGTAAGAAACTGGAGTACCTCAGTTACAGGAGCTGATACGGGATCCAGGTGCCCAGCCAGGCACCAATCAGCCCAACATTTCCAGGCTGAGCGATAAGCCCGTCTGGTCCCCGGAGCCCAAGCCTCGTCCAATAGGCGTCTAGCTGAGTCCGAAATTCCAGCGACGTCCCAGGGTTTCCTGAAATTCTGCACGCCAGAAGATGGAGAGATCCTTCGAGGATGAGAGGATGCCCCTGACCTGATGAGTCTAACAATAGGTCCGGGAAGACCGGCAGAAGTAGAGGGCATTGGATCAGACACTCCAGAAGTTGAGGGAACCACGACTGGGTGGTCCAAAACGGGACTATAAGGACGAGTTCCGCGCTCTGATGGCGGGTTAGAGTTAAGACACGCGGGATCAGTGCAAATGGAGGGAAAGCGTAAGAAATGTAGAAATGCATCTACCGCTTCTGCCTCCGGATCCGGACGCCAGCTGTAAAACCGCGGAAGATGGGTGTTCAGGCGAGACGCGAAGAGGTCTAAACAGAAAGGACCCCGACGAGAAGACCGTGCTGTCTAATCTCCAATCGCTGGAATCCGACAGAAAACGCGAGCTCCAGTCCACATGGGTATTGTGGAGGCCTGGAATATATTCTGCCGACACTGTGATCTCTCTGGCAAGGCAGAACGTCCAGAAATCTCGCGCCAGGTGGGATAAAGTCATAGAATGCGTGCCTCCCATGGCATTGACATTCCTGACCGCAGAGATGTTGTCCATCCGTAATCTGATACAAACCTTGGTCAGGTCGTTCGCGAAACTGCGAACTGCAAAAGAACCCGCCAGCAACTCCAAGGCGTTGATGTGGAGACCGGACTCCTCCACTGACCAGCGACCTCCGGTAGTCACTCCGTTGCAATAGGCTCCCCAGCCTAGAAGGCTGGCATCCGACTCTATTGTGATATCCGGAAAAGGGCGAAAAATCGCCTTCCCGTTCCACACTTCCAGGTTGTGGATCCACCACAAAAACTCGTCTCTGGTGTCCTCGTCCAAGGTGATCAAATCCGCGTAGGACGCTCCCGACTGGAGGTGGGCAATCTTGAGCCGCTGCATGCCCCGGTAATGCAGAGGAGCTGGGAACACTGCCTGGATGGATGAAGAGAGGAGACCTATAATCTGGGCCAGGTGACGTAGAGAGACCTGTGGAAGAGCGAGGGTGTGAAGGAGCTCTTTGCAGATGGCACGTACCTTGGAAGATGGGAGACTGAGGGTCTCCGTGGATGAATTGATTGTGAAGCCCAAGAATTCTATGGACTGGGCCGGAGTAAGAGACGACTTCTCCAGGTTGAGAAGAAATCCCAAACTCGACAAGAGGTTCATGGAACACTGCAGGTGAGAAAGTAGGACGGAGGGGGACTGGGCCAAGATGAGTATATCGTCCAGATAAATAATCAGACGAATCCCTCGACTGCGGAGAAAGGAGATGACCGGCCGCAGAAGCTTGGTGAAGCACCAAGGGGCCGAAGAGAGTCTGAAAGGCAGACAAGTGAACCTCCACACCTCCTGGCCCCAGCGGAAACGAAGAAGATCCCTGGATGACTCGGCCACTGGGACTGTCAGATAGGCATCTTTCAGGTCCAATTTGACCATCCAGTCCCCCTGGAGCAGCAAATCCCTGAGGAGGTGTATGCCCTCCATCTTGAAGTGCCGGTATTGCACGAAGGCGTTTAAAGCCCGGAGGTTGATTACAGGTCGCATCTGGCCTCCTTTTTTGGCTACCAGGAACATACTGCTTATGATACCTTCCGTGGAGGCGGGAGCCGGCTCTATGACACCCTTCTGGCATAGCGCTGTCAACTCCTGGTGTAACAGCCGCTGCGCTGAGGCCGGGAGAACTGTAGGATGGGGCGGAGGAATCTGGACCTGAGAGCAAATCAGATTTATGTGGAACCCCCGGACAGTAGAAAGGACCCATGGGTCGGCAGTGATGGTTGACCAAACATGGGAAAAGACACTGAGTCTGCCCCCTACCCAAGGAATCAAAGAAGATGTTGGAAGTCGACTTACCAAAAGGCCGACGGGAAGATGAACCTCTGGCTCCACGGGAACGCCAAGAAGATCCTCGGGTGGGGAAGAAGGCGGGCGGCTGCCGGAACTCCTGGTTGGATGAACGATATGGGAAGGAGCCTCGACCCGAACCACGGGTCTGATAGTGTGAACGGCCGGACAGGCGGCCCCTAGAGCTGCCGGCCCTGTTAGAGACCCGTCCCTGGAAGACGCGTTTCATAGACGTCTGAGCCTTATCAAGGGCAGTGAAGGCTCCTACAAATCGTGACAGATCCTTAATGAAGGAATCCCCGAATAGTAAACCCTGGGCTTCTTTACCTGCCTCTGTCAGGGCTAAATTGGAGAGCTTGGGCTCAATCTTAAAAAGAATCGCCTTCCGCCTCTCTATAGAGAGCAAAGTATTGACGTTGCCAGTGAGGCACACTGCACGCTGAACCCATCCCCGGAGCTCCTCCGGATCTACCAGCGTATTCTGGGATCTGGCTGTCTCAGCCAATTCGAAAATTTTTGTTAGTGGACCCAAAAGATCCAACAGCTTGTCCTGACAGGACTTCAAGGCCGACTCAAGGCCCTTCTTTGGGTTCCAGCCCGATTTAGAAAGAAATTGACACATTTTCGGGTCAACTATAGGCGTTTCGCAGACCTTGTTGGGGATAATAGGTCTGGGGCACTCAGCCTTCAATTTATTGCGTGCCTCCTTAGAAAGGGGTTGACGCACCCGTGCTTCTAGATATTTTGCCACATGTGAGGACGGGAGCCACTCTGCAGACCTGGGGTGATGTAATGCATCAGGGTCAAATAGGGGCTCACCCGCAGGATCCAAAATTGCAGAGGATTCCAAAGGAACCTCAATGGGAGCAGACCGTGGCGTGACAGATCTTGAGGATGGACCCGGAGGGTCCGAATCCAAAAGGTCGTCCTCCTCCAAGTCCTCAAACTCAACAGAGCGATACTGAGCCTCCTCATCTGAGTCGAGTTCAGAACCCGAAACACTATCAGGCTGCGCTCTAGCGCATTTCCATTGCCTCGCCTTTTCTGCCTGGCGGGCATAGGCTCTCTTGCGCGAACGGGGCGCGCCATCTTGGGTGGCTACATTTCCACCAGTCATAATGGTTCTGGAGGCAGATAAGCTTTCAGAGGGATGAGACCCTGTAGGTTTGGAGGAGGAAGGGCCAGCCATAAGGGCCTCAGAAATAGAGCTAGATATGGCTGAGGACATAGAGCCCATAGCAGCCTGGATTGCTGCAGCCACAGAGCGCTGAATCGCTGAAGTCTGTGCATCCACAGACATGGCATCAGGATCTAGTGCACTAGCAGGCAACTCCATAAACTCAGGGGCAGACTGATCCCCACGCATGTTGTCTTTAGACATGGTGCCAAATAAGCAGTACTAACTGCGCCTGAAGAACCCAGCAAGAGTTAACTAACTCAATAGAAACAACCCCCAGCAATGGTAACGGGCAATACAGAACTATACCGCACGAGCAGGACGCAGGAAGACTCCGGCAGCTCTCTGAGGGGAAACGGCCGAAATCTCACAAAATACCGCGAGATTTCGCCGATCGCAGAGAGGAGACAGCGGAGAAGCGCGCGAAAGACCAGAGGCCTGACTGGGAAAAAAGGCGGCCGAAATCCCGCGAGAGCTCGGCCGCCAAGAAGATGAGGTAAACCAAGTATACCAGTGGGAATGTGAGTGGAAAAAACCACCTTAGAAGCGGCGAAATGGCCAGACAAGGGGAATAAGGTAAAACAAACGGCGCTAGCTGCGCCTAACGTAACCAATATTATACTACTGGGGAAAGAAATTACCTGGGGATAAAAACGAATAAGCCCCAAGTAAAAGAGGGGTGGGATAGAAAAACCCCACACACCGTAGGAAAATACAATAACCCACTAGAGATATAAAGACAATCAATATAAAAACACAATTGTACAATAATGTAAAGCAATAATGTAAAGCTCTGCCCACAGAAATATGAGAGAAAATGTACTTATCTGTGAGAAGAGCAGCAAAGAAAGAGGAGGAGTTGACAGAGTTCAGGACTGTTATACTGGCACAGTGGGGAGGAGTTGTTGCCATGGTTTCCATTTTGATGGATATGTTTGTTCTTTGCTGCTATATGATTTTAGTAAAGAAAGAGATAGCAATAGGAGCCTCCGTGTCATGTAATAAAATTCATAGTTTTGATGCCTTCATAGTCATGAAAATAAAGAAAACTCTTTGAATGAGAAGGTGTGTCCAAACTTTTGGTCTGTACTGTATACTTATATATTTGTTTTCTGTAGTATGATTAAGTGGTGAAAATTATTAGTGCCCCCCCATTTTTGACTGTGGTATCTTATGTGCCCCCCGTATATATTTACTATAAAGGACCCTATCTGGGAAGGGTTTATTTATTACACAACCACTAATGCCTAACTGGCTACTAACCACTCTTGTCCCAGACTTTTTTTGTCTAAGTCCCAGCGCATGCGCAGTGGGAACCAGTGGGCGCGAATAGAGGGTAAGTGTTTGTGGCGATCACCACTGCGCAGCTGGCTCTTTTTTCTAAGTCCCAGTGCATGCGCACTAGAAGGTAATGGGTACGTACGGAGGGTAAGTGCTTGCGGTGATTACTACTGCGCACCTGGTCATACAGGACCTCCTCCTTAAGAGTGACGCTACCAACCTGTCATAATAACAACACCTACAACGATAGGTTACAATTAAGTAGTTAGATACATACCCCCTTTGGATTGGTGCTTTCTCTCACAGGAAGTGAGAGAGTAGCCGATAAATTCTCTTACCAGCGTTAGTTACTCAAGTCTGCCCGATACCCCTAAATGAAGCCAGAGTAGCTGGCGAAACATGTTGGGGGGCGGAATTTGGGTTTTAATTTGCTGAACTCCTTTGAGTTATGCTGCAATCTGTGTGCTTGATGTAAAACACTCACTCCCATAAGGCTTGTTTCACATTGGTGCTTACACCCTAGGTATGGGGGTCTAGTAGACATCAGGCACAGCAAAGTATCGTGTCTAATACAGCTGGGACGGTGGTGTGTGGTAGAGCGGTGTCAGTGCACTCCCGCCTACTTATACACGTTACTGACCTATCATTCAAAGCATCTCTAATGGGGCAGAGTGTTTTTAACTCCTTAGCTCACTAAATATCTTTTCACAAGTTTTAAAGATTAATAAGTAAAAGTTATGTTTTATTAGTCTGGGACAAGAGTGGTTAGCAGCCGGTTAGGCATTAGTGGTTGTGCCCCGTATATATTGTTCCTAGAGTCGCCACTGCAAGACTATGAAATATTATTACAAAATTGCCCATTGAAATTGCAAAAGAAAGTATTTAAAAATAGCCAAAGTACTATGCTAACACTGGCTCTTCAAAAATATACGGTAATCACTTTAGGGTACGACCACAGGAAGCAGATTTTCAAAATGCCTCTTACATCCAGTGACGTCTTCTCTTATGTAAACATTCTCTTTCCTCATCTTCTCCATTCAGACCAAACCGCCATGATGATTTTTTTTCACCCAACTCTTGTCTCTGCAGAGTTTAACCCCTTAAGGATCTCCGCCGTACATGTATGGAGCTGGTGGACGTGACTTAAGGAGCAGCGCCGTACATGTACCTTCACCCGCCCGATCAGCGGCACAGACCCGGCAGTCACTGACAGACGGGCCACTGTTGCATAAGCCGGCATTGGTGAAGACACTGCATATTAACCCCTGAGGTGAACACCGTAAAAAAAAATTTTTAAAAAAAGGTGTAAAAGAAAAAAATCATTTTTTGTCACCTTACATCACAAAAAGTGTAATACCAAGCGATCAAAAAGTCATACACAGCCCAAAATAGTACCAATCAAACCATCATCTCATCCCACAAGGGGTGCATCAGGGGGGCTTCAAATGTGACTTAAAATTATCCCAGTGAAATCTGCCCTCCAAAAACCACATGGCGCTGCTTTTCTTCTGTGCCCTGCCGTGTGCCCGTACAGCAGTTTACGACCACATATGGGGTGTTTCTGTAAACTACAGAATGAGGGTAATAAATATTGAGTTTTGTTTGCCTGTTAACTGTTGTTTTGTTACTGGAAAAAGTGGATAAAAAATCTGCCAAAAAAGTGAAATTCTGAAATTTTATCTACATTTTCTTTTAATTCTTGTGGAACACCAAAAGGGTTAACAAAATTAGTAAAATCAGTTTTGAATATCTTGAGGGGTGTAGTTTCTAAAATGAGGCCATTTATGGGTGGTAATGTAACACCCCAGAGTGGCATTACCACTTCTGCACCCTGCTACTGTCTTTATTGGTTAACCTCATGTCATGTTGTGCATTTATTCCAAGTCCTTAACAATGTGCATTCCTATTTCTATGCAACGGTTGTGTTCAAATGTAATGTGCCTGGTTCACCAGCAGGTGGCAGCAAATACGGCAGAGCTACAGTTAGGTAGAATGGAGCTTTCTATTCCATTCTAACCCCCCCCCCCTCTGTGGAGGAGTGGGCGAGTACCACTTCCTGCAGGAAGGGTGGGGACTAGTGTTGATTGAGCATGCTCAACCGAACACCAGTTTGGCTCGAGCATCTCGATGCTCGGCACATGGCGGTATTCGGCCGAATACCGCATGTGCTCGAGCGCAATGCTCGAGTCTCCTCCTTGCACGTTTGTTGGCTGCTACGCAGCCAATAAACATGCAGGTAAGTACCTGCCCTTTAATGTAATGCCGTAGTCATGTTGGTTACTGGCATTACGGTGATTGGCTGGCCGGAACGCGTCATCAGGTGCTATAAAGCACTCGATGACACGTGTTCGGCTTAGTGTTCGTCAGGGAGAGCTGTGCTGAAGAAGGGAAAGATAGTGTAGGAAGTGAAAAAAATTTGGGGGAAGTTTAAAAACTTGTCAGAGACCCAAAAGTCCTGCGCTAAATAGCGTGCAATAGTTAGGCCGCTGCAGACAGCGACATTATCTGCGCTACATCTAACGTGTGCGCATCCCAAAAATATCTGTGACATCCAGTGTACTTTTTCCGTAGACGGTGTCCACTGCGGACAGTGATATTAGCTGCGTTACATCTCCTGTGTAACATGTACACATCCAAAAAATATCAGTGACATCCAGTGTACTTTTTCCCTAGACGGTGTCCGCTGCGGACAGTGACATTACCTGCGGTACAGCTCCTGTGTAACGTTTCCGCATCCAAAATACCTGTGACATTCCCTGTAATTTTATATTAGCCGCTGCTGACATCAGCGACATTATCTGCGGTATATATCCTGTGTGACGTTTCCACATCCCAAATACCTTTTTTTATTTTTTTTGCGCATACACTTACAAATCCTACGCTACTGTACGTGTGACATACTTTCAAGCATATATAGCATTTAATATGAAGAAGGCGAGCAGTCAGGGAAGTGGCCGTGATGCTGATGGTGCACGCAGAGGCCGTGGCCCTGGGCGCGTTAAAACTGTGCCTGCTGCCAGAGCACAAGAAAAACAATCATCCACGATACCTAGCTTCATGTCCCAGTTTGCAGGGCGGCGCAGGACAATGCTCTCGAAGTCAGACCAGTGCGACCAGGTGATCGGTTGGATTGCAGCAGATAATGCATCCAGTCGGTTAAGCACCACCCTGTCTTCCACAAAGTCCAGTCTCAGTAGCCAAGAGTCTGGTCAACACAACCCTCACCCTGATCCTCCTTCCTCCCACCATGGAGAGTCTTGCCAAACAAGTGATTCCAGACTCGGATATTCCGAGGAGCTATTTTCAGCGCCATTCCTTCATTTGGGCCTCTCGACAAGCCCGCTTGAATAGGGACATGAGATCTTGTGCCCTGATTCCCAAACTCTTGAGCATCCAGTCACAAGAAGATGACGGTGGGGAACGGCAATGAGTATTTCACAAGGTGGATGAAGTCAATGGCAATTAGTGTCTCAAGAGGTTGTTGATGAGGATGAAACACAGTTGTCAATAACTGAGGTTGTTGTTAGGTCAACAAGTCAGGAGGATGAGCAGAGTGAGGAAGTGGAAGAGCACCCGAGCATCCCGAGGTGTTCGACCCGAGCACCCGAACACTTTGGTGCTTGATCAACACTAGTGGAGACCAGTTTCTAGCTTACCCCCTGCTAGGGGAAGGAGGGTGTGCTGGGCACGTCTCTGCTGGAAGTGCCCAGGTCATGCCAAGCCAGCCAGAGAACCTTCAGTTCTGCTGGATGTGGAGGCCACAGCTTAGAGCCTCAGGAGCCAGGAGGATAGTTCCCTGGCCTATTCTAGAGACAACCTACCAAGAGAGAAGTTGCAGCATAAAGAAGAAGCTGAGTTATACAGCAAGCCTGTCAGTACAGCAGAGCCAGAGAGCAACAGATGTAGCAGAGTTGAGTTTGCCTGCCAGTTTTAATGCCAAAGCCTGCTGGGACCAAGACAAAGCCTGGAACTGTTTGGCGAAACGTTTACCAAAGTAAAGTTGCTATTCAACTTCATCACAAGGTCTGGACTCAATTATTTCTTCAAATTCCTCAACTATTTCCCCTTATTTGTCTCCTGAGCCAATGCCTGGGGTCCAGCCGTATCCAGGTAGGAGCACCGTGACAACATAAAGGGACATTTTAGGCCACCCTATACCACTCGGCCATTCCTACACCTGTGTACCACCACCAATTATACAAGGGGCCCTGGCTATTGCTGCTGCGTTGCAGTTTCTATTATGTAAGCCCCACAAAGTGACTTCAGGCCTGAACTGGTCCTTAAAAATTGGGTTTTGCTTCTAAACTTCTAAGCCTTCTAACGTCCCAAAAGAAGAAAATGTCATTTATAACATAATCCAAATATGAAGTAGACATATGGGAAATGTAAAGTAATAGCTATTTTAGGAGGTATCACTATCTGTTTTAAAAGCAGAGAAATTGAAATTTTGAAAATTGCAAATGTTTCCAAATTTTTGGTAAATTTGGTATTTTTTTATAAATAAAAATGAAATATTTTGACTCAAATTTACCACTGTCATGAAGTACAATATGTGACGAGAAAACAATCTCAGAATGGCTTGGATAAGTAAAAGCGTTTTAAAGTTATCACCACATAAAGTGACACATGTTAGATTTGCAAAAAATGCCCTGGTCCTTAAGGTGAAAAATGGCAGGGTCCTGAAGGGGTTAACAAAAAGATGATAAATAAATAAAATAATAACAAACTAACTAAATAAAAATTACTTTGCCCAGGAAATAGTATTTCTGACACTAATAGTATATCCATAATGTCCCCCAAAAATAATTGCGCTAAGCTCATAATGTGCCAGGGTGCCCCCCACAGTAACATTGCTCCCCGAAGTCCCACCAATAGAAATAATTATCTGCCAGAGTGCACTCAGTGTTAACAGTGCCCCCAATAGTAATAATGTCCCTATTGTGCCCCAAAAGTAATAATGCCCTCATAGTGCCTATACTAGTAATCATGTTCTCCGCAGTCCCCAGTAGTAATAATTCTCCTTACAATGAGTGCCAGTAGAAAAATGCCCCCTTATAATGTGCACTAGTACAAAAATACCCCCTATAATGTGCACTAGTACAAAAATACCCCCCTTCTTTTCAGATCAGATCCCCATATCAGACCTCAAATCAAACCGCTATATCAGTTTCTCAAATCAAACCACTATATCAGATCCTTAGACCCCCATATCAGATCCTCAGACCGCAATATCAGATCAGACCCGTATATCAGATCCTCAGACCCCCTTATCATATCTTCAGACACCCTTCTAGATGCTCAGAACCCCGTATCACATGCTCAGACCCCCATCAGACCTCAGATTAGACTTAAAATAAATAAGTCTAAGTAAATAAGCTCTCCATGTCCGGCTGTCTCTCCTGCAGTCCCCGCTCGCTGGACTCCTCTGGCCCGTGCTGCACCTGACTGCTTACAATGTCAGGTCATAGTGAGCGCTATACGTCCTGACGCTGTTCGCAGTCAGGACAGTGCAGCATGGCCCAGGGGAGATCAGGGAGGCGGGGTGAGTAAAATACACTGACTGTCCAAAAATAAAGCTGCCACAAAAAAAAAGCCTTTAGCTTTGATTACGGCACGCATTTGCTGTTGCATTGTTTCGATAAGCTTCTGCAATGTCACAAGATTTATTTCCACCCAGTGTTGCATACATTTTTCACCAAGATCTTGCATTGATGATGGTAGAGTCTGACTGCTGCGCAGAGCCTTCTCCAGCACATCCCAAAGATTCTCAATGGGGTTAAGGTCTGGACTCTGTGGTGGCCAATCCATGTGTGAAAATGATGTCTCATGCTCCCTGAACCACTCTTTCACAATTTGAGCCCGATGAATTCTGGCATTGTCATCTTGAAATATGCCCGTGCCATCAGGGAAGAAAAAAATCCATTGATGGAATAACCTGGTCATTCAGTATGTTCAGGTAGTCAGCTGACCTCATTCTTGGAGCACATACTGTTGCTGAACCTAGACCTGACCAACTGCAGCAACCCCAGATCATAGCACTGCCCCCACAGGCTTGTACAGTAGGCACTAGGCATGATGGGTGCATCACTTCATCTGCCTCTCTACTTACCCTGATGCGCCCATCACTCTGGAACAGGGTAAATCTGGACTCAGACCACATGACCTTCTTCCATTGCTCCAGAGTTCAATCTTTATGCTCCCTAGCAAATTGAAGCCTTTTTTTCTGGTTTGCCTCACTGATTAGTGGTTTTCTTACAGCTACACAGCTGTTCAGTCCCAAACCCTTGAGTTCCCTTCGCATTGTGCGTATGGAAATGCTCTTACTTTCACTATTAAACATAGCCCTGAGTTCTACTGTTGTTTTTCTTCGATTTGATTTCACCAAATGTTTAAGTGATCGCCGATCACGATCATTCAGGATTTTTTCCCCGCCACATTTCTTCCTCGAATACTTAATTCTTAACCCAATTTTAGTAGTTTCTGCAATCTCCTTAGATGTTTTCTCTGCTTGATGCATGTCAATGATTTGACCCTTCTCAAACAGACTAACATCTTTTCCACAACCACAAGATGTGTCTTTCGAGATGGTTGTTTAAGAAATGAGAAGCAACTCATTGCACAAGTTGGGGTTAAATAACTTATCGCCAGCTGAAAAATAATCGCCCATGCAGTAATTATCCAATAGAAGGCTCATAACTATTTGCTTAGTTAAATCCAGGTGGCAACTTTTTTTTTGGACAGGCAGTGTATAAGATAATTAGCAGTGCACTACTGGCAAGTGGGTCCCTGTGGGCCCCTGTCTTAGGGGACGGTGATGCCTGCGACCCCTATGACTACGCACACCATGTTTAGACAACAGAAAATCTGAGAAAATAACCTTCTAGGTCCTCTTTGAAGGTAATGTGGTTTACTGGTGTTTTACGAAAGTGGAGGGGTCAAGGTCAGTAACTATAGGGTGTAGCATAGGGGGGAATAGTTTTGGTTAGCTCCTGTAACCCTTACTGTGTGCTCTGCTGACCATTGTAACAACCAGCAATGGTGCATGTGGTCAGCTCATGAAATGTACCTATCCAAATAAATGTGTCTCCATTGCTCTGTTGTGTCCGGCCATGCTTCTTTTTCTGCTAAATTATTTTTGAGTATTTGTTTGCGACACACTTTCTGGTACAAACATAGCTCTACTATACACACACGACACTGCCATACACACATACAGCTCTGCTACACACAGATACAGCTCTGCTATACACACATAAAGCTCTGCTACACACAGATACAGCTCACATATTACAGGTCACATATGCTGACACTCCATTCAATGCTATGAGACTGGCAAAGAGAAGCTGAACATAGTGCTCAGCTATCTCTGGCATTCCCATAAAGCTGAATGGAGTGCCAGCACATGTGTGACTGCCGCTCCATTTACTTCAGGGACTCCGATGCCTCGTTCTTGTAATCAGTGAGGGTCTCAATTGTTGGCCCCACAAATTAGAAATGTAACCTCTATACTATGAATATGTTTACATTTAAACAAGAAATAACCCCAAATAACTTGATCACAAATTATAAGTCTATTAAGTAGGAGAATGTTATAAAGAACCATATCTGCTCTATGTTACCTGGGAAAGCATTAAGTAGGTGGAATCTAAGTATTAACTAGAGTCCACAACCATGTCCACGTTCTTATGGAGCCTAGGCTTGTGGTTTTCCATCCTTCTTAGCTGCTGGTTGCCAAAAGGATTATCATGGTGTATATGGAGCCACCACATGAGGAGCCCCACTCCAGTTAAGAGGAGACAGTGTGAGCAGGACCCATTGTCAATGAAAGGCAGGAATGGAGGTATCACAGTCAGTGTTGAGCAAACAGAAGCATCTGAAGCAGAATTCAATCCAGGGTTTAGGAAAAATTTGATTTTCCAAAAAACCGAATTTCCTCACACTTCATGGTAATGAATAATTTTTCCTAAAATGGCGGCCAGAATTGTTATCACGCTGGTAGCGCGCGATGACATCATTACATGATGAGATCCTTCAGCAGGTCTTTTCCACTCAAAAGAGGAGGGAACTGCCTCTGCGCGAGCAAGTGTATGAGGTTAGTGAGCCAAACTGCACTAGCATATTACCGTTTTTAACAGCTGTCAGACAGGCGCACTTCTGTCTAAGCGGCCGTTAAAAATGGTCCCATTGATTGATAGGCTGAATAGGGTTTTAACATAGCAATTTGTGATGAATTAATTCGTAACTAATCAAATGTCTTCTCAAAATTCAACATAGCTGCTGAATCGAATATTTCAAAACTTTGCTCATCTCTAATCACTGATTCATCTGGTGGAGGGCACTTTGTGTTCAGTGGGTGTCCAATAGAAAAACATTGGTGGTGGAAGGAACGCTCGTGGATGGTCTATAATAGCAGAATATCCATGTTGGGGATCCAGCTAACCACTGTGCAGCAGCTATATGAAAGAGTTGGGGTCTCAGTCTCTGCAAACATATGACTTGTAGCCATATGGACCCTATTGAAGGAGAAAGGAGAGAACAAAGAAATCAAGCTACTTCACTTCAGCTTCTGAAAGGCTCTGTGGGTGAGAAGATGGCGGCAGGCTCTTCAGCATAACTCGATTACTGTGGAGGCTTACCAGCTGTATTCTCTCCCAAAATTATAGTCAGAGTGTGCAGTGAGAATGTTGAAAGGTGTTTCATTTTATGATATTGCTTCAATTGCAACAAGGTACCATATCTGGTTGTTGGCTTGTACCAGTATTTCTGTTATAAGCATGGATCAATGGCTTCTTTTAATTTGTAAACCTCATTAGGTTTTTTTTAGTTCTCTAGGGAGAGGTTCACACGGTTGCCTTTGGTGCATTTGCTTATGGATAAGTTAATAAAGTCAGGAGTGCATCCTAAAATGAAGAAAAGTATGTAGTGAAAAGAAAAGTGATCCCTGGGTGTCCACTGTAGGGGGCAGTTGCTGGGTCTTACCACACCAGGCAGGTATAGTGATGATCCAGGCCAAGAGCATAGCTAAAGACTTATGGGCCCTGGTGCAAGAGTTCAGCTTGGGCCTCCCCCCTTCCCTCACTGCTTTGTGGCAAGGGGCAGAGGTGCACCTGGCCTTTCTGCTGCCTGAGGTAAAAATTGAAACACCCCCTGTGACAAATTCTCAGCTTAACTCCTTCAACCTTACTGTTAAAAACATAATTGGAAAACATTACATACAGTGCTACAAAACATACAGGGTAATACAGGGTCACATACCTCTTACATTGAGTGATATCTCCTCTGATGTAGATGCTCTCTTTTCCTCTTTTCCTCTTTTCCATTATAAACAAACCGCCATGATGATTTCTTTCAGCCATTTCTTGTCTCCAACACTCCAATACTGTGCCTGCTGTACCTCGCAGAAAGTGCCCTTTTTAATAATTATTGGCACACAGTGCCCTAAGAAATAACTGCACCCAGCAAATAGTGTCCCTGACATTAATAGTGTAAACATAATGTCCCCCAAAAATAATTGTGCTCAGCTGATACTATGCCAGGGTGCCCCCCACAGTAATAGTGGTCCCAAAATATCCCACCAATAGAAATAATCTGCCAGAGAGCACAGTGTTAACTGTGGCCCCAATAGTAATAATGCCCCCATTGTACCCATACTAGTAATCATCTTCTCCATAGTCCCCCAGTAGTAATACTCCTTATAATGTGTGCCAATAGAAAAATGCCCCCTTATATGTGCCAGTACAAAAATTCCCTCTTATAATGTGCGCCAGTAAAAAAAAATACCTCCTTATAAAATGCACCGGTACAAAAAATATCCCCTGATATTGTGCGGCAGTACAAAAAATACCCCCTTACCTTTCAGATCATACTCTCATATCAGATCCCCAGATCAGACCCCCATATCAGATGCTCGAATCAGACCCCAATATCAGATCCTCAAATCAGACCGCCATATCTCATCTCCCATATCAGATCTTCAGATCAAACCCCCATATCCAAACCTCAGATGAGACTCCCATCAGACCTTCATGTTTGACCCCCATATCAGGACCTCAGATCAGACCCTCTTTAGACCTCCATGTCACAATCCCCATATTAGACCTCAGATCAGACCCCGTTTAGACCTCCATGTCAGACCACCCCATATTAGACCTCATATCAGACCTCAAATCAGATCCCCATTAGACCTCCATTTTAGACCTCAGATCAGAACCTCTTTAGACCTCCATGTCAGACCCCAGATCGGACCTTAAAATAAATAAATGAACTTGCCTCTCCTGCTCCGCCGCCACTCTCCAAGTCCGGGGGTCTTCCCTGCAGTCACGCCCCCTGCCACTTGACTACATTCAGCATCAGGTCATACTAGGAACACTACGTCCTCCTAACGCTGTACGTAGTCAGGACATGCAGCACAGCCCAAAGAAGACCAGGGAGAAGGGGTGAATACAGATCTTTCCTCACCTCACTCTCCACACCCCCTGCAGACTAGTGAGCGATTCCATAATGAAAGCTCTCATTAGTGTTCGCTTAATAAGATGCACTGTGTCTTATTAAGCGAAAAATTCAGTAATTGGAAGAGCACCACTGGCAATGGGGGCCCTGTGGGTTCTTCTGGCTTAGGGGCCCAGTCACAATTGTGACCAATGTGACCCCTATAGCTACGCCACTGAACCAGGTTACTGTTGTAGTTGAAGTTTTAGATTTGACATACAGAATTATAAATTGCGCAGATCTCCTTTTCACTGCACCTATATATGGTTTAGCAACAGAAAGATAAATCGATGCATTCTTTCTTTTGTCATGGACTTTGACTAAGGCCCCAGTTACACAACCGTATTTCCATTCCACATTTTTTTGCAGATCAAATTAAAAAAGATAGAACACGTTCTAGTCTTGTCTGTTTTGCGGACAAGAATAGGCATTTTTCACATACGGCAGAATGTGCGAGACTGCAAAATGCGGGACTTACATGGCCGGCATCCGTGTTTTGGGGATCCACATAGTATAATAAGGTATAATTCCCATCTTCATACAACAAATACAAAGGTATATTGCCAATATTCAAATATTTATTTATATATCTTCAATAAATATTTGAATATTGACAATATACTTTTGTATTTGTTGTATTGTCATATGGAAATGGAAATTATAGTTTATTATACTATGTGGTTTTTGGGTAGACCTTATCATGTGTCCTTGGTTGATGGCTGCATAGTTGTCATGGGACGTACGGGGAAGGAAAGACAACCAAAGGAGCCCACAACTAAACAACAACAGACTAGGCCCCAAACCTAGGGAATGAAGAGGTCACCTCTTAGCAATCCCTGATACTCTCCCTAAGGTGCTAACAACATGTGCAAATCTCGAAGGTAGAAATGCACATGCACAGGAACCTGAGACTGCTGCAACACTGCACCAAACCCTCAGCTTAGGGAACAGGGAAAGAGGCACCCGGCTCCTTCCAAACTGAAGGAGCTAGTGTCTCCCTGAGGCCTAGTCAGAACAGACACACTAGGAAAATGGAAAAGGACTTAGCTTGAGATGTAACAGGAACAGGAGAACCACCACACAAGCAGAGCACTCCACAGAAGAGCTATCAGCCGCAGGGAAACAAGTGAGAGGCGGAACATATAAAGAGCCACCTGACAGATAATGAGCAGCATCTGCGAAGGGGTGGAAACCTGTCAGCAACAATGAAAACACAAGAGATCTGTCAGATAGACTCCTGAGTCTTCTGTCTATCTGAACTTCTAAGATCTCTCCCAGGGCTGGCGGTGACTAGAGTTGAGCGGACACCTGGATGTTCGGGTTTGGCAGGTTCGGCCGAACCCGAACCCCATTGAAGTCAATAGGGACCCGAATTTGTGGCCACTAAAATGGCTCTAAAATAGCCCTGGAAAGAGCTAGAGGGCTGCAAAAGGCAGCAAAATGTGCTTAAGAGCATGACAAATGCTCTGAAAACAAATGTGGTTAGGGAAATGAATTAAAAAAACATAAAAGACCTTAAAAAAATTAAAATTAGGAATGATGTAGGAGGAACCGGTTGAGGAGGCGGTGAATGGGTGGATGTGGCGGTGTAGGCTCACGTGGCGGTCTAGGTGGAAGCGGTGGCGAAGGAGGAATAGGTTTCCAACACAGATGTGTGTTATTTTGCATTTTTACATAGGGGTATCCCCCAAAATATTGGGACATATAAAAAATTTTTAAAAAAAGGAATAAGTGCACTTGAGTACGGATGGATGGTTGAGGCTGTTAGAACTGTCTATTCTGCACAAGGTACAGACAAGTCTTGTGGGATCCAGGCCTGGTTCATTTTAATGAACGTGAGCTTGTCCACGTTGGCTGTGGACAGGCGGCTGCGTCTGTCTGTAATGACGCCTCCTGCCGTGCTAAATACACGTTCAGAGAGTACACTGGCTGCAGGGCAGGCCAGCACCTCCAAGGCATACAGGGCAAGCTCTGGCCATGTGGACAATTTGGAGACCCAGAAGTTGAATGGGGCAGAACTATCAGTCAGTACGTGTAGGCGTGTGCACAGGTACTGTTCCACCATGTTGTTCAAATGCTGCCTCCTGCTAACACGCTCCATATCAGCAGTTGGGGCCGATTGTTGCAGCGAGGTGACAAAGCTTTTCCACATGTCGGCCATGCTAACCGTGCCTTCTGAGGTGCTGGCGCAGACAGAGCTGCGTTGGCGACCTCTTCCTCCTCCCCTGCCTTTGCCTTGTGCTTCCACTTGTCCCCCGGCGTCAGTCGGGAATGCTCTCAGGAGCGCGTCTACCAGCGTGCACCTGTAGTCGCGCATCTTCCGATTACGATCCAGTGAGGGAATTAAGGACGGCACATTGTCTTTGTAACGGGGATCCAGCAGGGTGGCCACCCAGTAGTCAGCACACGTTAAAATGTGGGCAACTCTGATGTCGTTGCGCAGGCACTGCAGCATGTAGTCGCTCATGTGTGCCAGGCTGCCCAGAGGTAAGGACAAGCTGTCCTCTGTGGGAGGCGTATCGTCTGTGTCCTCCGTATCCCCCCAGCCACGCACCAGTGATGGGCCTGAGCTGCGTTGGGTGCCACCCCGCTGTGAACATGCTTCATCCCATCCTCCTCATCCTCCTCCTCCTCGTCCACCAGTAGTGGGCCCTGGCTGGCCAAATTTGTACCTGGCCTCTGCTGTTGCAGAGATGACCCCTCTTCCTCCTCCTCGTCCTGGGCCACATCCTCTTCCATCATCGCCCTAAGTGTTTTCTCAAGGAAACATAGAAGTGGTATTGTAACTCTGATAACGGCGTCATCGCCACTGGCCATGTTGGTGAAGTACTCGAAACAGCGCAACAGGGCACACAGGTCTCGCATGGAGGCCCAGTCATTGGTGGTGAAGTGGTGCTGTTCCGCAGTGCGACTCACCTGTGTGTGCTGCAGCTGAAACTCCACTATGGCCTGCTGCTGCTCGCACAGTCTCTCCAGCATGTGCAAGGTGTAGTTCCACCTAGTGGGCACGTCGCATATGAGGCGGTGAGCGGGAAGGCCGAAGTTACACTGTAGAGCAGACAGCCGAGCGGCGGCATGATGAGAACGCCGGAAGCGCGCACAGATGGCCCGCACTTTATGCAGCAGCTCTGACATGTCGGGGTAGTTGTGAATGAATTTCTGCACCACCAAATTCAGCACATGCGCCAGGCAAGGGATGTGCGTCAAACCGGCTAGTCCCAGAGCTGCAACGAGATTTCACCCATTATCGCACACCACCAGGCTGGGCTTGAGGCTCACTGGCAGCAACCACTCGTCGGTCTGTTGTTCTATACCCCGCCACAACTCCTGCGCGGTGTGGGGCCTGTCCCCCAAACACATCAGTTTCAGAACGGCCTGCTGCTGTTTACCCCTGGCTGTGCTGAAGTCGGTGGTGAAGGTCTGTCGCTGACCGGATGAGGAGGTGGTAGAATAGGAGGAGGAAGCCGAGTAGGAAGAGAAGGCAACAGGAGGCAAAGAATGATGCCCTGCGATCCTTGGCGGCAGAAGGAGGTGCGCCAAACAGCTCTCCGCCTGCGGCTCAACCACCACTACATTTACCCAGTGTGCAGTTAGGGAGATATAGCGTCCGTGGCCGTGCTTAGTGGTCCACGTATCTGTGGTTAGGTGGACCTTGCCACAGATGGCGTTGCGCAGTGCACACTTGATTTTATCCGATACTTGGTTGTAAAGGGAGGGCACGGCTCTCCTGGAGAAGTAGTGGCGGCTGGGAACGACGTACTGTGGGACAGCAAGCGACATGAGCTGTTTGAAGCTGTCCGTCTCCACCAGCCTGAATGACAGCATTTCAAAGGCCAGTAGTTTAGAAATGCTGGCATTCAGGGCCAGGGATCGAGGGTGGCTAGGTGGGAATTTACGCTTTTTCTCCAAGGTTTGTGAGATGGAGAGCTGAACGCTTCCGTGTGACATGGTGGAGATGCTTGGTGACGGAGGTGGTGTTGTTGGTGGCACATCCTCTGTTTGCTGGGCGGCAGGTGCCAACGTTCCTCCAGAGGCGGAGAAAGAGGCCAAAGCAGCAGCAGAAGAGGGAGCAGGAGGAGCCTTTTCTTGGTCTTGAAGGTGCTTACTCCACTGCTGCCCGTGTCTCGCATGTAGATGCCTGGTCATGCAGGTTGTGCTAAGGTTCAGAACGTTAATGCCTCACTTCAGGCTCTGATGGCACAGCGTGCAAACCACTCGTGTCTTGTCATCAGCACATTGTGTGAAGAAGTGCCATGCCAGGGAACTCCTTGAAGCTGCCTTTGGTGTGCTGGGTCCCTGGTGACGGTGGCCAGTAGCAGGCAAACTGTTTTGGCGACGGCTGCTCTGCTTTTGCACCCTGCTCCCTCTTTTGCTATGCTGTTGGCTCGGTCTCACCACTGCCTCTTCCTCCAAACTCTGAAAGTCAGTGGCACGACCTTCATTCCATGTGGGGTCTAGGACCTCATCGTCCCCTGCATCGTCTTCCACCCAGTCTTCCTCCCTGACCTTCTTTTCGGTCTGCACACTGCAGAAAGACGCAGCAGTTGGCACCTGTGTTTCGTCATCATCAGAGACGTGCTGAGGTGGTATTCCCATGTCCTCATCAGGAAACATAAGTGGTTGTGCGTCAGTGCATTCTATGTCTTCCACCCCTGGGGAAGGGCTAGGTGGATGCCCTTTGGAAACCCTGCCAGCAGAGTCTTCAAACAGCATAAGAGACTGCTGCATGACTTGAGGCTCAGACAGGTTCCCCGATATGCATGGGGGTGATGTGACAGACTGATGGGCATGGGTTTCAGGCGCCAACTGTGCGCTTTCTGCAAAAGACTGGGTGGGAGTTAATGTGAACCTGCTGGATCCACTGTCGGCCACCCAATCGACTAGCGCCTGTACTTGCTCAGGCCTTACCATCCTTAGAACGGCATTAGGCCCGACCAAATATCGCTGTAGATTCTGGCGGCTACTGGGACCTGAGGTAGTAGGTTCAGTAGGATGTGTAGCTGTGGCAGAACGGCCACGTCCTCTCCCTGCACCAGAGGCTCCACCAACACCACGACCACGACCATGACCGCTTCCCTTATTAGATGTTTGCCTCATAGTTAGCGTTCACCAAGCAAAGTAAAAAGTGGTTAAGTCTGTTAAAAATAATTAACCGCCAATAAAAACCCTGATGTAGGGTATTGCACTCAAAAAAAAATTTAAACTCTATATGACAGCGGTATTTGTGGCCTAAATTTCACAGTAAGTTATGCACCTCTAATCCCAGATGTGCAGTATATCAGAGGGTTTTTTAACCCCAGTAAGCAAAAGCCGTATTTGTGTCCTAAATTTCACAGTAATTTATATACGTCTAATCCCAGATGTGCAGTATATCAGAGGGTTTTTTAACCCCAGTAAGCAAAAAGCCGTATTTGTTGCCTAAATTTCAGTCACTTATGCACGTCTAATCCCAGATGTGCAGTATATCAGAGTTTTTTTTAACCCCAGTAAGCAAAAAGCCGTATTTGTGGCCTAAATTTCACAGTCACTTATGCACGTCTAATCCCAGATGTGCAGTATATCAGAGGGTTTTTTAACCCCAGTATGAGAAAGCCGTATTTGGGGCCTAAATTTCACAGTCACTTATGCATGTCTAATCCCAGATGTGCAGTATATCAGAGGGTTTTTTAACCCCAGTATGAGAAAGCCGCATTTGTGGCCTAAATTTCACAATAATTTATGCACGTCTAATCCCAGATGTGCAGTATATCAGAGGGTTTTTTAACCCCAGTATGAGAAAGCCGCATTTGTGGACTAAATTTCACAATAATTTATGCACGTCTAATCCCAGATGTGCAGTATATCAGAGGGTTTTTTAACCCCAGTAAGCAAAAAGCCGTATTTGTGGCCTAAATTTCACAGTCACTTATGCACGTCTAATCCCAGATGTGCAGTATATCAGAGGGTTTTTTAACCCCAGTAAGCAAAAGCCATATTTGTGGCCTAAAATGAAAAGTCCCTTATGCACCTATAATCCTAGATGTGCACTATATGAAACAGAGGGGTGTTTGTTTCACCCAGTATGCCAAAGCCGTAATTCTGGCCTAAATGTGACACTCACTTATACACCTATAATCCTAGATGTGCACTATATGAAACAGATGATTTCCCAGATGTGCAGTATATCAGAGGGTTTTTTAACCCCAGTAAGCAAAAAGACGTATTTGTAGCCTAAATTTCACAGTCACTTATGCACGTCTAATCCCAGATGTGCAGTATATCAGAGGGTTTTTTAACCCCAGTAAGCAAAGCCGTATTTGTGGCCTAAAATGAACAGTCCCTTATGCACCTATAATCCTAGATGTGCACTATATGAAACAGAGGGGTTTGTTTCACCCAGTATTCCCCAGTATGCCAAAGCCATATTTCTGGCCTAAATGTGACACTCACTTATGCACCTATAATCCTAGATGTGCACTATATGAAACAGATGGGTTTTTTTCGCCCCAGTATGAGAAAGCCGTATTTGTGGCCTAAATTTCACAGTAACTTATGCAGCGATAATCCTAGATGTGCACTATATGAAAAAAAGTTTTTTTTTAACCCCAGTGTCTCAAAGCAGTATTTCTGGACTTGCAGACATGCAGATATCCTGTGATGGTGCACTATCGTTGCATAAAATGGTTGCCGATTATGTATTGATATTGACTAACTGAAGGAAAAAATGTTCGTTTTCAGTAGTAGTTGGCTCAGGGCAGGCTTAAAACAATTGTGCACTGCACCCACAAAACACATTTGCTGTAGATCGCTGAGTAAAGAAGCAGTTCTTCATAAGATTCCTCCCTGATCTCTTCCTCACAGCAGCTGAAGCCTATCCCTACACTAATCCGAGCAGAGTGACGGGCGGCGCTACGTGACTCCAGCTTAAATAGAGGCTGGGTCACATGCTGCAGTTGGCCAATCACAGCCATGCCAATAGTAAGCATGGCTGTGATGGCCTTTTGGGGCAAGTAGTATGACGCTTGTTGATTGGCTGCTTTGCAGCCTTTCAAAAAGCGCCATAAAAATCGCCGAACACCGAACCCAAACTTTTACGTAAATGTTCGGGTCCGGGTGCCGAAAAACCTAAAGTTCGGTACGAACCCGAACTTTACAGTTCGGGTTCGCTCAACTCTAGCGGTGACAATAGTTTATACCAAGACTTCTGAACATTTTCCCAAAGGGGTATCACCTGCCAAAACATAGTGATGGTTGTGCCATGGCCTCACCATTAGTCAAAGTTTTTTTAATGTGTGAATTATATTTTATTGTATATGCCTGGCCTTTGAAAATAATTCTGGGAATATTAAATGAATGTGTAATAATGGGATTCAGCTCACAATATTAGCGCTATTTCTTTTTTATTTTCCTGGGAGACACTCTTCAGCTCATGGTAAGAGTTATAATTTGAAGCAATATATAACCTGCAATGCAGACTTTGCGATTTATCTGATCACTTGTAGATAGTGTTCATTACAGTATGTGGGATGTACAATGAAAGAAATCAAAACAAAAATATGCAAGCATTTGTCGGATGTTCCGCATTATAAAACTCGCAATGTGTCAGCAGCAAGTTTACACTTTGCGATTGTTCACAAGGGGGGCGTTTCTGCTTTATCAGTGCAAAGTGGGGAAAGGGTCACTGCTCCAATCAGCGGAGGTGACTATAAAAGAAAACTACTCAGTAGAGAAGCTTTTTAGATGTTCAAGCTGGGTAGTTGCTTTCCCACCGGACTAAACAAAAAGCATGATCTCATTTTACAATATTGTTGATTTGAGTAGTTCTTTTTTTCATATTTTATAGTATTAATTTTTATCTCCACTTTTTCTATGTAGCCCAAATACTGCCACCAGGTAACATGTGACATCTAAATAGTTTGAATGTAATTGGTGGGAAGTAGGTACTTATACTTAGGGCATTATACAGCAACTGTGTCATGAGTAAGGATCTTAAATCCATGGTCCGAAACGCGTAGACGTTGTACATGTACTGTGTTTATTGGATTATACCGCTGAGAAAATAAAGGACATCATTTTATTGGGAGCTGGATCTACCATCTTCTTTTCAAAGCTGAACGCATGCCTAGTCCTTGGCTATTCCGTGCTTCCTAAACGAACAGCAGGTGAGCGCTGCTTTAATCTGTTTTGAAAGGATGGAATATACGTAATGGTGAAAAACACAAAATGCACACAGTAGTGTATTTGAACGCAACAAATACCAGCATGGTCATAAATAAACTCATCCTGGACTTACAGTGATGTATAAAATACAGTATGCCAAAATGTTTCATTTATAAATGGAAAAGAATAATTTCAGACTTTGCATTATTCATTTAACACAAGGCGTCCTGTTTAATTTTGCTTTCGTGCATTTTCATCAAGTAAAAGCGAGTATATAAATACTAGCATTAAGTTATGTACATTTCAGGATTTTGGAGCCAATTAGCGCATCGATCTGTCACTTTGAGACAAGCGTGGGCTCATTTGTAATAAACTCCAAGCAACTTCATTAGCAAATCATAAATATAAACCAGCCATTAAGTTTAGACATTTTCTTCACATAATAATTAACCTGAAGAATCAGTGAAGTGGTTAGTACAAATTCTATCTTTTGTTAGTTTAGTAATGAATTTGATTTTTTTTGTAGTATACAGAATTAACATTTTTTTGTGCAAATTGATCTAAGGATTATTGATACTGGAGTGTTCAATTGGTTTGCTTGTCCTGGTTTATCAGCCAGCCATAAATATTCTGCTCCTTAATCCCAAATGATTTCTCACAAGGGGTGTTAGGGGAGTCAGTACAACTGGAGATATCTCATCCTGAGAGATTCAGCTGTCATAACTCCTACAAAAAGAGAATACCCTTAGAGAGAAGCACAAGCATCAATAGCTTGATCTAAGGAAGCCACATTAATATCCACTATGATCCAATCCAAAAATCTGTCATACTATACTGCTTCTTGTATTACAAAGATAGAAAAAAATAGAAAAGATAGAAAAAAAATTGCCTGAAAGCTGCTAATACTTCTGAGAAGTATTTAAAGGGACACCTAAACTGAAGCTTTGTAGCTGGACAATGTGGCTTTGTTGTATTGTGCTTAGAGTGGTTTCACCCTTAAAAAAAAAATTAAACGAAACCAAAATACTGCATTTTCTTGTTTTTTTTGGAAACCACAGCCAGATTTTATATATTGGACAGTTGGCAAGTAACAAACAGTTTTTTTGGCAGTGTGCAAGAATGGAGTGTGGCAACCACCCCCGCCCGCCCCCTCCTTATTTGTCCAAAAGGGTAAAGGGAAGCTTGCTTACTTGCTTTCCTGCACTGGCTCCCTGCTCCTTTCCCTGCTGGCTTGCGATGCTCTGTTGCGCTCTCTCTCTGAAAACATCCGGCTTGACGTCGCCTGGCTGTGGCAGTGACCAGCTCCTCTTACATTATGACAAATGGTCACATGGTGCAAGGAGATCCAGTCACTGCCGCAGCAGTGGATGTTTTCAGTGAGGAAGCATAGCAAAGCATTGTAGCTCGGGAGGAAAAGGAGTAAGGAAGCAGGTAAGTAAGCATCCCTTTACAGATCCCCCAACCCACATTCTTGCACAACCCCTTTCAGACCATTTCCTGCCATTTTGCTTTTTCAAATTGCAGCAAATAGCAGTTATGGGTGTGGTATTTTTCAGACGACTTGCCATACACTTCTCTACAGGAAAAAAAAGTCAGAAAAAAGGCAAGTAATATGTGTGACTAGAAATAATCACCCCAAAAAAACAGATTTTCATATTTTTGTTTTAAAAAAATAAATAAATGAATAAATGTCCTTCAAAATAGTAGTGTGGCAGCATCTTTATGGTGCCTAAATACCTTCGATAGTTCTCCCAAATATCAGTATTTTACTGTATCCCAGAAATCTATAAGGATCCAAAAATCCACCTGGAAGGCCTATTGTCTCTAGAATACGTTGCATACCATATGTACATAAAAAATAAAAAAAAAACACTTAAAAGATACAATACAAATCATCCAGATTTTTGAAAAACTAAATTGCCAACCAATTTGTATACTTTGGATGTGAACTCATAATATTCATCAGGAAGGTATCCTTTCCATTGCAGTCTGATGAGATAGACTTTGTACTAAATGGAATTCAGTTTAATTCATTGCATAATTAATTTTATTATGGAGCACAATTTTACCAACAAAAAACTGGAACTGCCATGGGCACCAAGTTTGGCCCTAGATATGCAGATTTATTTATGACATATTACAGCAGACCCCCTGGGGTAGGGCTTGGTGCTCTGGGAAAGATATATGGATGACATTATTGAGACAAAATAAAAACAATTAAACCACAACATATTTAATCTACAGTTTACTCCATTGGTTCAATATCAGTTACATATTGACATTTTCTAATTACATTTACAGATTTGAAATTGATATGAAGCACATACCACAAACCAGTAGCAAATAATGGTCTCATGTTACCCAGCAGTTACCACTTAGTAGTTACCAGTTGGCTGCTAAATGTTCCATATCACCAATATAGGAGATTTTAAAATAAAAACTGCACCATGAGGTAGCAATATTGACAGTTTATTGAGAAAGAATAGGCAGAAAATGTTAAGAGAAGCACTAGAAAAAAACTACGCTTATAGCCATAGCTAGGAATGCTTTTGTTTAGTTAGAAAAACGATTTTATAAATATGCTAAGTAGGTGAGTAAGGAGCCCAAGGGGCTGTTATCAGAGTTTCAGGAGCCCAGCACCGCCCATTGTGAAGGAGCCCAGCACTGCCCCGCATCCTCCAACTCCCCTCCATGATCCCCTGATATCACACAGTTGAAGCACCTTAATCTCGCGCAGAACAGCTAGCGCATGCGCAGTTTGTAACTTGAGGCTGATGTCAGCACGGGGCTCCTTACTGACCTAATAAAAAATTTTATTAAATAGTTTTTCTAATTAAACAAAAGCATCCCTAGCTATGGCACATGTATATTACAGACATGCTAGTGAAGATCTAGCAGTACATGTTAAGGGCTCTATATGCTAAAACTACTTTAGAGTATTGGTTGGCCCTCCCCTCAACGAGTCAGTATCCCAACAACAAGTTATGAATCAGGCTGTTTTCATCAGCCCTATAAAATATATACATTACAACTAATATTACAACAATAGGATAACTAAGGTGTATGTGAACAGGTTATTATAGAAAATTGTTGAACACCAAGGTGTCACGGTCGGGACTGGGGGAAACTCCCCACCGTATGATATAGAGTATGCGGGGAAGCAGCTAGGCCAGGATGCCGGGGAAAAGGAGCTGGTCACATCCTAAAGCGTCCCTAATCCTCGCCCTAACTCCTCACCGCATGAGCGGACCTGGATGGTAGGACGGCTCATACCCAGGATACCTAGGACCCCGAGTCGCCCTGATAATCCCTCACATAGGAGCAGGGGAGAGACAAACTGTTCTTCCAAGACACGGATGAACAGGAAAGCCAAGTGGAACGGCAGGCAAGTATCCAGTGGCGGGGATAAGCACTGAACCAACAACCAAAGAGAGCATGGTAACTTACCTGCCGCAGCTGCTGGACGGCACAACAGAAGACAGAACCAAGGTAAACTGGAACCCATGCAAACTAACTGTGATCCAAACATTAAATGGATGCAGTACGTACTGACACACAGGAACCAGCACTCCAGCAACAGCTCACAAACATGACATTTGGAGGTCACAACAGACAAACAGGGGAACATCTAGCATCCATGCCGGACAGAATACACCAAACACTGACAAGACACGGAACAACAACTAGACGTACAACAACCCCAGAACATATACCCACACCAAAAATAACAACAGGTAAGGTAGGGAAAATGGAGGAGACATAAGGAAGACATCACTGGAGACATCGATGTCCCACTAGGTAGCCCTCACACAGGAAGATGGAACATCCAGACAAGGAGCATAACTCCAGCACACAACAAGGCTGGAGTACAACTGACTCCCGGCCAAAGGCCACAGGTATAAGAAGCACCTAGTGACCACACCCAGCAAGGTAGTTAACCCCTCCAGCACCAGACAGGGGAGGAACCAGGAGAAGGGGAGAAAAGCACATACAAGCCGACATCAAAGCGTTGCCCCTGGCAACCAGCAGGTAAGGCAAACGTGTCACAGCGCACAACACAGAGGCCGTGACACAAGGTCTGGCAAAAGCACTGAACTGGCTCCTGGACCCAAGTGTGTTGACATCCTAGTGCTTGCTGCACAATTTGCATATATTTTGCACACATTTTATTATTACTATTGCTATTTTTGCTTTTGCATACATTTATCTGTATTAAAAACAGTTGATATCACTTTTGTGCAGCAATATTATTATTTAGTAGATTGGTGTTATGCACTGTCACTGTTTTTAAGGTTATCTACTGAATGCAGTAATATATTACAAATTATTGGAAAAGTATGCGAATGTGTCTTGTGTGGCAGTCTATAAACGATCATTTACTCTAATGCTCAGGTTATATACATGCTCAATCTTATAAATTTGTCAGTAGATATGGTGAGCCAGCCCAACCTTCGTTACATTTGCAGCCTTTATGATTTTGTGTTGCAGATAATCTGGATTATACGTTTATATTTGTAGTGTTATTTATGGTGTCTAGAACTGATCCACATTGAAAAAGGTGTTGATGGGATACACAACCCTGAGCAAAGCAGATATCAATATAGACATGTCTCTGTACAAAGAGCATGGAAAATGAATCTCCGTCTGAAAGTGATTTGTTGCCAGGGACATCTTATAGAAAAGTCAAAACTGATTACATGCAAGAAGAGACTTGTGCTTGGCTAGCTGACTGAAATAGTCAATCCATTGGTGCTAATATGGATGGCAGGAAGTAGCGAAGTTTTACGAAAGCAGAAGACTAGAAGTGAAAGAGATCAGATAGTTACTAGATATACATTATCAGCACTGTATCTGACATTTCAAAGTATGCAGGAAATGTATTTTATGAATGTACTCACCGTTATAGAGTAATAGTAAAACTTAGGGAGCGTTATCTGAATGATGGAATCGACACAAATAAAATAAAACTCATCACATCTCATATTTTCCATTAAGCTACATCAGACGTGAAGCTGCAAAGTTTTGCGCTCTTTGTTCAAGAGACACTTTCAAAACATCAAAGAGAAAAGGTGACTTTGAATCCGACAAGCCCCTTCTACCAATATGGGAGTCTGTTCACCTGAAAGGAAGAATGCTCTTTAATGTGCCTCACTGAAAAATATATACAACATGTAATGTACTGCAGATGAGTGTATCTAAGCCTTTTTATACAGCTTCTCGTAAAGAATTCTTAAAAATACATTGCAAAGTGAAATATCAAAGAAGGGAAGAGTAAATACGACCCAATCCAATTATGAAGGAAGAAACAATTACACAAGAAGGCAGACATACAGTAACATAGAAACATAGAATGTGTCGGCAGATAAGAACCATTTGGCCCATCTAGTCTGCCCAATATAAGTAGTTGACCATAAGCAGAGTGCTGAGATGTTGCAGCAGCAGGAGTTAAACAAGGGGTTGGAGGGGTACCGGATTATGGATTTATTAGGATGTACATATACAGTATACATTGATCAGCCATAACATTTAAACAACCTGCCTAATGTTATGTAGATTCTGCCACCAAACCCACTCTGACCAGTGGAGGTGTGGACTTCACAATACTTCTGAAGGTGTCCAATGATATCTGGCACCCAGGCATTAGTAGCAGCTGTTCTCAGTCGTGTAAGTATTCACGTGGGACCTCCATGAATTGGATTTCTTTTTCAAGAACATCTCACAGATGCTGGATCAGATTAAGATCTGTCTCGTTTGGAGGCCAAATCAACACCTTGAACTCTTTGTCATGTTCCTCAAACTATTCCTGAACAATTTTTGCAGTGTGGCAGGGTATGTTTCTCTACTTACAGAAGCATCTGATATTAGGAAATAATCATGGAAAGAAATGCACTAACACCATAGATGCAAACATTATATATGGACTAAGCCCTCACTCTGATATGATAAAATCTGAGACTCTCAGCCAATATAGCTTGATCAAAACACATCTGTAAAGAAAGGTCAAGTTTAGGGCGAGCACTCAACACTTGGACCAATAGAATTGGAATAAAACATTTATTAAATCACAATTTAGAACGCGTATACATTTCAATAAAATAAAGAGATAAAATACATAATAACAAATGCCACATATAGGGATAAAAGAATCGTGACGGTCGCTAGTCAGGAAACTTATTGAATACTGTATAAAATCTAACACTTGTAATAGAGCAACTGGTAATGTTCAGCCAGTACAATTGAATGCAGCCAAGGGCATATATCCCATGCGCAGATAAATTGGTCAATCAATAGTGCTGGTTTGTATCCGCAGCTCCAGTAATAGTGACGTAGTGGAGCAGCTGAACACAACAATTGTTCCTATAGTGTGAACACAGGTGACAATGTCCTTCAATAGCGATAGTAGATAGTATTGGCTTATGTATGCGGCTCCAGTAGTAGTGACGTAGTGGAGCAGCTGAGTTCGACAATTGCTACTAATATATGGACACAAGTATCAATGTCCTTCAATAGCGGTAGTTCAGTATAGTAGCCGTACACATTCGATAGTATGCCTGGTCGCATACAAACTGCAACAGTAATGTTCCTACCTTCCTCTTTGATCAATAGCGAGGACGTCTCTATGGACGTGTGCGGTGGATAAGCAGCAGGTGGATCGTTCCGGCGTCTGGATGATGACTGCTGAAGTTCGCTGTCTCCAGATCTCGCGGGATTACGGAAGCAGTGAGTATCCTGGATGGCCCAAAGCACTGTTTGGCAGATTGTGTGCTTGGCGTCCTAGAAATCCATATTCCTCCGATTTAGATTAATGTTTGTATGGCCATGCATAGAGTGCGGAGGTGCTTCTGTTACAGGTGTGCCGGCCAGACGCGTTTCGGGAACTCCTTCCCTTCGTCAGTGGTACTGCAACACCTGTCTTACTCCGCCTTTTATATCTTCAGCTTGCCTGAAATCCTGGATCACTGGATTGACTATCAGCTGAAATAAATCACCTGCGTTTTTTCATGCGTTTTTGGTGCGTTTTTTTTACATATATGCGTTTTTTCTTGCTATACATTGCTCATGACATTCTACATGTCCTACAGAGGTCCAATTTGTAGTTACATATTGCTTGAGAGAAATATACTCATTATACTGCATAAATAGCACAAAATGATATTAATTTACTGCAACTACAACATAGTTAAACACACTAGGTATAACCTTGCTTATGCACTGTCCTATATGATGCAGAACACAGATATAAAAACTAAAAACATGAAAAATATATATATATATATATACATATAAACATATACATTTAAAATCTAATATAGCTACCAAATATAAGGAAATGTGTAATCCATATTTTAAATATTGTAGATGGTGCGATATCTCAATAAAATAAATTACATAAAACATCTTTAAAAATATATAAAAAAGTGGATGTAAAAAAAAATGGTTGAGAGAGGGATCCAGAAGCTGTTTTATAAAAAGGCGCTCATTCAGGTAGATTTCAGATGTTCAGATATTGGTAGTTGGACTGTATCTCGTTGGCTAGATGTATATGAGACTGGGGGCCCACACCTGAGTCTGCGACACACTGTCGATAAACGGCCTGACTGAGTCGCAAGAGTCAGAGTGGGGGCACCCAGTCTACAGAAATCCAAAAATCTCCAAGTCAGCATTCAAACCCACTGGCAGCAAAGATCCAAACTGATATATATGTTTGGATTCTATCCTGGACATTTGTTTGATGTAATTTCCCCCACGCCAGTGTTTGTCCACCTTCTCCAGTGCCGTGAATACCAAGCCGGAGGGATCTTTATTATGTATATCTTTGTAGTGCTTTGATAGACAATGCTTATCATAACCTTTCCTTATGTTAGCTATATGCTCAGCCAGCCTGGTTTTCAAGGGACGTTTGGTTCTCCCTATGGCAACTTTTAATAATAGCCACAAACGTTTACAGAAAATCATTAAAACCCACTGGCATCATCTGTTAAGTGACAAAAAGATAGGACATCTATTATCAACTATCCCGGCATTAATATTTACCAAGGCACCCAATCTAGGCCTAAAAATAGCCCCAACAATTAAAACATCTAAAATAACGAAAAAGGAGAATACAATTCTGGGCTCCTGGATGAATTTAAAAGGCTTTTTCAAGTGTGGGAAGTGTATGGCGTGCAAGGTCAACCCCACACCTAGAAAAACCACTAATATTTCCTCATCACAAAATAAATTCATGTGGGAGATCAGGGATTGCCTAACTTGTAACACGCCAGGAGTTATCTACCTTATCCAGTGCCCTTGCAGGAGACAGTATATAGGGAGAACCAAACGTCCCTTGAAAACCAGGCTGGCTGAGCATATAGCTAACATAAGGAAAGGTTATGATAAGCATTGTCTATCAAAGCACTACAAAGATATACATAATAAAGATCCCTCCGGCTTGGTATTCACGGCACTGGAGAAGGTGGACAAACACTGGCGTGGGGGAAATTACATCAAACAAATGTCCAGGATAGAATCCAAACATATATATCAGTTTGGATCTTTGCTGCCAGTGGGTTTGAATGCTGACTTGGAGATTTTTGGATTTCTGTAGACTGGGTGCCCCCACTCTGACTCTTGCGACTCAGTCAGGCCGTTTATCGACAGTGTGTCGCAGACTCAGGTGTGGGCCCCCAGTCTCATATACATCTAGCCAACGAGATACAGTCCAACTACCAATATCTGAACATCTGAAATCTACCTGAATGAGCGCCTTTTTATAAAACAGCTTCTGGATCCCTCTCTCAACCATTTTTTTTTACATCCACTTTTTTATATATTTTTAAAGATGTTTTATGTAATTTATTTTATTGAGATATCGCACCATCTACAATATTTAAAATATGGATTACACATTTCCTTATATTTGGTAGCTATATTAGATTTTAAATGTATATGTTTATATGTATATGTATATATATATATATATTTTTCATGTTTTTAGTTTTTATATCTGTGTTCTGCATCATATAGGACAGTGCATAAGCAAGGTTATACCTAGTGTGTTTAACTATGTTGTAGTTGCAGTAAATTAATATCATTTTGTGCTATTTATGCAGTATAATGAGTATATTTCTCTCAAGCAATATGTAACTACAAATTGGACCTCTGTAGGACATGTAGAATGTCATGAGCAATGTATAGCAAGAAAAAACGCATATATGTAAAAAAAAACGCACCAAAAACGCATGAAAAAACGCAGGTGATTTATTTCAGCTGATAGTCAATCCAGTGATCCAGGATTTCAGGCAAGCTGAAGATATAAAAGGCGGAGTAAGACAGGTGTTGCAGTACCACTGACGAAGGGAAGGAGTTCCCGAAACGCGTCTGGCCGGCACATCTGTAACAGAAGCACCTCCGCACTCTATGCATGGCCATGCAAACATTAATCTAAATCGGAGGAATATGGATTTCTAGGACGCCAAGCACACAATCTGCCAAACAGTGCTTTGGGCCATCCAGGATACTCACTGCTTCCGTAATCCCGCGAGATCTGGAGACAGCGAACTTCAGCAGTCATCATCCAGACGCCGGAACGATCCACCTGCTGCTTATCCACCGCACACGTCCATAGAGACGTCCTCGCTATTGATCAAAGAGGAAGGTAGGAACATTACTGTTGCAGTTTGTATGCGACCATGCATACTATCGAATGTGTACGGCTACTATACTGAACTACCGCTATTGAAGGACATTGATACTTGTGTCCATATATTAGTAGCAATTGTCGAACTCAGCTGCTCCACTACGTCACTACTACTGGAGCCGCATACATAAGCCAGTACTATCTACTATCGCTATTGAAGGACATTGTCACCTGTGTTCACACTATAGGAACAATTGTTGTGTTCAGCTGCTCCACTACGTCACTATTACTGGAGCCGCGGATACAAACCAGCACTATTGATTGACCAATTTATCTGCGCATTGGATATATGCCCTTGGCTGCATTCAATTGTACTGGCTGAACATTACCAGTTGCTCTATTACAAGTGTTAGATTTTATACAGTATTCAATAAGTTTCCTGACTAGCGACCGTCACGATTCTTTTATCCCTATATGTGGCATTTGTTATTATGTATTTTATCTCTTTATTTTATTGAAATGTATACGCGTTCTAAATTGTGATTTAATAAATGTTTTATTCCCATTCTATTGGTCCAAGTGTTGAGTGCTCGCCCTAAACTTGACCTTTCTTTATATACGCTATTAGAGGAGGGGTGTTCCTCTATATTGGGCTAGCAGCACCTTATCCAGAACCCCGCCTGAGGTGAGCCACCATCTTTGAGTTCTCAAAACACATCTGTGCCTGCCTACCAGCATCAAGGTGGTCTCAGTTAGGCAGGTCCTACTCTAAACCTATCTATGCCTTTGGGCATCTACGTTTAGTAGAGCAGACTCTGCACATAGAATGTGCTGCTCCTAGTTACCTATGTGTGCATCAGCAACCAATGAGAGAAGGAGCGCGCACATTTATATGTACCACCTAATCAAGGTAGCCTGTGGGGTATTAGGAAATACTACTGGCACAAAGGTTTATATATGTGTAGGTTCTCTCCATAGTGCATCTAGATGCCATTTCCATTCAACCAAGAGGTGCACATGGCATGAGCTGTCCACATTATGTCAAAGAAAACTTGTTTTATCAGACCAGGTCACCCTCTCCCATTGCTCATGGTCCAAATTCTGATGTTTACACGTCCCTATATAGCAAGCTGCAAGACACTATATGACTCCTTGGTATCATAGCCAGCACTACTCTTTTCAGCAATTTATTCTACAGTAGTTTTCCATGCATCAATGAATCTTGGGCAGAGTTGCCAATGTGAATTTTTCTTTTTTACTGAACAACTTATCCAAAATTCACAGACAACCAACATTTTTTACCACTAGAAAACCACAATGAATGATAAAGAATATAAGGGTAGTTTCACTCTACTGTTCGGGAGATGCAGAAGGAACAGCCTACTAGATCTCCCGAACACTAGTATGATACTAGCCTAAGTAGTATCTGCCTGTAGATTAGAAAAGCATTCTTTACAAGCATTTACTGTAAAATGCACGCGTCTCTTAATAAATTGGTTGGATTTTCCTCCAGCAGCATTTTTACTCAGTACTTAGCATTTCAGTAAATGATTCCCAATGTGTGTGTGTGTTTTTTATTAAATTTTTTTGTCAGCATGATCCACCCTCCTAAAACAGGCATATTAACTTGTAGGGTTGATGATGTTGATCATGCTGATTAAAAGTTCTATTTAGCAGAATTCCCAAGATATCAGCATTTTTATTATTATGCCAATTTGCTCTTTCGAGCACCAATGCCCAGACAAAATGCTTGGAGCACTGCTTTAGCAACGCCCATCTCCTGGGGCCACTCCCCCCTCCCCTTTTATTGACAGGGCTAGACATCTCATTTAGCCCTGTATTCTTGTGCCTGTGCCACGGCTTAGTCTGTTGGCACTTGCGCACTCAATCTGCTGCTGCTTCCTGAGCAGTGCAGATTCTGACTGCACATGCTCCAAGTCCCTGAGTCACAGTGCAGTCATGAGAATGCAGGGCTATCTGAGATGTCTAGCCCTGTCATCAACAGGTTGGGGTGTTAGAATAGCATTCTAGCTAGACCCTTGGTGTGCAACTGAGCTAATTTGCATATTAATAAAATGCTGATGTCTTGGGAATGCATCTAAGTAGAAACACAACTGAGGTATTGTTTTAATCAGCATAAGGCCTCATGCTCATGGCTGCATGTATTTTGCAGTCCGCAAAAAACGGATCCGCAAAAAATACAAATGACATCCGTGTGCATTCCGTATTTTGCAGAACGGAACAGCTGGCCCCTAATAGAACAGTCCTATCCTTGTCCGTGATGTGGACAATAATAGGACAGCTTCTATTTTTTTGCAGAACGGAAATACGGACATACAGAAACAGAATGCACACGGAGTAACTTCTGTTTTTTTGCGGACCCGTTGAAATCAATGGTTCCGTATACGGTGTGCAAAAGAAAATTATGGAGCGGGCACAGAAGGAAAATACGTTTGTGTGCATGAGCCCTAATCAACATGCAATATACCTGGTTTAATAGGATTGATCATGCTGACTGATGCTTTTAAACTGTTTAACAAGTTGACAACGTCCCATGACAGGCAATAATGTACACCATGTAGTAGTTGTTGTACTAACTACAATAATAAGTATTAGTGTTGATCGAGCACCAAAGTGCTCTGGTGCTCTGGTGCTCGAGTAGAACACTTTGGGATGCACGGGTGCTCTACAGAGCACCCGACACAATGGAAGTCAATGGGAGAACCAGAGCATTAAACCAGGCACCCCCTGCTCTGAAGAGGGGAGGGTGTCTGGTTCACATGAAAAGGTCAGAAATTGATGGAAACACCACTGAAGTGGTTCGGGAACAGCATGGGGAGGATGTCTGGATGCATATTGGACTCCCAGGTCACTGCTGGGAATGATGTTGTCTGAGTAGTACGCCACATTTACAGACTGACAATAATACGCACAAAACCGAAGATAAAATCGATTTTAAAGGACAAATTGTTAGGAAACATTCTTTCCTGTATATTTACTTGTATATAAAGTGCAAGTGCTACCAAAAAATACAAGGAAGAGGCACGCCGATACAACCTGTATATCACATAATGGAGGGCCTCATTCACATTGTGGTACAATTGTTCAGGTAGTGGGACTCCTACACTCATAAAGCCTATGCACTAAGTGAAAGGGCTGCTAAAAATTACAAGGAACCGGCACTCCAATACACCATTTATTACACATAAAAGAGGGCATCATACACACCCTTGAAAAATTATGATTGATGGCCTGCTGGTGACCCCTCAAAAACATTAGGAGCAAGGGCTGCTGGTGACCCTCTAAAACATTAGGGGCTAGGGCCTGCTGGTGATCTGACCATCTAAAACATTAGGGGTGCGGGTCTGCTGCTGAACTGACCCTCTAAAACAGGGGTGCACAACCTTTTCTGGTTAGGGGCCACATTGTCAGACTGAAGAATCCCAAGGGCCGAAAATAAAAGTTAAAGGGATATTACCAACTGAAATATTGTATTTATGGCATATTGTACATACAGTATATACTATAAATGTCTGGTTTACACCTACATGATTCCCATCTAATGGGAAAATACATGAAAAATGCATGTGAGCAGCCACAAGACATAGACATAATTGTCTGTCACCAGCTGGTTGGGGGCCGCACAGAATGATATGAAGGGCCGCATGTGGCCCCCGGGCCGCAGGTTGTGCACCCCTGCTCTAAAACATTAGGGGCGAGGGCCTGATGCTGATCTGACCATCTAAAACATTAGGGGTGAGGGCCTGCTGCTGATCTGACCATCTAAAACATTATGGGCGAGGGCCTGCTGGTGACCCTTTAAAACATTAGGGTGAGGGTCTGCTGCTGAACTGACCCTCTAAAACACTAGGAGCGAGGGCAGCCTAATAAGCATGTTGATGGAGGAGGAGGACGAGAAAAGAATGATAGAACCATATACCCTTTTTTGTGGTGGAAGGGGTGCATGGGAATACAGTGTATTCAATACACCAGCCACATTTAGAGTGCCTTTATGTTCAGCCGCTTTCCTCTGGTGGAGTAGAGAAGTCAGGGGCAATACAGGCCTTGTTCATTTTAATAAGAGTCAACCTGTCAGCATTTTCAGTTGACAGGCAGAGATGCACTTATTAGTTATAATGCCCCCAGCAGCATTAAATACGAACATCCCAGATAGTTGAGTGCGCTCCACCTTGATTTAGCATTAAATACCCGCTTAGACAAAACGCTGGCGGCAGGGCAGGCCAGCACCTCCAAGGCGTAGAGCGCAAGTCCATGCCATGTGTCCAGCTTGGACACCCAGTAGTTGTAAGGCACAGATTGATTATTGAGGATGCTGACACGATCTGCTACGTACTCCTTAACCATCTTCCAAAATGTTTCCCTCCTTGTGACACTAGGCCGCACATCAGGGTGAGGGTGCTGGCGGGGTGTCATGAAACTGTCCCAGGCTTTGGAGAATGTTGCCCTGCCTCTGTTGGAACTGCTGTGTGTTCTCCTCATCTCTCCTCCTCGGTTGCCCAAGGAACTACGTACTCTGCCGCCAGCGTAGTCAGCTAGAAATTTTTGGAGCAATTTTTCCACAAGGACCTTTTGGTATTGCACCATTTTGCTAGTCCTCTCCACCACAGAAATTAGAGATGAGAAGTTCTCTTTGTAGCGGGGGTCAAGAAGGATGAACAACCAGTAATCGATGTTGGCCAAAATGCGTATAACGCGAGGGTCACGGGAAAGGCAGCATAACATAAAGTCAACCATGTGTTCCAGAGTCCCAACAGTCAAGACTTCTCTGTCATCATCAGGAGGATGACTTTCAATCTCCTCATCCTCTTTCTCCTCTTCGGCCCATCCACGCTGAACAGATGGAATAAACCTGCTATGGGTACTACCCTCTGTAGCGGAGGCAACCGTCTTCTGCTCCTCCTCCTCATCATCATCAAATTCGTGCTGAGAAGACGAACTGAGGGTGGTCTGGCTATCACCCTGTGTACTGTCTTCCCCCATTTCCACCTCTTCCACATGTAAAGCGTCCACCTTCATTGTAAGCAGCGAGCGTTTCAGTAGACACAGAAGTGGGATGGTTACGCTGATAATAGCGCCATCGCCGCTCACCATCTGTGTTGATTCCTCAAAGTTGTGCTAAATCTCACAGAGGTCAGACATCTGTAACAGATCTCCTGGCACACTTACCGGGTACCTCCGTCGATGGATGCTCCTAGTGCTTCCTGAGGACTCCAAGCACTCCACTGGACACCATAACCGCCACAGACCCCACGAACCGCCGAAGCTTGGTTGAGGTCTCGCTGTCTCCTACCCACCCTGGACCTACGACAAGGCTCCAGGCTCCAGTGGGTGAACCTCTCCTAAATCCAGAGAGCAGGAACAGCTCTTACAAGAGCTGTAGTTATAGCCAGGGGAGTATAGAAAATCTTCAGCGTATAGCAATCCCCAGTGTCGATGAGTTACCCAAACACCAGCCTCAACATGATGAAGGGTAAAACAGGAACTCCCTTTATTGAAGATCAACTCAGTATATATACAGTTCAAGAAGTCTAAAAACATAACGCAATCAACCATTAACAACATGCAAACTGACATCTTCACACCCTCAATAATGAATGAATAGGAAGAGAGGCACACATGTGATGGGATTACCTCCTGAGTGTATCATAGGGTGATCTACTCATCTAGGAGTCGGCTGCTATTATAATCAACTATCTTAATCCCATCACTAACACAATCAGTTGGAGTCTCAGTGCAGAGTTAACCCTTTTTGTGTTGCTGAATCCACACCATGCCTTTTTAATGGGCAATAGGAAATATGTGGCAAATAAATTACACACATAAATCAGGGTTCATAGTTCCTTGTAACCCCAAAAGGTCTTAGGGAGTCTCCATAGTTCTCGGTCCATAGTCTGTAGGAAGGAGGCTGGCCCTCAGGCTTCTCCAGCAGCCCCAGTGACGGTTCAGTCCGTCACAACATCCATGCCCACTCGTCGCTTGTGAAGAGCGGCAGCTGACTGGAAAAGCGATGACCATGTTGCAGCTGGTATTCCACTACTGCCCTCTGCTGCTCACAAAGCCTGGCCAACATGTGGAACGTGAAGTTCCAGCACATGCTCACATCGCACAACAGTTGATGAGCTGGCAATTGCAAGCGCTGCTGCAGTGTTACCAGACCGGCGGCAGCTGTAGATGACTTTCGGAAATAGGCACACATGTGGTGCACCTTCACCAGTAGCTCAGGCAAATTGGGGTAGGTTTTGAGAAACCGCTGAACCACTAAATTGAACATGTGGGCTAGGCATGGTATGTGTGTGAGCTTGCAGAGCTCCAAAGCCGCCACTAAGTTACGGCCATTATTAGATACAACCATGCCTGGGTGTAGGTTAAGTGGCGAGAGCCACAGCTCAGTCTGGTCCCTTATACCCTGCCACAGCTCTGTGGCGCTGTGCTGTTTGTCACCTAAGCAAATTCATTTCAGCTTGGCCTGTTGCTGCTTCCCCACTGAAGTGCTACACTGCTTCCAGCTACTGACTGATGGCTGACTGGTGCTGCAAGATGAGAATTCAGAGGTGTAAGTGGAGGAGAAGGTGGAGGAGGAGAAGGGGGGGTGCAGCCACTAATGTAGGTGGTGGCGGAAATCCTGATGGAAGTAGAGCCCGCAATTCTTGGCGTCGGTAGCACCTATGTCATCCCAGGGTGTGACTCGCTAACAGCCTCCACAACGTTCACCCAGTGTGCCGTCAGGGAAATGTAGCATCCATGGACAAAAGTGTCAGTCGTTAAGTGGACCTTCCCAATAACTGCTCTGGTCAGGTCACGGGTGATGTTACAGGACATATGCTGGTGTAAGGTGAGAACGGCACACCGGGAAAAATAGTGGCGGCTGGGGACTGAGTAACAAGGGACGGCCACTGCCATCAGGCTGCGGAAAGCCTCAGTGTCCACAAGCCGAAATGGCAACATTTCCAGGGCCAGCAATTTGGAAAGGTGCGCATTTAGTGCTATGGCCTGTGGGTGGGTGGCTAGATATTTGCGCTTTCATTCAAAGGCCTGGGGTATGGACATCTGTACGCTGCGCTGGGACACAGAAGTGGATGTGCTAGATGATGGTGCTTGCTAAGGTCCAGGTGCAGGGCGGGAGGCATACGGGCCTGTTCATTTTGGTACGGCACAGGTTGCAATTCTTTTATCGTGCGCACTTTCCTCAAAAAAGCGCCAGACTGCGGAACACCTACCCCTTGGCAAGTGAGATTTCCGCAAGGGGGTGCTCCGGGGAACAGTTGCGGGTCTGTTTGGTGTGGCCCACCTTCTCCCTTTTGCCACCCCACTGCCTCTTCCAGCCTGTTGCGGTGCTGCGGATTGCTCCCCCTCTGTACTGCTGTCATCGCTCGGCTTGCCACCTTCCCAGGTTGGGTCAGTGATTTCATCGTCCACCACCTCCTCTTACACTTCCTCATTCTGGTCATCCTCCTGACTTGTTGATCTAACAAGAACCTCACTTATTGACAACTGTGTCTCATCCTCATCATGAGCCTCTTGAGACACTAATTTCGGTTGACTTATTGGCAACTGTGCCTCATCATCCACCTCACGAAACACTATTTGCTGTTCCCCACCATCATCTTTTTCTCACTGTGGATGCTAAAGAGCTTGGACATCAGTGCACAAGATCTCCTCATGTCCCTCTTCAAGCAGGCTTGGCGAGAGGGCCAAATCAAGGAATGGCGATGAAAAGAGCTCCTCAGAATATCTGAGTGCGGGATCACTTGTTTGCCAAGACTCTCCATGGTGGGAGGAAGGAGGATCAGGGTGAGGATTCTGTTGACCTGACTCTTGGCTACTGAGACTGGACTTTGGGGGAGACAGGGTGGTGCTTAACCGACTGGAAGCATTATCTGCTGGTGTGACTTCGAGAGTGGTGTCCTGCGCCGCCCTGCAAACTGGGACTTAAAGATAGGTATCGTGGATGAGTGTGTTTCTTGCGCTCTGGCATCAGGCACAGTTTCACTGCGCCCAGGGCCACGGCCTCTGCCTGCACCATCAGCAGCATGGCCACTTCCCCTTTCCTTAGTGCTCGCCTTGAGCATATTAAATGGTATATATGCTTGCAAGTATGTCACATGTACAGAAGCGCAGGTTTTATAAGTGTATGCGCAAATAAATTACACTGAATGTCACAGATATTTAGGATGCGTAAACACTATACAGCAGATGTAGCACAGGTAATGTCGCTGTCACCAGCGGCGAAAGAAGTAAACTGAATGTCACAGATATTTAGGATGCGCAAACATTATACAGGAGATATAGCGCAGGTAATGTCACTGTTACCAGCGATGAAAAAATTACACTGAATGTCACAGATATTTAGGATGCGCAAACGTTATACAGGAGATGTAGCGCAGGTAATGTCGCTGTCAGCAGAGGCCAAACAATTGCACTGAATTTCACAGATATTTAGGATGCGCAAATGTAACACAACAGATGTAGCAGTGGTTGTGTCACTGTCAGCAGCAGCCAAACAATTGCACGCAATTTAGCGCAGGTTGTGCTAATAATATATATTGCATCCAGATAAAACAATAGTCCTTAAAAGGACTTTTGGGTCTCTAACACCTTTCAAGACTAAACCCTGCATTAAAAAAAAAAACAATTCCTGTCCCTACACTATCTGTCCCTTCTGCTGCAGCTCGCCCTGACTAAGACTGAGCCGAACCACGCGTCATCGGGTGCTATATAGCACCCGATAAGGTGTTCTGGCCAGCCAATTACTGTAATGCCAGTAACCAATATGGCAACGGCATTACAGTGAGTGCCAGTACTTCCCCGCACATTTATTGGCTGCGTAGAAGCCAACAAGCGTGCGGGGAGGAGACACCTCGATGCTCGAGTCAAAATGGTGTCTGGTCGAGCATGCTCACCCAACACTAATGAGTATTATTCCAACATTCTTGTGAAAGGTGCAGCTCTAGCATTTTAAACAGAATTGCATAACTATTGATTACCACAACAGACGGTCAAACACAGAGGCTCTCAATAACATAAGTATTCCCGTGAGGTACTCTGATACGCTTGCTAAGCATAACACCTGTACGTATATTTATCAGTAATGTACAGTTATCAGTAATGGTAATGTATATTGAGCAAAATTTTTCAAAAATTTGATTCGCCGGTTCGCTGAATTCTTTTTTTAATTATTTGCGGCGAATTATGTTAAAAAAAAAGGCTATTTCCTGGCTGCAGAGAGCATGTATAGTGGCGTAGAACACTGTGCCTTGCAATAACATGCATAGGGAGTCTGCTTTGGTAGTGAAATAATACTGTGAGTCCGTATGACATGCAGATGACAGGCATCGCACATAAAATCACTGCACACTTCACTTACTTGGGCAGTCACGGGGGCCAAAATTGACCAAATAACTCAGCCAATGTTAGCGTCAAGAAGAAGCGCACTCCTTTTACACCGTCATCAGCTGATTCCACATAGATGTCTACAGAACCTGTTCTATTAAACGCTTATACAAGTAGAACCCCCCGGACAGAGTAGAGAGGGTGTCAGCAGTAAGTTTGTGTTGACGTCACTGATTATTTTGCCCTTCCTCTGATCCGTCAGAACAATAACCCACAAAAAACTGATCCTGTCTGTGGAGTATCCGCCTTCACTCGGTCAGCATTTGGTCAGTAATCCATCAGTATCGCTAATGCCAAAAAACTGTGTCACATAAAGAATTTCACCACTAAGTACTTCAGTCCATACCGCAAAAATAGGTGTACAATCACTCATCAATTTTCCCAAAGAAAATATGGTTGAAATAAAATAAAAAAAATCACCAGTCACAGGATAATGGAATTCAGTTCATACAGAAGAAAGTCTACTATCAGCCATCAATTTCCCAAAAACAGCCTGTTTCACAATTTTTTTTTACCAATACGTAATTAGGTCCATACCGTGAAAAGTGCTTAACCACAAATAACTGCACCGCTGAACGGCAATTAGGCCCAGTTTTTTTTCAATTGTTACACAAAAGGCTTTTCCAGAAATAGGTGCAACTATGAAAGGCGAATATATTTGTATTTCGCCAGTAATACACAGCAAACTAGGCTGTAGAATATGTCACCCACTAATACAAGCCAAAAAATGCTTTAGAACATATAACTGCACTGCACAAGGACAAATAAAACGTAGAAATATTTCCTTGTAATAACCCCTTTTAATGCCTGTATCAAACAGCACTTGCACCCCAATAAGAACGGTTTGCTGGAATTACAGAGCTGTATAATGGTAATTTGGGTGCTTAGTCAGTGCTGCAAGGTGTAATAGGAATGTTCACCTCCCCGAATGAACCCTGTTCAAAAGAAATGCTGTGGAATGATTCCTCCCTATCCTTTCCCTACACCTTGAATAATCTTTCCCTGCACTTATAAATCTTTTTTTTTTCAGCACAATTAAGTTTTTTCTAGCACTGTCCCTAGCGCCTGCAGACACGTCTCTCCCTGCACTAAGTACACTGGTGAATGGCAGAATCTAAGATGGCTGCCGTATTTATAGGGCTGTGACATCACAGGGCTGACTGGCTGCTGATTGGCTGCATGCATGTCATTCTGGGTGATCCCACCTTCCCAGATGTCCTTTCTCCATGTCCTCACACGTGCAGCAGCCATTTTAGGAAAAATGTGATTCGTTACCACGAAGCGCAAAGAAATTTGCATTATGTGCGAATCAAATTCGGATCGAATTCCACTTTGTCAGCTTCAATTCGCTCATCTCTAGTAATATGTATGGTTTCATACAGTGCACTGTTAAATTTGTGTGTTCCCATTTCACTATACATTTGAATATGATCATTTAGCTATAAATTTGTTTAAGATTTCAGGAAAATAAGGTATTTTAGTAATATGTGTGAATTTGAAAACTTTTTTTTCCCACAGTTTAATGTCATATTAGCATGTATGGGTGATGGTTAACGAGAGTGCTCTGTAGACAGACAATCCTAAAATATATAGGCGTAAACAGCAATTTGGCAGGGCCCATACTAATCTTCTTTTTCAGCTATGACCATGAACATTTTACTTTATTTGTTTCCAAGTTTTTGCCTCAGTAAATGCACTGACCATTAACCCCTTAGTGACCACCAATAAACCTTACAACGGCGGTCACTAAGGGGCCTTAGGTTGGGCTGCTGCCTTTTTACGGCGGCACAGGTTAAGTGCTGCATGGGAATCCCATGTAGTGGAGAGCGGGGGCATGGCTGTAACATGTAAGCCCTTACATGCCACTGGTAATACTGCCCACAGCATGTAAGCAGTTACAGAGGGAGTGGACTCCCTCTGTTTCCCATTAGCAATCCTCAAATGAGATTGCAGGGTGCAGATGTCAGTGCAGCCAGGCCAAGGCTTAGTGAAGGCCCCAGGCATGCCTCTAGCGTGTCCCAAAATACACCTTTTTTCCATTGGAAAAAAAACACTTTTCAATGGAAAAAATAAAATCTACTCCACATGTTTGGTATCGACGCATCCATAATGACCCACACTATACAATTATCATGTCGTTTATCTTGTACGGTGAACACTGTTAACAAAAAAACAAAAAAAATGACAGAATTGATATTTTTTGCTTATTTGCCACACAAAAAAATGGAATAAAAAGCAATTAAAAAGTGTTATGTACCCCAAAATGATACCATTGAAAACTAAAAAGTTGCCCCACAAAAATAATAAAGCCCTTGCACAGCACTGTAAAAAGTAAAATAAAAAAAGTTCTGGGTCTTGGGATGCAGAGATGCAAAAACATTTTCTTCTTTATAAAAAGGGTTTTTATTGTGATAAAGTAGTGAAAGTAGTAAAACGTAACAAAAACTATATGTATTTGATATCTCTGTAATCGTTATTCCCTTAGTTTAACTGCTTAAAGATTGAGAGTCTGTCTTATAGGCAACACTGTTAATAGCAACTACTGCATCTAAGTGGTTAGACAAAGGTAGGGGCCTTACTCTACCAACCTATTACCTCCCCTCCTCTCGTGCAACACAATTGCGGGTTGCCAATGGGTTCCTATAGCAGCGCCTAACACTAACCTAACACTCACTCACAACAATGGCTACCAGCCTGTCTGACAGGGGCATAGCTAAAGGGGAAGCAGGGGAAGCGGCGGCTTTGGGGCTCAAACTCAGAACGGGCCCATCCACGATGAGGACTAACAGATTTTATTGTCAAGTGATCTTGACTAGAGATGAGCGAATTTCATGTTATGAAATTCGTTCACGCTTCGTTTGGTGGTAAAAGCAGAATTGAAAATAAAATTTGTAGTGGCTCTCCCTATTTTTCAAACTTGGTGAAGGTGCTCTGTCTTGTGTGACTCATCCCGTCACAAAAATAATGATTATAAATTATAGAGAAAAAGACAGGCACTCACCATCTGGAACCAATTGAAAATATACAGGATTACTTTATTAGACTTGATACGAATATTTAAAAACAGATAAAATACCTAAAACTAGCACTGACTAAAATTGTCTATAATACACTGCTCAAAAAAATAAAGGGAACCCTTAAACAACACAATGTAACTCCAAGTCAATCACACTTCTGTGAAATCAAACTGTCCACTTAGGAAGCAACACTGAGTGACAATCAATTCCACATGCTGTTGTGCAAATGGGATAGACAACAGGTGGAAATTATAGGCAATTAGCAAGACACCCCCAATAAAGGAATGGTTCTGCAGGTGGTAACCACAGACCACTTCTCAGTTCCTATGCTTCCTGGCTGATGTTTTGGTCACTTTTGAATGCTGGCGGTGCTTTCACTCTAGTGGTAGCATGAGACGGAGTCTACAACCCACACAAGTGGCTCAGGTAGTGCAGCTTATCCAGGATGGCACATCAATGCGAGCTGTGGCAAGAAGGTTTGCTGTGTCTGTCAGCGTAGTGTCCAGAGCATGGAGGCGCTACCAGGAGACAGGCCAGTACATCAGGAGACGTGGAGGAGGCAGTAGGAGGGCAACAACCCAGCAGCAGGACCGCTACCTCCGCCTTTGTGCAAGGAGGAACAGGACTAGCACTGCCAGAGCCCTGCAAAATGACCTCCAGCAGGCCACAAATGTGGATGTGTCTGCTCAAACGGTCAGAAACAGACTCCATGAGGGTGATATGAGGGCCTGACGTCCACAGGTGGGGGTTGTGCTTACAGCCTAACACCGTGCAGGACGTTTGGCATTTGCCAGAGAACACCAAGATTGGCAAATTCGCCACTGGCGCCCTGTGCTCTTCACAGATGAAAGCAGGTTCACACTGAGCACATGTGACAGATGTGACAGAGTCTGGAGACGCCGTGGAGAATGTTCTGCTGCCTGCAACATCCTCCAGCATGACCGGTTTGGCATTGGGTCAGTAATGGTGTGGGGTGGCATTTCTTTGGAGGGCCGCACAGCCCTCCATGTGCTCGCCAGAGGTAGCCTGACTGCCATTAGGTACCGAGATGAGATCCTCAGACCCCTTGTGAGACCATATGCTGGTGCGGTTGGCCCTGGGTTCCTCCTAATGCAAGACAATGCTAGACCTTATGTGGCTGGAGTGTGTCAGCAGTTCCTGCAAGACGAAGGCATTGATGCTATGAACTGGCCCGCCCGTTCCCCAGACCTGAATCCAATTGAGCACATCTGGGACATCATGTCTCGCTCTATCCACCAACGTCACGTTGCACCACAGACTGTCCAGGAGTTGGCAGATGCTTTAGTCCAGGTCTGGGAGGAGATCCCTCAGGAGACCGTCCGCCACCTCATCAGGAGCATGCACAGGCATTGTAGGGAGGTCATACAGGCACGTGGAGGCCACACACACTACTGAGCCTCATTTTGACTTGTTTTAAGGACATTACATCAAAGTTGGATCAGCCTGTAGTGTGTTTTTCCACTTTAATTTTGAGTGTGACTCCAAATCCAGACCTCCATGGGCTAAAAAATTTGATTTCCATTTTTTTTTTGTGTGATTTTGTTGTCAGCACATTCAACTATGTAAAGAACAAAGTATTTCAGAAAAATATTTAATTAATTCAGATCTAGGATGTGTTATTTTTGTGTTCCCTTTATTTTTTTGAGCAGTGTACATCAAGGTGGTATTATCAGATTTGAGGGTAAACCTCATTACCTCACAAATTGGTGTGATTAATACATATACTGAAATACAAATTAATAGGAATAAATAAAAGGTAAAAATGGTTTAAAATGAAAAAAAGGTGTGTACAAAGGAGTGTCTCTTGATTCCACCGACAATTCCAGGAATTATATAATAGAAGAATAAATTATAAACAAATATCACAAATATAAGAATCTTGTGCAAATGTGTTACCCCGTGTGGTCACTCAGGGTTAGTGAACAGGGTTAAAGTTAATATAAATCTTGAGCAAAAGTCAATTGCAGATATATTATCCCTTGTTTTTACTCAGGGTTAGTGAAAAAAGGTTAGAGTTGGTGTACAAATCTTGAGCATAAGTCAATTTGCAAAAAGCGCTTTCTTGGCGCTTTTTGAAAGGCTGCAGAGCAGCCAATTAACAAGCGGTTAACTGTCTGACCTTAGAAGCCATCACAGCCATGCCTACTAATGGCATGGCTGTGATTGGCCAGAGCAGCATGTGACCCAGGCTCTATATAAGCTTGAGTCACGTAGCGCTGCACGTCACTCTGCTGTTACAAGTGTAGGGAGAGGATGCTGCTGGACTTGTGATTTCAGGGAGAGAATATAACTCAGCGATCTACATAGAAATAGTTGTGTGGGTGCAGGGCACAATCGTTTTACCCTGCCCTGAGCCCATTGACCAAAAAAACCAAACTTTTATAATTCTGTTAGTTAGGTGGGCGGTAGCGGCGGCCAATGTATGCAAGCTCAGTGCACCAGCACTGCATCTGAGCTTTTGGGACATTGCAAATCACCATTTTTTTGGCAATCTACAATATCTGGATTAGTCAGTGTGCAATTTAAGGTAGAAATACACCCATCATTTTCTGGGGTTTTAAAATCAGGCCTTGCAGCATCAGCACGTGTGAAATTACAGGCTTATATACTGTTGTCAAATTCAGTTGTTAAACAAACACTCGTTTAGTTGGCAGCCTTGGATGCAGATGTCATTGTGAGATACACCCTTAATACATTTGGGTTCGATTCAGAGATTTGAAATACCGCCATTTGGTGCACCAATATTGAATTCAGGCCTACACTGGTTACACCCTCTACATACAGAGGTTTGATTCAGGCATTTGAAATACAGCCATTTTGGGCAAAGAAATCTTTAATTTAGGCCTACACTGGTTCAGGCCCTGTGAGATACACCCTCTACATACAGGGGTTTGATTCAGGCATTTGAAATACAGCCATTTGAAATACAGCCATTTGAAATACAGCTATTTGAAATAAAGCCATTTTGGGCAAATAAATATTTAATTCAGGCCTACACTGGTTCAGGCCGTGTGAGATACACCCTCTACATACAGGGGTTTGATTCAGGCATTTGAAATACAGCCATTTTGGGGAAATAAATATTTAATTTAGGCCTACACAGGTTCAGGCCCTGTGAGATACACCCTCTACATACAGGGGTTTGATTCAGGCATTTGAAATACAGCCATTTTGGGCAAATAAATCTTTATTTCAGGCCTACACTGGTTCAGGCCGTGTGAGATACACCCTCTACATACAGGGGTTTAATTCAGGCATTTGAAATACAGCCATTTGAAATACAGCCATTTAAAATACAGCCATTTGAAATACAGCCATTTTGGGCAAAGAAATCTTTAATTTATGCCTACACTGGTTCAGGTCGTGTGAGATACACCCTCTACATACAGGGGTTTGATTCAGGCATTTGAAATACAGCCATTTGAAATACAGCCATTTTGGGCAAATAAATATTTAATTCAGGCCTGCACTGGTTCAGGCCGTGTGAGATACACCCTCTACATACAGGGGTTTGATTCGGGCATTTGAAATACAGCCATTTGAAATAAAGCCATTTTGGGCAAATAAATATTTAATTCAGGCCTGCACTGGTTCAGGCCGTGTGAGATACACCCTCTTCATACAGGGGTTTGATTCAGGCATTTGAAATACAGCCATTTTGGGCAAAGAAATCTTTCATTTAGGCCTACACTGGTTCAGGCCCTGTGAGATACACCCTCTACATACAGGGGTTTGATTCAGGCATTTGAAATACAGCCATTTTGGGCAAAGAAATCTTTAATTTAGGCCTACACTGGTTCAGGCCCTGTGAGATACACCCTCTACATACAGGGGTTTGATTCAGGCATTTGAAATACAGCCATTTGAAATACAGCCATTTGAAATACAGCCATTTTGGGCAAATAAATATTTAATTCAGGCCTACACTGGTTCAGGCCGTGTGAGATACACCCTCTACATACAGGGGTTTGATTCAGGCATTTGAAATACAGCCATTTTGGGCAAAGAAATCTTTAATTTAGGCCTACACTGGTTCAGGCCCTATGAGATACACCCTCTACATACAGGGGTTGGATTCAGGCATTTGAAATACAGCCATTTTGGGCAAATAAATATTTTATTTAGGCCTACACAGGTTCAGGCCCTGTGAGATACACCCTCTACATACAGGGGTTTGATTCAGGCATTTGAAATACAGGCATTTGAAATACAGCCATTTTGGGCAAATCAATCTTTATTTCAGGCCTATACTGGTTCAGGCCATGTGAGATACACCCTCTACATACAGGGGTTTAATTCAGGCATTTGAAATACAGCCATTTGAAATACAGCCATTTTGGGCAAATAAATATTTAATTTAGGCCTATACTGGTTCAGGCCCTGTGAGATACACCCTCTACATACAGGGGTTTTATTCAGGCATTTGAAATACAGTCATTTGAAATACAGCCATTTTGGGCAAATAAATATTTAATTCAGGCCTACACTGGTTCAGGTCCTGTGAGATACACCCTCTACATACAGGGGTTTGATTCAGGCATTTGAAATATCGCCATTTGGTGCACCAATATTGAATTCAGGCCTACACTGGTTCAGGCCGTGTGAGATACACCCTCTACATACAGGGGTTTGATTCGGGCATTTGAAATACCGCCATTTGGTGCACCAATATTGAATTCAGGCCTACACTGGTTTAGGCCGTGTGAGATACACCCTCTACATACAGGGGTTTGATTCAGCCATTTAAAATACAGCCATTTTGGGCAAAGAAATCTTTAATTCAGGCCTACACTGGTTTAGGCCGTGTGAGATACACCCTCTACATACAGGGGTTTGATTCAGGCATTTCAAATACCGACATTTGGTGCACCAATATTAAATTCAGGCCTACACTGGTTCAGGCCGTGTGAGATACTCCCTCTACATATAGGGGTTTGATTCAGCCATTGGAAATACCGCCATTTTGGGCAAAGAAATCTTTAATTCAGGCCTACACTGGTTCAGGCCGTGTGAGATACACCCTTTACATACTGTCATTCTATTCTACTATTAATTAAACACCCATTTAGGGCAAGATCCTAAATTTGAAAAATATGAGGAGAGCGTCAAATAAGGGACGTGGCCCAGGTCGTGCTGCTGCTGGTGGAGCTCCTGTTGCAGGGAAAGGACGTGGTCGATCTGTGCCAGCTACACGCACAAGTGAAACACCTTCCTCAGGTGTGAGTAGGCGACAAAACCTGCAGCGGTATTTGGTCGGGCCTAATGCTGCTCTATGAATGGTGAGGCCTGAACAAGTACAGGAGATAGTAGATTGGGTTGCTGACAGTGAATCCAGTTCCTTCACATTGTCTCCCACCCAGTCTCCTGCTGAAAGACCACAGTTGGCACCTGCAGCCGATGTCCATCAGTCTTTCACCTCATCCCCTTTCAAATCAGCCAAGCAGTCTGAGCCCCAAGTCATGCAGCAGTCTCTTCTGCTTTTTGATGACTTTGTTAGCAGAGTTTCCCAGGGCCATCCACCTAGCCCTGCCCAGAAGTGGAAGAGAATGAGTGCACCGATGCCCAACCACTTATCTTTCAAGATGAGTACATGGCAGGACCATCGCAGCACGTCTCGGATGATGATGAAACACAGGTGCCAACTGCTGGGGCTTTCAAAAGTGTGCAGACCGACAAGGAGGGCAGGGGTGAAGACTGGGTGGAATATGATGTGGAGGATGATGAGGTCCTCGACCCCACATGGAATCAAGGTCATGCGAGTGACCTATGTAGTTTGGAGGAAGAGGTGGTGGTCGCACAGAGCCACCAGCACAGCAGAAGAGGGAGCAGGGTGCAAAAGCGTCGCGATCGTCCTCTAGACAGTACGCCTGCTACTGCCCACCGCAGCAAGGGACCGAGCACACCAAAGCCAGCTCCAAGGAGTTCCCCGGCATGGCAGTTCTTCAGACAATGTGCTGACGACAAGACACGAGTGGTTTGGACGCTGTGCAATCAGAGCCTGAAGTGAGGCATAAATGTTTTCAACCTGAGCACAACTTCCATGACCAGGCATTTAAGTGCAAAGCACGAGCTGCAGTGGAGTAGACACCTCAAAAACAAAGAAAGGTCTCTGGCTCCTCCTGCTTCCTCTTCTGCTCCAGTCTCGGCCTCTTCATCCACCTCTGGAGTGACAGTGCCACCTGCCACCCTGCAAACAGAGGATCTGCCAGCAACACCAACACCTGGGTCACCAAGCATCTCCACAATGTCCCATGGAATTTCTCAGCTCTCCATCTCCCAAACGCTGGAGAGGAAGAGGAAGTACCCCCCTACCCACCCGCAATCCCTAGCATTTCTAAATTACTGGCCTTTGAAATGCTGTCATTCCGTCTGGTGGAGACGGATAGTTTTAAAGGCTTTATGGCGGTGGCTGTCCCACAGTACGTCGTGCCCAGCCGCCACTAATTTTCAAGGCAAGCCATCCCTTCCCTGCACAACCAAGTGGGGGACAAAATCAGGTGTGCACTGCGCAACGCCATCTGTGGCAAGGTGCACCTGACTACGGATACGTGGACCAGTAAGCACGGTAAGGGCCGTTATATCTCCATAACAGCACACTGGATAAATGCAGTGGCGGCTGGGCCTGAGGCGGATAGCAGTTTGGCGCATGTCCTTCCACCACCAAGGATTGCAGGGTGCTTCAGTTTACCTCCTGTTGCTTCCTCCTCCTACTCTGCTTCCTCATCCTCTACCAGCTCCTCATCCGGTCAGCGTAACACCTTTACCACCAACTTCAGCACAGCTAGAGGTAAACGACAGCAGGCAGTTTTAAAACTTATCTGTTTGGGGGACAAACCCCACACCGCGCAGGAGCTGTGGACGGGCCTTGAACAACAGACCGATGAGTGGTTTGTGCCAGTCAGCCTCAAGCCCTGCCTGGTGGTGTGCGATAATGGGCGAAATCTCGTAGCAGCTCTGGGACTAGCCCGTTTGACGCACATCCCTTGCCTGGCGCATTTGCTGAATTTGGTGGTGCAGAGATTCCTTAAAAATTATCCCGATATGTCAGAACTGCTACATAAAGTGCGGGCCGTCTGTGCGCGCTTTCGGCGTTCTCACCCTGCTGCTGCTTGCCTGTCAGCGCTGCAGCGTAACTTCGGCCTTCCCGCTCACCGCCTCATATGCGACATGCCCACAAGGTGGAACTCCACCTTGCACATGCTGGAGAGACTGTGCAAGCAGCAGCAGGCGATAGTGGAGTTTCAGCTGCAGCACGCACGGGTGAGTCGCTCGGCGGAACAGCATAACTTCACCACCAATGACTGGGCCTCCATGCGAGACCTGTGTTCCTTGTTGCGCTGTTTAGAGTACTCCACCAACATGGCCAGTGCTGATAATGCCATTCTCAGCATTACTATCCCACTTCTATGCCTCCTTGAAAAAACGCTCCTGGCGATGATGGAAGAGGATGTGGCACAGGAGGAGGAGGAGGAGGAAGAGGGATCATTTCGTAGGGTTTCCGGCCAGTCATTCCCAAGTGGCTCCGAGGTTGGGTTCCTGCACCCACAAACCCAAGGTACACAATTGTCCAGCCAGGGCACAGTTCTGGAGGATAAGGAGGTGGAGGATGAGGATGAGGAGATGGAGGAGGAAGAACCATGTTCACAGCAGGGTGGCACCCAGACCAGCTCATTGCCATCACTGGTGCGTGGATGGGGGGATACAGACGATACACCTCCCACAGATGACAGCTTTTCGTTGCCTCTGGGCAGCCTGGCACACATGAGCGATTACATGCTGCAGTGTCTCCGCAACGACCGCCGAGTTGCCAAAATTCTAACTTGTGCTGATTACTGGGTGGCAACGCTGCTGGATCCCCGTTACAAGGACGGGTAGACGCGCTGCTGGTGGCATTCCCACCTGACAGCGGGGGCACAGTGGAAGCACAAGGCGAAGGCAGAGGACGAGGAAGAGGTTGCCAACTCAGCTGGGGCACCGCCAGCACCTCAGAAGGCAGGGTTAGCATGGCCGAAATGTGGAAAAGCTTTGTTAGCACGCCACAACAACCAGCACCACCAGCTGATATGGAACGTCTTAGCAGGAGGCAGCATTTCACCAACATGGTGGAGCAGTATGTGTGCACACGCCTACACGTACTGAATGACGGGTCTGCCCCCTTCAACTTCTGGGTCTCCAAATTGGGCACATGGCCTGAGCTTGCCCTTTACGCCTTGGAGGTGCTGGCCTGCCCTGCAACCAGTGTATTATATGAACATGTGTTTAGCACGGCAGGGGGCGTCATCACAGACAAGCGCAGCCGCCTGTCCACAGCCAATATGGACAAGCTCACGTTCATTAAAATGAATCAAGCATGGATCGCTCAGGACTTGTCCGTACCTTGTGCAGAATAGACATGTATACCGGCACTAAGCAGCCATTGTCATACTGCAGCACAATTGCTCATTCTTGTATTTTGGATATTTTACACTCTTTTAGAGTGTACCCTAATTTAAAAAAATAAAATTAAAACAAAAAACCTGTGTTGGCTACCTCGTCTTCCTCCACCGCCGCTTCCACCTACACCGCTACGTCCACCGCCTCCTCAAACTCCTACTCCATATGGAACTCCACCTCATAAATCAAATTTTTATTTTTATTTGTAGGTATTTTATTTTATATCATTTCACTACTTTGTCATTTACATTTTCGGGTGAAATTCACCAATTTTTTGGTGTATAGTACCACTGCTATACCTAGTAGGCCGTTTAAAAAAAAATTAAAAATTGTCATTAACATTTTCGGGTGAAATTCACCAATTTTTGGGTGTATAGTACCACTGCTATACCTAGTAGGCCTTTTAAAAAAATAAAAAATTGTCATTAACATTTTCGGGTGAAATTCACCAATTTTTGGGTGTATAGTACCACTGCTATACCTAGTAGACACTTAAAAAAAAAAAAATTGTCATTTACATTTTCGGGTGAAATTAACAAATTTTTGGGTGTATAGTACTACTGCTATCCCTAGTAGGCCGGTTAAAAAAAAAAATGTTATTTACATTTTAGGGTAAAATTCACCTATTTTGGTGTGTATTGTACCATTGCTATACCTAGTGGACAGGCAAAAAAAAATAAAAATTGTCAGTTACATTTTCTGGTGAAATTCACCATTTTTGAGTGTGATGTACCACTGCTATACCTAGTAGACAGGTTAAACAAAAAAAATAATAATGACCAGAGGGGGTTATCACAGGTTATATTTCCCAATGTTTTGGGGTGTACCCTAATTTTAAAAATAAAATTTAAAACCAAAAAGCAGTGTAGGCTACCTCCTCCTCCACCGCCGCTTCCACCTACACCGCCACATCCACCGCCTCCTCAACCTCCTACTCCATATGGACCTCGTCCTCCTAGATCAAGATTATTATTTTTTATTTTTACGTATTTTATGTTATTTAAAGTCATTTCCCTATCCACATTTGTTTGCAGAGCACTTGCCAAGCTCTTAACCACATTTTGATGCCATTTGCAGCCCTCTAGCCCTTTCCATGACATTTTTACAGCCATTTTAGTGCTCAAAAGTTCGGGTCCCCATTGACTTCAATGGGGTTTGGGTTCGGGGTCAAGTTCGGGTCCCGAAGTCGAACTTTTTTCTCAAGTTCGGCCGAACCTGTCGAACCTGAACATCCAGGTGTCCGCTCAACTCTAGTTACAATTGATAGGTAGAATAGCAAAATAGTTGTTATGCTGAACGTATTGGTATCGAACGTCTTTACTCACAAGAGACTCTTGTGTTTTCGGCTGGAGTCGGGGGCGTCCCAGCCGCTACACAGCCACTCACCCGTCCTGGTATGTCTGCGCCGGTACTGTGTCTTTCCGTTTTGGAGTTTCGTGTAGCTGGCCTCGCTACACAAACGGCGTCTCACTTGAATTGGGGTCGCTCACGTGATAACACGATAAGTCACGTTTTACTCCCTATTTGCGAGATGCCGATTTTTTGTTGTACTTGCAACGGAGTATTATTCAAATTGTTCGTAAATTACACAGTTTCCGACTTTAAGGATAGGTGAAATGGGCACCTAGTATTATCAAAAGGTTCCCATCCAATACCGCCACCTCTTCCTCAGTGGCCATGAATAGAATAAAAGACACTATAAAATATTGCATGCGTTTGTATTGCGTTTTTTTCAGTATGATGTGTTTTTTTGGGGTGTGGGTCTTTCACTGATGGGACATCGTGTGTCTGGCTGATTTCTTGGCACCACGATTTCCCCTCGGAGTAAGGCCTACAACCCTTTACTACATACGAATATTACATATGTAAAGCATATATGAAAATTGTAGTAATATCCATCAAAACAGATTGCATTAGAGCCTCAAGAAAACTACTAATTTAAGTTAGAACAAGAGTGTTTATCCATCAACATAGCAATGCTTTTTACCTGGAAAGATTTTAAGAAAAAAAGAAAAAATGGGATTAAACAAGGAATAGGGTTTCAATAACAAATTCTTTTCTATCTAGAATACTTTTCAGACTATTTAGCAAACAATAGCAAAAAAACGCATCATACTGAAAAAAACGCATAAAAAAGTTACTTCTTAATTATATGAAGGATTATTAATGGGTATACAAGATACCAATTATTACTCTGTATAGCAATTATTAATCCATCCCACATTTTATAACCAATCCATCCCACATTTTATGGCAAATCCAGAGCGTGGGCATATAAAAGCAGGAAAGACCTGGGTCCTATTCATGGCCACTGAGGAAGAGGTGGTACACCTCGAAACGCGTCTGGCAGTAATGGATGGGACCCTTTTGATAATACTACGTGCCCATTTCACCTATCCTTAAAGTCTGAAACTGTGTAATTTACGAACAATCCGAATAATACTCTGTTGCAGGTACAACAGAAAATCGGCATCTCGCGAATAAGGAGTAACACGTGACTTATCACGTGAGCGACCCCAAATCACGTGAGACGCCATTTGTGTAGCGAGGCCAGCTACATGAAACTACCAGACGGAAAGGCACAGTACCGGTGCAGACACACCAGGACGGGTGAGTGGCTGTGTAGCGGGTGGGATGCCCCTGACTCCAGCTGAAAAACACAAGAGTCTCTTGTGAGTAGAGACATTCGATACCAATACTATTTTGCTATTCTACCCATCAATTGTGACTCCTATCAGGTGAATACAAGGTACAATTGACTTATGCTCAAGATTTATACACCAACTCTAACCTTTTTTCACTAACCCTGAATGAAAACAAGGGATAATATATCTGCAATTGACTTTTCACTAACCCTGAGTGACCACACGGGGTAACACATTTGCACAAGATTCTTATATTTGTGATATTTGTTTATAATTTATTCTTCTATTATATAATTCCTGGAATTGTCAGTGGAATCAAGAGACACTCCTTTGTACACACCTTTTTTCCATTTTAAACAATTTTTACCTTTTATTTATTCCTATTAATTTGTATTTTACCAATTTATGTATGCACTATTTGTGAGGTAATGAGGTTTATACTCAAATCTGATAATACCACCTTGATGTATTATAGACAATTTTAGTCAGTGCTAGTTTTAGGTATTTTATCTGTTTTTAAATATTCGTATCAAGTCTAATTAAGTATTCCTATATATTTTCAATTGGTTCCAGATGGTGAGTGCCTGTCTTTTTCTCTATCATTTAAAAGCAGAATTGCGTTATGGATTCCGTTACCACGGACCATAACGCAATTCTATGACGGAATGCATAACGGAATGTCTTTAGAGGCATTATGCAGGAGAGGACTTCCCTGCATAACGGAAACGGGACGGATCAGTTTTGCAGCCCATAGACTTCTATTATGACGGAATGAGTAACGGAATGCCTCTAAAGGCATTCAGTCATAGAATTGCGTTATGGTCCGTGGTAACGGAATCCATAACGCAATTCTGCTTTTATCATCAAACAAAGCGTGAACGAATTTCAAAATATGTAATTCGCTCATCTCTAATCTTGACTAATAACAGGAGTAAGAGTTGCATGGGAGGAGAGGTTTGCAATTTTTTTTTTGTTGGGGGGGGGAGTAATTTCTACTTACACCAGTGCTGTCTGTTCCTGTCTAAGTAACACATTGACACTGACTGAGTCTGACTTTAGCTTTCTCTAAAACCTATCTATGAGTCTTCTCCTCATTGTGAAACACACCAACACTAAACTATCTATATTCTGAGTTTTACTGTCTCTCTCTGTCAAACTCCCTATCTCTCCTATACATAATCCACACAAAACACAAGCATTTCCTGACTGGGATGTTATATAGTGTCTGTGACATGACTGACTGAGGCTGCCTGAAAGGTATTAGGGGCAAACATGCCGGGCAGGGCTGCTGCCCAAGGTCCTGTGCTGCTTTTTTATCTTCTCTGTCTTCTTTTGGATGTAATTTTGAGAAAATCATCTAGGCATGTAGGACGACATATTCCAGGAGGTTCAGACTCCCTAAAAAGAGTCGTTTTTGGAAAGTTAGTTCCTCATGAAGTTGCTTCATGTAGAAAAAAGTTGCGCATCTTTACATTAAAAGCAGAATTCCGAAGAAAAAGACACCAATCCACAGACCTTATAGACAAAGGGGGAAATTTATCAAACTGGTGTAAATTAGAACTGGCTTAGTTGCCCATAGCAACCAGTTTCCACCTTTCATTTTTAACAGCTCCTTTGGAAAATGAAAAGTGGAATCTGATTGGTTGCTATGGGCAACTAAGCCAGTTCTACTTTACACAAGTTGAATAAATCTCACCCAAAATCGTTTGTTGCAGCTCCCCACTCAAGGATTAAAGTTAGGACAATCTTAAAGCGGTTGTCTCACTTCAGCAAATGGCATTTATCATGTACAGAAAGTTAATACAAGGCACTTAGTAATGTATTGTGATTGTGCACATTGCCTCCTTTGCTGGCTTCATTCACTTTTCCATTACATTATACACTTCATTTCCAGGGGTTACAACCGCCCTGCAATCTAACAGCAGTGGTCGTGATTGCTCACTATAGAAAAAAAGTGCCGTCCTATGGGTACTGCCTTTTTCTATAGTGTGTCAGCACGGTCACCACTGCTGGATTACAGGGTGGACGGAATCCCAGGATACAAGCGGTGTATAATGTGATGGAAAAAAGAATGAAGCCAGCAATGGAGGCAATATGGCCAATCCCAATACATTAGTAAGTGTCTTGTATTAACTTTGTCTACATAATAAATGCCAGTTGCTGAAGTGAGACAACTCCTAAGGTGCTCTGAGGTTGCGGTACCTCTGAACGTGCTCTTCTCAGTCGTGGTAATGCCATTCCTCAGGAGACAGTATTGTACCCAGTCTCTCACACACTTGACTCATTTCTGGTCATAATTTTAATATGTAATGGATCAATAATCTAGTCAAAGAGCAATACTGAAAATGTCAACAAGATTACTGTGAGCAAATATTATATGAGTAAAGCCAATTTCACACTTGTGTATTTGGTCAGTATTTTGCAGCAGTATTTGTAAGCCAAAACTAGAAATATTTCACAACACAAGTGCAATGCATGGACGCTGCCTTAGACCACTTTTACACTGTCAGTATTTTTATCAGTATTTGGCCTCATGCACACGACCGTATTTTGTTTCCGTGTCCGTTACGTTTTTTTTGCGGATAGGATGCGGACCAATTCATTTCAATAGGTCCGCAAAAAACGCGGACAGCACACCGTGTGCTGTCCGCATCAGTATGTCCGCTCCGTTGCTCCGCAAAAAAAAATAGTGCATGTCCTATTTTTTTCTAGTTTGCGGACAAGGATAGGCATTATTACAATGGATCCGCAAAAAAAAACAGATCCACAAAAAAAACGGATGCCATACGGAAAGTCATCCGTTTTTTTTTTGCGGATCCGCAATTTGCGGACCGCAAAACACAAACGGTCGTGTGCATAAGGCCTTTGTAAGCCAAAAACCAGGAGTGGATCCTAAAGTAATTAAATGATTAAAGGAAAACATTTGTGCTGTTTTGTAGTAAATGCTATAAACGTCAGTGTCATCTGCAATGTTTTTGAACAGAAATAAATGCAGTGCGAATCCAGCCTAAGGCCCCTTTCACACGGGCGAGTTTTCCGCGAGGGTGCAATGCGTGACGTGAATGCATTGCACCCGCACTGAATTCGGACCCGTTCATTTCTATGGGGCTGTGCACATGAGCGGTGATTTTCACGCATCACTTGTGCGTTGTGTGAAAATCACAGCATGCTCTATATTGTGCGCTTTTTCACGCAACGCAGGCCCCATAGAAAATTTTCAAAATACTGAACCCAAACCCGAACTTCTGTGAAGAAGTCTGGGTTCGGGTCTGGGTACCAAACATGCCGATTTTTCTCACGCACGTGCAAAACGCATTAAAACGCTTTGCACTCGCGGGGAAAAATCGCACATGTTGCCGCAACCCACCCGCATCAGCCGTGTGAACCTAGCCTAAGGGTCCATTGACACGTCCGTAGTGCATTGCGGATCGGGAATACACCTGGCCGGCACCCCCATAGAAATGCCTATTTTTGTCCGCACAAGCATAGACAAGCATAGGACATGTTTTTTTTCTGAAGCCGCGGACCGGAAGATCGGCGGCGCGCTCCGGAAACGCAGATGCAGACAGCACACTGTGTGCTCTCCGAATCCATTCCTGCCCCATAGAGAACGAATGGGCAATTTGCGGAACGGTTGCGGACCCATTATTATGGACGTGTGAATGGAGCCTTAGGCCCAGTTCGCATGGCATCGCTTGATGCTGGAATTTTGGAGCAGATTCTGCACCAAAAGGCCAGAGGTAGCCATGCAGAATCCATCTCCCATGGTTTTAAATGGGAGGCCATACTGCTGTTCAACAGCACCAAGAAAAAACATGTCCTTTCTTGGAGCAATGTCTAGACTGACACCACTGGAAGCTACTGTATAGTGGATGTTTGTTCACAATTTAGCTCCATTCAGTGAAGCCGAACCATGAGCAATTCCATGGCATTCGAATTGAAAAATCACAGCAAAATCCACCATGTGAACAGGGCCTATGGCATATTTGGTTGGGAAGGCATGTACTTCATACTTATATTTACTAGATGTGTTTTGTTGGCATTAATTGATTTTGTTATAATGCTGTTTGTTTGTTTTTTGCTGTTCTGGCTTTGTCCTATTAGATTAGGTTGAACATGAAAGGATTTTTGTCAGCATTTAAAAAAATTCTTAAAAAATGCAAATCTGAAAATTTGTCAGACTGCGTTAAAATATGCTTTCATCCAAATGACTCAACACTACATGTCTTCTCCATTCTTAGCTCTTGATCATAGCCATTATTTAAATGCTGTAATGATAATATAGTATTTGAAGTGTGAACCGAAAACTATGCAAACTACATAAGACGCATAACAAATGACGACTAGCACATTTTCTGATGTACATCAGTTCCATTGTACAGCTGGAAATACCAAGTAATAACTGTCTCATCGTTTCCCATGGTACGGGGCATGCATTGTGGACCCCGAGATCAGGTACCACAGCACACAGTAATCAGTTGGAACCCCTTTAGTGTGTTCATTTGAAGAGATTTATTATGGAATGGGTCTTATTATCACGTGAGAAAAATAATACAGGCAACCCATGGGATTTATTAGGTCAATCAATAGCCGTTTATGACAATATCCCTGCGATCTACTCATGTGTACATAATATCATTAGAAATATATATTGTCTGCCCTAGACCATCTGTCCCCGCTTTCATGGTGACATCTGCAACTTATATAAATGTACTACTTATTTCCACTCGGTTTTGTTTCAAATGGTTTTCTCTTTTCCTTTAGCTGTTAGTGTGGCATGCGGAATTAGTGTTAACTATACTGTCTAAGGCATGAATTCATGATCTAATTAATCGCTATATTATATTACACGTATTGTTTGGCTCGGGCAACTTCACACTTAGAAATGACTTGCATTTAGTTTATTGTGAAGGTAAGTAATTAAGCCATTACTAAATAAATGTCTAAAGCAACTTAGTACGGTAATTATAAGCAGAGTGGGAAACCTTTTCAATATTTTGTGATAATTACCATTTAAAAGCATACCAGTTCCTTTAAGTCAGCCAGTTGCTTGACATTGTCCTGTAAGTACATTCTCCCTCACATATAACCAGCCCTGCCATCAGAAACAATTCCTTGACACACATATAGACAGGTGCCGAGTGAATGCTAATCCAATAGTACATACTGTGCCAGACTGTGTTCAGTCCCTGTGATATATGCAATGGTAATGTCTGTAGACAACTGCTATTCTTCTTTAAAGGGGACCTCCCGGCTCTCCTGTCATGTCTGCTTTAGTACACACCTGTATTTCCCATGATATAACAATTCTGGGGCGTCTTTTCTCATAAATCTCGGTGCTACTCTTTTATTCCTCCTGAATATTTATGAATACATTGACCCCCTAGGTGTTACGATTGCCTGCAAACAAGAAATCACAACAAGGGGCGTTCCATGGTAAGTATCATAAGCATAAGGTGTGCAATCAGCATGGTAAGTAGCCACACTCACTGGATCAGGAAATCCACAGCACTGCCCACCGGTGATCCAGGAGGATCCTCAAAATATGCAAAAGGCAGAAAAAACGAAGAAGCGGGTACAAGAGGGGGCAGGATACCAACGGAGCAGTTTGTTAAAATAATAAAACGTATAAGGCTACTTTCGTTTTGTGCGGATCCGTCATGATAGTACAACCATCTGCATCCGTTCAGATAATACAACCATCTGCATCCGTTCAGATAATACAACCATCTGCATCCGTTCAGAACGGATCCGTTTGTATTATCTTTAACATAGCCAAGACAAATCCGTCTTGAACACCATTGAAAGTCAATGGAGGACGGATCCGTTTTCTATTGTGCCAGATTGTGTCATAGAAAACGGATTCGTCCCCATTGACTTACATTGTGTGTCAGAACGGATCCGTTTGGCTCAGTTTCATCAGACGGTGTCCGCCTCCAGAGCGGAATGGAGACTGAACTGATGCTTTTATTTGATCTTGCATTGGGGTAATGGTGTTTTATTAATATATTCAACATATTAATAAATCAGGGTCTTATTTTCCTTTATGTTTTTTTTTTTTTTTTGCAGGTCTCCTTATATGACCTCTTCTATTTGTAGGTTTAGAATTGTTGATTTCCTAATTTTCTAGGGACTTCCAGAAAAAACATTGTAATTTAAATTATATTCAGATTGGCCAGACATTTGAAATCGACACATCATCACCATGTTACATTTCAATAGCAACATGATACTAACTATACTTTATGGGTATAAACGGATTTATGGCGTAATACATAAAAAATATTTGTTCCTCATTTTAAGATTACTAACAAAATACTCAATGATGACACCGAAACATAAAATCAGAGACAACAGCTTTATTAAAGGGGTTGTCTCACTTCAGCAAGTGGCATTTATGATGTAGAGAAAGTTAATACAAGGCACTTACTAATGTATTGAGGATGCAGGGCGGTGCTGGGCTCCTTCACGCTGGACTCATCTCAGGGACAGGACTCCTCTCAGATTAATTTGCATATGTAACAAATCTTTTTTTTACACAATAAAAGCACACAGAGCTATGGGGACTGGGTATTGCGGATGTGCTAGCGGCCATCTAGCAACCCATGTCCTCAGCTCTATACCCAAAATCCCCGTGACAGGTTCCCTTTAAAGTAGTTATAACGAAATTTAATATTGATGACCTATACCCATTCAAATGAACTGGGCTGAGCTGCAAAATTCTGCTTTCCCTTTTAATTATGGCCATGTGCACCTGCGTACTTACCTTATATCGCAGGATGTGCTGATTAAGGCCTCTTTCACACTTGCGTTGTCCGGATCCGGCGTGTACTCCACTTGCCGGAATTACACTCTGGATCCGGAAAAACGCAAGTGTACTGAAAGCATTTGAAGACGGAACCGTCTTCCAAATGCTTTCAGTGTTACTATGGCACCCAGGACGCTATTAAAGTCCTGGTTGCCATAGTAGGAGCGGGGAGCGGTATACTTACAGTCCGTGCGGCTCCCGGGGCGCTCCAGAATGACGTCAGAGCGCCCCATGCGCATGGATGACGTGATCCATGTGATCACATGATCCATGCGCTTGGGGCGCCCTGACGTCACTCTGGAGCGCCCGGGGAGCCGCACGGACGGTAAGTATACTGCTCCCCCGCTCCCCGCTACACTTTACCATGGCTGCCAGGACTTTAGCGTCCCGGCAGCCATGGTAACCACTCTGAAAAAGCTAAATGTCGGCTCCGGCAATGCGCCGAAACGACGTTTAGCTTAAGGCCGGATCCGGATCAATGCCTTTCAATGGGCATTAATTCCGGATCCGGCCTTGCGGCAAGTGTTCCGGATTTTTGGCCGGAGCAAAAAGCGCAGCATGCTGCGGTATTTTCTCCGGCCAAAAAACGTTCCGTTACGGAACTGAAGACATCCTGATGCATCCTGAACGGATTTCTCTCCATTCAGAATGCATTAGGATAATCCTGATCAGGATTCTTCCGGCATAGAGCCCCGACGACGGAACTCTATGCCGGAAGACAATAACGCAGGTGTGAAAGAGCCCTAATTCTGTTTTTGTTTTTAGATATTGCATTATACATCTGGAAGTGTGGCTACCTCCATGTTAGTTGTAATATTGCTCACCCATCCTCCCACAGGTCGTATATAGCTGAATCTTCTCTCCCTGCTCATTGGAGGTCTTCTGCCATAGAGTGAGGTAACACGTTGTGGCCTGACGATCTAGAGAGGTAACAATTGTAGCAGACACAGTATATATGTACAGTAGGTTCTGCTCTCCTTGAATTTAGATGCCCATATGGCATAGTGATAGGTAATAAATAGAGTAGTTTCCCATCCAGACTGCGGACACCTTGCCATGGTGGATGGGCACAGATATTTTTGATCAAAATATATTTGCTAAGCACCTCATGAGTATTTGTATAGTAAATGTTTTATAAGGATCGATAGATATTCTTTACATTTATAGAGTACTGTTATATGATATATTCTGTTTTTCCTCTTAATTATGGCCATGTGCGCCTGGGTATTTTAACTTATCTTGCAGGATATGCTGATTAATTCTGTTTCTGAGCTGCACTACCAAGCACAGATGCTATACAATGTACGGCGCTGTACTTGGTGAGTTGTGAGGAGACTGCAGCGCTCACCAGAGCTCCAATGAGTGCAGTGGCTCTTCAAACAGTCATCAGCAGGGGTCCCGGGAGCCAGGCCCCCGACGATCTGATATGGATGACCAATCCTGAGGATTAGCTATTAATATCAAATTCCTGGATAATTCCCTTAAACCCCCTATACGTCATGAGTATGTCTATTTTCTAGGTACAACAAGGTGGACTACTAATGAAATAAATGATATGCCACCTTACAGCTATAATATATTAACCCCTTAGTGATCACCCATGGCAGTGACTAAAGGTCTCTCCTGCAACAGAGGGTGGGAGGTTACAGCTGTAACATGTGAGCCACGCTTCTTCTCCAACAGCCTGGATCGGCAGGAGCACTGATCTGACGCAGACTGCTGGTGAATGCCAGTATAGCGCTGACACTAAAATACATTGCACTACAGCAATAGTGCAATGTATTTTAGAAGCGATCAAAAGATATAGTCCCCTTGTGGCACTATTAAAAAAAAAAGTAAAAAAAAATGCATTAAATAAAAAAATTCCAAGTTAAAAATAAATCTTTTTTCCACTGAAAAAAACTCAATGGTTCAATGGAATAAATTGCAAAAATAAGATCTCCTCCACATATTTTGTATTGCCGCACCCATAATGATGCACACTACGAAATGATCATGTAATTTATCCTGTTCGATGAACGCCATTAAAAAAAGAAGTCAGAATTGCAGCTTTGCTTATTCGCCACCAAAAAATTGAATAAAAGCGATCAAAAAGTGTTATATACCCCAAATTGATACCAATGAAAACTACATCCCATAGACTTCTATTATGACGGAATGAATAACGGAATGCCTCTAAAGGCATTCCGTTATGCATTCCGTCATAGAATTGCGTTATGGTCCGTGGTAACGGAATCCATAACGCAATTCACCTTTCACCACCAAACGAAGTGTGAACGAATTTCATAAGTGGAAATTCGCTCATCTCTAATTAAAGCCTAAAACAAGCTGGTCACTAAGGAGTTAAATGGGTTTTCTGAGATTCTGATATTGATGACCTATCCTTAGGTCATCAATATCAGAATCTTGGACTACCCCTTGAAGGGTATATGTGTGTTTACTTGGGATATCTCTGGCTAATATTAAAAGTAGTTTGATGATCCTAAACATTCAAGTGTTAAAAATATGCAAAAATAGAACTTAAAAGGGGGCAAATACTTCTTCACTGTATTTTCTATGTATATAGCAACAGAGTCCAAGAAATAGTGACCTTTTAGTCTGGTATACAGTCAGTGGCATGTGGCAATAAAACATATATAACCAATCTCATTGTGCATAGTCCCTGATGCTTTTGACCCAGTGAAGCAAAGCCCTTTCTCATAGGCAAGGAGGTACAGGGTGAACACACTAAAATGTTATGTTTTTCATGTTCCCAATCAGTGTTGACATTACTAGTTTTACTAGCTGCTGGCCAGTAGAGGGCAGCATCACTCTCTTGCAAAGTGCAGGACAGTTCAGTCTGGGCAGGAAGGATGAGAAGTAAATGGTGTCTCCTGTTTGCTCCATGATGGAGGGATGTTGTGGGACTTTGGTCACTGAAGGCAGTAAATGTGCACTATGATACACTAGTTATCTATGTAAGCACCATGTGAGTAAAGTTTGGCACCCTTTGGCATATTAATGCACGTTATTTCAATCTACACTGGCACAGTATGTCACTGTGTGGGAATGATAAGGATTTGTATGTAAGCAAAGTATGACAATATGGGTATGGTTTGTGAAGACTATGACAACCTAGACAAGTAAGTGACAGTACACGTTTCTAAGCAATGAATCACACTAATTGGGCACCCAGTTTAATGTATACACTAAAATGGTGTAGTATCTCACTAAACTCTGTTTAAGTTATCCACTTATCTGTATAATACTATGGGAAGTAATAGATAGCAATGCATCTGGTGTCCATAGAGAAGTATAGGGCTCCACTTTGCCAAGAAAACTGTAATTTACATATCAATCTGTAACAATATCATTACACTGTGTTTTTCATCTTATGTAGTTCATCAGGACAATTTATCTAAAGGTTACAAATGTCACTTCCTCTGCATGTTTTACTCAATTTATAATATGAGGGATTTATAATAGGGATTTATTTTAACTTTCTTTCAATTTAGTAATTAATTTTTCCATAAAAATCAAATACCTATAATTTATTTTGCATTTTTATACACAGAACAAGGCAGATGAGGTTTAACACTGACAAATGTAAGGTTATGCACATGGGAAGGAATAATGCAAGTCATCCGTACATACTAAATGATAAAACACTCGGTAACACTGACATGGAAAAGGGTCTAGGAATTTTAGTGAACAGCAAACTAAGCTGCAAAAACCAGTGTCAGGCAGCTGCTGCCAAGGCCAACAAGATTATGGGTTGCATCAAAAGGGGCATAGATGCCCATGATGAGAACATAGTCCTACCACTTTACAAATCACTAGTCAGACCACACATGGAGTGCAGTGAGACTATGGAACTCTCTGCCTGAGGAGGTGGTGATGGTGAATTCACTAAAAGAGTTCAATAGGGTCCTGGATGTATTTCTGGAGTGTAATAATATTACAGGTTATAGCTACTAGAGAGGGGTCGTTGATCCAGGGAGTTATTCTGATTGCCTGATTGGAGTCGGGAAGTAATTGTTTTCACCTTAAGTGGGAAAAATTAGCTTCTAACTCACAGTTTCTTTTGTTGCCTTCCTCTGGATCAACTTGCAGGATAACAGGCCAAACTGGATGGACAGATGTCTTTTTTCGTCCTTAGAAACTATGTTACTTATAAACTATGTTACTATATGTGGTGGAAGAACATGATAGAAATCCATATATGATACAATGATTGATGCAAACAGAAAATATATTTGAATGTCTTGACTCAATCAAGGTTAAAAGCTATAGACACCTTTGGGGGAATTTATTATTGCATTTGACTCATTTTGGGCTAAAATAATTTTTTTAGTTGGTCTTTAAGTACAAATGTTCAGCTGTTTTTGAGATACATGGGTTAAAAAAATCTGTCATTATAGCTAAACCCTTATCACACCGATAAGAATATGGCTTAAATAAGTGTTTATGAGGTCAGGAGAGGGAACTAAGAAGTGATACTATGCAAACACACAGATTTTTTTAACCCTTGTTTCTAAAATTGGATGATTTTTAGCCCAAAATGAGTAAAATGCAATAAAAAAAAACTGCCTTGAAGGTGTCCATAGCCTTTAAAGATTTACAATAGGTCTGTCCATATAACAGTTTGAATAACTCATCCTAGAAGCCGATAACCAACAGTTAGTGCTTCAAATTACACTTAGTGACCTGTAACACACAAGCAAACGGCCACAGCTTCTACCAAAGCCCAATTTATTGTATTTATAAAATATTAGTTAAAAGCAAACACAGGACATCCAAAGTCAATGTACACCATAGCCCAACTCAAGTTTCACCTGGCGGCTTCTTCCAGGGCATAAACTCCCTAGCACCGTCTTTGCCATTTATACACGTCTTCCAATCACATTTAAGTGGGTATTCCAGTTTTATGAAGTTATCCCCATCCACAGATCATGACAAGGTCTGCTCTGTTCATTTTGGAGGGCTCCATAGGGTATGGGGTCCCTGTTCTCGTGATTAGTAGAGGTCCCAGTGGTAGGACCCCACCGATCTAATAGTTATCACCTATACAGTCTACATACTAAGGGAAATACATTAATACATTCACCACCAATCACCATTTATAATCAAATAATCCCAAATGCTTTTGTGTTACCAGTCACTAAATGCAGTTTGAAGCCGTCAACATTGGTAACCAGCTTCTTGGATGAGTTATACAACCTGCTACAGTTGCAAGAAAAAATATGTGAACCCTTTGGAATGATATGGATTTCTGAACAAATTGGTCATAAAATGTGATCTGATCTTCATCTAAGTCACAACAATAGACAATCACAGTCTGCCTAAACTAATAACACACAAAGAATTATATTTTACCATGTTTTTATTGAACACACCATGTAAACATTCACAGTTCAGGTGGAAAAAGTATGTGAACCCTTGGATTTAATAACTGGTTGAACCTCCTTTGGCAGCAATAACTTAAACCAAACATTTCCTGTAGTTGCAGATCAGACATGCGCAACGGTCAGGAGTAATTCTTGACCATTACTCTTTACAGAACTGTTTCAGTTCAGCAATATTCTTGGGATGTCTGGTGTGAATCGCTTTCTTGAGGTCATGCCACAGCATCTCAATCGGGTTTAGGTCAGGACTCTGACTGGGCCACTCCAGAAGGCGTATTTTCTTCTGTTTAAGCTATTCTGTTGTTGATTTACTTCTATGCTTTGGGTCGTTGTCCTGTTGCAACAACCATCTTCTGTTGAGCTTCAGCTGGTGGACAGCTGGCCTTAAGTTCTCCTGCAAAATGTCTTGATAAACATGGGAATTAATTTTTCCTTCGATGATAGCAATCTGTCCAGGCCTTGACGCAGCAAAGCAGCCCCAAACCATGATGCCCCCACCACCATACTTCACAGTTGGGATGAAGTTTTGATGTTGGTGTCCTGTGCCTCTTTTTTTCTCCACACATAGTGTTGTGTGTTTCTTCCAAAAAACTCAACTTTGGTTTCATCTGTCCACAGAATATTTTGTCAGTACTGCTGTGAAACATCGAGGTGCTCTTGTGCAAACTGTAAACGAGCAGGAATGTTTTTTTTGGACAGCAGTGGCTTCCTCTGTTGTATCCTCCCATGAAATCCATTCTTGTTTAGTGTTTTACGTGGGATGTTAGCATATGCCAGAGACTTTTGTAAGTCTTTAGCTGACACTCTAGGATTCTTCTTCACCTCATTGAGCAGTCTGTGCTGTGCTCTTGCAGTCATCTTTACAGGACAGCCACTCCTAGGGAGAGCAGCAGCAGTGCTGAACTTTCTCCATTTATAGACAATTTGTCTTACCGTGGACTGATGAACAGCAAGGCTTTTGGAGATACTTTTATAACCCTTTCCAGCTTTATGCAAGTTAACAATTCTTAATCGTAGGTCTTCTGAGAGCTCTTTTGTGCGAGGCATCATTCACATCAGGCAATGCTGCTTGTGAAAAGCAAACCCAGAACTGGTGTGTGTTTTTTATAGGGCAGGGCAGCTGTAACCAACACCTCCAATCTCATCTCATTGATTGGACTCCAGTTGGCTGACACCTCACTCCAATTAGCTCTTGGAGATGTCATTAGTCTAGGGCAGTGATGGCGAACCTATGGCACGGGTGCCAGAGGCGGCACTCAGAGCCCTCTCTGTGGGCACCCGCGCCTTGGAAAAAGTCTATGGCGTACCAATATGCTTTAGACTTTTCCTGCCATTCATCAGCACAGGACGCACTATGAACAGCACAGGCAGCGCACTGAATGTAAGCTATTATAGCTAAATGATAAAGTACATGAAAGATATACTATATTGGTATTCAGGGTAAATTGCCGTGTTGGCACTTTGCGATAAATATGTGGGTATTTGGTTGCAGTTTGGGCACTCGGTCTCTAAAAGGTTCACCATCACTGGTCTAGGGGTTCGCATACTTTTTCCACCTGCACTGTGAATGTTTACATGGTGTGTTCAATAAAAACATGGTAACATTTAATTCTTTGTGTGTTATTAGTTTAAGCAGACTGTGATTGTCTATTGTTGTGACTTAGATGAAGATCAGATCACATTTTATGACCAATTTGTGCAGAAATCCATATCATTCCAAAGGGTTCACATACTTTTTCTTGCAACTGTATATGGACAGATTCACTCACAGTATTTAACCTGGACTGAGTCAAGACACAAAGCTACGTTTTCTGTTTGTGTCAGTAATTGTATTATATATGCCTTTGTCTCTGAACCTGATCAGCTCATATTGATTGTGCTGCAACAAGAATGTGATTTGCAGCTACCAGAGGTAGACTAGTTATTGTTATGACAGAAATGGAAATAACAGCTTATAAAGATCAGCTTAGAACAGAAAAAGACGTGCTAAAAGAACCCCATCCTATATACAGTAAATGCCCATAAAAGTTAAGATTTAGGTGTAGATTACACAAAAAATTTTTTACTTAGTTTACGTGTCTGCAAAAATCAGTTTCATGCGTTACTTAGCTGTGAATTGTACACAGCAGTTTATTATCCCAATCTACCTGCTAATAAATAACGGTATACTCTTAGATTTCTCTAGAGATTAAATGAAGGTGCCAGTATTTTGTCTCCCGAATGAGATGATATTCTGCTGTCCCACATTTATTACTTGTGATTCTGAGGCACCAGGACGATAGTAGAATGACCAATCAACTCAATAAAAACTAAAATTGTTAATATATATGGTGGACTAAGGCAAAAAAGGGGTTAATGTAACATCCCTGGTGGTCTAGGGTGGGGAAGAGGTTAATATTTTGTAGCTGGTATACATTAGTTTACTCGCCTCTCCAGACTCCAGCATTTTACTGTAGCTGAATGTCAATGGCATTTAACGTCCTCATCATTCCCTGCACTCATTTCAGAGAAGACTACACAAAGGGACTACAGGGGGCAGTATAGTTGTGATTTAACAGCCCCATACAGTTGTCTCAATAACCTGGCAGATCTCCCATGAACCACACCGAGGATTAGCCAGGGAGTTTGCTTGGATACAGATTTTACCTTAGAAAGGAAAGTTTTGAAGCTGCAAATGAACGCTGTCACATACCTTATCAGAAACAATGCTGATGTTTTGTAAAGAACAATCTAAAAAAGAGATATATGAGTCCCTGGGGATAAATCTAAGAAGATTGTCTAAACTGGAAAAAGAGACTCCATGTGTGGGGTATTGACTATAACAATCTGAATCAAGTAGTAGACACACAGTATAAGTGATTGTAAGAGCTGTATTAGACCTCTTGCGTTCCTTCCAGGCACTCGCCTGCTCGTCAGTGGAGACCGCTGCTATTACATTCAGCATTTTTCTCCACGGTATGTGAAGGGGTGATCACTAGTGCCATCGCTCGCGACCCTCTGCCAGTGTAATACAGGCCTAAATCATACAGAATGCATAAATAAAATTTATGTTGTTAAAAAACAAGAAAATGTGCTCTATTATAAGGAGATGAAATGTAATTGTAACCCCTTCAAGACCCAGAGATTTTCTGTTTTTCATTTTTTACTCACTGTCTTCCTGGAGCTTTAACTTTTTAATTTCTTTGTTCAAATAAACATATGAGGCTTGTTTTTTGTGGGACAAGTTGTACTTTCAAATGGCAAGGGGTTGTTCGGACTTTTACTGTTGATGACATATCCTCAGGATAGGTCATCAATAGCAGATAGGCGAGGGTCCGACACCCACTACCCCCGACGATCAGCTGTATGAGGAGACGGCGAGCGCAGTGCACAGATGCCATCTCCCTTCTCTCTTCCTGTCTATGGTCTTTGCCATATATCTGATATTGATGACCTATCCTGAGGATAGGTCATCAATAGTAAAAGCCTAGACAACCCCTTCAATATTGCCTACGATGTAGTGGGAAGCTAGAAACAAATCCTGAAGAAAGGGATGGAATTTAGAAAAAAAAATTCTGCCACAGTTTTATGGGTTTCATTTTTATGGTGTTCCCTATGCAGTAAAACTGGTCTGCTACCTTCATTTTGCAGGTCAGTACGCTTACAGCAATATCAGCTATATGATACAGCGATTATATATAGTTTTTCTGGTGTTTTAATACTTAAAAAATAAATAAAAACTTTGGAAAAATGTTTTTCTTAGCATTGCTGTATTCTGACTCCCATATCTTTTTTATGGTTACATCTATGGAGTTGTGTGAGGGATTTTTTTGCTGAACAATCTGGAGTTTTTATTGATACTATCTTAGAGTATATATGACTTGTTAATAACTTTTAATAAAAAATTTTTGGGGAAGGTGAAACAACACAGAAAAACAGTGAATCGGCCGTTTTGATTTTTTTTTTCATTATGGAAAAAATGTATCCCACCATATGGGATAAATATATTTATATTTTATTAGTAGGGACATTTTGGGTTGCAGGAGTGCCAATGATGTTTATTTTTCTTATTGTTATTATTATTATTTTTAATATGGGGAAAGTGGGTAATATACATTTTTATATTTTTTTTATTTTTTTATATTTTTTAAAACATTTTTGAACTTTTTTCCCACTTTTTTTTTACTCCCCCTAGGAAACTTTAACATGGGATTGTCAAATCACTTGTCCCATAGACAGCAATAAATTACCATTGCAGCCTATGGGAGATTCGCTATGTTCATACGAATATTGCTGTGGCAGTCCACCCGATCTTAGCACGGGGAATCTGTTCAGGCCCCAGGAGTGCAGCGCTCCTGGGGAGAGACCTTTCAGACTGACCACAGCATCTGAGGGGTTAAATGTCCATGATCAGCATTATCAACAACCACAGGAATTGCCTCCAGGTCTCTGCTGTGTAAAACAGCAGGCACCTGACGGCTTTGGCATCCATTCAGCTTCTGACTGGGTGCCATATTTAAAGACCAGACTTCCACCAAACATATATGGCAGAGGTCAGAAAGGAGTTAAGTCAGCCAAAATTCTACAGTATATAAATTTTAGCTCACTTACTGTTACTAATGCATGCATTGTTTCTTTCTTGAATTTAAAATATGAAAAGCAGTCTTGGTTAAAACTATCCCACTTTTTGTGTACATTTACCCTATATAAACCTATGTTCAACTTTGTGGTTACAGACTACAAACTCTGAGTGTACATTGAGCCTGCAATAATGTGTTAAGACGCTCCTGAGAATTACCAGGGGTGGACTGGCCATAGACCCTACAAGGAAATCCTCAGGTGGGCCGATGCCCATGGGGCCGCCCAAGCCCCGCTCATGGCTGCTAGTCAGGTACGTAGCAATCTGATGCTCTCAGCATTAATTAATGCTAGGAGCATCTAGTACTTATGCACCTGGCTGGCGGAAGAAAGTGCCTTCCTGCCTTCAACTGTATTGCCGTCCTTAGGATGGTGATAGAGTTGAATGCTGTGGAGTGGGTGGCAGTATTTTGTGCTGCACTGTGTATTTGGTTCTGCTAGTGCAGTATTTTGTGCTGAACTAGAGTATTGCTGGCACCGTCTACTTATGTTTGCCCTACCTACTTATATTGGCCCTGCCTTCTGTCAATTTGGACCCGCTTACACCATTTTTTTTGCAGGTCTACTTTAAGTTCCCAGTCTGCCCCTGAGCATTGCAGAGATGTGTGGTCAGTGCATATCAATATTATTTACATACATCATGTGATATAGCCCCAAGAAGACTTCTGTTGAGTAGTTCACAGTGGGGGAGAGGGAGATGGTGGATTCACAGACACACATGTTATAGCATTCAGAAAAGGAAGGGGGAGAGAGAACATGCTTCACAGGGAAAGCCCACTGAGCTCTAAACTTGCAGCTCCACAAGCAGGCAGGTCTTGCAAATAAAAAACAATACAGAAATCAGCGAACAACATAGTGCAACTTATTCCTCTCAAAGTCTACAGGTACATATCTAAAAATAAATTCACTGAACCAAAAAAGAGACAAAGGTATGCTCAACAATGATTCTTTTACTGATATAATGATGAGCTTGATAATATATTTACCAAGCCTATCCATGTATCAAAGTTACATATGTAAAATATCTTTTACCATTACAAAGGTACATGTTCACCATTACATTTACTTTCTGAAGGAGGCACTTATACCTGGCCGTATGCTTGACAAAACTGTAAGTTAAATGAGATGAGATGAGATCTTTTAAGCAACAGCTACACTTTCCGACTTAGATCACCAAGTTTGGGTGATTATTTCACTACACGCAGGGCATAAGAAGCTATCAAATGTGATGCAGTTTATGTTCCAGAGAAACAAAGGGTCAGACAGATTAAAATCCAACCTTTTCAATCCATTCCTTCTGTGGCAAACATCTTATGGCTGAGGCCAGATTGAATGGATTGTCCAGGGCCTAAACACTGATGACCATGCCATGATATGACATGAATGTGTGACTAGTGGATTTTAAATGGAATTTAGCTTTGAAGCTTTTGCCCATTCAGTGGACAATAGAAAAGTGACTGTTGTCAGTTTGGTAAACTGGTAAACTAATTAAATATAGCAATTTCCAATGTAATCCTCTAATCATTAAAAGGACATATAAACCAGTGTTTCCAAACCAGGGTTCCCAGAAAGTCAGAGGTTACTTAAAGGGCATCTGTCAGCAGATTTATGCCTATGACACTGGCTGACCTGCTACATGGGCACTTGGCAGCTGAAGTAATCTGTGTTGGTCCCATGTTCATATGTGCCCGGATTGCTGAGAAAAAAGATGTTTTAATATATGCAAATGAGCCTCCAGGAGCAACGATGTTACTCCTAGAGGCTCTGCTCTCTCTGCAACTGCTGCACCCTCTACACTGACAGGGCCAGGTAGTGAAAACATCATCACACCTGGCCCTGTCAATCAAAGTGTAGCGCCAAATAAAAATTCTGGCAGTAACTAATTGCTTTAAAAAAGAAGGAGGAAGGCTTAAAGGTGCATTTACACGTACCGAGCTAAAGCCGATTGTCAGGAAGGAAATGTTCCTTCCTGACAGTCGGCTGCTCATTAAGTGGAGGTGAAGCGCTATATTTACATGCAGTAATCACCTCCACAGTATGAGAACGAAGGAGAACTATTGTGATCGCTCCTCCTCACACAGCTGCATTGTTTCTGGGCAGAAGATCTGCTGTCCAAAAACGGTAATTTATTTGCCTGCACTAATGATCATTTCACCCGATGAACGAGCATTTCACTGTCACGGCCACGGTTATGGTCGTGACTCCTTGGGAGTCGCATACAGTTGCCCGCGGTTTTGGTTGTTGTGTCAACCGCAGCTGAGGCATTATGTAGTTGGCCTCGGTGCGGTTGCCGCGGACAACAGCCTTGTGTGCGGTTCCCGGGGAGTTGTTTTGGATGCACGTTTGTATGTCTGGTGTGCACTGTGTTTTATGTTTGTGTGCGCACGGGCATCATTCCCCGCACTGTGGTTACCCGTGGCAACCTTAGGTGGTATTATGTACATGTGGTGGCAGTGTCCCGGCCTTCGGGCTGACTCCCTGGACACGTGTGCCACCCATGTCGTTGCTTGCGGCAACGGCCACAGTGTGATCTGTTGGACACTTTTCCTTTTTGTGAGTTTCCCTTCTGTGGTGTGTGTAGGGTTAACTCCCTTCCCAGTGTGTGTGTGATGTCACTGGGTGTGTCCTTCCTTTGGGTGTGGCCACTTTGGGCCTATATAACCTCTCTCTGTGGCAGGGCTCAGGAGGTTGCTTCAGCATGCTTGCTGATAGCAGCCTCCTGTGTTTTTCCATCTGCCTGTGAGAGCCACCACTGTGGTCATAGATTTAAGTTTAGGTTTTATGTATGCCTATCTGTTTATGTGTGTGTTGTAGCAAGTTTGTCTGTTGGGATTTTCATATGTCTTTGTGCAGCATAACGGTTCTGGATCCCTGCCTGTTTAGGGATCCAGTCAGCAGGGCTGTGGCAGGTTGCTGAATGTCTGTTCACCTGCCATTTCCGTATTGCTGTTTCTGTTCCCCTTTTCCCAACAGCTTAGCCATTGAGGCTCCTGCTCCTCCGTGTCAAGGAGGAGTAGGTTGCCTTACCCAGCTCCTAGCTCAGGGATCTGCGGAGGGTAAGATAGGGCTCCGAGGTTCCGGCGCATGGGCCCTCCTACCTTAAAGGTCGGCCCATGCAGGTTAGGAGTTAGGGTCAGGGTAGGGACGCTGTAGGAGGTGACCTGCTCCCTGTCCTGTGGCTTCATGGCCGAGTAGCTACTTCAACACCTGGCACCTCACGGCTGAGGGTTTCCCCCATCCTCAGCCGTGACATTCACTTCTTCATTGGTGATGAGCTGCACAAGCAGATTGTCGGGAACAAGCGATCGCAGGAATGTTCATTTCCGATAATCTGCCCGATTATCCGGACATGTAAATCCACCTCATTTAGATGAGTAGATAATAGTAGTGATTCATGGTGGACGATAATTGCGCAATGTGAATTTATGTAGCGACTGAATGATTTTACTAAAAACACTTGTAAAATCATTGATGCAAACAAATAAATTATCATTTACACAAGTAAATATATAAATGTAATTGTGGAGTGGAGAGCATGAGTGTGTTTTATTATTATTGTTTATTTTAATGCATCGTTAATTTCAAGGGGATGTACATCTAAAAGGGGGTACACATACATAATATATTGTAAAACAGAACAAGTTAAAAAACAATTACAATAAGCATGAACTTATTAATAAAGTGGTACAAAGGAGTTGAGGACCCTGCCCGCTTACAATCTTCCAAGAACGGGCAAGAGGAGAGCAAGAGAGGAAGTCTTGTGAGGATCGGAGATTAGGCATGGGGATGTATCAAGAAAGTAGATCAGAAATGTAAGGAGGTGATAGATTTGCAGACTGCCTTATATATAGTTTTTAGTATTTTGAACTGAATTCACTGGGAAAAGGGAAGCCAGTGAAGAGATTGGCAAAGGTGAGGGATAGAGGAGAAATGAGGGGAGAGGTGGATTAACTGGGCAGCAGAATTGCGGCTTATTTACTGGCTGAATTAATATTTCTATCACATTATACACTGCTCGTTTCCAGGCTGGTCGTAACCATGGAAACGAGCAGTATAATATGATGGAAAAGTTAACCCAGCCAGCAAAGGAAGCAATATGGATAATAACAATACATTAGTAAGTACATTAGATTGTGTTAACGCTGCATAAAAAATTTCACTTGCTGAAGTGAGACAACCCATTTAACTAATGCTATGTGCATCAGGTACATATGCACCTGGCCAGCGGACGCCTTCAGAATTCAACTGTATTGCCATCCTCAGTATTGTTATACAGTGGAATACTGAATCAGGGTCAGCAGTATTTTGTGCTGCATTTGGTTCTGCTGGAGCGGTATTTTGTGGTGCACTACGGCATTGCTGGCCCTGCCTACTATGTTTTGCCCCTATCTACTTGTGTTGCCCCATTTTCTTTCAATTTGGACCTACCTAAAACACGGGGCCACTTTTAGGTTTTTACATGGGCCACTTTAAGCTCCCAGTTTCGCCCTGCTTGAAGGACAGGGCAGAATCAAATGTTATCCCAAGTTAGTAGACTCGTGAGACAAGAGAAAGCATGGTGCCATAAACTGTAATGCATAGGTCTGGTAGGGGGCTGATTGACATGGGGAAAATATACATTCTGCTTTTCTCCATGTTGAGGTTTAAAAAGTGGGGTGAGAAAAATGAAGAAATAGATGATAGATACACTGGGATTCTGGATAGAAGTGAAGTGACAGCATGACAGAGCTTTAAGGGACACCAACAGCGAGAGGGCATCATGAGGAAATGTGTGAATGGGAGACACTGAATGTTCGGTTGATGATGTACAAGGTCCAGGAAAGAGTCACATCTTTGATTCCAAGGGAGAGTTTGCAGCAGAAAAGAGTGGTCAACTGTGTCAAAGGCAGAGAACAGGTCAAGAAGGAGAAGTACAGAGTAATGATGTTTAGCTTTGGCAGCTAGTAAATCATTGGTGACTTTGGTTAGGGCAGTTTCAGTGGAGTGATTGGGTCCGAAGCTAGATTGTAGCTGAACAAAAAGTGAGTGGGATGAGAATTGAGAGAATCGTTTGAGGTGGACATGTTGTTCTAGGAGTTTTGATGCAAATGGTAGTAGAGATGGGGCTATAGCTGGATAAAACGGATTGTCCAGGGAAGGATTATTGAGTATGAGTGTGATGGTGGCATCTTTAAAAGAAGAAGGAAAGATACCAGTGGTTAGTGATAGGTTGAAGAGATGGGTTAGGGTAGCGATAAGCATAGTAATAAGGTTAAGGTTAAGGGGGAATGGGATTTATCACAGATGTATAGATAGCAGGGAATTATTCAATTAATCAATGTGCCAAGATATACATAACTATTCCCCCTGTTTAGGCTTAATAAGGCTGAGATATTATTTTATTAATTGCACTTAAAACTACCGTATTTTTCGCCCTATAAGACGCACCGGCCCATAAGACGAACCTACATTTTAGAGGAGGATAATAAGAAAAAAATATTTTTCATTACACCTCAGGTCAGACCACCAATCAGACCCCCAATGTTAATCAGACCTCAGCTGACAGCCCCAATCAGACCACCAATGTTAATAAGACCCCAATAAGACCTCAGATCTGACCCCCAATCAGACCTCAGCTCACACCCAAAAGTGAATGACCCCCAGTCAGACCTCAGATATGAGCTCCAATATAAATAAGACCCCATTTCCCATTCAGACCTCAGATCAGACCCTAGTCTCAAATCAGCCCCCATGCCTCATTTGATCAGTTACCAGCATCATATCATCCCCCATGCCTCTTTTGATCAGTCCCCAGTCTCATACTAGCCCCCAATCTCATAATAGCTCCAAAGCCTCTTTTTATCAGCCCCTTGCGTCTTTTCATCAGCCCCTTGCGTCTTTTCATCAGCCCCTTGCGTCTTTTCATCAGCCCCTTGCGTCTTTTCATCAGCCCCCATTGCCTCATATGTGCCCCATGCCTTAGATGACATAAAATAAAAAAAATCAATTAGCTCCCCTGCTCCGGGCGCCGATCCAAACCACCAGCGCTCTTCTTCCTTCTCCTCGGTCGGCTGTGCTGTGAACTGGCGCGCACAGCATGAGGTCACAGTGTGCCCTCACGCTGTGTGCAGCCTTCACAGTCGACAGCCGAGGACCAGGAAGCGGTGAGTACAGAAGCGCTTTATTAGTATTTTTCCACCACTTTGGGGGGGGGGGGGGTGCGTCTTATGGGGCGAAAAATACAGTATATATTTCTTACTTTTACTTACCTTTTTTGCAGGTTCCTTGATATGCACTTATTGATAAAAAAAAACTCATACAGTTATGTCTCAGGTTGATATGTAAATGATTAGACATTGGGTCTTGCCACAAGACGGCGTAAAAGTGCCTCTCCCACTGCCATATAAAAAGGATCTCAGAGGATACTTGGGTAGTGTACCTCTTGGTGAGAGATTGTTAACTGCTAGATATGCCTCTACAATGCACTCATTTCACACATTTTGCCCAGTTGACAGACTTTGAGAGGCGACACATAATTGGACTGAGAGAAGTAGGTTGGTCATTTCGATGAAAAACTAGCTGTTAGGAAGTGTTGGAAGCAGTGGTTACATGAGAGCATGCACAAACAGTGAATACGCTCCCAACAGCCCAGACAGACGACCAGTAGAGGGGATCATTTGAACCTCCGACAATCACAAGCAGTTCTGACAGTTTTGTTGTCCACCATCCAGACACAGACGGCACCTTCTTTACATACCAGTGTCTCTGCCCAGACCATTTCCAGGTGCTTAGCAGAAAGAAATTTGATGTTGCGGTGCCAGGTAAGTGTCCTGCCACTGACAGCCAGCCACTGTTACCTTCGTTGTCATGAATAAGAAACCTGGATTGCTACATACTGGAACCATGTCGTCTTAAGTAATAAATTCAGGTTCTGTTTGGAATCCTATGGCGGTCGGGTTCAATTATGGAGGCCTTGTGGTGAACTCTTCATTCCTGCCTTTTCTGTGGAGCAACACAATACCCCAATGATGGTATGATGATCTGAGAAGTCTTTGCATATGACAGTAAGTCAACCCTAGTAGTGATACGAGGGACACTAACAAAGCTATATGTTCAGGACATCCTGCGGCCACATGTGTTGTGTCTCATAGCAGGGCTTCCAACTGGCATTTTTCCCCAGGGTAATGCTCACCCACACACAGTAAGTGTTTCCCAGGAATGCCTCTGCCAGAATGCAACACCTACTTGGCCTGATGGATACTATATAGAACCTGTATGCTTCCATGCCCAACCATATATCATCTTGTATCCAGGCTAGAGGTGGCACAACAGAGTACTAGAGCCTTCCTTCATTTGTACAGTTTTCCCTGATAAACTTATCCTTTCACTCTAATATTGTAATCACTTATATATATCATTACATTCACACAAAGTTTTATTTGATTCCAAGAACTCCTTCTAGGTGCATTATTTTTTGTCAGTGAGTAATTTGTATTTTTTCCCATGTTCATCTTTGATTTCACAATTTATATAGCTTTTCCTACATCACACATAGGTTTTTGTGTGGCATTTTCTGCATTTTTGTAGCAGTTTTTTGTATTTTTTTGAGGAAAACTGCCAATTCGAGATGTTACCCGAAAGTCTATTGAAATATGAAATGCAAGACAAACATTTTCTGGTTACTGGCATTGTTTGCAATTTGGTTGGTGTTTGTGTCTCTGGTGTTTTTTTTTTTTTTATAACATGTTTTTAAGGTGATTTTCCATTTCCTTATCTATAGGGAAAAATTAGCTCAAAAACCACTATTTACACATTTGTTTTTATTAAAATGGCACTCAAAACGAGCAAATAAAATGCATTCAGTATGGAAACATTTTCTATGGAGTTTTTTTAGTGGTAAAAAAAAATGCTAGTGCATTTGCTGTGTAGTATAAAGGGACCTTGAGGATCCTGCCACATGGTCAGGTTTTTTTATTGCAGATTTTAAAGCCAAAACCCAGAGTGGAGTTAAAAAAGAGGAGAAGTAGTATTTGTCCATAATACTTGTTCTTTCAGATTTTTTATGATCTACATCTGATTTACACTTCAAAAACTGCATAAAAAACCTGAATGTATGGCAGCACCCAAACAAGGCTCTGGAGTTTTAATGACCCAGAATCATCACAGTATCCCCGAAAGTAGAAGATTTGCAATTCATTAATCATAAGAATGCAATGTTGTACATGATTCCACAATAAAAGTGATAGTTGATAGGAAATAATCCAAGCTGAAACTACAGCTGAATGTTTCCCAAGTCATTTTTGATCTTTGCTATGAACAATAACTGTGGCTGAATGAAAGCAGTTTTATGAAGAAAATCCATCCAGCTACTATTGCTGAAGAATGAGCCAGATATGAGAATGATATTAAATCTTAGGAGGCATTGATTGTAATTATTTCTGCTAAAACTGGTGTAACCGGTTGGATTTTACACGGATGATATGGATGTTGGTTGGATAATTGTGCTCCTTAGGTAAAATGTGAAACTGTCATCACTAAAGTTCCCTTTTTTTTAACATTACACTCAGTAGAACAAATTGTAGGTGATATGTTTCCTATTCAGTGTATAGATTTCTAACAATAATGATGTATCCCTCCTAGGCTTCTAAAGGTACATTGTTTTACAGCTCAGTTTACAGCTCTATCTTTAGATGCATCCTCTGGAGTTCACCAGCTGTACCTGTAGTATGATATCCTGGTTCTTTCATGCATATTAGGCATTCACATAGACCTGCGCACTATAAAAAAAAAAAAAGTGCCACCTTGGGGACTGGAGGGTTAAGCCCTGCACACAGTGCAAACACGTGTGTTCTTCATCACCAGCCTGCTGCCCCCCTCCCACAGCACCTACTATATAAAGTGACTGAGGGCAGAGAAGAGAGATCAGTAGGACAGCCCTTCAGAATCACATCCCCACACAACGCAAAGCACAGACATGTCTGCAGTTCCTCTCACTAGAATCCTGCCCATCGGGTTCCTTGCTCACCTGCTTCTTTTCTCTTTCGTCTCTCTCACAATCTGCGTGGAGTTCACTGAAGAAACTGGCAAACTAGGAAAAATCAATGTACTTCAGAGAGGAGGCAACCAGTGGGCAATTGGTAAGTAGAACTTCTCCAATTTCTCCACACAAAGCTGGCAACACTAAATGTTGATTAGGGTATCGGCTCAGTACCAGTAGGATTGCCAACCGTTCAGAAATGTCAATTTTTTTTCCCTATGTCCGTGAAAAAAATAGATGTGTCCGTGATTTTTTTGAGGTTTGTGATACTTGAACTGATAATTTTTTTATCATTTTACAGCTGACAGTAAATGCTGGTAATAAGGTGTTATCAGTATTTTGAGCTATAGACATGGATTACTTATAATCTTTTTCATTCATTATGGTTTTCCAATTTGTCCATAAAAAATGTTGGCTGTCCCCGATTCTGGGATAAGTTGTTGAGAAGAAAAAAAATCTGGTTGGCAACGCTGAGTACCAGCTAGGAGAAAAGTGCATTGCCAACAAGATTGTGTTATTTTTATTAATTTTTTGTATAAAGAGCTAATATCACACAGAATAAGGGTCCATTCACACGTCCGCAAAACATGAACACCGGCAATGTGCGTTCCGCATTCTCATAGAAAATGCCTTTTCTTGTCCGCAATTGCGGACAAGAATAGGACATGTTCTATTTTTTTGTGAAACGGAAGTGCGGATCTGCAAATGCGGAAGTGGACATCAATGGGTCCGTACCTGTTCCGCAAAATTGCGGAACGGAGCCGGACCCGTTTTGCGGACGTGTGAATGTACCCTTAGAGTAAAATGAGCGTCATCTTAGCAAGGAACCTGAAGACCAGACCTAAAGACATGTAAATTAACCTGATGACAATGCCCTTTTCAGTGGGCTTTTAAGAATATGGGGTCAGGCTAAACATGTTATCCAGACAGTGACATATAACATGCATAATCACTCTTGTGCATACAAAGGGATGGAGTGCCACTTCAGAGGGGGAGTATTCTGTAGCATTAAAGGGTCCAGATAACAGACTAATTGTTAGAATAAAAGGTCATTGTCTTCCAAAAGTGTCAGTGGAAGGTTTCAGAGAGTCATAATGCAACATTGACACATCTGGCATAATATGGAGTAAAAGTATTAGGAAAATGATGAGTAATTTCAGGGAAACTGAAAATCATGATTTAAATTCAGGATTAAACATAGGCTAGATTTAGTACTCGGTGTACTCTCCCTCTGTAGCAATCTGTCACTCATCTAGATCATGTTCATTGCGCCTGCCTTTGTCGTTTTTCATAGTCTTATGTTCTGCAATTAATGTCACTTTAAAAATAGGAATATACTGTATGTATAAAACATATATTACATGATGCATGAAAGTAGGGAATTGGTGCTCTGAAATGTTTATGCACACATGTCCAGAAAAAATTGAGACTTGCATAGTATAATCTTTAAGAAGATGTTAAAGCGCAGTAAGAAAGGAAAGGCTTTATTTGGTAGCACTGATGCTATGGTACCTTGAACTAATGTTCTAAAAACTTATGGTGTCCATTGTCTAATGATGGTCATTAATAATCTGACCATAAAGAACCATCGTTAAATATAATCATTATGTCTATGGTTATAGGAGCCCTTCCACAGGTTGGTATTGATTATGTCCATGGTTAGTCATTACATCCATGGTAATGGGGCTGTTGTCCTTTTTGTCTAGGACAAGGATAAACCTTGTTGAAAATTATTCTTGCTAGTTCCGGAGAATTGTATTGTATGTGAATAATATGGCTAAGAGTAAAAATTATTTTCCATGCGCAAAGGATCCTCCTTTAATGACCGGCATCCCAGTACTGAAAAATATTAGACTGATGTTCACATCAGCAGCAATTATTTCTCTCTAAGGCTACTTTCACACTAACGTTTCTATTTTCCGGTATCAGGATCCGTCATAGGGTCTCAATACCGGAAAAAAAACGCTTCCGTTTTGTCCCCATTCATTGTCAATGAGGACAAAACTTAACTGAACTGAACAGAATGCTCCAAAATTCATTTCGTTCCGTTCTCATACTGGACAGCAAACCGCAGCATGCTGCGGTTTGCTTTCCGTCCTGGGATGCGTAGAAAAACGGATCCGTCATGACCCACAATGCAAGTCTCAGTATCTGAGGAAAGGGATTTAGGGGTCATTATTTCAGAAGACTTAAAGGTAGGCAGACAATGTCATAGAGCAGCAGGAAATGCTAGCAGAATGCTTGAGTGTATAGGGAGAGGCATTACCAGTAGAAAGAGGGAGGTGCTCATGCCGCTCTACAGAGCACTAGTGAGACCTCATTTGGAGTATTGTGCTCAGTACTGGAGACCATATCTCCAGAAGGATATTGATACTTTGGAGAGAGTTCAGAGAAGAGCTACTAAACTGGTACATGGATTGCAGGATAAAACTTACCAGGAAAGATTAAAGGACCTTAACATGTATAGCTTGGAAGAAAGACGAGACAGAGGGGATATGATAGAAACTTTTAAATACATAAAGGGAATCAACAAGGTAAAAGAGGAGAGAATATTCAAAAGAAGAAAAACTGCTACAAGAGGACATAGTTTTAAATTAGAGGGGCAAAGGTTTAAAAGTAATATCAGGAAGTATTAGTTTACTGAGAGAGTAGTGGATGCATGGAATAGCCTTCCTGCAGAAGTGGTAGCTGCAAATACAGTGAAGGAGTTTAAGCATGCATGGGGTAGGCATAAGGCCATCCTTCATATAAGATAGGGCCAGGGGCTATCCATAGTATTCAGTATATTGGGCAGACTAGATGGGCCAAATGGTTCTTATCTGCTGACACATTCTATGTTTCTATGTTTCTAAGTCAATGGGGACAGATCCATTTTCTGTGACACAATAGAAAAACGGATCTGTCCCCTATTGACTTTCACTGGAGTTCATGACGGATTCGTCTTGGGTATGTTACAGATAATACAACCAGATCAGTTCATAACGGATGCAGACGGTTGTATTATCAGTAACGGAAGCGTTTTTGCTGAACCCTGCCGGATCCAGTAAAAACGCTAGTGTAAAAGTAGCATGACACTGCTTTTTTTGCATTGCCTATCATTTACATTGCTCGATGACACAATAAAAAAAGGACACATCTTTTTCAGCAGGATCAAGATGCCCAAATGTATATGAAGCATGAAAACTAACTATGATTATATGAAAAATGTAATTAATCACCCAACAAGTGTAAAAAGCCTTACAAACTGATACTTATGGGAGAACAGATATGCATATTAAGATTACCCAATGTCACCAAATTCATCTACCAACAGCCAGAGGAATCTATCTATTATAAAGTCATAAATCCATACATTAGACAATTCTGGATTTTGGGGGTCTATAATAAAATTGCTATAGTTGTTTCTTAACCTATTGGCTTAACTTTAAAGTTCTGACACTCTGGGCTACGATAACTTTAGCCCTTGAAGATGTATTCACTGAAGCCCAGAATGCCAAGCCGTAAGATCGTAAACTGCGGAGCTATAAGTGCCTGTCTATAAATTATTCAAGGTGTGTTTTCAGTGCTGATGTGCATTATTTATGTGTTTTTATAGATGTTTAACTGTTTATGAAGTGCATCATTACATCAGTGGCTTGCCACATGCAGTGCTCCAGCTGTTCTGACATGGCAATCTGTGGTTTTCTTAGTAGTTTCATAGCATGCTGCCACTAGCACTTGAGAGTCATAGGTAGTATGAATTACCGTCATTACCATTACAAAAGTTGTTTTCATTCATAATACTTAATGAATTAGATAATGCACAATCTTACATCTGTAGCGATTGCCAGAGATTATATGTACGTTTAAAAATGTCCATGATATCAGGAGAAATACAAGATATGGACTATTTACTGAAGTCATGTGAATTGTTAAATCATGTTTTAATATATCCTATATTCTGTCCATCAAAAGACTACATTGGAAATGGCAGTCTGTATTCCGCAGGGCAATCATCATCAAAAATTCACGTAGAATGCAACCACAGGTTAAAGGAATGCGACTATTAAATGTTAGGCTACTTTCACACTGGCGTTTTGGCTTTCCATTTGTGAGGTCCGTTCAGGGCTTTCACAAGCGGTCCAAAACGGATCAGTTTTGCCCTAATGCGTTATGAATGGAAAAGGATCCGCTCAGAATGCATCAGTTTGCCTCCGTTCGGTCTCCATTCCGCTCTGGAGGTGGACACCAATACGCTGCCTGCAGCGTTTTGCAGTCTGCCTGACGAAGCGGAGCCAAAAAGGTCCATCCTGGCACACAATGTAAGCCAATGGGGACGGACGTCAATAGAAAACAGATCCGTCCCCCATTGACTTTCAATGGTGTTCAAGACGGATCCGTCATGGCTATAGAAGACCTAATACAACCGGATCCGTTCATGACGGTTGCATGCGGTCGTATTATTTTAACGGAAGCGTTTTTGGAGATCCATGACAAATCCGCAAAAAACACTAGTGTGAAAGTAGCCTTATTTTAATATAATACAGCATGAAAAACTAGTTACTTAAAGAAGTAATTTAGGCTACTTTCACACTAGCGTTCGGGTGTCCGCTCGTGCGCTCCGTTTGAAGGGGCTCACGAGCGGCCCCGAACGCATCCGTCTGGCCCCAATGCATTCTCAGTGGAGGCGGATCCACTGAGAATGCATCCGCCTGCCAGCGCTCAGCCTCCGCTCCGCTCAGTGAGCGGACACCTGAACGCTGCTTGCAGCGTTCGGGTGTCCGCCTGGCCGTGCGGAGGCGAGCGGATCCGTCCAGACTTACAATGTAAGTCAATGGGGACGGATCCGCTTGAAGATGACACCATATGGCTCAATCTTCAAGCGGATCCGTTCCCCATTGACTTACAATGTAAAGTCTGAACGGATCCGCTCAGGCTACTTTCATACTTAGAAAATTTTCTAAGTTTTAATGCAGACGGATCCGTTCTGAACGGATGCGAACGTCTGCATTATCGGAGCGGATCCGTCTGATGAAACATCAGACGGATCCGCTCCGAACGCTAGTGTGAAAGTAGCCTAAGTTGCGTTAAAACAATGCTGCACTTATGAGATATTCTCTGTATTCATTATAATGGCTACCCCTGGTGTTTAATCTGTAGTGTGCAACTACTGAGGTGGTCACATATGCTTAGTTCCTTCCTTTAAATGCCACCAGCCATACAGGGAGTGCAGAATTATTAGGCAAGTTGTATTTTTGAGGATTAATTTTATTATTGAACAACAACCATGTTCTCAATGAACCCAAAAAACTCATTAATATCAAAGCTGAATATTTTTGGAAGTAGTTTTTAGTTTGTTTTTAGTTTTAGCTATTTTAGGGGGATATCTGTGTGTGTAGGTGACTATTACTGTGCATAATTATTAGGCAACTTAACAAAAAACAAATATATACCCATTTCAATTATTTATTTTTACCAGTGAAACCAATATAACATCTCAACATTCACAAATATACATTTCTGACATTCAAAAACAAAACAAAAACAAATCAGTGACCAATATAGCCACCTTTCTTTGCAAGGACACTCAAAAGCCTGCCATCCATGGATTCTGTCAGTGTTTTGATCTGTTCACCATCAACATTGCGTGCAGCAGCAACCACAGCCTCCCAGACACTGTTCAGAGAGGTGTACTGTTTTCCCTCCTTGTAAATCTCACATTTGATGATGGACCACAGGTTCTCAATGGGGTTCAGATCAGGTGAACAAGGAGGCCATGTCATTAGATTTTCTTCTTTTATACCCTTTCTTGCCAGCCACGCTGTGGAGTACTTGGACGCGTGTGATGGAGCATTGTCCTGCATGAAAATCATGTTTTTCTTGAAGGATGCAGACTTCTTCCTGTACCACTGCTTGAAGAAGGTGTCTTCCAGAAACTGGCAGTAGGACTGGGAGTTGAGCTTGACTCCATCCTCAACCCGAAAAGGCCCCACAAGCTCATCTTTGATGATACCAGCCCAAACCAGTACTCCACCTCCACCTTGCTGGCGTCTGAGTCGGACTGGAGCTCTCTGCCCTTTACCAATCCAGCCACGGGCCCATCCATCTGGCCCATCAAGACTCACTCTCATTTCATCAGTCCATAAAACCTTAGAAAAATCAGTCTTGAGATATTTCTTGGCCCAGTCTTGACGTTTCAGCTTGTGTGTCTTGTTCAGTGGTGGTCGTCTTTCAGCCTTTCTTACCTTGGCCATGTCTCTGAGTATTGCACACCTTGTGCTTTTGGGCACTCCAGTGATGTTGCAGCTCTGAAATATGGCCAAACTGGTGGCAAGTGGCATCTTGGCAGCTGCACGCTTGACTTTTCTCAGTTCATGGGCAGTTATTTTGCACCTTGGTTTTTCCACACGCTTCTTGCGACCCTGTTGACTATTTTGAATGAAACGCTTGATTGTTCGATGATCACGCTTCAGAAGCTTTGCAATTTTAAGAGTGCTGCATCCCTCTGCAGGATATCTCACTATTTTTGACTTTTCTGAGCCTGTCAAGTCCTTCTTTTGACCCATTTTGCCAAAGGAAAGGAAGTTGCCTAATAATTATGCACACCTAATATAGGGTGTTGATGTCATTAGACCACACCCCTTCTCATTACAGAGATGCACATCACCTAATATGCTTAATTGGTAGTAGGCTTTCGAGCCTATACAGCTTGGAGTAAGACAACATGCATAAAGAGGATGATGTGGTCAAAATACTCATTTGCCTAATAATTCTGCACTCCCTGTATCTACTGTCACAGTTAGGCTAGGTCTATAGGACGACATGTGCCGCGTGACACATAGGGCACAATTACACTGCAACATTTGTCGCGTTACATTTTGTCGCACCAATGTCACAGGACAATTTTTATAATGATAGTCTATGGTTTCGCACTGCGACATGCTTAATGCTGCGACTGCGACAGTCGCAGAAAAATCCATTTCGAATGGATTTTTTGCGACTGTCGTGTCGCAACATTTCGCATGTCGCAGTGCGACACCATAGACTATCATGTTGCGCGACAAATGTCGTCGTGTAGACATACCCTTACAGGGAGAGAGCTGCAGCAGAAAGGATACACCCCCAAAGAAAGGACACACCCCCTTGAGAAAGCATATGCCCCCTGAGCTGCCAGCCTGAAGAGAATCTAACAGGGCAATTGGAGCAATGAACGGGAAGATCTCTGGATTCATGTAAGGTACAGGGCTGAGTTAAAAATTTTTTATTTTTTAACCCCTCCAGCCCTATTGTACTAAGCATTCTGTATTAAGAATGCTATTATTTTCCCTTATAACCATGTTATAAGGGAAGATAATAATATCTACACAACACCTAACCCAAACCCGAACTTCTTCTTCGGGTTTGGGTTAGGTGTAACGGAGCAATCTAATGCTTTGTTACATTCACTGACCTGCGATCCCTGTGATAATAATTCATGTAGCAGCCTCAGGAAGTACAAGCACTGTGCGCACTGAGCCGGCTGCTACATTAATTATTATCACAGGGATCGCAGGTCAGTGAATGTTACGGAGCATTAGATTGCATAGAAAGGGGGAATATAAATGTAATTTTAACTCCTAAGACTCCTGTGCCCAGCCTTCTGTCTCCCAGGTAAGCACGGGAGGCAGAAGCATAGTGTCTGCACAGCCCGTCTTTTCTAATGGACGGATGGCCCTTAGCAACGTTCTTTTGAAGAGTGCTGCTAAGGGCCATTTCAGCCCCAGTTTTCTACCAAAAATAAACATTTTAGCTAAATAAAGTCTATTGCAAAATTGTTACCTATCACTTGCCCTACACTTTAGCAAAATAGTTATCCTTTAAGGAACAAGAAAAAAACAATGTGGATAAATAGAACTGTAAAGAAAGCAATAAATGACAAAAAGAAAGCATTTAAATTACTAAAACTGGAGGGTAGCGAGGAAACACTGAAAAACTATAAGGAAAAAAAAAGAATATGTAAAAAACAAATAAAAGCAGCCAAACAAAAGACAGAGAGATTACCGTATTTTTCGCCCCATAAGACGCATCCCCCCCAAAAAAAGATGCCCATGCGTCTTATGGGGCGAACACTAATGAGTCGCTTCCATTATGGAAGCGCTTATTAATACCGGAGGACCGGGAAGCGGTGAAGGCTTTGTACTCACCGCTTCCTGGTCTTCGGCTGTCGGCTGTGCAGGGCTGCGTACAGCGTGAGGCGCTCTGTGATGTCACGCTGTGCACTGCCTTCACAGCACAGCTGACAGCAGGAGGATGCAGATCGCACTGGAGGAGAGGAGCGGCGGCGTCCAGGAGCAGGTGAGGTAAGTGTTTTTTTTTATTTTATATTTATGAGGCTGATAGACACTTCTGGGGGCTGGTGAAAGGCACTGGGGGCTGATAAGAGGCTACTGGGGGCTGCTATAAGGCTACTGGGGGCTGCTATAAGGCTACTGGGGGCTGCTATGAGGCTAATGGGGGCTGCTATGAGGCTACTGGGGGCTGCTATAAGGCTACTGGGGGCTGCTATTAGGCTAATGTAGGCTTCTATGAGGCTACTGGGGGCTGCTATGAGGCTACTGGGGGCTGATATGAGGCTACTGGGGGCTGATAAGAGGCATAGGGCTCTTATCTGAGGTCTGATTGGGGGTCATTCATATTGGGGTCTGAGCTGAGATCTTATTGGGGTCTTATTAACATTGGGGATCTTATTGGGGCTGTTAGCTGAGGTCTGATTAATATTGGGGGTCTGATTGATGGTCTGACCTGAGGTATAATGAAAAATATTTTTTTATTATTGTCCCCCTCTAAAACTAAACCATGGTGATGGATCATGTGACGGACCATGTGATGAGTGTAGTGACATCATCAAAGGTCCTATTCTGCACAGAACAAGACAGAAGAGATGCCGGCTGCGCGAACAAGTGGATTAAGGTGAGTTAAAATAAATTTTATTTTTTTAACCCCTCCAGCCCTATTGTACTATGCATTCTGTATTCAGAATGCTATTATTTTCCCTTATAACCATGTTATAAGGGAAAATGATACAATATACACTACAACTAACCCAAACCTGAACTTCTGTGAAGAAGTTCGGGTCTGGGTACCACAGTCGGTTTTTTATCACGCGCGTGCAAAACACATTGCACCCGCGCGATAAAAACTGAACATCGGAACGCAATCGCAGTCAAAACTGACTGCAATTGCATACCTACTCACACGGGTTTGCCGCAATACACCGGGACGCATCCGGACCTAATCCGGACACGCTCGTGTGAACTCAGCCTTAGCAACCATCAGTGAAAAACGCATCGCACCCGCACTTGCTTGCGAATGCAATGCTTTTTTTCACGCAGCCCCATTCACTTCTATGGAGCCGGGGCTGCGTGAAAAACGCAGACTATAGAACATGCTGCGATTTTCACGCAACGCAGAACTGATGCGTGAAAAACAACGCTCATGTACACAGACCCCTTGAAATGAATGCATCAGGATTCAGTGCGGGTGCTATGCGTTCCCGTCACGCATTGCACCCGCGCGTAAAACTCGCTCGCGTGAAAGGGGTCTTACATACAGCATTGGATGTGAGATCACGTGACAGGACAATCAGTAGTCAGCATGTCCAGGTTCTGGGCAGGAGGATCACAACATAAGTTATGTGAACAAATTAGCCCTCATACACTGGTTACTATACATGTACCATGTTACCTTCTACAATCACATTTTATTAAGGTCATACAATTATTATTTCTCAGACATGTATGCTTTAGACTTATTCCGATCCATATAACATGAAAGGCTCACCTGGTCCCTTTCTTCCTTCCAATTCCTACCATGGCTTTACAAAGACTGCTGTAGCCTATTACCCCTTTCAAAAGTTCAGAACCCTTAAAGAATCAGCATTTATCTTGCCCCTATTAACCTTTAAAGGACCTTGCGATTTTCTGTTTTTGAGTTTTTTGTTTTTTTCACTTCCTGCCTTTCCAGAGCCATAGCCTTTTTATTTTTCTGTTCACATAGCCTTATGAGGGCTTTTTGTTTTCAGGAAAAGTTGTATTTTCTAATGGCACTATTTATTATTGCATATCTGTAATTATGTATTATTATTTATTTTTTTACGACGTTCCCTATGCAGTAAAATTGACCTGTTATCTTCATTCTCTAGGTCAATACGATTACAACAATATGACACTAGTGTGGTTTTTCTTGTACTTTTTTTCTTTTCACCACCATATTCTGTACTTTTTTGTAGTTATATCTATGGAGTTATATCTAGAGCTGTATGAGGGCTCATTTTTGCAGGCAATCTGTACTTTCAGTGATTCCATTTTGAAGTGTGTGACTTTATTTTTTTATCACTGTTTACTAAATATTTTTGGGAGGTAAAGTGACAAAAAATTGCTAATTGGCCCTTTTTGATTTTATTTCCCGTTATGTTATTCGCCGTAGGGGATAAATATTGTTATATTTTAAGAGTACAAATGTTTTTTACTCTTTGTGTTTTTTTAATAATAATTTTTGTTATTAAATCATATATATATACATAACTTATTTAAACCAACATGACTTTTATACATTGTATTGTTTATGTATTTTTATTTGGGGGAAAAGAGGGGTGATTTGAACTTTTATATTTTTTATATTTTTAATAAAAAAATAATAATTTTACTTTTTTAAGTCACCCGGGTGACTATAACTGCCAATCATTAGATTGCTTGTTGTGTTATGTGATGGCTCCATGCTATTACAGACATATAACAGGTTCCCTGATCTCAGCCGGTGAACGCTGTTACGGGTGCTGGAGCACGCGGCTCCTACACCGCTCACATGCTGTGGTCACATTTGAGCACAGCCTTTGGGGGGTTAAATGTATGCGCTCAGCCTTATGGCTGATAGCATACATCTGCCCCAGATCTCTGCTGTTTGAAACAGCAGAAACATGGTGGCTATGGCTCCCCACTACACGCGTGAGCAGGTGCCATCTTTAAAGGGACACTGACAGGCCCAATAAGCATATTTAGGTATATATATGACAGTACAGGTCTTATAAAGTGTATTAGAATCATCTAAGTATCCCCCCTGTCCACCTTATAAATACAGTAAACTGAAGTTTTATAACCTGCTTGAATCGTCTTCAATCTGCCCAAGGGGTGGCGTTTCATCTCCACTTGCGCCCAGCCAGCCTCGCCCCAACTGCCGTTTTGAAACGCCGCCCAGCTCATCAATATTCACTTCGCTGGGCGGCTACTACTGTCCCCGACTTCACAAGATCCGGCGCATGCCCAATACAATCCTATGGGCATCGGCCTCCGTCTCATCTTCAGCGCATGCGCCCGGCACCCTCACTGGCCGGGATCACATCGCGCCTGCGTACAGTCTGCATCTTAGAGGCCGCTTCAGCCTCTGCATTATGCGCATGCGCCGGGCACTGTTCAGCGCAGCGCTTCAGAGCGGGGACAGCAGAAGCCGCCCAGCAAAGTGAATATTGATGAGCTGGGCGGCGCTTCAAAACGGCAGTTGGGGCGAGGCTGGCTGGGCGCAAGTGGAGATGAAACGCTGCCCCTTGGGCAGATTGAAGACGATTCAAGCAGGTTATAAAACTTCAGTTTACTGTATTTATAAGGTGGAGAGGGGGGATACTTAGATGATTTTAATACACTTTATAAGACCTGTACTGTCATATATATATACCTAAATATGCTTATTGGGCCTGTCAGTGTCCCTTTAAAGTGGCAAATTCTGTCATACATGTATGGCGGAGATTGCCAAGGGGTTAAAGGGCTTCTGTCACTAGTTTCATAGCATTAGAACAGGCTGACCTTAGACCTGTGTGCTGGTCAGCAGAATTGATCTGTCTTGGTCTCATCCAAATATGTGGCTGCATATTTTGTAAAAAAAAAAAAAAAAAAAAAAGTTTTATTATATACTATTGAGTCTCTTGAGCAACAGGGTTATTGCCATTACTCCTAGAGACTCTGTTCTCTCTGCTGCTGCTGCCACGCCCCCTGCACTTTGATTGACAGGGCCAGGCTTTGTGGATGTCATTGCATCTAGTCCTGACTCCAAGTCTTGCGTCTGCTCTGTGCAGTTCAGCAACCAATGCAGGCATAGTACAGGGAAGAGGCTCACCCAGGGGCGGACTGGGAACTTAAAGTGCCCCTGGTAAAAAGCTAAAGTGGCCCTAATGTTGTAGGTGGGTCCAAATTGACAGAAGGCGGGGCGACACAAGTAGATGGGGCCAATACAAGTTATCAGGGTCGGCCATACCATAGTGCAGCACTGAGTACCTACCATCCCAAAGAACCAAATACCACAATGCAGCACAAAGGGGTCATTTATTAAGACCAGCATTTTAGACCCCGGTCTTAATAAACCCCTGCACTGGAGGGGGATCTGCTGAAGTTATGAAGAGGCGCTGGCCTCTTCAAAACTTTGCCCGATCCACTGCTGTTTCTAAATGTAAGATAGCTTCCTTGTTGTCTTACATTTAGACCTTTTTTCTACTCCTAAAACAGGCGTAGAAAATGGTAAATGAAACAGGCCTGCCAGCCCGCCATCTTCTCCGCTCAGCTCACGCCCACTTTTTTAGACCTGGTGTGAGAGGGAAAAAGTTGCGGATTGCGGCACAACTAACCGTTGCGCTGCAATCTGCGCCTGAAATTTCATCTTCATAAATGACCCCCAAAATACCTCTCCAGAAACTTGTCCCTCTGTGATGGTCATTAATAACTGCCACATTCTCCACCTCCTCCTCCAATTAAGTTATAGAGCAGGGGGCTTATGAAATAAGATGTGGGCCACAGCATCAAGCCAGACCTACTTTTACATGCTGCCTAGACATCCTCTAGTAATGACCCCTATATTGCACCCAGTAGTATGTACCTAGCCAGGCAGTAAAGAGGACTTGGGTGGCTCTGTGGAGCATCGCCCTACAGGAAAATTTCCTGTTGGGTCTATGGCCAGTCCACCCCTGGGCTCACTGGCAGTTCTCTTCTGTACTGCGCTAGCGTCAGTTACTGAAGCACACAGAGCACTCACAAGACTTTATGAGAAGTTAGAGCCAGGCGTGATGGTTTTCACAATGCCTGGCCCTGTCAATCAAAGCAAAAAGGCACCGCAGCAGCAGTAAGAGCAGAGCCTCTAGGGGTAGTGGCAATGCCGCCTTGCTCCTAGAGGCTCATATGCATTTAGCAAAACTTCTTTTTTTCCACCAAAATCTGGCCACACGCCAGTGCCGGTACCTTCTCAAACAGCTGATCGGTGGGGGTTCCGGCTGTTGGACCCCCACCGATCAGATACTGATGACCTATCCAGGGGATAGGTCATCAGTTTTAATGTCTCGGAAATCCCCTTTTTATGCTCAGTTTAGGCAGCATATTTCTTTGAATTTTTATGTAACCAATGTTCCATGTGAGTTATCTGGTTTACAGGTTGTTCATAGGGGATGAATCCAGCAATACCCCATATATCAGTCTGCTTATGAGCAAGAACTAGGTAAACATTTTCCTCTCAAGAAGCTACTTTTTTAGTTCATAAACAGGAGACCAATTGTACCATTGTTTCTAGAAGGTATAAATCCTGGGTGTGCCTACATTTTTTCCTCAGTTCCTGAGTCCCACTGGTGACATGGGTTGAAAGTGGGTGCAATGACCAACATACTGTATGGAGGGAATGGAGGGATGCTGTAAGTTTTCTCTTTAAAACTCTGCATTCAATCCCTATACAAAAATCCTCCAAATGAATGTCACTTTCTATAATCCCACAGGCATTTTATTATGGCCATACCATTAGTAATTCCCAGATATGTATGCTTTACACTTATTCCCTCCTCTCTATATAACATGAGAGACTCACCTGGTCCCTCTCTCTCTCTTCCATATGTTGTCTTTTCATGTTCTTTATATATTACCCTTTCATCCCTGGGTTTGCTGCCTAAATTCAGGCATCCCACTTCCAAAAGTATTGCCAGACATGTTTAGATGCACATGCACACCAATGGCCTCCTAGTATAATAACGTGCATGAAGCCATCATTTAGTGAAGGTAGGTACAAAATTTCCAATAAACATTCTTATGTAATGTACATCCTTGTCACCTAAGGTGTTTGCCATGTAAATCCCAGTGATATCATTTGACCTCAGGAGTTTTCACAACTTCATGTCATCTTTGCTTAGGAGTAGCCAGTCAGCTGTAAGCTGACCTATTAATCTTAATATTGAAATGCAATGGAATATTTAGGCTACTTTCACACTGGCGTTTTGGTATCCGTTTGTTAGATCCATTTCAGGGCTCTCACAAGCGGTCCAAAACGGATCAGTTTTGCCCTAATGCATTCTGAATAGAAAAGGATCCGCTCATAATGCATCAGTTTGCCTCCGATCAGTCTCCATTCCGCTTTGGAGGCGGACACCAAAACGCTGCTTGCAGCGTTTTGGTGTCCATCTGACGAAACTGAGCCAAACTGATCCGTTCTGACACACAATGTAAGTCAATGTAAGTCAGTCGTTTTCTATGACACAATCTGGCACAATAGAAAACGGATCCGTCTCCCATTGACTTTCATTGGTGTTCAAGACGGATCCGTCTTGGCTATGTTAAAGATAATACAAACGGATCCGTTCTGAACGGATGCATGCGGTTGTATTATCTGAACGGATCCGTCTCTGCAGATCCATGACGGATTCGCACCAAACGCGAGTGTGAAAGTAGCCTTACATATAAGTTAATAGATGATAAAAATGTTTTTGATAGAGGTGTCCCTTTTAAAGGGAATCTGTTATTATGATTATGGGCTATTATCTATAGTAATACAGGAGTAGTACTGCAGATATGGAGTCCAGATCGCCATTTTTTGCTTTCCTACTCCCCCCCCCTTCACCCACTATCAGCATTCAAAGCTGCAATTACCGTAAATACACAGTCCAGACTGATGTGCTGTGCAAACATAATGGAGAGGACGCATACACAGCAGTCCCGACAGTGTATTTCAGCGCAGCTTTTAACACTGACGATGGAGGAACAGGGGACAATAGGAAAATAAAAAGTAGCGATATGGACTCCTTATCTGTAGTACTACTAATGTATTAAGCTATAAGTATAATGGGGAGTGGCGGAGATCCGTAAGTGTTAGAGCAGAGAACTGGCTGGAAACAAACAAACTGCATTCTGCGGTTTATGTCCGGCTGATTCTCCGCTTGTCTACCGGAACAGCCATGCCGGAGTTTCACACCGAAGTGTGAAATTAACCTTACTGCAGATAAAAGTCCAAGATCCTGGTGATAGATTCCCTTTAAAACATTCATTGTTTTATCAGAAAGTGAAGAGCTAGAGATGAGAGAAATGATTTGTAAGAATCAATTCATCTCACCAAACAGGGTTCTGCAACTGTGACCGGGTGTCCCTGAAGCTGAGGATTCTCCCCCTGCCGCTTGATTGACAGTGATGGACATCTCGGCTTGCCTTGATGCAAGCTTAGAGGCTCTGCTTCCGCTACTGAAGCGGCATCTGTTTGTGCTCTGCTACCCATAAGTGTAGTCTCTTGCTCTTGTAGTGGAAGCAGAGCAGCGGTGCAGGTGGGCGATTGTCAGGACCAGCCGATAGGTCTGGCACCTGTCAGTCAAGCACAAGGGAGCATCCTTAGCTTCAGGGACACCTCTTCGCAGGTGCAGAACCCTTATTGATGAGACAAATCAATGCTTACAAATCAATTTGCTCATCGCTAGTAGTAGTTAACAATTTCTACCAAACTTTCTCTACCCAGATTATGTAGGATGACATTCAATTTTCAGTGTCAGATCCTCATTTGCACCTGCACCAAACCAATAATAACATTATAAATAATAAGATTTTAACAGGATTAAAAATAAGAGGAATCAGAAGTACCAATTTTATGCAGGTGATTTGTTATTAACACTCACAGCACCATACACGATGCCGAAAATTGAATTTCATGCGGAACATTAAAAGTGTGTCAGTTCTACCTCTTAGGGTGGGTTCACACTAGCGTTAGGGATTATTTTATGCCTTTCTGTTATAACATGGTTATAACGGAAAATAACGGAATCCATAAGACGGAAAGACGGATCCGTTCTTCTGGCCATAAAATAACGGAATGCCCAGACAGGACCTTTTATCTGCTCATTGTAATTGGGATAATGAGGGACTAACACACACCTGGCCATGGAACAGCTGAGAAGCCAATTGTCCCTTTACTTTTGGTTCCTTAACAAAGGGGAGGCACATATGCAAACTGCTGTAATTCCTACACCGTTCACCTGATTTGGATGTAAATATCCTCAAATTAAAGTTGACAATCTGCAGTTAAAGCACATCTTGTTCGTTTCATTTCAAATCCATTGTGGTGGTGTATAGAGCCAAAAATGTTAGAATTGTGTCGATGTCCCAATATTTATGGACCTGACTGTATGTAAGTGATGACATCATGTAAAGCAATACATGATATCAGTGAAGATTGGGTGGAAGGCTCTAGTACAGTATATGATCTCCTACTAGGTCTGGGAAATTCAATGTATTTTTGTAACTGAAATTTGAAAATATCTTTTTAAAAACATTGCTTTTGCAAAAACCTTGTTTAAATGTAAGAGAAGGAACATTGCAAACTTAAAATAATATTTGGAGTATATTGAGTTCTATTGCTGGAAATATCATTATTGATCATATTCAATTAGTTTCTCTGATATGCATGCATTACATATACGTGGTGGATATGGAGGTTGAACTGTTCATTTTCATTATGGGCTCATGCACACGACAGCGATTGGCCTGGAAACAGGCTACATCTCGTGGGCTGACAGCAGCTTAGCTGAACTGACTGTATCATACTAATTTATGATACAGTCAGTTTGTATCTGATCACTGGGATATTGCAGTGTACTCACATGATTATATGAGTACACTGCAATAGCTCCGTAATCACATAGAAACTGCCTGTATCATAAATTAATGGGATACAGTAAGTTTGGCTCAGGGAAGCTGCAGTCGGCCCTGAAGATGAGACAAACACATGGATCGTCTTTCCTGGGCCCCATGGTTGTGTGCATGAGCCCTGGAAAAAAAAAATCAAACATTATTATGAAATGTAAAAAAATCTTAGGCTAAAGCATCTTAAAGGGTTATTCTGTGCTCAGCTATATCCAGAACTCCCTTAGAAATTAATGGAGCTGCTGCATGCACGTCTGACCGAGGAGCTCCACGGGGTACGGAATTCCCATTCTCGTGATCACTGGAGTCCCAGCAGTAGAACCCCCACCGATCACATAGTTATCTCCTATTCTGTGGATAGAAGATAAGTTGACATAACAAGAATAGCCTTTTAACTACTGTATATGCTTGATATAATCCAGAAATGAATTGAGTGCATGACTAACCCATCTGTTAGGATGTTTGTCACAATGTGGGGGGAGGGGAGGAACACCAGAATGACAACAGAAGGAAAATGACCCGGAACTAGGCCTCAAGGCTAGGGAAAGGGAAACAGTAAACACCTAGGAAACCCTAACTCTAGCCCTGACTCCTGTCAGTATGAATAGACCCTGAAGGTGGGAATATTCATACACCGTAAACCTAGTGCCTAGTAACCCTGAATAGCCCTAGGAGTAGTGACATGGTCTGAAACTACTGGTTCCCAGAGGAATGAACCAGCATCTCCCTGAAGCATAGTAAACAACGAGCAAATGGGAACAACAAAATACAAAGAGAAATACACTTATCTTCAATAGAAAATGAATGAGCAGGAACTCAGATGAGAACCACACACCAGCTCTTCCAACTCCAGGCAGATAATATCAACCGCATGGTAAGAAGTGTGAGTCCAGACTAAATAGAGGAGCAGTAATGACCACAAGCTACACCTAAGACAAGAGGCGTGGTCATTACCAAAAACAACACTGCAACACTCCAACAACAACCGAGAGGCTGTCAGATAACCTCACGTGCAGCCAGTCTCTCAGATCTTCTAACATCTGTCACGGGAGGGATCGTGACAGTACCCCCCCTTCTACAGTTGACCTCTGGACACCCAGGACCGACCTTATCCAGATGAGCCCTGTGGAAGGCTTTCACAAGGCAACTAGCAATAATGTCGGCCGCTGGAACCCACATTCTCTCCTCTGGACTGTAAACCTTCCAGTGAACGAGATGCTGAATGGATCTACAGAGATTTTGTGACTCCACTATCCTGGCGATCTGAAATTCAAGATTACCGTTAACCATGACAGGAGTGGGAGGCAAGGAGGACTGTTCAGCAGGTTCGACATATCTCTTCAGCAATGATTTGTGAAAAACATTATGAATTTTTAAAGCCTGCGGATGTTCAAGACAAAAGGCTACAGGGTTAATAATGGCAGAGATCTTATATGGACCAATAAACCTGGGACCCAACTTCGAGGGAAAATACCTTCAACTTAATGTTGCTTGTGGTCAGCCACACAGAATCACCCACTCTCAGGTCCGGACCACTCATACGTCTCTTGTCAGCCATACTTTTATACTTGTTGCCCTTTTTTTATTATTATTTAGAATTTTCCGCCAAATAGATGACAAAGAAGAGGAAAATCTTTACTCTTCAGGTATACCTGAAGTCTCAGCACCAGAAAATGTGCCAAACTGTGAATGGAAGCTATATGCCCCAAAAAACGGTGACTTATCAGTGGACTCCTGTCTACGGTTATTTATGGCAAACTCGGCCAAAGACAAAAACGAAGACCACTCCTACTGATTCTCTGAGACAAAACATCTCAAATAAGTCTCCAGATTCTGGTTAGTGTGTTCTGTCTGTCCGTTTGACTGAAGATGAAAGGCTGAAGAGAAGGACAATTATACCCCCAGGTGAGTACAGAATACCTTCCAGAATCTGGAAACAAACTAAGTCCCCCTATAAGACACCACATCAGAGGGAATACCATGTAGCTTCACGATGTAATCAACAAACACTTGTGCAAGAGTTTTAGCATTAGGTACATCTGATAATGCTATAAAGTGAGACATCTTGCTGAAGCGATAAACAACCACCGGAATCAGTTTTTTCTGATGAACTCGGCAAATCTGTGATAAAGTCCACAGATAAATGAGCTTATGCATAGCCCTCAACACATTTACGCAACCCTGGCCACCAAAATCTACGAGAAATTAGATCGACCGTGGATCTGCTCCCAGGGTGTCCTGTAAGAACTGTACAGTGATGTTTCTCGAACACCTTGTGTCGTAATTCAGAAGGAACAAACAACTTCCCCAGAGGACAGGAATCCGGTGCATCTCCCTGGGCCTCCAACATCTCTGCCTCAAGGTCGAGATAAAGGGTGGATATTACCACCTCTTCAGCCAATATCGGAGCAGGATCTTCCGAATCACCCCCCCTGGAAAGCTACGTGACAAAGCATCTGCCTTGATGTTCTTAACCCCAGGGCGATTGGGTAAATCTGGTAAAAAACAACGACCATCTGGCCTGCCTTGGGTTCAGACGTTTAGCTGACTCCAGGTAAGCCGGATTTTTGTGATTGGTAATTACCGTAATAGGATAAATTGCTCCTTCCAACCATAGACACCATTCCTCAAAAGCCAACTTAATGGCCAGCAACTCTCTATTACCTACGTCATAATTTCTTTCAGCAGTTGAGAGCTTCTTAGAGAAGAAAGCAAAAGGGCGCAATTTACTAGGTGAAGGACTCTGCGACAAGACTGCTCCTACCCCTACCTCGGAGATGCGTCAACTTCCACAATAAATGGCTGTGACATATCATGTTGCACCAGTATAGGAGCAGAAGCAAAACATTCCTTCACAGCTGAAAAGGCTTGTAATGCCGCATCAGACCAGACTGAGATATCTGAACCTTTCCTAGTCATGTCCGTTAAAGGTTTAACAGTCAAGTAGTTCAAAATAAATTTACGGTACTAGTTGGTGAACCCCAAAAATTGGTTTTATATTTTTGGGTTGATCCCAGACCAACACAGCACGGACCTTTTCAGGATCCAAACGAAAACCTGAAGATGAGAGTAGGTAACCCAGGAATTGCACTTCCAGAACTGCAAATACACACTTCTCCATCTTAGCATACAGTTTATTCTCTCTTAGGATCTGTAACACTTGTCTCACGTGATCCTGATGCGTCTTCATGTCAGGAGAATAAATTAGAATATCATCCTGATACACCACAACAAACCTGCCCACCAGAGGATTAAAGATGTCATTGATGAAATGTTGAAAAACCACAGGTTAACCCAAAAGGCATGACCATATTCTCAAAATGACCTTCAGGGGTATTAAAGGCCGTCTTCCATTCGTCCCCCTCCTTGATCCTTACCAGATAATATATGCCCCCCTCAAATCCAACTTAGAGAACACCTTGGCACTGACAATCTGATTGAACAAATCAGGGATCAATGGAAGGGGATAAGGATCACGGACTGTAATGCGATTAAGCTCACGGAAGTCCAAACATGGCCTAAGAGGGATTTGGATGGTCTAATATGACTATAGCCAAACTCTCGTTTAAATATTTTCACATGGCTGCTCTTTCGGGTTCATAAAGATTATACAACCGAGACTTGGGCAACCTAGCTCTGGGAACAAGGTTGACGGGGCAATCATACTCTCGAAGTGGAGGTAACTCCTGGTCTCCACTTTCAGAGAATACATCAGAAAAATCTGAAATAAATGAAGGTATAACTTTAGTGGTTACAACGGAAAGCGATGTGCTAAGAAAGTTGTCTATGCAATAATCACTCCTATCCAGAATCTGTCTCGATGGTAGGATTATGTTTGCTTAACCCTGGTAAACCTAGCACCAAGGGAGCAGGCAGACCCTCCAGCACAAAACACAATGGATTCTTGATGAAAACAGAGCCTGGAAACTATAGGCCGGTAAGTTTAACATCTGTTGTGGGTAAACTGTTTGAAGGTTTTCTGAGAGATGCTATCTTAGAGCATCTCAACGGAAATAAGCAAATAACGCCATATCAGCATGTCTTCGTGAGGGATCGGTCATGCCAAACTAATTTAATCAGTTTCTATGAGGAGGTAAGTTCTAGACTTGACAGCAGCGAATCAATGGATGTCGTATATCTGGACTTCTTCAAAGCATTTGACATTGTACCACATAAAAGGTTAGTATATAAAATGAGAATGCTCGGACTGGGAGAAAACGTCTGTATGTGGGTAAGTAACTGGCTCAATGATAGAAAACAGAGGGTGGTTATTAACGGTACACACTTAGATTGGGTCACTGTCACTAGTGAGGTACCTCAGGGGTCAGTATTGGGCCCTATTCTCTTCAATATATTTATTACTGATCTTGTAGAAGGCTTGCATAGTAAAGTATCAATTTCCGCAGATGACACTAAACTGTGTAAAGTAATTTACACTGAAGAGGACAGTATACTACTACAGAGGGATCTGGATAGATTGGAGACTTGGGCAAATAAGTGGCAGATGAGGTTTAACACTGACAAATGTAAAGTTATGCACATGGGAAGGAATAATGCAAGTCACCCGTAGATACTAAATGATAAAACACTCGGTAACACTGACATGGAAAAGGATCTAGGAATTTTAATAAACAGAAAACTAAGCTGCAAAAACCAGTGTCAGGCAGCTGCTGCCAAGGCCAATAAGATAATGGGTTGCATCAGAAGGGGCATAGATGCCCGTGATAAGAACATCCACTTTACAAATCGCTAGTCTGACCACACATGGAGTACTGTGTACAGTTCTGGGCTCCTGTAAACAAGGCAGACATAGCAGAGCTGGAGAAGGCCCAGAGGAGGGCAACTAAAGTAATAACTGGAATGGGGAAACTACAGTACCCTGAAAGATTATCAAAATTAGGGTTATTCACTTTAGAAAAAAGACGACTGAGGGGAGATCTAATTAATATGTATAAATATATCAGGGGTCAGTACAGAGATCTATCCCATCATCTATTTATCCCCAGGACTGTGACTGTGACGAGGGGACATCCTCTGCGTCTGGAGGAAAGAAGGTTTGTACAAAAATATAGAAAAGGATTCTTTACGGTAAGAGCAGTGAGACTATGGAACTCTCTGCCTGAGGAGGTGGTGATGGTGAGTACAATAAAGGAATTCAAGAGGAGCCTGGATGTATTTCTGGAGTGTAATAATATTATAGGCTATAGCTACTAGAGAGGGGTCGTTGATCCAGGGAGTTATTCTGATTGCCTGATTGGAGTCGGGAAGGAATTTTTTATTCCCCTAAAGTGGGGAAAATTGGCTTCTACCTCACAGGTTTTTTGTTTTTTTTGCCTTCCTCTGGATCAACTTGCAGGATAACAGGCCGAACTGGATGGAAAGATGTCTTTTTTCAGCCTTATGTACTATGTTACTAGGTTACTATGTAAAATCACCCACTTTTAAACGTATTTCCTGCACCATTTGTGACAAACATTTCTGTGTGAGTGGAACAGAATCAATAGCAAATACCGAAATCTTTTTGTCTAATGCACTTGTAGTCAACTCATGCATACGGATGAACTGACAATCAACCAGGTTAACCCCTGCCCCACTGTCAATAAGCACTTCAATTCCCACAGTTTTGGAATCTAGCGCCACCTCAGCAGACAGGAGGAATCGGGTACTACCAGCAAATGACAAAAGTTAATTCTTAGATTCCCCACCCACACCACCAAGAGTGAGGTGAGGATTTTTTTTTCTTTTTCACATTGACGCTGAACATAAGGACATATGTTAACAAACAGTCCCCCTTTTTCACAGAAAAAGCAGAGTCTCTTCTGAAGCCTAAATTTCTTATCATCAAGTCCAGGGGTAGATCCCCACAGCTGCATTGGTTCGTCACCAGACATAAACTCAAGTGTCTCTCCACCCAAAGTGTCGGAGGAGGCTGCCACCTTATATGATAGTACGTCCTGAGAGTGACGAACCTTAGACCTCTCCCTCAGGCGTCAATCAATACGTACAGCAAGGAAAATGGCCGACTCCAATGACTCAGGATATTAGTGAAACGCCAACACATCCTTCAGGCTCTCGGATAACCCTTGACAGAATTGAGTATGGAGAGCTGGATCATTCCACTCCATATCCGTAGCCCATCTCCTAAATTCAGAGCAATAGGTCTCCGCAGAACGCACTCCCTGCCGTAAACCACGCAACTTAGTCTCGCCAGGAAGATCCGATCTGGGTCACCGTAGATAAGACCTAGAGCTTTGAAAAATTCACCTAACGACCGGAGGGACTGTAATAAAGTCAGCAACGAAAAAGCCCAAGACTGAGCATCACCTTTAAGTAACAAAATCATTATACCCACACTTTGACTCTCGTCCCCAGAAGAGTTAGGACGTTCATACTTTATGGGGCTGACTGAGAGACATGTGGGTAGACAGATCCCCACTAATCAGACACTTGGGTCATTTATGGATAGATTTTTGCCAATTGTTTCCGATTCAGACGCAAAGGGGATCTGCAAATTCTTACCCATCCACGCCACATACGTCAGTTCTAAAAAAAAGGGGGCTGGCTGGCCCGTCTCATTTATCATTTTCTATGCCTGTTTTAGGCTTAGAAAATAATCTAACTCTATGCCACCAAGGGAGCTGGCGTAGATTTAGGTCAGCAGTGAATGCGCCTAAGTTATGTAGAGGCCGGCGCCTCTACATAAGGCGCATCAAGTGCCAGCGCAGGGGTATTAAGATTGGCCTCTAAAATGCCGATCTTAATAAATTACCCTTCTGTGCATGTTTACAACTTTATAATTGTGAGTACAATAAACCCCTTACCTTAAAGGATATCGAGGGTATTGCACCATCTTTTCTGTTCCTTCTTGAAGGTATTCCGATTCGGTGTTTGGAATCAGTGGTTGGAAACTCATGACGAGATCTGCGGACCAGTAGGAGGTGGATTACAACTTTTTCGTATGAACAATACGTATCTACGATTATTGCCTCTGATAGCTGGATAAGATTTCAGTTTCCCGTCTTTATAGGATTCAACTTAAATAACTGACATAAACTGTTGATTTAGAGCGCGGTTCCCGCACACTCTGTTTTATTTTGCTATTTAGGAGACTGAACCTACTCCCTTAAGGGTACCGCTGCTGTGGTCCAATTTTTTCATACCAGATAACGTTTATATATTTTCTTCTCTTAATAAATTACCCCATTAGAATCTATCCTGTAGTGTAGGTGTGTTTTAATTCCTGCCAGGTCCTGCCAGAAAATCACATTAGTTAGCTAGAAGACATGCAGATATTTGTGAGAAACTGTGAATTAGCATCTGCACCCATGTGGCTGACTGCTATGTCTTGTTTACCCATCATTTACAACAGAAATGAGGAAAAGCATGAACTTGACGAGAAAAAAAGCCATGTCAATGCCGCTTATTAATAGGTTTGAGCGAATCGAGCTTTGGATTTTAATGCTGTCAGAGACCAGTCTCCCTACAGCATTAAAATTGCCTACATGTGGGCAAACGTCGTTTCACCCGAAGTCACGCAAGATTTCGGTGAATTAATTCAGTATCAATTTCTGCATGTTTAAAAACATTTAAAATTAGGAATTCAAAGTCGGATTTGATACAGAGGTACCAGGCGGTACAAGACCCGACTTCGGATTCCTAAATTAAATGTTCTTAAAGATGCAGAAATCAATACAGAATTAATTCACCGGAGTCTTGCGTGACTTTGGGTGAAACAAAGTTTGGCTCCACGGAGCCAATACATTTTAATGCTGTACGGAGACCGCATTAAAATCAAAGTGTTTGACTGAATTGACTTTGATGTATATAATATATAATACATCAATGATGTATATGGCTAGCCTAATACTTACAAGGGCTTCTGTCATCAGAAATATGGTTATTAAACTGGCTGACTTTAGACATGTGCTAATGTCAGCTGAAGCTAACAGTCTTTGTCCCTCCTCTTTATGTGCCTTCATTTTTGCAAATGAGTCTCTAGGAGCAATGGGGGTGTTGCTCCTACAACTAGGGCTGTGATGGCTAACATCCGGCACTCCAACTATGGTAAAACTACAATTCCCAAGATGCACACTTGCTTGGCTATTCACTGAACTCCATAGAAATGAATGGAGCATGCTGGGAGTCGTAGTTTCACCACAGCTGGAGTGTTGGAGATTAGCCATCACTGTCCTAGAGGCTCTGTTCTCCCTCCTCTGGCCATGCCCTGCTCGAGTTGATTGACAGGGCCAGGCAGGATGATGTGAACACTGGCTGGTTGTGGTCACAGGAGAGAGAATGGAGTCTCTAGCAGTTAGGGGCAAGACCCCCATTGCTCCTAGAGGCTCATTTGTATAAAATAAAAGTTCATTTTCCACAAAAACAGAGGCACATAAAAAGAAAGGACAAAGACTGGTAGCTTCAGCTGACATTACCACATGTCTGAAGTCAGCTAGTTTAATAAAGATATTCCTGATGACAGAAGCCTTTCAAGCATTTTAGGCCCCTTTAACACGGGCGAATTGTCCGCGCGGGTGCAATGCGTGAGGTGAACGCATTGCACCCGCACTGAATCCGGACCCATTCACTTCAATGGGGCTGTGCAGATGAGCGGTGATTTTCACTCATCACTTGTGCGTTGTGTGAAAATCGCAGCATGTTCTATATTCTGTGTTTTTCACGCAACGCAGGTCCCATAGAAATGAATGGGGCTGTGTGAAAATCGCATAGCATCCGCAAGCAAGTGCGGATGCGGTGCAATTTTCACACATGGTTGCTAGGTGATAAGCAACCCCGGAACCACTGTATTATTTTCCCTTATAACATGGTTATAAGGGAAAATAATAGCATTCTTAATACAGAATGCTTACTAAAATGTCGATTGAGGGGTTCAAAAAATAGAATAGAAATTAACTCACCTTATCCACTTGATCGCGCAGCCGGAATCGTCTTCTTTCTTCTTCTTTCAGGACTTGCAAAAGGACCTTTGACGTAATCGCGCTCACCACGTGTAATTATTATTATTTTTTAACCCCTCAATCAACATTTTAGTAAGCATTCTGTATTAAGAATGCTATTATTTTCCCTTATAACCATGTTATAAGGGAAAATAATAAAATCTACAGCTAACCCAAACCCAAACTTTAGTGAAGTTGCTAGGAGATGTTGTTTGTAAACCTTCAGTTTTTTATCACGCACGTGAAAAACCCATCAAAACGCATTGCACCCGCGTGGAAAAAAACTCAACAACTGAACGCAATCGCAGACAAAACTGACTGAACTTGCTTGCAACATGGTGCGAGTTTCACTGAACGCACCCTGAACACATCCAGACCTAATCCGTCACGCTCGTGTGAAAGGGCCTTACAGTTTCCACTGATGTGATCAAGCTGGATTGGAGACCTGTCTACTTTAAAGGGTTTGTCCGAGTTAAATACTTACCCAATGCTACTAAATGCCATAAAAAAAATAATCTTCTATACTCAACTATTCACCCCTCCCCCTGCAGTTTCCAGCACTAGATCTCCAGTGTTTTTGCCTTACACTGCTGAGGCTAGTGATTGCCTCCCGTGGTCATGTGCCATATACAGTGACATGCAAAAGTCTGAGCACGCCTGTTCAAAATTACTGTTACTATGAACAGTTCAGCAAGTTCAAGATAAAATGATCTCCAAACGGCATAAAGTTAAAGATGACACATTTTTTTATTTTCATCTTCATCTACATTTTCGAAATAATAAAAAAGAAAAAGCACCTGAAGCAAAAGTTTGGGCACCCTGCATGAAGAGTACCTAGTAGCACCCCCTTTGGAAAGTATCACAGCTTTTAAACGTTTTTTTGTAGCCAACCAAGAGTCTTTCAATTCTTGTTTGAGGGATTTTCATCAATTCTTCCTTGTAAAAGTCTTCCAGTTCTATGAGATTCCTGGGCTGTATTGCATGCACTGCTCTTTTGAGGTCTATCCACAGATTTTTAATGATGTTCAGATCCGGTAACTGAGGACCATGCAAAACCTTCAGCTTACACCTTTTGAGGTAGTCTGTTATGGATTTTGAGGTATGTTTAGGATCTATATTCATTTGTATAAGCCATTCTCCTTTTAACTTCAGCTTTTTTACAGTTGGTGTTATGTTTGCTTCCAGAATTGCTGGAATTTCATTGAATCCATTCTTATAACTGTTCACAGTAACGGTAATTTTGACCAGGGGTGCCCAAATGTTTGCATGCCACTGTACATGTACTGCTGTGTCACTGCTGGATTTTGCATACAAACTAAGCAAGAAGGATCTTCAGTTGGAAATGGTTGGGGAGAAAAAGGTTAATATAGGCTGATTATTTATATTATGCCATTTAGTAGCATCAGGATATTTTCAAATAAGTCAGACAACCTTTCTAACCTATAAATCGTTGCAGTGGCGGCTCGTGGCCGTTGCTGTTCTGCTCACCTGTTCTGGTCCCCTGCCTCCCAGTGGGCAGACCTGATTCCCGGTCTCCCCCTCTTCACAGCAGGCTCGGTTGTCAGGGTGGCTCCGTCCTTCCAAGGAGGCTTCAGCCCCCTTTCCTGCTCAGTCTCTCCTTACTTTCTCCTAGGGCACGCTTGTTCTCCCTGACTCTTAAATGACCCTCGTGCTCACCTTAGTTCACTCCAGCCAGTGGCTAGTTACCTGGGGGTACTTAAAGCACCTTCCCCAGAGGGAAGGTGCCTGAGCAATAAGTATTTTTAACTTGCTAGTCCCTGTGTGAAGTGTGCTGTTCTGTTTCTATGCCTGTATACAAATCCCTGAGTAATTCCTGACTTTTATTCTCAGCTGACTGACCTGACCCATTCCCGATTCAGCAATGACCCTTTGATACCTACCCTGACCTTATGTAGGGGTTAAACGGTGAATACTAGTGAACCGCCAGGATAATGACCTCAGGTTTAGCCCAAAGTCAAAATGGTTGGTTGGCACAGTGGTTCCACACTGCTTGTCGCAGTTTGTTCAGATCATGGAACCCACTGGCTCTCCCAAGATGGACCTGCCTGAAGTATTTAAAGAGCTGACCATTTAGTGTGACTGCCAGCAGAAGTCTTTAGCCTGCATCTTCCACTTCCTCCATGAAATGAGGGGGATCCCAAAATATGTTGTGAATTCTTTAACCTAGGCACCATCCACTTTGACTTACTGGCTCACCAGTTTCCCACTAACTGATCCAAGATAGAATTTCTAGTCTCTTTCCTGTCTGGTGACGCTCTCACCTCGGCTACTCAGCGACCCTCTGACCAGTAATCTACAATAACTCTTGTCTACCCTCTGCAAGGTCTTCGAGGACCCTGGCTGTACCTCTTCTGCATAATTATCTCTTGTGCACCTCCACCAATGCAACCTCACATTCACGCAGTATGCCATACAATTCCGCATCCTGGCTTCTGTGCTATCATGGAACAATGAGGCTCTGTTGGCAGTTTTCTGGGAGGGTCGTTCATGCCATGTAAAGGATGAACTAGCCGGTTGTGATGTACCATCTACCCTGGATAACTTAATTATTCTGGCTACTCAAATTGGTCTTTGCATCCAAAATGCCTCTCTTCTAAATGTGAGAAGAGAGTTCCTAGGTTGACACCTTAGTTTCAAATGCCAATGCATACTCGAATCCTAAACCAATGCAACTAGACATGGTTCAATTGTCTGAGGAGGAGTGTCTGCATAGACTCAGTAAGGACTGAGTATTGTGAAGCCAAAGAACTCTATGTGCGCACCTGCCCTCTCAAGGCGGGAAACTCTGGAGCCTTGGGTCGGTTGGAGAAATGACCCTGGGTCAGGACATGCTCTCTCCAACATTAACACTTCCTATGTCTCTATCATGTGGTGACATTCGGTTTACCGTGCAGGCCTTTCTGGACTCTCGCTCAGCCAGAAACTTTCTCCATCAGGCCTTGGTGACCCGATACTACATACCCAACATGCACCTAGAGCAGTCCATGGCGGTGCTGCCTGTCAATGGGAAGACGTCCTAGATTTTATACAGTAAGTTACTGGGTCCATGGATCTTCAAGTTGGAATTCTGCACACAGAGAAGATCCCATTCTATGTCCTGCCTGTATCTACAGTCCACTCATACTGGGACTGTCATAGCTGCGCTTGCACAGTCCCGTTCTTGACTGGAACTTGGGCCAGATTTTGCATTATGGTTCTGCCTGTAACTTGCTCTGTCTGGCCTCTACCTGTCTGGAGGTTCTACCTGCCTGAGCTCTGCCAGTTCCTCAGAATCTTCATAATCTTCCTACTGCCTATGTCAGTTACTCTGATGTTTTCAATAAAGAGGAACCTCAAACTCTGCCACCTCATCATCCCTATAATTGCCCTATTAACCTGGTACCAGGAACAACTTCCATGTAGCCGTGTCTACCCATTATCTCTGCATAAAACACAAGCCATGTCAGATTATATTAAATAAAATCTGGGGATGGGCTTAATTCAGAAGTTCTCTTCACTGGCAGGCACCTGGTTCTTCTTTGGCAAGAAAAAAGATGGGTCACTACAACCATGTATTGATTACTGTGGCTTAAATAAGATTATAGTGAAGAACAAGTGCAGTACCTTTTACCGATAATTCGAGAATTCTTTAACAGCCTCTGTTGAGCCAGAGTCTTCACTAAGTTGGATCCCAGAGAAACGTACAATCTCATCAGAATCCATGAGGGTGATGAGTGGAAGACCACCTTTAATACCTGAGATGGAAACTACGAATATCTTGTCATGCCCTTTGGTCTCAGTAATGCTCCTGCAGTTTTTCAAGAATTTTTTTATTACTTTTTTGTGTACTAGCTTACTTGGATGACATCCTGATTTTCTCATCTGACCTGTCTGTACATTGGAGACATGCACACATGGTTCCCCAGCACATAATTGACCCCCTGCCCATATTATTTCTGTTGCCCTTGTCCAGTTTTACACCTTGCAAACTGTTTGTCCCTGTGGTCAAGAGAAAACAGATCCTGATTTGGGGACATCATTCCACAGTTGTTAGTGATTCTGGCCTTCGCAATACAGTAAATCTGATCACTCAATATTACTGGTTGCCCACAATTTCCTAAGATATTTGTTGCCTATTCCATTTGTCCCAGAACAAAACTCCAAAACAAAAACCAGATGGTCTTCTGCACCTCTTGCCTGTGCCCAATGTTCCCTAGCATCAGATCGCCATGGATTTTATCACCAATCTGCCTTCCTCCTCTAAATGTACTGTAATCTGGGTTATAGCTGATTGATTCTCCAAAATGGCTAATTTTCTACTACTGCCTGGTCTCCCATCTGCCAGTCAAATTTCCAAGCTGCTCATGAAACACTTTTCCAGGTGACATGGGTTACCCTTGCACATTGTGTCTGATTGAGGGGTCCAGCTTACCTCAAAATTTTGGAGTACCATTGGCAAGCTGTTGGATGTCAAACTAGACTTTTCCTCTGCCTACCATCTGCAATCCAGTGGTCAACTGGAGCACATCAATCAGATACTGGTTAGCTGCCTGTGATACCTCAATTCTGCACATCATGATGACTGGGCTACTTTACTTCTTTGGGCAGAATTTTCTTATAATAACTATTCTAGCGAATCTTCTGGTTAGAGTCCTTTCTTTATAGTGTATGGTCATCAATTAAGGATCCCTGTTCCTGTGACTGTCACCTCTGGAGTTATGACAGCTGATTTGACCATCAATAATTTTTCCCAGATCTCAGATGAAACCAGTACTGCACTACTTTAGATTTTTGCTCGCATGAAGAAGTCTGTGGATCGCAACCTCAATTTTCTCCTGGAGATAACGTCTGGCTTTCCACAAAAAAACATCAGACTCAAGATACCCTTGTACAATCTGGCACCTTGGTTCATTGGTCACTTTGAGGTGCTGAAACAGTTGAATCCGGTCTCTTATAAGTTACACTCTCCAGCATCTTTACGTATACCAAATTCATTCCTCATGCCTCCCTCCTCAAGTCTGTGGTGTTTAATCGCTATTCCAGAGGTTCTGTTACTACTTCTGTTTGTACTGATGATTTGAAGTTAAGAATATTTTGAATATGAAGATAATCATGTGAATAACTTTATTCTATAAGAATATTATTCATAAGAATATTGATGCTCCTGCCATGATGAAGAAATTCAAGCATATGTCAAGACCAAATAAGAGTGGGTGAGGTGCCGCTGTTTACTCACCTGTCCCAGTTACCTGCCTCCTGTCTCTAAGTACTCTTTGACTTGCTTGCTGGCTTAGCCTGTCCTTCCTTTCCCATAGCCCATGTGTGTACTCTCCATGTGTGCGCAAGCATACCCTACTTCACACCAGCCTATGGCTGGTTACCTAGGGGTACTGAAGACACCTTTCCAGGGGGAAGGTGCCTAGGCAATAGGTGTTTCTAGCTTGCTAGTCACTGCATAAGATGCTGTTCCATTTGAGTGCCCGTGTACTGATCCCTGACTCATTCCTGACTTTAATTCTCTGCTGCCTGACCTTTGCCTGATTATCATATTGACCCTCTTCTGTCTACCCTGACCATTGACCTGTTTCAGAGATTCACACGTACTCTGCCTGCCCTGACCAGGCCTGTTACTGACTATGATTTTGACTGTCCCTTCGGTGCTACACATCGGAGTCTGCATGACCATAGACACGGAGACTACTTCAGTGAAGCAAAAATCCCTGTATAGGGATTAAAGGGTGAATACCTGGAAACTGCCAGGATAATGCCCTTAGGTTTAGCCCAAAGTTAAATTTGTTGGTTGGCACAGTGGTTCCACATCAACACAAACAATATGAAAATATATTATCCACAAAAACAAAGAGAAACCATTACCCTGAGCACATCTAATGCCAAATTTGTAGACATGATACTTCAACCAGCCAAAATATGGACAATCAATCTGTTGTCCAACGCTGATCCCCCTACAAACATTTATGTCCATGCTTAGTCAAAGATTACCTAATACACCAGGGAAAAGGAAAGGAAAAACACCCTTTCTATGACACCCAATTAAATGCATCATGATATTAGTACATTGTCTGCCATTTATTGGTTGTTTGAATGCAAGAATGTAACTAATAGATGGATGACATCAGGGTCCAAAAGTCAAAATCAGCTATTCCCTGTCTGACACATCTCATATCTATGGACTTTTTTTTGAAGGGAACATGCTGCAACACTATGAATGTGTATAAATGCCTTATAAGGATTCTGGAAACAAAAGTAATTTTATCTACCAGTTAGGCCTCATGCACACAACTGTAGTTTCGGTCCACATCTGATCTGCATTTTTTTGCGGATTGGATGCAGACCCAATCATTTCAATGGGGCTGCAAAAGATGTGTGTCTGTTCCATGGCCCCGCAAAAAAATAGAGCATGTCATATTCTTGTCTGTTTTGTGGACAAGAATAGGCATTTGAAACATTCTGCAGGACCTGCTGAAGGGAAAATGTGGGATGCAAGCGGACAGTATTCATGTTTTGTGGATCCGTGATTAGCGGACAAAAAATCAGTACCATGTACATGAGGCCTTATACTGTATATGGCTTATGCCATGCCCAATTCTCAAATCTTCCTGTGGACCCAATATATATCAGATTGATGGATTTTTATGAGAAGAAATTGTAATGAAGAAATTGTGGTTTAAAGAGGATCCGTCACCAGATTTCACAATACAACTGCATGCATTATTAATCAGAGCTGGTGAAGCTGGTGCACTTACTTCAAAACTCCATATCAGAATGGCTATATAATCATTTATCAAAAAGGACCTGCTTGATATTAAAATTAGCAATTTATGAGTCCAGCTAGATAGTGAGAGAGCTCATGAGTCCAAGTGTATTCATGAGCTGAACTCAATCTCTGTCCACCTAGCACAGGGAGCAGCAACCTCCGGCACTCCAGCTGTTCTGAAACTACAACTCCCAGAATCCTCCTTTCAGTTCTATGGGAGTTACAAGAACAGCTGAAAAGGCGTGCATGCTGGGAGTTGTAGTTTCACAGCAGCTCGAGACGGAACCCCATGATTAATGCCTAATTCCCTAGTAGGGTATTTGAAAATGGGTTTTTCAAACCAGACAGCCACTAAAGTGCCTGTATAATTTTCAGGTTATGCATGGGGAATACAGTCTATAACACTAACTGTCTCCTCATTTGTTTCATTAGGACACTTTATGGGTAAAAAGAGTCTTCAGGACACATACAGACTGAGTGAACAAGATTTGGAGGAATCAGCTATCTTCCCTCCACGCACTATGGACAGCATGAAAGCCATCTTACAAGAGCAACGCAGAGAGCTGTCACCCATTCAACTTCAGGGAGCACAGGTATATAGGACATAATATGAGTTTGCTCATTTAAAACACTAGCTAGCATGACCTATCCAAAGGATAGGCTATCAATATAAAAGTATTTTAATGTCAAAAATAGGCAGCTTAAAGGAGAACTCTGCTCTTGAATGGCATTTTACATTATTCCACAATTGGACTCTTCATAGGTTAAGTAACAACTTATATTGCTTGAAATTCCTAATTACATGATATTTTACTGTATTTTTCAGACACAAAAGTAGTGCTTGAAGGTTTGTGAACCCTTCAGAATTTTGTATATGTCTGCATAACTTTGACCTAAAATGACACCAGATTTTCACAAAAGTCCTAAGAACATATACAGATAACCAATATTAGCCTTAGCAAAAAATTTATCGAGGAAATAATCCAATATCACATGTCTGTGAGTGGCAAAAGTGTGTGAACCTTTGCTTTCAGTGTCTGGTGTAACCACTTTGTGCAGCAATAACTGCAGCTAAACATTAATTGTTGATGAGTCCTGCACAACAGCTTGGAGGAACACTGTTATTTTGGTGGGTTTCCACCCATGAACGGCTTGCTTCAGGTCCTTCACAACATTTCTATTGGATTAAGGCCAGGACTTTTATTTGGTCAATTCAAAACTTTAAATTTATTCTTTAACCCTTGTTTTCTTGAGATTCAGCTCACGGACAGATGCCATCCTGGCCCAGATGCAGCAAAGCAGGCCCAAACCATGATATTAACACCACCGTCTTCCATAGATAGGATGAGGTTTTTAACCTGGAATGTAGTGTTTTCCTTTCTCCAAACATAACACTTTAAACTAAAAGGTTGTATTTTGGTCTCATCCGTCAAAAATATTGTTGCCTTCTAGCTTGTCCAGATGATCTTTAACAAACTGCAGACAGACAACAATGTTCTTTTTGGAGAGCAGTGGCTTTCTCCCTGCAATTCTGCCATGCATACTGTACCATTGTTGGTCAGTGTCCTTCTGATAGTGGACTCACGAACATTAGGTAATGTGAGAAAGGCCTTAGTTGCTTAGAGGTTACTTTGGTTTCCTTTGTGACCTATTACAAGCCTTGTTTTTGGCATGATCTTTGCTGGTCGACAGCTCCTGGAGAGGGTGATAATGGTGTTAAATTTTCTCTATTTGTACACAATTAGTCTGACTATAGACTGGACGGGGGAAGGCGGGAGCAAACTCTTTAGAGATGGTTTTGTTACCTTTTCAGCCTGACAACATCAACAACTTTTCTTCTAAGGCCCTCAGAAATCTGCTTGGTTCATGTCATGATACACTTCCAACAGTAATGTGTTGTGAAGATCAAACTTTGATAGAACTCTTTTCTTTAAATAAAATAGGTCGCCCACTCACATCTGATTGTTATATCAGTGATTGGAAACAGCTGACTCTAATTTCACCTTTAAATTGTCTGCTAATCTTAAAGGTTCACATACTTTTGCCACTCACAGACATGTGATATTGGATCATTTTACTCAATAAATAAATGAACAAAGTTCTAATATTTTTTACTTATTTGTTTGATATGGTTATCTTTATCTACTTTTAGGGCTTGTGTGAAAATCTAATGTTGTTTTAGGTCAAATGCATAAGTATAGAAAACTCTGAAGGCTTCACAAACATTCAAGCACCACTGTATACTTTATACAGCTCATACACATGCACACACACTTAAACCAAACGTGCTTGTTTTCTGAATGTGGAGAGAGGAGAAAGCTGCTGCCAAGCACCTTTGGTTACAGCAAATCTGTAGGATAGGCTTGTTAAAATTCAACAGACCAATGCTTCTCCCCTCCTTTCCCCCTGACATTTGTCGCTGGGGAAATTTGGAATACCTCCATACACATGAGATCGTTGATTACTCAGATCACCAAATAGTCAAATTGGATCCTTTAGGGCCTAGGAAAGCTTCAGTGCTACACTTCTATATAGGCGTTTGATTGTTTTATGTCAATTATCTGCTGACTGCTAATACTGTCTTCTTTTTATTTTCCAGCGAATACTAAGGAAAATCCTGGAGCAGTATTTTAAAACGTCCCAGAAGTAGAGAAGATATTTATTTTCTTGTACATATAAGACATATATATATTTGTGCCTGAGATACGGAACTTACTTCAGACATTCCAAAGGCTATTATTTACAATAAAAAGAAAATACTAATGAAAATGGGAGTCTTTTCATTCAGAGCCTTTCCTTAATGTTAAGTGATACCAAGTAGTGACTTTCATGCTAAGCATATGTACAGTATATTTTCTGCCATTTTACACAATGTTCTAGCTAAGTAAATCTGCAAATAAAGGGCATTCTTTGCACAAAGTAGAACATCATTCTTTGTGTACTAATGCAATATTATGCTGTATTTCACATCTAAGCACTGGGTAAGGGGTAACATAAGAAATAAATCAATAATTAAACAATATATATCGTAATTAACCATGTGATATTAGGTAGACATTAGAATAGAAAAACTACCAAAGGCATTGTCTTTTTACTACAAGGACTGTGCCACATACCAACACCCCAGTTAATTCTGGTTGTCAGAAGTGGGGTGCAATCAACTCAGCAAAAGAGGACCTTGCACCTATCTCTCCTGACATGTCTGTTTAGTAGATAAATGTATTCATCAAGAAATGACACTTCTGGAACATCTTACCTGACAACCCTATATTGTTTTGTTCCTCTAATATATCCAAGTTTATGGATAACTTGACAACTGGGTGTTACCAGTTGGGGGGTGTCCCTACACTTTCTGCCACTCCCCAGTTGGTGCTAGCAGTAGCATACTGTGCCAATACATACCCCTTTGACAAGGGGAATGGTAAAACCAAGTTGGTCATGAATTCATAAATTTATAGTTGAAATAATAGACATGTCAGAAGAAGAGACAAATTCTTTCTTGTGGTCAGTATCTGATATTTCTTGTCCAGGACCTATAGGTGCCATCAGTGGACTGTGTTTTTCTAGCTAAAGTAATTTCATAGTCAGCAACCTGAAATTCAGTAGCTAGAATAGATGCTCCAGAATTATTATAAGGTAAATGCAAGTACTAAAACAGACATGCCAGGAGAAGTGACAAGTCCTCTTTAATGCTTAGGTCACAATCATCACATGACCACCATGGGTTGATGGATTCTTTCTTGCATTTAGTATCTCAAATATTTCTTGCCTAGGACCTATGGGTGCTGTCAATGGACTCTGTTTTTGTTGCTAAAGTAATTTCATAGTCAGGTACCTGAAACACGGAGCTAAGGAGTATAATGAGAACTGTAATTGTCACTCAACACATATATATAATGCTTTACAAATCCTGTACAACAGTGTATGAAGGCCGTATTTCTTCCTAGCCCAGAGCTGCCCATCAGCTACTAAATGTACAACACTATTCTCTCCTAGAAGCAATGCTCTTAGGGGAGAATACTTCTGCACATGAGAGTGCAATATTATCTTTAGGATGGATTTGTATAGAACTTGCTAAAAAAAAAAAAATTGTTGGCAAGTAGAGGTATCCTAAGGAACCATGCATAATGCCCAAAAGGATACTGTAATCGGGTGCTCCTTTAAAGGGGCTGTATTACATGGACAGACATGTATTACACAGTTACTATTAACAGCAATATCAGCCTCTTGATGGGGGGTCTCAAGAACTATACTCATGGCCATAAGCAGATCGCCCCAACAGATTTAATATTAAAGGGCTTGTCTGTGATAATCATTCAATAATTAACAATTACAAATATTTAATAAAAACAAAATATAAAAGAAACCTCCAGCATTAAAGTACTGTAGACAGTAATGCTGGTTAGTCTGATGGCACCATGCCTGACTGTTTACCCAGTATACATGCCCACAAAGAAAAAGTCATGGTCGTAGCTGCTCTGCTCACCAGCCCCTTTCTTTCCGTTCCCAGCATTCCGGATCCGCCACCCGCTATCTCGTCTAATCAGTGGGCCCAACCACTGGGGTAGCTCTTCACTACATGCACATTGCAACTTGCTGGGTTTCTGCTGCAGAGGCCTGGAGCTAATGTCTGCAATTGGCGATAATGAGGATTGTGAACATTTAACTTCTCGACATTTCAGAGGTAAAAATGTGGGATCCCTGCGCTCCCACACTGGTAACAGCTTCCTCTTGCGGAGATTAAGGAAGTTGCTCCTTTGTAATGATAGGCAGGAGTCTGCTGGAGTCTTCGATGCCTATCACAGGAATATTCCAATCCAGGCCTGCAGGTGGCTGCACTGTATTGGAGTATACTAAATTATTTATTGTCTAAAGGATCAAAATCCATTAGTAAATAAAAACAGCAATAAAAAAAATATATATATATAAAATACACGTATATACTGTATATAAAAATTAAATTCACTCTCTTTTCCTGAAATTTAAAATAATAAATAAATAAATAAATAAACAAACATCATAGGCATCACCGCATCTGAAAATGCCCATACTAATAAGATATAAAAATATTTAGCCTATACGGCGAACGGTGTAACAGAAAAAAAACATCAAAGTGGCCATTCACCATTTTTTCATTGCTTCACCTACCAAAATAATTTAACAAAAAGTTATCAAAATGTCATACACATGCCAAAATGGTATTAGTAAAAATTACAGATCACCCTGAAACAAAATGAGCCCTCACACAGCTTCATAGATATAACTATAAAAAAAACTTGGCGATAAAAATTAAAAAAATTATATTTTCCAAAGTTTTTTAAAACGCAAGAAAATATATAAATTGGTATCATTGTAATCGTACTGACCCATAGAATGATAGTAACAGGTCAGTTTTACGGCACAGGGAAACCGTAAAAACAAAACCCATAAAACTGTGACAAAAATTTGTTTTTTTCTTCCAATTGCAGCCACTTTAGAATTTCTTTCCAGCTTCCCACTACATCGTATGCAATATTAAATGGTGCCATAATAAAATACAAGTTGTCCTACATAAAAAAAAAGCCCTTACACGGCTAAGTAAACAGAAAAATAGAAACTTTATGACTCTGGAAAGGCAGGGAGTGAAAAATGAAAATGCAAAAATGAATTAAAGGGGTTTTCCCATCTCAGACAATGGGTGTATATTGCTAGGATATGCCCCCATTGTCTGATAGGTGCGGGTCAAATCGCTGGGACCCGCACCTACACCAAGAACAGAGCCCCGAAAGTTGTCTCAGATGGGAATACCCCTTGTGGGGATCCGCTCTGGTAGGCAGTGGTAGCGAGTGCAGTATAGAGGCAACACAGACCAGTCTTGGTGTAAAACACGATGCTTTGTTTATTCACACGGTGCATACAAGTGAAAGGCGGTGCAGTTCATAGGGAAGGTGGTCACACACAACAGCAAAATAATAGCTCAATCACAGCAATTCCCTGAATGGGCCCCAAACCTGCTGCAGGCTACTTGAGGCCTGTTTCCATCACATAAAGCGATACTATTTAAAGCCAGGAGTAATGTCACCTTTTTCTCCTTGGTGAAGTAAGTCCCTGGGTCCGGCTTCTAGCCACGGAACACGGATCCCTCCAGGCTTCAGCTGCGGTTTCCCGCACAGTCCTTTACATACCTCAGCACACAGCCCAGCTCACCTCCACCTCTCATTCTCACAGCCAGAGAACAAAAACCTCCACATTGCACACCACACCCTTGCTGCTGGTCGGGTTTTAACCCTTCCCTGCAAAACCTGGCCTGGACCGTGGGGAGACAGGCACCCACCCGCATCTCTGCCTGCTCCCAGTAAGAGCCGGCCCGGATCCGCTGTGTTAACAGCATAACCGCTGCAAAATGCACTTTTCCGGCTCTTACTCCACCGGGGCCAGGACCCCCGGTGGCACGTACCTCCCGTCTACCACCACCCCAGGTACTCTCCTACATATCCCCCCCCCTTTATTCAACCCTGAAGGGTTGCACACCCTGTTCAATCCTGAGAGGTTGGACACATGTACAGCAGTGTACCCGGGACAGGGCATCTGCATTCCCCTGTAAGCGGCCTGCCATGTGTTTGACACTGAACTTAAAATTCTGTAGCGACAAGAACCATCTGGTGACCCGGGCACTCCCCTCCTTGGCCTGGCTCATCCACTGGAGAGGGGAATGATTGGTCACCAGAAGGAACCTTCTCCCTAACAGATAGTACCTAAGGGACTCGAGGGCCTACTTAATGGCCAGGCATTCTCTCTCTATCACGCTGTACCTGGTTTCCGCTGGGGTGAGTTTGCGACTCAGGAAGACACCGGGGTGTTCCTCTCCACTGATTTCCTGAGAGAGTACTGCCCCTAGGCCTACTCCAGAGGCGTCCGTCTGAACGACAAATTCCCGTGTGAAGTCGGGTGTCACCAAAACCGGGGACCCACACAGAGCCGACTTCAAACGGGAGAACGCCTCTTCCGCCTGCTCATCCCAGCAAACCATCACCATCTTCCTCCCCTTTAAAAGTCTTGTCAACGGGGCCGCTACTGTGGCAAAGTTGGGGATAAAGCACATGTAATATCCTATCATCTCTAGGAACGAACGTACTTGCTTGGTGGCAAGAGGTCTGGGCCAGCTCTTCATCGCCTCAACCTTGTCTACCTGGGGTTTGACAACTCCCCGCCCAATCACGTATCCCAGGTACCAGACTTCTCTCAAACCTGATCGAACACTTTTTTGGGTTGGCCGTCAGTGAATCGACTACGGCCTGTACCTTGGGCAGAAGACTCTACCAGTCCTGGCTAAACACGATGATGTCGATGATGCCGAAGCATATAGACGATGGGGCCGTAGGATGACGTCCATCAATCGCTGGAAGGTGGCTGGAGCGGCATGTAGGCCAAAGGGCAAAACTTGGTACTGAAATAACCCCTCGGGGTGACAAAGGCCGCCTTCTCCTTTGCCGCCTCCATGAGAGGCACCTGCCAATATCCTTTTGTGAGGTCGAGGACCGAGAAAAAGCGAGCTTTCCCTAGCCGTTCTATGAGCTCGTCTACCCGGGGCATGGGATAGGCATCGAATTTCGACACTTCGTTGAGCTTTCTAAAGTCATTGCAGAAGCGCAGAGTACCGTCAGGTTTTGGGATGAGGACTATGGGGCTGGCCCACTCGCTCCTTGACTCCTTAATGACCCCTAACCTCAACATGGACCTTACTTCTTCTGAAATGGCCTGTCATCGGGCCTCCGGTACATGATACGACTTTAACCGTACCCTGATGCGGGGCTCGGTGACGATGTCATGTCGGATTACCGAAGTTCGACCAGGAAGCTCAGAGAACACGTTCCTATTTCGACTCACCAACTCTTTGGCTTCCTGAGCTTGTTTGGTCGACAGACCACCCGCTATCTTTACCGTGTAGGTGCCCTCTGGGACCTCGGGTGGGGCCAGGATCTTCCCCGAAGACAAGACAGTGCTTGGGCCGTCCTCAACGAGACACTCCCTATCTCTCCATGATTTCAGTAAATTTACATGATATACCTGTTCTGGCTTCCGCCGACCTGGCTGGGATATCCTGTAATTCACTGACCCTACCTTCTCTTTCACCTCGTAGGGACCTTGCCACCGTGCCAAAAACTTACTGTCAATGCTAGGGACTAGCACTAGTACCCGGTCACCCGGGTTAAATGTCCGGACCTGGGCACTCCGGCTGTATACCCGGCTCTGTGCCAGTTGGGCGGCCTCCATGTGTTCCTGGACGATTGGTAGGACTGTCTCTATATGGTCCTGCATCTTTTCTATATGCTCTTTAATACTCTTGTGTGGGGTGGGCTGTTGCTCCCATGCCTCTTTAGCGATGTCCAGCAACCCTCTTGAACGTCGACCGTATAATAGCTCGAAGGGGAATCCCGTAGATGCCTGGGGCACTTCTCGCACTGCGAACAATACGTACGGCAGCAACAGGTCCCAATCCTTTCCGTCTTTGGCTACGGTTCTTTTGAGGATAGTTTTTAAGGTTTTGTTAAAGCGCACTACCAGTCCGTTGGTTTGAGGATGGTATACGGACGTGTGTAACCGTTTAACCCCTAAAAGCTTACAGAGTTCCCTCCTCACCTTAGACATGAAGGGGGTCCCCTGGTCGGTCAGGATCTCTTTCGGAATCCCCACCCTTGCGAACATACCCATGAGTTCTTTAGCTATGAGCTTAGCCGAAGTATGACGTAGTGGGATCGCTTCAGGATATTTGGTGGCATAGTCTAGGACCACCAAGATATGCTGGTGCCCTCTGGCCGACTTGTTTATGGGGCCTACCAGATCCATCCCTATTATTTCGAAGGGGACCTCGATGATGGGCATGGGTACTAGGGGACTGCGATAGTGGAGCTGGGGGCTTGTAATCTGACACACTGGACAGGATTGGCAAAACCTTTTGACCTCCTCATAAACCCCGAGCCAATAGAATCTTTGCAGAATCCGCTCTGTTTTTTTTTTTACGCCCAAATGTCCTCCCAGCACGTGGGAGTGGGCCAAGTCCAGTACCATACGGCGGTATGGCTGGGGTACCACCAGCTGCTCCACTACCTCCTCCTGCACCTTGTCCACCCTGTACAGCAGGTCCTGGTTAAATGGGTTAAATGCCAGATGGGGAAACACCGAGTCGGCCCCTGGGTGCTGAGCCACCCCATTTACCCCTGTCACCCCTTCCCTCACCCGCAATAATGTCGGATCCTGGAGCTGGGCGGTCCCGAACGTGTCACGGGATACCTCCAGGTCCAGGATGGACGGGGTTTCCACGGATTCGCCTGCCAACACCTCTAGGGGAAACCTATCGGGATGACACTCTACAGATGATGTGGTGACCCTTACGGCTGGTATCCCCGCATCGGGATCTTCGGGCACTGGGCCCGATCGTCGTCTGTCCCTAAGGGAAGGCATATCGCTCTTCCATAGAGTCCAGAACAAAGGAAAATCCCTTCCCAGTATGGCGGCATAAGGGATTTGGCGTCCCACTCCGACGACATGCTGCACCTCTTGGCCCAACACGGACATGGTAACCCTGGCAGTGGGGTACTCCCAGCGGTCCCCATGGATACAAACAATGGACAGGGTTTGCTTATCTGGGAGCTTCTCAGACACTAAGGACTTATGCACGAGGGTCACCAGGCTCCCAGAGTCCAGCAAAGCATTAGGCCCCTTTCACACGGGCGAGATTTCCGCGCGGGTGCGATGCGTGAGGTGAACTGGACCCATTCATTTCTATGGGGCTGTGCACATGAGCGGTGATTTTCACGCATCACTTGTGGGTTGCATGAAAATGGCAGCATGCTCCTCTTTGTGCATTTTGCACGCAACGCAGGCCCCATAGAAGTGAATGGGGCTGCGTGAAAATCGCAAGCAAGTGCGGATGCGGTGCGATTTTCACACACGGTTGCTAGGAGACGATCGGGAAGGGGACCCGATTATTATTATTTTCCCTTATAACATGGTTATAAGGGAAAATAATAGCATTCATAATACAGAATGTATAGTACAATAGGGCTGGAGGGGTTAAAAAAAATTTTTCATAATAATTTAACTCACCTTAATCCACTTGATTGCACAGCCCGGCTTCTCTTCTGTCTTCATCTATGCTGTGCACAGGAAAAGGACCTGTAGTGATGTCACTGCGGTCATCACATGGTCCGTCACATGATCCATCACCATGGTGATGGATCATGTGATGGACCATGTGATGAGCGCAGTGACGTCATCAAAGGTCCTATTCCTCAAAGAAGAAGACAGAAGAGATGCCGGCTGCGCGAACAAGTGGATTAAGGTGAGTTAAATTTTTTATTTTTATTTTTTAACCCCTCCAGCCCTATTGTACTATGCATTCTGTATTCAGAATGCTATTATTTTCCCTTATAACCATGTTATAAGGGAAAATACTGTAATACAATCTACACAACCTTGAACCCAAACCTGAACTTCTGTGAAGAAGTTCGGGTCTGGGTACCACATTCAGTTTTTTATCACGCGCGTGCAAGCCTCAGAGTCCACCAGTTTATGTGGCAGTAGTTGGTAGGCTAGTAGTTCCGACAAGCCGGCGGTCAGCTATTGGGCAAAAGGGTTATCCGGGGTCATCAACTTTTTACGTTCGAACATTTGGGCCACAGAAACCTGCCTTTTGCCAGATGAACGCGACGACGGCACAGTGGAAGGTGAAGGACAAATGGGAGGAGAGAAGGAGAAGAGGCAGGACATGGAGCGCCGGGAGTGTGGCTTTGTGGGCTCTGATGGTGTTGCTCCCACTGGGCTCGGTGATGGGAAGCCAGGTGCCTTCTTAAGGCGGTCGTCCCTAGGTGAGTGTTGGGCTTACCTCTACTTATGCGTTGACAGCACAGGCTGCAGATGGCAACACTATTATCAGCAGCTGACAGGTTAAAAAAAGCCCACACTGAGGAGCCATGTGCCGGCGTCCTGGGAGCGCCAGATGTGACCATGCATGGTGGATGGCTCGCTCCAGATACATTTGCAGTCTGCTTTTTGCCTCCTATGCACTGTGAGTTCTGCCTGCTTCTCCTCCTTCTCCTCCTCCTTCTGCTGCTCCGTTTCTGTCTCTGAACTCCCCTCCTCTTCCTCTCTTGTGGGCACCCAGGTGACGTCCATCGGCACGTCATCATCGTCACCTTCACCACCACTGACATTAGAGATCTCGAAGTAGGAAGCAACAGCTGGGACCACCCTCCTTGGGCTGATCTGAGTACTGTCGCCAGACCGCTGGCTGGCGGCCGTTGCTACCTCCTCTTCCTGATCCGATGCCAAGAATGGCTGCGCATCGGTAAGGTCTGGGAATGGATGGGAAAATAATTCCTCTGACTCGAGTGGAGGGGCTATGGTGTGGTGGTGGTGGTGTCTATGGGGGTTCACACAGCAGAGAGTGAGGAGGGTGCTGACACAGAAGATGAGGAGGGTTCAGAAGCAGAAGGCTGAGTGAGCAACTCAACCAACTCTGGTGTGTCCTTTGAAGTAATCGCACGCACCTTCTCCAACTTCAGCCCCAGTGCCTCTCACCAGCCCCCAGTGCCTCTCCATCGGCCCCCAGTGCATCTACATCAGCCCCCAGTGCCTCTCCATTGGGCCCCAGTGCCTCTCCATCAGCCCCAGTGCCTCTCCATCAGCCCCCAGTACCATTAGGCCCCTAGTGCCTCTCACCAGCCCCCAGTACCCTCTCCATCAGCCCCCAGTGCGCCCTCCCCAGTATTTAAATCATTGATGGGCAGTGCGCCCTTCCCCCCCCCTCCCCGGTAATCATTGGTGGGCAGTGTAACATACATAGTATATAAGACATTTGTCCATCCAGTTCGGCCTGTTATCCTGTTATTCGGGTTAAAGAGGCAAATTTCTATTATCGTAAAAAGCAAAATGGAGACTACATTAGCCACTCTTGGCTAACCTTGAAGGTGATAAATCAGGAAATTAATGTATTTTTCTGCAGCATATGTAGTGTCCTACTAGGTAAATGTGGGCACTACACAAGGGTCAATTGGGCCACGTTGTTCTCCACCTCCTGTGGAACAGTGGCATTGTATTTTACATTACATTTTAATGTATATTGCTATGTTTTATGTGTATTTTCCCTGCTTTATCTGTGTATCAGGCCTGTTAGGGTGCAGTTCCTCCTCCTAGACAGTAGAGGGAGCTAGAGAACCCCTAATATATATAGTCAGGTCCTGTTCAGGGAAAGGTGTGTAGAGTCAGTTCTGAGTGGGCACTTTAGCCAGGCAGGAGCTGAAGGCCAGGTTCTGACATGCAGCTAGACAGTCCAGGCTTCTAGTTGCCCCACCAGGAGAAGGGTCTGCCTCCTGAGAGAAACCAAGTTCCCATAACAGAGCAGAGCCAGTATTCCAGACAGACAAGAGAGCTGAAGGGCAGAAGGATTTATTTGAAAGCAAGGACATATACCTGAGGAAGTTTCCCTAACCAAGGATAAAGCCAATAATAGGGCGTACGGGCCTTGGGATAAAGACAGACAGGATTTCTGAGGAAAAGTGCAGCCTGATCTGTAAGTGTGTTAACCCTCTGAGTATCTTGCAAGAACATTGTGCCTGCCATTTGTATAAGCCTGCTTGTGACTGCTGCTGACCTATGAAACTGAACAAAAGACTGTAAATAGTTGATTGTTTCCAGTAAAAGGAAGTTTTGGTTCGCTACAACATCGTGTTCCTCAATTATTTCCTATTATAAATCGGTGTGTCACCGTTACCGGCACTGGCGTCACGAACTTAAAGGGACCTTGCCACCGGCACGTTAAACTTGCAACACCCAGGGCACCTCACCTACCACCGGCCTGGTCCCTATACATTGAGAGTGCCCCAGAGGACTCCTGTGCCAGCCTCTCCATCACTGCTGTACGCCTGCCCAGGGTCTTTCATAAACTGTGAGTAACCAAGAGCAACCCTCGTTTGCCTATTAACCGTGACCTCACCATCCCAATACCCTGCAGGGCTGCGTACTGCATATATGCATTGTTTTTGCATTGTTTTTTCAAACACTATTCCAAAATTTGTTAAGTGGCTGTACAAATTTCAGACCCTGCCAGCAGCACTGGGTTCACACCCGTTGGTTCGTGACATCAAGACCATTTTAACAGCAAATGTATTTCTTCCCATTTTTTATGTGATTGGACCAGTTTCAAAATATTTACAGACTAGTGGCCTTGACTACATGGTAGCTTGGACAATGATTGAGAATGCCATTGATTATCCTAAGAAAATTGAGTTTGAACAGATTAAAGAAAATGCTACACATTTTGCATTAAAAATGAATTCTGTAATATCCAACAGTGAAATTATTTCCTTCCCGGAGATTTAAACTGAGATTCCAGTGAGAAGGATTGCCAGATAAAAGAGAATTACAGGTAAGCGGTTAGCAGTTGATGAACATCAAATGATGAAACAGAACTTTTTCGTATGGAAATATACAAGCCAATTTTTGATCAGATTTTGGCAAGTCTCACAGAGAGGTTTTAAGTAAGTAAACAGTTATTGATATCTAGTTTTTGCATCCTTGATTTTTTTTAAATATTCTAAATTATTTAAAACTGCTCAAAGAGGGCACTTTAAACAGATTTCAGAACTGGCAAAAGTGAATGAAGAGTCTCTTGTTAATGAGCTTGTAAGTTTTGCCAACCTCTTCCCTAAGCTGACAGGATACTTGGATGAACCAGAAAGTACAAAAGTACTTTCAGAAGGAGATGGTGGGAATGAAGATGATTGGGGCGTACTTGAAGATATAGAGGATGGCAAAACAAAATGCAAGTCATGTAAAAATTGCTTCCTCTGCTGTCACGAATTACTTTTGAAGTACAATCTTTATTCAGCTGCTTATGAGAATCTGCCTGTGACATATGAGCATTTACTGACTATCTTTCACATAAGTGGCATGTGAAAGAGCATTCAGCAAACTGAAACTCCTAAAGACAAGACTTCGGGTTACAATGGGACAAGTTCTGCTTAAAGCACTTATGATCATACCTGTAGAGCGAGATCTTTTGAAAGTAGTTTAGTTTCAGGATGTTCTAGAAATTGTCCGTAAAAGATTACCACTGATAAGATCTTTGTTAAGTGTTTGAGCAATCTTCATTATTGTAATTTGGCTGTATTTTGTGTTTCATTTTGTTTCAGGATAGAGCCGAGCTGCACTTTTCCAATGCTTTCTGCTCCAAGAAAATACAGTAACGTTTTAAAGGGAACCTGTCACCTCAAAAATGCATCTACATCCACCAGCAGTACCTCATAGTAGCCCGCAGACTGTTAATAATCATATGTTTCACCCTGGTACACCCTGACCAGACGGGCTTTATTCCGGGTCGCCAAATACAGACGAGTGTATATAGGGTCTATTTGAATTTGTCTGTTGGGGGCGGTGTGGACCACTCCGTCCTGTCATTAGACAGCGCTAAGGCATTTGACAGGATGGAGTGGTCTTTTTTGTGGGCTACAATGTCTTATTTTGGCCTTGGGAAACTTTTTTTGGAAATGACTCAAATGCTATATGAACAGCCGGTTGCATATATTAATATCAATGGTATTAGTACTTCTCCTGTTATGATGCGGAGAGGGATGAGACAGGGCTGTCCCCTGTCTCCCCTCCTCTTCGCTCTTTTTATAGAACCGCTGGCTTGTCGGATCCGCTTAGATAATTGTATAGATGGCTTTGGGGTCATGGGAGTGAGCGATAAAATAAGTCTATACGCAGACGATGTGATTTTGTTTCTGGACCAGAGTTGGAAAATCCTTCCGTATGTAATAGAGTTAATAGAATATTATGGTAAATTGTCAGGCTATATGATTAACTGGTCAAAGTCATCGCTCCTCCCGCTGAACCGGAAAGCCGTGGTTGTAGGGAGCCGAGTCCGTGTTTTGGCTCCTAATGATACCGTAGACTACTTGGGGGTTAAGATCGGGGTTCCAATTAGTAGGTTTTATGAGCTCAATCTGGCCCCAGTTTTGGAGAAAGTTAGGACCAAGGTTGGCGCTTGGCGCAAATTGATATTGGCACAGATAGATCGAATTGCACTGATCAGGATGATTATTTTGCCTATGGTTCTGTTCCCGATGTGTGCTTCTCCTATTTAGATTGATGATATCTTCTTTCATAGATTGGAGACCTTAATTAATGACCTAATTTGGGGCAGGAAGAGAATGCGTATAAAGCAGAGATATCTATGGTTATCGGAGAAAGAAGGTGGGTTGTCACTACCTTTTTTTCAAGGTTATTTTTTCTGTGCACAGATTCAGCGGTGTTGTAATTGGAAAGAGAGTTTACTTTCACGGTATTTGAATAAAAATTTTAATAAGCCAATAGAGAATATATTTGCATGTTTGGAAACGGGGTTTATGGGAATGAGGAATTCCTTGCTGATCCCTTTCTCAATACAGAGGGTGTGGAATAGGCTGAAGGAGTTTCTTAAAGTCCCCGTTGTGGGGGAATGGGGACTGGAGGAATTTTTCAAAATTACTGATTTTGGTTATTGGGCACGTAATGGCATCAATAGGGTGTCTCACCTATTTTACTTAGGTCGTTTTAAATCACTTTCGGAATTTGTGTTAACTGATACTTCACCATTAGATTTATTTATGTATGCACGTTTGAAACATATATTTGAAGCCTCTAGGAATAGGGGCCGTATTTTTCCATGAGAGAATATATTTTTTGATTATTGTGACGCTCAGAAGGATGAGAGGGTGAAATTATCTAGATTATATGCTAAACTTCGTATGGCACTGGCAACTGTAACACCCTTTAAAAGCCCAAGTAAATCGGAGCAAGAGCTGAATTGCCCTCCTTTACAGTGGCCCACTATCTATAGGAACGTGAGAAAGGCGACAGTTTCCAGTGCTCATAGACTAATTCAATTTAAGATCCTTCATAGACTGTACTATACGCCCAAAATCCAAGGGAAATTCCCCCAAAATAGGGATCGGGACTGTTGCTGCCCTAAATGTGGATATGTGAATGCGAACTATGTTCATATGCTTTGGAGCTGCAGCAAAATAAGGAAATATTGGGATGAGGTGTTCTCTGCCCTACAAAAGGAATCCTCAATGAATTAGAACCCGGGGATCTTGATAGTGATCTTTGGAGACTATGGTTCAGAAACGGAAGTTCCTCCCCAGGTTAGACGGATCTGGATGAGAGGATTGATGGTAGCAAAAGCTATATTGGTCAGGCACTGGGGCTCTGTCTCCCAGCCCTCGTCAAGGGAGTGGGGTCTATATTTTCAACAAATTAAAATATATGAGGATATTGAAAGGAAGCGAGGAGTTGCATGCAGAGCCACGTAGAAATAATTAATATATTTGTTGTATGCCGTACTTGATTGCATTGAGGGGAACGACAGCCAATGGGGGGGGGAGGGTTATAAGGATGTCTATGTTTCCTATATTATATGCACGGTTGTGATGGACATGTGATATATTGCTATATTATACAGTTGCAAGAAAAAGTATGTGAACCCTTTGGAATTATATGGATTTCTGCACAAATTGGTCATAAAATGTGATCTGATCTTCATCTAAGTCACAACAATAGACGATCACAGTCTGCTTAAACTAATAACACACAAAGAATTAAATCTTACCATGTTTATATTGAACATACCATGTAAACATTCACAGTGCAGGTGGAAAAAGTATGTGAACACTTGGATTTAATAACTGGTTGAACCTCCTTTGGCAGCAATAACTTCAACCAAACGTTTCCTGTAGTTGCAGATAAGACATGCACAACGGTCAGGAGTAATTCTTGACCATTCCTCTTTACAGAACTGTTTCAGTTCAGCAATATTCTTGGGATGTCTGGTGTGAATCGCTTTCTTGAGGTCATGCCACAGCATCTCAATCAGGTTGAGGTCAGGACTCTGACTGGGCCACTCCAGAAGGCGTATTTTCTTCTGTTTAAGCCATTCTGTTGTTGATTTACTTCTATGCTTTGGGTCTTTGTCCTGTTGCAACACCCATCTTCTGTTGAGTTTCAGCTGTGGACAGATAGCCTTAAGTTCTCCTGCAAAATATATTGATAAACTTGGGAGTTCATTTTTCCGTCGATGATAGCAATCCGTCCAGGCCCTGACGCAGCAAAGCAGCCCCAAACCATTATGCACCCACCACCATACTTCACAGTTGGGATGAGGTTTTGATGTTGGTGTGCTGTGCCTCTTTTTCTCCACACATAGTGTTGTGTGTTTCTTCCAAACAACTCAACTTTGGTTTCATCTGTCCACAGAATATTTTGCCAGTACTGCTGTGGAACATCCAGGTGCTCTTGTGCAAACTGTAAATGTGCAGCAATGTTTTTTTTTTGGACAGCAGTGGCTTCCTCTGTGGTATCCTCCCATTAAATCCATTCTTGTGTAGTGTTTTACGTATTGTAGATTCGCTAACAGGGATGTTAGCATATGCCAGAGACTTTTGTAAGTCTTTAGCTGACACTCTAGGATTCTTCTTCACCTCATTGAGCAGTCTGCGCTGTGCTCTTGCAGTCATCTTTACAGGATGGCCACTACTAGGGAGAGTAGCAGCAGTGCTGAACTTTCTCTATTTATAGACAATTTGTCTTACCGTGGACTAATGAACAGCAAGGCTTTTGGAGATACTTTTATAACCCTTTCCAGCTTTATGCAAGTCAACAATTCTTAATCGTAGGTCTTCTGAGAGCTCTTTTGTGCGAGGCATCATTCACATCAGGCAATGCTTCTTGTGAAAAGCAAACCCAGAACTGGTGTGTGTTTTTTTTAGGGCAGGGCAGCTGTAACCAACACCTCCAATCTCATCTCACTGATTGGACTCCAGTTGGCTGACACCTCACTCCAATTAGCTCTTGGAGATGTCATTAGTCTAGGGGTTCACATACTTTTTCCACCTGCACTGTGAATGTTTACATGGTGTGTTCAATAAAAACATGGTAACATGTAATTCTTTGTGTGCTATTAGTTTAAGCAGACTGTAATTGTCTATTGTTGTGACTTAGATGAAGATCAGATCACATTTTATGACCAATTTGTGCAGAAATCCATATAATTCCAAAGGGTTCACATACTTATTCTTGCAACTGTATATATTAATGTGATTGATATTGGTATATGTACTAATTTTATTTTTGAAAAAAAATAAAATAAAATAAAATCAGATGTTTCAACCTGTTGTCCGATGCTGCTTAAGTTAAAAAAACACAGTTTTATTCTCCATTAGCGCTATAGTGCCGGCCAGCTTGAAGTCAAGGGGGCAGCGGCCTCCATGCTTCAAGTCAAGGTAACCACGCCCCCTAACCGTCCCCTCTTGCCTGAAAGTGACAGCCTGCAGTGTGGCCGCGATTCCCCAAGTCTCGCGCGTGCGTTCTTTAAACTTACGCAGCATCGGACAACAGGATGAAATATATTAGATTATTAACAGTCTGCGGGCTACTATGAGGTACTGCTGGCGGGTGTAGATGCATTTTTGAGGTGACAGGTTCCCTTTAATATGTTCTTGTGTTGTAAAGGTATTTTACCCACTTAATTACGAACTGATTGGTTCTGTCCCCCTTTAATAAATCACCTTCTGTATTCTTTGTAATGTAGTGAGAAGGCCACATTCCTGAGTGCTTATCTCAGAGACATACGTGCTGCACACTGGACATCCTCAGGAGGAGGGGCTGAAAGGTATAAACTTTGCTGCTGGCAGACAATTAACTGGAACTCCACTGATGAACACCATCCAAGTAGGATGTTGTGATTGAAACACTCTCCCTATGTCTTATATCACCATGGGGTGTCAGCCATGTGCTATGACATGGCGACCGGAGTCCCCCCTCATACTGTATTGTGCAAGCCATGTGATTATTATTTATTCTCTATGTGATTTGTCTGTTTTACCTTATATTTAACCACTTCCCGACACATGACGCAATAGTACGTCATGGCGGCAAGTGACTTGCAGCATTTTGACGTACTATTACGTCATGGTCATCGGGCGATCACTGCAGGGGCCCGGCAGTCCCTGATAGCCGGGCCCCTGCTGTATCCGCCGGCGTCACTGTAAAAGACGATGCTGGCGGATTAACCCCTTCTATGCCTCTATGCCTCGATCAGCGCTGACCGCGGCATAGAAAGTATTTGCGTCATGTGAGGGAGCCCATTGGGTCCCCGGGCTGCTGTGGTGGGGACCCGATGGGTGAAAAGGCAGCCCAGGAGGACGAACAGGGCAGATTGTTGTGGGGCTGTGGTAATGTAGCAGACAGCTGCTACTTATTAGCCACATCCCCCACCCGTCTGCCCTCCTATCTCCACTATCACTTTGCTCCATTACCACTCACAGCTGATATCTTATAAGCTGTATGTAAGATCCTAACTAATTTCAGCCAGACTGGTCAGGAGGGCTGAGAGAGCTCTTTAGCTAACTGCACTGAACCTCTGATGTATCCCATCCCAGCCGTGTTATGAGGACGGACTTTGTCTGTGCTACCAGCAGAGCCGCCATTTTATTTCTCCTGATCCTTGTCCCCTAGAGAAAACAAGACATTATAAATAATGAAAGCTATTTAGGAAAAAGTTTATAATGAAGTCATATTTATGTATTTTCAGTAATTGTATTTTCTTAAATCCCGGAGAACCCCTTTAAGGATGGGTCGCAACACATGGGCCAGTGCAGTGTGCTTGCCCCCGAGGCTAAAATTTTCCAGCCAGCCCCTGCACTCATTTGATATTGATGAGCTATTCTAAGGATAGCTCATCAATATAAAATTCCCAGTGAACCCCTTTAACCCCTTAAAGGGTTTCTATCACTTCGTTTCACCTATTTAGCTTTCAGACACTAGCGATCCGCTAGTGTCTGCTTTATCTAACCATCCTAATATAAGAGCTTATTGTCCTGCCGTTTAGCTAAAAAAAGAACTTATATAGATATGCAAATGAGCCTCTAGGTGCTATGGGGGCGTGATTAGCACCTAGAGGCTCCGTCTACCTTAACAAACTGCCGCCGCCCAGCGCGTCCCTCCAGCCCGCCCATCTCCTCCGGAATGCGATGCGCCTCGTATTCGGCGCATGCGCAGTGAATGTCTGATCGCTTCCCTGCTCAGACATCTCCACTGCGCCTGCGCCGATGACGTCATAGTGCTCCGAGGAACAGGCGCAGTGGAGATGTCTGAGCAGGGAAGCATCAGACATTCACTGCGCATGCGCAGAACAGAGACGCGCACGGAGAGGATCGCTTCAGCTGGAGATGGGCGGGCTGGAGGGACGCGCTGGGCGGCGGCAGTTTGTTAAGGTAGACGGAGCCTCTAGGTGCTAATCACGCCCCCATAGCACCTAGAGGCTCATTTGCATATCTATATAAGTTCTTTTTTTAGCTAAACGGCAGGACAATAAGCTCTTATATTAGGATGGTTAGATAAAGCAGACACTAGCGGATCGCTAGTGTCTGAAAGCTAAATAGGTGAAACGAAGTGATAGAAACCCTTTAAGGACACAGCCTTTTTACACCTTAGGACCAGGCCATTTTTTGAAAAAAATCTGACCAGAGTCCCTTTAAGTGCTGATAACTTTAAAACTTTAAAACGCTTTGACTTATCTATGCCGTTCTGAGATTGTTTTTTCGTCACATATTGTACTTCATGACACTGGTAAAATGGAGTCAAAAAATAATTTTTTTTGCACCAAAAAATACGTAATTTAACAAAAATTTGGAAAAATTTGCAAATTTCTAAGTTTCAGTTTCTCTACTTCTGTAATACATAGTAATTCCCCCAAAAATTGTGATGACTTTACATTCCCCATATGTCTACTTCATGTTTGAATTGTTTTGGGAATGATATTTTATTTTTTGGGGATGTTATAAGGCTTAGAAGTTTAGAAGCAAATTTACAAAAACTCAATTTTTAGGGACCAGTTCAGGTCTCAAGTCACTTTGCGAGGCTTACATTATAGAAACCACCCAAAAACTACACCCCTCAAGGTATTCAAAACTGATTTTGCATACATTGTTAACCCTTTAGGTGTTGCACAAGAGTTATTGGCAAATGGGGAGGAAATTTGAGAATTTCATTTTTTTGTCTAATTTTTCATTTTAACCCATTTTTTCCACTAACAAACCAAGGGTTAACAGCCAAACAAGACTGTATCTTTATTGCCCTGACTCTGCCGTTTACAGAAACACCCAATATGTGGCCGTAAACTACTGTACGGCCACACAGCGGGGCGTAGAGTGAAAGGTGCGGCGTTTGGTTTTTGGAAGGCTGATTTTTATGGACTGGTTTATTTACACCATGTCCCATTTGAAGCCCCCTGATGCACCCCTAGAGGAGAAACTCCCTAAAAGTGACCCCATCTAAGAAACTACACCCCTCAAGGTATTCAAAACTGATTTTACATACGTCGTTAACCCTTTAGTTGTTGCACAAGAGTTATTGGCAAATGGCGATGAAATTTGAGAATTTCATTTTTTTGCCTAATTTTCCATTTTAACCCATTTTTTCCACTAACAAAGCAAGGGTTAACAGCCAAACAAGACTGTATCTTTATTGCCCTGACTCTGCTGTTTACAGAAACACCCCATATGTGGCCGTAAACTACTATACGGGCACACAGCGGGGCGTAGAGTCAATGGTGCGCCGTTTGGTTTTTGGAGGGCTGATTTTGCTGGACTGTTTTTTTGGCACCATGTCCCATTTGAAGCCCCCTGATGCACCCCTAGATTATAAACTCCATAAAAGTAACCCCATCTAAGAAACTACACCCCTCAAGGTATTTAAAACTGATTTTACAAACTTTGTTAACCCTTTAGGTGTTGCACAAGATTTAATGGAAAATAGAGATACAATTTCAAAATTTCACTTTTTTGGCAGATTTTCCATTTTAATATTTTTTTTCCAGTTACAAAGCAAGGGTTAACAGCCAAACAAAACTTATTATTTATGGCCCTAATTCTGTAGTTTACAGAAACACCCCATATGTGGCCGTAAACTACTGTACGGGCACACGGCAGGGCGCAGAAGGAAAGGAATGCCATACGGTTTTTGGAAGGCAGGTTTTGCTGGACAGTTTTTTTTTACACCATGTCCCATTTGAAGCCCCCCTGATGCACCCCTAGAGTAGAAACTCCAAAAAAGTGACCCCATTTTAGAAACTACGGGATAGGTTGGCAGTTTTGTTGGTACTAGTTTAGGGTACATATGATTTTTGGTTGCTCTATATTACACTTTTTGTGCGGCAAGGTAACAAAAAATAGCTTTTTTGGCACCTTTTTTTTTTTTGTTATTTACAACATTCATCTGACAGGTTAGATCATGTGGTAATTTTATAGAGCAGGTTGTCACGGACGCGGCGATACCTAATATGTATACAATTTTATTTATTTATGTAAGTTTTACACAATGATTTCATTTTTAAAACAAAAAAAATGTTTTAGTGTCTCCATAGTCTAAGAGCCATAGTTTTTTCAGTTTTTGGGCGATTATCTTAAGTAGGGTCTCATTTTTTGCGGGATGAGATGACTGTTTGATTGGCATCTATTTTGGGGTGCGTATGACTTTTTGATTGCTTGCTATTGCACTTTTTTTGACGTAAGATGACAAAAAATTGCTTTTTTTACACCGTTTTTATTTTTATTTTTTTACGGTGGTCATCTGAGGGGTTAGATCATGTGATATTTTTATAGAGCCTGGCGATACGGACGCGGCGATACCTAATATGTATACTTATTTTTTATTTATGTAAGTTTTACACAATGATTTCATTTTTGAAACAAAAAAAATCATGTTTTAGTGTTTCCATAGTCTAAGAGCCATAGTTTTTTCAGTTTTTGGGCGATTATCTTGGGTAGGGTATGATTTTTGCGGGATGAGATGACGGTTTGATTGTTACAATTTTGGCGTACATGCGACTTTTTTGATCACTTTTATTACCTTTTTTGGGAAGTAAGGTGGGCAAAATTTCAATTTCATCATAGTTTTTTATTTTTTATTTTTATGGCGTTCACCGTTCGGGTAAAGTAACATGACCGTTTTATAGATCAGGTCGTTACGGACGCGGTGATACCAAACATGTGTAGGGAATTTTATTTTTTTCATTTTTTATCAGTGATAAATGTGTTTTTCGATTTTTACATTTTTTTCACTTTTATTCACTTTTTTTTGACCCAGACCCACTTGGTTCTTGAAGATCCAGTGGGACTGATGTCTGTATAATACAGTACAGTACAATATATATTGTACTGCACTGTATTTTACTTACACTGAACAGATCTATGCCTTCAGCACAGATCTGTTCAGCACCATGGACAGCAGGACGCCTGAGAGGCGTCCTGTTGCCATGGGAACCTTCCCCGTCTGCTCAGTTCTGGTCAGAACTTCGCAGACGGGGAAGGGTAAGGAGGGGATCTGTCGGGGGGCTGTCTGGGGGCTCTCTCCCTCCCCATCGGGGGGCTGCAAAGGCACAGCAGCCCCCCGATGGGAGAGGGAGGGAGCTCCCTGCGTTGTTAACCTTTTCCATACAGCGGTCCGTACGGAGCATCGCAGATGTCAGCCGTTTATACCAGGGTGCCAGCAATGTGCTGGCACCCTGGTATACCCACTGGAAACCAACGATTATACAAGGGGAGGCGGGCGGGGGATCGCGATCCCGCCTGCCGCACCGCCCGCCTCCCGCACCGCCCACACCGCCCGCAACCCTCCCCCTGCACCTCCCGCCACCATAAAATCATTCGGGGGTGCAGGGGGGGGTGAATAAAACGTTTTTTTAGGCATATAAAGTTTCTGATCCCCGCGGTCAGGACCAGAAACTGCAGAAATCGCAGCAAACCGCAGGTCTGAATTGACCTGCGGTTGGCCGCGATCGCCGACATGGGGGGGTCACGGGACCCCCCCGCGCATTTAGCCTAGGTGCCTGCTCAATGATTTGAGCAGGCACCGGGTTCCGATCACTGCCAGCCGCACGGCAGTGATCGAAAATACACAGGGCGTACATGTACGCCCTGTGTCCTTAAGTACCAGGGCACAAGGGCGCACCTGTACGCCCTATGTCCTTAAGAGGTTAAAGGGGTTGTTCCACTTAAATATTTTACAGTTTTCAAATCAGTACCTGGATCTGAATACATTTGTAATTGCATCTAAATAAAAATTTTGTATACCCACTTTTATTTTATGCATTAAAATGTATCTGTATAGCGCCACCTGCTCTTTGTTCTTTTTCTTATTTCTTTGTCCGCCTCACTGAGAAGGCTGCACATGCTCAGTTTCATCCTTCAACTGCCTTGTGAGCTGTGATAGGGAGAGTATGGACACGCCCCCTTAGCAACAGCAGAAAAGACATACTCCCTGAGCTGCTGCAGAAAAGGCACTCAGCTTGAGCTGTTAGCTTGAGATAAATCTAGTAGAGCAATGAATGGGGATATCTTTGGATCCATATGAGGTACAGGGCTGGTTCTAGCTTTGATAAAAAGAGATTAACATGTACTATATGATGTCTGACTTTCATTTTAAAATAATCATGGTATAACCCTTTTAATGAGAAAATGAAAAGAGAATTTTAAAAATGTTTGGCTGTTAGCTGGCTAATCGTAGTGGAGAGCCTCACAGCCAGGGAGAAAAAAAAAAACGTGCCTTCTCCCTCGCTGTAAGGCCTCTTTCACACGGGCGTTGCGGGAAAAGGTGCCGGTGCGTTGCGGGAACATGCACGATTTTTCCGCGCGAGTGCAAAACATTGTAATGCGTTTTGCACTCGCGTGAGAAAAATCACGCATGTTTGGTACCCAAACCCGAAATTCTTCACAGAAGTTCGGGCTTGGGATCGGTGTTCTGTAGATTGTATTATTTTCCCTTATAACATGGTTATAAGGGGAAATAATAGCATTCTGAATACAGAATACATAGTAAAATAGCGCTGGAGGGGTTAAAAAATAAAAATAAAAATTAAACTCACCTTAGTCCACTTGATCGCGCAGCCCGGCATCTCTTCTGCCTCCTTCTTTGCTGATTGCAGGAAAAGGACCTGTGGTGACGTCACTCCGGTCATCACATGGTCCATCACATGATCTTTTACCATGGTGATGGATCATGTGATGACTGGAGTGACGTCACCACAGGTCCTTTTCCTGCACACAGCTAAGATGAAGACAGAAGATATGCCGGGCTGTGCGAGCAAGTCCCCATCCCGATCGTCTCCTAGCAACCGTGCGTGAAAATCGCACCGCACCTGCACTTGCCTAACGCTCTCCACTGCGATGGACCAGCTCATAGCCAGGGAGTGTCAGAACTATTGGTTCTAAAAGAATCTGTATTATGAAGGTTTATACAGATTACAATATGGACTGGTATATGTGCTGTATGGGAGCCATCTTGTCTGGTCTTTAGAAGGGTAAGATGAGTTCAAACTTTTTGAGACCAAAAAAATCACTAACTCCGAGATTAAGGATCTGTGCAGAAATGTTTGCATAAGTATTCTCTTGAGAGAAGGGGGTTTAACACGTATCATAAAAGTCTTCATGCCTTTACAGAGACGTATCATGAAATGCTGTTTGTAGATAGGTAACCAAGTAGAAATGTGCTGAGTTTTAGTTTATTCTTAGTGAATAGAAAGAGGATCTAATATTACTATTTGTAATGTTCATATTAATCATCATGTGAATGGATTTTGTTTTTTATATGTATGATTATATGCTTTAAATAACTAGAAGTGTGGTAATTATATTATATTCATTTAGTGTTAGAATAAGGTGAATTTTCACTGTAGTTGCAGAGTGTCATAAAATGGTGTACAGTTAATTAGGCACACATTCTTAGAAGATCTCTTGAAGGGGGATTGTGGACATAGGTGTTATAAGCAAATAAGATATCTTCACAGAGACAATGAGTAAAGTGTCACATAAATTTGTTTTTATCCCACTGAATAGAGTAGGAGTTTTATGGTGTGTGTTTTAATTAAATCGGGTTAAGTCATGTATTTAGAAACTGACTGAATATCTGGAAGTTGTGTATACATAGGCGTCTTTTAAGATTATACTCAAGGTTTTGGTTAAAAATTATCTTGTTGGAGAAATTAAAAGAAAAACACAAACTTTAACATAGAACTCCAATGTCATCTATTGGTGGGGTTGAAGTAAGACATGAGTTGTGAAATAGGTGGGGGAGTAACACAAGTGATGTTGCTAGTTATTGATAAACCCGGTCAAGCCCATTTCTAATTGGGATAAAAAGGCAGCATGAGCTGATAGAAGGGATCATCATCATCACTTGATCCTCATCATGATCATCATCACTTGATCAATCCATCCAAAGAACAACTCACCACAGCAAGGAGAATAAGAGAGAAGGGCATAGGACCTGACTATATTACATTACTGAACCTTGACCCTGATTTCTTCCAGGCCGATTCTGTGGTATAATACAGTCCACTGACCACTTGAAAAATGGCAAAAAAATCATATTTAGCATGGCTGGATCTTAACAAGGTTCCAAGTAGAGCTTCAACATGCAACAAGAAGAAATGGGAGTGAGACAAAACATTTTTTGAGCATTCAATTTAATGAAAACAACAAATAAACTGAAACAGGCTGTTTTTCAGCTGATCAAAAGTTTAGGACCACACCTCCAAAAAAAAACTTAACCCCCCCCCCAAAACAGAAATTCAACTTCCAAACATGAACTCAGTAATGAATAGCTCCGCCGTTATTGTTTATCACTTGATGCAAGTCTTTCGGTCGAGGATCGTCCAGTGTCTTGACGGACAGCCAATTGGATCCTCCGGCTCAGTGCTCATGAAATTTTTTGGGGTCTTCCACTTGACTTTTTTGTTCCATAACCCTCAGGATCATTTAAGAAATTCCAAATGACTGTCTTACTGCGTCCCACCTCAGCAGCGATGGCGCGCTGTGAGAGACCCTGCTTATGCAGTTCAACAACCCGACCACGTTAAAAAATTTAGAGTTTTTTTGCCTTTGCCATCACAACGTGTGACTACCTGACAGAAAATGGCAATGAATCCACATCTTTGCACAGATTTGGCCTTTTAAAGGCATGTGGTCCTAAAATTTTGATCAGCTGAAAAACAGCCTGTTTCAGTTTATTCCTTGTTTTCATTAAATTGAATGCTCAAAAAATGTTTTGTCTCACTCCCATTTCTTCTTGTTGCATGTTGAAGCTCTACTTGGAACCTTGTTAAAATCCAGCCATGCTAAATATGATTTTTTTGCCATTTTTCAAGTGGTCTTAAACTTTTTATCAGGACTGTATAAAGTTCTATTTGCATTTTAAGAAATTAGTTAATTATATCCATATATATATATATATATATATATATATATATATAATCAATCATATCCTGTGTCCTGTGTGTAGGATCTAGACTGAATTGGGGTGATTGTACCTGCAGTATCAATGAAACCCTCTTTAGTCTAGGGAGATAGATATATACTGTTGATATATATTTACATATCACTATATCATATCCAAATAACTGATTTCAGTTCTAGTCATTTATATGGTTGAATATATACAGTACAGACCAAAAGTTTGGACACACCTTGTCATTCAAAGAGTTTTCTTTATTTTCATGACTATGAAAATTGTAGATTCACACTGAAGGCATCAGAACTATGAATTAACACATGTGGAATTATATACATAACAAACAAGTGTGAAACAACTGAAAATATGTCATATTCTAGGTTCTTCAAAGTAGCCACTTTTTGCTTTGATTACTGCTTTGCACACTCTTGGCATTCTCTTGATGAGCTTCAAGAGGTAGTCCCCTGAAATGGTTTTCACTTCACAGGTGTGCCCTGTCAGGTTTAATAAGTGGGATTTCTTGCCTTATAAATAGGGTTGGGACCATCAGTTGCGTTGAGGAAAAGTCAGGTGGATACACAGCTGATAGTCCTACTGAATAGACTGTTAGAATTTGTATTATGGCAAGAAAAAAGCAGCTAAGTAAAGAAAAACGAGTGGCCATCATTACTTTAAGAAATGAAGGTCAGTCAGTCAGCCGAAAAATTGGGAAAACTTTGAAAGTAAGGGCTATTTGACCATGAAGGAGAGTGATGGGGTGCTGCGCCAGATGACCTGGCCTCCACAGTCACCGTACCTGAACCCAATCGAGATGGTTTGGGGTGAGCTGGACCGCAGAGTAAAGGCAAAAGGGCCAACAAGTGCTAAGCATCTCTGGGAACTCCTTCAAGACTGTTGGAAGACCATTTCAGGGGACTACCTCTTGAAGCTCATCAAGAGAATGCCAAGAGTGTGCAAAGCAGTAAACAAAGCAAAAGGTGGCTACTTTGAAGAACCTAGAATATGACATATTTTCAGTTGTTTCACACTTGTTTGTTATGTATATAATTCCACATGTGTTAATTCATAGTTTTGATGCCTTCATAGTCATGAAAATAAAGAAAACTCTTTGAATGAGAAGGTGTGTCCAAACTTTTGGTCTGTACTGTATATGGAAATTAAATATGGTTAAAACCTAACTCAGTTTTAATCTAAAACATCTGTCGGCTAGGAGAAATCAGGTGTGATTTATTTATTTATTTTATATTTGTTTCCAGTTATTACTCCGATATCCGATTCATGTATGTATTATCTTTATATTCTTTAGCTTATTGCGTTTTTCTTAATTGCATATCATTGTTTATTACCATTTTATTGTCACTGATTTAATATTTTATTCTATTTGCACTGAATTATTATTAATAAATATCTATATTTTGCATACCTGTTTCCTTTTGTCTTCAACTCAGCGCAGATAAAAGGGCTCTACTTAGCTCTTGTTTTGTTTATGAAAATAAGTAGGAATCTCCTTGATTATAGATCCTGACTTGTTTACATAAATAAAAGACTGTTTTTCAGAAGCAGTATAAATATTCTGACATATTTTGGAAGCACTGCTGAGATTTGACGTACGTTGATGCAAAGGTTGTTGTGCAAAATATATATTTTGATAAGTTATTTATTAATTGGAGTGTATTGGTAGTGCAAATTGAAAATGTTGGGAGACAACAGTGAGGCTAGCCAAGTCATTCAGGCTAGTGTAGAAGTTTAGACTGATATGCATAGTAGAGAAACTCAAGAATTAGTAAAATATCATGTAATGTTGTTTCTAGATAGATTGGATATAAAGGAGGATATGAGGGACTGGGCAATTGGTCTGGAGAGGAAAGCTGCAGAATATGTAAATGATGTTTGGTCTAAGGAATCCAGGTTTGCTGATTATCTCTGTCGCATTGCTCAAGCTAAACACAAGAAAGAAAAGGATCTATTGGTTTTTGTATCTGATCTGTGAGTTGGCAAAATAATTAGAGAAGGCAAAACATAAGAATGGTCAACAGGCTGATAGAGTTGATAAATTACAAAAAATGATAGATGAGATGGATAATCAACATAAAGAGATGATCAAAACTCTTGAATGGAAATTAGGTCAAGTCTGTAGTGAACTGTCAGAATGTCAAAAGTCTAACGATTTAGAAAAAGAATGTGAGAGGTTATTTAATAAAAATAACAGAATGCAAAAAGACAGATTGCCAGGATCCAGAATATCTGCGATCCAGACAGAAACAATATGTCAGTAGAGTAAAGGTTAAACCTTCAGTGTGAAGGTCAGAGGCAGAATGTGATGATAGTAGCCCCTCTGAAGAAGAACAAATCTTTATAAAGGAACATTCTCTTCATTGATTAAAACCCATCTCTCCTCCTAAGTTCCCCAAAAGGTTGTCCCATGAGAGTGATAGGAAGATCTATCAACCTATGGTTGATACGACCAAAGCGATAACATTTTTAAAAGAGACGGTGGGGATGTTTACTAAGAACGGATTGTTTTCTATAATTAATCATATAGAAACCTATGAAGAGGCGATAAACACCCTACATTTAGAACATGATAAACAGAAAAATGCCCTCCTTTCCAAAGATACCAGAGAGGTTATTACAGGAAATTCGAACATGGGCAGGAAAGGGTTCAAAATGGTTCTGAGTCAGATGGTTCTGGTAAATCTCAATCAACTAAATTCCAAAATCAACCTCCAAAAGGTTATGGGAACAATAGAGGTAATTTATATCATCGAATGAATTGAATCCAGAGCCAGTTTAGATTAATGATGCAACGGATGGAAGAATTATCCAAAGATATCACTGCTAACCCCAAAAATCCTTTTCTACTCCTGTAGGAAGCCCTCCCCAATTATAAATGGGGGGAAGCAGGTAAGAGGGTGAAATACTGCAAAAGCTGGTGATTCTGTGTTATGTAAAAATGAGCAAAATAACACAAATGTTAGTATCCCTGAAAATAATTTAACCCTTCTAATGTCAAATAGCAAGGGGGGAGGGGTGACATGTTTGTGATTTAATTTTTCAGCCCACAGAATCTTCAGCTACGCAAAGGATGACATGCAATCTTGTTGGTAAAGAGAAGGAAGGGGGTCAAGGGTAAGAATGCCTGCAGAGCAGGAAAACAATTTCACGTGTCATTCAAAATATTTGTGTTCATTACAGGAAATAGAACAACAATATTTTATTAAGGTGGAATTGCTTGAAAATTTCCCCCAAATACTGGCTTTAATGGACACAGGTAGCCAAGCAATCGTATTATCTCAAAAGTATTTTCAACAATTACAGGATGTATCTTTTGAAAGGTAGAAGTTAAAAAGTTTTAATGCTAATCTTGTAAGTGTTTCAGGTACCGCCCTCAAGGTTTTGGGTAAGGCGTGGCTGGATTTCAAAGTGGGAAAATAAAGTAATCAGCCATCCCACATTGATAGTGGATATGCCCTCTGATCGCTTAATTATTGGCATTGATTTCCTTAAAAGATTAAATCCCATTGTGGATTTTATTAATAAGGTTATATGGTCCCAGGTGAGAAAGCCCATTAATTATGAACATTCCCAATCCTATCACAATCGGCGTAACTGCTATGTGATAGAGGAAAGGTTGGATTCTATTGAGATCCATTTCAGGAATAGCCAGTGTCCCGATGTATCTTTCTTACAAGCAACCTCAACCTCCACTTTAGGTGGACAGGAGGATAACACCATATGTGTATCTCCTGAAAGAGTTAGAGACGTTTGCTTGGAAGGTGATGTTCTCACAATTCACCTACATCCAGAATCTACTGACCGTACTGGGTTCAGTGATCATGAACAATTCTTAGCAGGGATTGAAAAGGTGGATGATAATGTATTTTTCCCCATACGGGTTAATGATCTGTGAAGAGCTAAAAGGACTAAACTGAATTTACGCCAAGAGAACAGTTATATTAGTAGGAACCTACTAAAACAATTGGCCAATCCTAAGATAATCAGGTATCCCAATCCTTCGGATCACTGGGTCCATGAATTGGATGATGACTCTAAAGTATGTTGTCCATTTCTATTGCAGGTAAATCAGCCACTCATTTATTTCTGGTACTCAATGAGCCACGATATCAAATGTATATTGGCAATGATATATTTCATTGTTTTGCCATACATATGGATATAGTGAAGTCCACATTGTGGACTAGATTAAAAGGAAATCCTGATAATTTTATGGATGAACATGAAGCCCTCAAATCATCCCAGATACTGCCATATGCAGTCAGTATATTAATACCAGAAGATTCAGTATATTGGGCAGACTAGATGGGCCAAATGGTTCTTATCTGCCGACACATTCTATGTTTCTATGTTTCTAAGATGTTAGTATCCCTACAGGTACTAGTTATTTCTTGTTACCCATTCAGGTATCAAAAGGCCAGAAGTTAAAAAATTCTGATGCATTCAAATGCCTAACCAACAGAATGAAAAATTAGGACTTTCAGTAAATCCTACGCCTATGGTGAATTTACAACCCTGTAAAACCCAAATACAGTTGCAAGAAAAAGTATGTGAATCCTTTGGAATGATATGTATTTCTGCACAAATTGGTCATAAAATGTGATCTTCATCTAAGTCACAACAATAGACAATCACAGTCTGCTTAAACTAATAACACACAAAGAATTAAATGTTACCATGTTTTTATTGTACACACCATGTAAACATTCACAGTGCAGGTGGAAAAAGTATGTGAACCCCTAGACTAATGACATCTCCAAGAGCTAATTGGAGTGAGGTGTCAGCCAACTGGAGTCCAATCAATGAGATGAGATTGGAGGTGTTGGTTACAGTTGCCCTGCCCTATAAAAAACACACACCATTTCTGGGTTTGCTTTTCACAAGAAGCATTGTCTGATGTGAATGATGCCTCGCACAAAAGAGCTCTCAGAAGACCTAAGATTAAGAAGTGTTGACTTGCATAAAGCTGGGAAGGGTTATAAAAGTATCTCCAAAAGCTTTGCTGTTCATCAGTCCACGGTAAGACAAATTGTCTATAAATGGAGAAAGTTCAGCACTGCTGCTACTCTCCCTAGGAGTGGCCATCCTGTAAAGATGACTGCAAGAGCACAGCGCAGACTGCTCCATGAGGTGAAGAAGAATCCTAGAGTGTCAGCTAAAGACTTACAAAAGTCTCTGGCATATGTTAACATCCCTGTTTTGGAAGCCACTGCTTTCCAAAAAAAACATTGCTGCACGTTTACAGTTTGCACAAGAGCACCTGGATGTTCCACAGCAGTACTGGCAAAATATTCTGTGGACAGATGAAACCAAAGTTGAGTTGTTTGGAAGAAACACACAACACTATGTGTGGAGAAAAGAGGCACAGCACACCAACATCAAAACCTCATCCCAACTGTGAAGTATGGTGGTGGGCGCATCATGGTTTGGGGCTGCTTTGCTGCATCAGGGCCTGGACGGATTGCTATCATCAAAGGAAAAATGAATTCCCGCGTTTATCAAGACATTTTGCAGGAGAACTTAAGGCCATCTGTCCACCAGCTGAAGCTCAACAGAAGATGGGTGTTGCAAGAGGACAACGACCCAAAGCATAGAAGTAAATCAACAACAGAATGGCTTAAACAGAAGAAAATACGCCTTCTGGAGTGGCCCAGTCAGAGTCCTGACCTCAACCCGATTGAGATGCTGTGGCATGACCTCAAGAAAGCGATTCACACCAGACATCCCAAGAATATTGCTGAACTGAAACAGTTCTGTAAAGAGGAATGGTCAAGAATTACTCCTGACCGTTGCGCACGTCTGATCTGCAACTACAGGAAACGTTTGGTTGAAGTTATTGCTGCCAAAGGATGTTCAACCAGTTATTAAATCCAAGGGTTCACATACTTTTTCCACCTGCACTGTGAATGTTTACATGGTGTTTTCAATAAAAACATGGTAACATTTAATTCTTTGTGTGTTATTAGTTTAAGCAGACTGTGATTGTCTATTGTTGTGACTTAGATGAAGATCAGATCACATTTTATGACCAATTTGTGCAGAAATCCATATCATTCCAAAGGGTTCACATACTTTTTCTTTAACTGTAATTGTTAATAATGGTATGCCAACCGAGGTCCAATTGTCTAAAGACACCATAATTGGTATGGCTTTAGATTCAAATTATTATACATTTGGGTTTCAAAATGTAATTATTGGTCTAATAACTGAATCATATCTCACCGAGGAGCAAATGGTTGAGCAAACATTCTATTCTTCTCCTGAAGGATTGTTCACCATTAGTTCAGTTTATCCTTTTAATCCTAAAGAAGGTACCTGCAAGGTGGAGGAATCCTCCCTCACCTTTGATCATACCCTTAATGATCAGGAAACCGAGGAATATCGTGAGTTTGCCAAAAAGGTTGGTAAGTCAAACCATGACCTCACTGACAGTCTTGAGGAAGCCTATGAGATAGGTCAACCTGAAGTTTTTCCAGGGTTCTTGGAGATGATTCAGCAGCAAATATCCTTAGCGGATGGATGCTCCAATGACCTAGAGCACCAACAATTACAAGAAGTTCTTAGAATTCAAGGATTTCTTTGCTAAAGATTCCTATGATTGTGGTCTAACAGACATACACGTAGCCAGAATTCAGACTGATCCAATGGCTCCTCCCATTTATATCAAGCAATATCGTCTTCCACTAGTATGTTATGATTCGCTAGCAGAAATAATAATGAATCTCAAGGAAAGGGGCATTATAAGACCGGTGGTATTCTTAAACCGAATGGTCAGTGGCGTCTATGTGCTGATCTTAGACAGCTCAATAAACGTGTACAGTATTTATGTCCGGCTGCAGAGAAGAGTGGCAGAAAATCTCCAAATCCAGGTGTGAAAACCATATGGCATCATACCCAAGAAGACTGAAGGTTTTAATCACTGCCAAAGGTGCTTCAACTAAGTACTGAGTAAAGGGTCTGAATACTTATGTCAATGCAAAATTTTAGTTTTTCCTTTTCAATAAATTAGCAAAGATTTCGAACATTCTGTTTTCACTTTCAGTATGAGGTACTGAGAGCAGAATGATAGGGGAAAACTTGTTTTTCCTTTTTATTTTAACACAAGGCCACAACATAACAAAATGTGAAAAAAGATGAAAGGGCATGAAGACTTTCTGAACAAACTGTTACACATAAATATGTATCTTAAAGTGATTAAAGTTACAAATTGTGTCTCTGTTTACTGTAATATGTCATCTGTGCAGGTTTTCTAACATTAATATTAAAGTGCTGCAGATTTCCATATTACACATCTTTATTACATTATAATGTTCTGTGGCCTGAAATGAATGGTTTCAGTAACAGAATATTTTAAGAGCTTTGTAAAAATTTCAAGTTTAAAGATGCTGTACTATGACCACATATGGGGTGTTTCTGTAAACCGCAGAATCAGGGTAATAAATATTGAGTTTTGTTTGGCTCTTAACCCTCGACGTCTTAAAGGAAAAAATGGATTAAAATGGAAAATCTGCCGAAAAACTGAAATTTAGACATTTCATCTCCATTTTCCTCTAATTCTTGTGGAATACCTAAAGGGTTAACAAAGTTTGTAAAATCAGTTTTGAGTAACTTGAGGGGTGTAGTTTCTAAAATGGGGTGATTTATCTGGGTTTCTACTATGTAAGCCCCACAAAGTGACTTCAGACCTGAACTGGTCCTTAAAAATATAACAAAATAATAGCAAAGACAGGTGCACTCTGCAGTCTTACTAAACCCTCAAACTGATTTTAAAATGGAGAGATTAGTCAACATGTCCTACAGTGTAGAACATGTCTAAGCCCGGGCACCACACCAAGGTTTCTCAAGTAGCCCGGGACCTAACACTCTCCTAACTGAGCCGTATGGGCAATACCAGGAGCCAGTGGGCAAATTACAGGAGCATGAGGCTGACTCACAAACAACTCACCAGTTACCTCCAGCATGTAACCATGCTTGCAGTGGGAGGAGGGAGGAGTCTGCGAGTCCCACTCAAGACTGGCTGATATGTCCCAGGCCTCACAGGTGCACCTAAATGTGGCCTGTAGATGGAAAACAGGCACATTTAAATTGGAGTTTATACACCTCCAGGAATCTCTATATATACAAACTGAAAAGACTAGCGTGGTATTAGCAGGAGGGGCTCAAACCCACATGCAGTCGTGCATATATATAGGGGAGCAAATCCTGCACTTGTGGCCCGTTGCTAATGGCGATCCCCAGCAAAAATGCATACGTTGGAGGATGCCCGCAGCGAACCACAAGTACCACAATAGACATCCTACACAAGGTAGCAATTGTGTGGATGTCATAATCAATATAACAATATAACAAAATAATAGCAAAGACAGGTGCACTCTGCAGTCTTACTAAACCCTCAAACTGATTTTAAAATTGAGAGATTAGTCAACATGTCCTACGGTGTAGAACATGTCTAAGCCCGGGCACCACGCCAAGGTTTCTCAAGTAGCCCGGGACCTAACACTCTCCTAACTGAGCCGTATGGGCAATACCAGGAGCCAGTGGGCAAATTACAGGAGCATGAGGCCGACTCACAAACAACTCACCAGTTACCTCCAGCATGTAACCATGCTTGCAGTGGGAGGAAGGCGGAGTCTGCGAGTCCCACTCAAGACTGGCTGATATGTCCCAGGCCTCACAGGTGCACCTAAATGTGGCCTGTAGATGGAAAACAGGCACATTTAAATTGGAGTTTATACACCTCCAGGAATCTCTATATATACAAACTGAAAAGACTAGCGTGGTATTAGCAGGAGGGGCTCAAACCCACATGCAGTCGTGCATATATATAGGGGAGCAAATCCTGCACTTGTGGCCCGTTGCTAATGGCGATCCCCAGCAAAAATGCATACGGTGGAGGATGCCCGCAGCGAACCACAAGTACCACAATAGACATCCTACACAAGGTATCAATTGTGTGGATGTCATAATCAATATAACAAAATAACAAAATAATAGCAAAGACAGGTGCACTCTGCAGTCTTACTAAACCCTCAAACTGATTTTAAAATTGAGAGATTAGTCAACATGTCCTACAGTGTAGAACATGTCTAAGCCCGGGCACCACACCAAGGTTTCTCAAGTAGCCCGGGACCTAACACTCTCCTAACTGAGCCGTATGGGCAATACCAGGAGCCAGTGGGCAAATTACAGGAGCATGAGGCCGACTCACAAACAACTCACCAGTTACCTCCAGCATGTAACCATGCTTGCAGTGGGAGGAGGGAGGAGTCTGCGAGTCCCACTCAAGACTGGCTGATATGTCCCAGGCCTCACAGGTGCACCTAAATGTGGCCTGTAGATGGAAAACAGGCACATTTAAATTGGAGTTTATACACCTCCAGGAATCTCTATATATACAAACTGAAAAGACTAGCGTGGTATTAGCACTTGTGGCCCGTTGCTAATGGCGATCCCCAGCAAAAATGCATACGGTGGAGGATTCCTGCAGCGAACCACAAGTACCACAATAGACATCCTACACAAGGTAGCAATTGTGTGGATGTCATAATGGATGTCAAAGTGGGTTTTGGAAATTTTCTTAAAAATTTTCAGAATTGCTTCTAAAATTCTAAGCCTTCTAATGTCCTAAAAAAATAAGGCCTCATGCACACGACCGTATGTGTTTTGCGGTCCGGTAAAAAAACTGATGACGCTCCGTATGGCATCCATTTTTTTTTTGCGGATCCGTTTTTTTTGCGGATCCATTGTTATAATGCCTATCCTTGTCCGCAAACTCGAAAAAAATAGGACATGCACTATTTTTTTGCGGAGCAACGGAACGGACATGCTGATGTGGACAGCACTGTCCTTGTTTTTTGCGGACCCATTAAAATGAATAGGTCCGCAAGCTCATCAAGAGAATGCCAAGAGTGTGCAAAGCAGTAATCAAAGCAAAAGGAGGCTACTTTGATGAACCTAGAATATGACATATTTTCAGTTGTTTCAAACTTGTTTGTTATGTACCGTATTTTTCGCTTTATAAGACGCACCTGATGATAAGACGCACCTAGATTTTTGAGGAGGAAAATAAGAAAAAAAATATTTGAACCACAAGCTGTGCTTTTGCTGGGTTTTGAACTAATGGTGGTCTGTGCATGACGCACTGTTATGGGGGGACCTGTGGATGACGCACTGTTATGGGGGGACCTGTGGATGACGCACTGTTATGGGGGACCTGTGGATGACACTGTTATGGGGGGACCTGTGGATGACACTGTTATGGGGGGACCTGTGGATGACGCAGTTATGGGGGGACCTGTGGATGACGCATTGTTATGAGGGGGATGTGTGGATGATACACTACTATGGGGTATGTAGCATCACATATAGCATCTTATGTAATGGGGGTCACTATTCACACAGGGACAATATACTGTGACACATATGATACTGTGACCAGCATAAGATCATCTTATACTGGTCACAGTATCATATGTGTCACAGTATATTGTCCCTGTGCGAATAGTGACCCCCCATTACACCTCAGGGCACACAGTAGACTTTATATGTAAAATCTTTTAAATGCTCTGCTTTCTTCTAGACCAGTACTCACTATAAAAGCAGCACGTGACGTCACTCACTCACTCAGTCACGCTCCTGCCAGCTTCATTAATGAAGTGGGAGGAGCATGACAGAGTGAGTGACGTCACGCGCCGGCTAGACCGCTGCTTTCATAGTGAGTACTGGTATAGAAGAAAGCAGATTGTAATGAAGCAGTTTTCATATGTAAAGTCTATAATCTTCAAGCAGTATCTCTGCTTTTAACTAGGGCAATCCTCTGTAGTGCAACTCACTATGAAAGTGGCAGGCAGGGCGGCAGCGTAACCTCGCGATACTCACTCATTCACGCTCCTCCCACTTCATTCATGAAGGAAGTGGGAGGAGCGTGAATGAGTGAGCATCGCAAGGTTACGCTGCCGCTCTGCCTGCCGCTTTCATAGTGAGTTGCACTACAGAGGATTGCCCTAGTTAAAAGCAGAGATACTGCTTGAAGATTATAGACTGTACATGTGATAATTGCCGTGAGCGGGGTTCGATGTATTACAGTACAGTGACTGCATCGGGCCCCGCCGCGAGTGTTGCCAGCCTCCGTCCCCTCCTCCCACCCCTCTGATACATCGCGGCTTGCGATGTATCAGCGTCACCAAAGTAAACATGGCAGTGTTCGCTTTATAAGACGCACTGCCATTTCCCCCCCACTTTTGGGGGGGAAAAAGTGCGTCTTATAAAGCGAAAAATACGGTATATAATTCCACATGTGTTAATGTAGTGTCCCACTAGGTTAAGGTGGGCACTGCACAAAAGGGGTTAATGTGTTGTTATTACCTGTAATGTTATATGTATGCATTTCCCTGTGTTAGCTGGGTGTCAGGCCTGTCAGGGTGTAGTTTAGCCTCCCAGACGTTAGAGGGAGATAGAGAGCCCTAGATATATATAGGAAGGCCCAGACAGGGGAGGGTTAGTTCATTCCAGGGGACTAGAGGAGTTACTTCGTCCACCTGAAGCTCCTGAGGCTAGGATTAGCTCAGTCGAGACACCCCAGTTGCAGGACAGCACCTCCTGGGAGAAACCTGCAGCTTCCCAACCAAGCAAGGATAATACAAGTCAGATAAGTACCCTGATGGGCAGAGGTTCTATAAAGTACAGCAAGCGCCAATACTGGAGAGAGGATTTATATACCAAGGATTAAAGCCAGCATTTAGGCATCCGGGCCTTGGGATCCAGCCAGCTAGAATAGCTGAAGGGGATAGAGCAGCATTGCACTGCAAAGCATTAACCGTTGTGCCCTCCAAGTATCTTGCATGATTAATACCTGCCATTATTCAAAGTCTACCTGCTTGTGAAGTATTGTTCAAGGGACTGCATTATCATCACAATCACCTGTAACTGTATGTACAAAGTTGGACTGTGTTCACCAAGTAAAGCAACGTTTGGTTTATCCACTGAGTACTCAGTTATTCCTCCTATAAATCGGTGTGCAATCGTTACAGGCACTGGCGTCACGAATCCAACAGGGACCTTGCCCCAGGCACTAAAAATACCTGTAACACCCAGGGCACCTCATCCACCATCAGGCCTGGTCCCTATATACAGAGTGTGCCCCAGAGGAACTGTGTCTACCTCTCCTTCACTGCCGCATGCCTGCCCAGGGTTCTCCAATACAGTGAGCAACCCTCGCTTGCCTATAACCGTGACCTCGCTTCGCTATACCCTGCAGGTCTGGCGTGCTGCATAAATTGGCGTCACGAACAGGATTTACGGAACATTCCTGCGCCATTGCGGATATAAAACTGTGTGCTAAAAAGTGCCTTAAAGTGACCAAGCCCTATTGTTTTATTCAAAATTATTGGGCCAAAGAACTGTCATCATTAGCGGTGTGAAGATAGTGTGTTCTGGACTGTTTGCTGCTTATTTGAGCCACCGCTTGCTGTCAGTGAATAGACAGCCATTTTGCCACTTAAACCTGAGGTGGATTACAAGTGCGCCCGGTGAACTGTTTGGCGCGAAAAAGAGGACTTTGGCGCGAAAAGAACCAGGCGGAGTCATCACCCAGCCGGCGAGGAGGAAGAACGCCGCCCTGTCTGGAGAAAAAGGTGCCGCCTACCTGAGTACCGGAGCTACGAGAGGCCGCGCCCACCTGCTGACGCTGTACGCAGGACGTCCGACGCCCGTAGCCACGCATCTCGGGAGACTTGGAGCGAGCACCACCGGAGTGAGTACCAACTTAAAACTGTTGCCGGCTCTGCTATTTACCTTACCGGAACGTTCCCGACCCCTGCCAGGGCACCGGAGGGAGCCCCGTTAGCGACAGAAGACTTTTCTGTGAAAAAAAAAAAAGTTATTATCATTGCCGCTCCGGTCCGCTCTGCTACATTTAAAGGGCCATACTCACCTAGCAACGCCATGTCCACACCTGAGGAAATCGGACAGGTGGCCCCAGTCGCGCCTTCTGGAATACCCCCAGCCGACCCTAGGGCCCCTGCCGCTGCGGCACCGCCAAGCATGATGCCGCTAACTATGCCGTACTATTTTGGGGCCCCCTGGTTCCCACGTTATTCAGGGGAAGCCCATAAGTTAAAGGACTTTAGGGAACAGATACTGGCCTTGTTCCGGCTTTACCCCATAAATGCCGAACAGCAAATGGAGATCCTCCTAGCTCAGTTGGAAGGGGCCGCCCGCAGGGAAGTCATGTCGTGGCCCCGCTCTGAGAAAAGTAGCCTGGAACAGATCTTTGATCGATTGGGCACCACGTTTGAGGCCAGAACGGTGTCAGAAGTTAAAATGCGTTTCTTCAGCAGAAAGCAGCAACCTGGGGAGTCGCTCCGTGATTTTGCCCTGTCCTTACAAGAGACACTGAGAGCTGTAGTCCAAGTGGATCCTAAAGAAGCTGAGGACCAGGACCGGACTCTTAGAGAGCAATTCATTGCAGGCGTAAGTAATGAGCATTTAAAGGGCCAGCTACGCATGTTGTCAGCTCAACACCCCCACTGTGCATTTCTGGACTTTAAAGAATTGGCCTTTAGTATATTGGGCCAGAACCCTGCTCCAGGGCCGGCAGCCTCCTATGAACCCCAGGCTTGCCAACCAAAGACTGTTAATGTGGGACCTGCAGGAGTCAGTCAGGCGACCCAAGCTCCAGTTACAGACGTAGTGGCAGCCCTCATGGAGCAAGTGAACCACCTTACTCTAAGTCTAGAGAAGGTGTGCAAAAAGATAGAGGAATGGGAGAGACCATTATTACTAGAAGATGAAAGTCCTCTTCCTCCAAGGCTCCCACCTGCATATGGAGACGTATACCCAAAAGAGCCTGATGGGCGACCGAGGTACCGGCCCAGAAGTAGAAAACAGCCTGTCTGCCACCACTGCAAGAAATATGGACATACTGAATCAATGTGCTGGCAGTTAAACGGGCAACCCCTGAGGCAGAGGACCGCCCCTCGGGAGGTAGAACAGTAGGTCCAAAGGATCCAAGCTGGATGCCTAAGTATGTAGGATCCCGTCCAAAAATTAATATATGCATCAACGGGATACCCTTTGAAGACCTCTTGGACACTGGGTCACAGGTCACCACCATTCAACGGCCTGCCTTTGACAAGTTCTGGGATCCAAGTCTTCTCACCCAGCCACCAGAGTCCTGGCTAGATATCATTGCCAGCAACGGTAAGCCAGTGAAAGTGCATGGGTATTGGGAACCTACCCTTCAAGTGGGAGAAGCCACCCTGCCACAGCAAGGCGTGATTGTGGTACAAGCAGGAGATAAAGGAGGACACCCTGTGATCTTAGGGACTAACGTTCTGAAAAATTGTTACTCTGAAGTGCTTGACGCCTTAAATCAAACTATATCTTCAGCCTCACCTGCTTCCAGAAGAGTTATCCAAAAGACTATTAGTGTGCTGAGTGCTCAACAAAAGTTTGCCAACAAGAAAGGAGAAATTTGCACTGTCCGGATCCGGGATAACCGGCCGGTAATTCTGCCTCCAAATTCCCAGATCATCCTGTGGTGCCGTGCGGTGTTAGGGATCCAGGGCCAGGACTATCAAGCCCTAGTGGAACCTATTCCCTTTGAAGATCATCCCTTCGTACGGCCAGCCAAGAGCATGGTGACTGTGTCTCAAGGTAAAGTGCCTGTCCGTTTAATTAACTTTGGTGATCATCCCGTTACTCTCCTTAAACACTGCCCCGTTGCTCAGCTTTTTCAAGTGTCTTTCCAGGATGTGATCCGTCTGCCTGCCACGGAGGCGTTCCAGACCACACAGAGCAGCAGCACCCCTACAACATCCTGGTGGGAAGAATTACATGTGGGGAACGAATCCACCCCAAAAGAGCAAATAGAGGGAGTCCTGAAGCTGGTGAAGGAGCACCACCAGGCTTTCAGCAAGCACTCCACGGACTACGGAGAGGTCAGTGTAATCAAACACACCATACCCACTGGCTCTCATCCTCCTATTAAGGAGAGGCACAGACCCATAGCACCTACTACCTATCAGTCTGTGAAAGAAATGATAAAAGAGATGAAAGACTCTAATATAATTCGGGACAGCCATAGTCCCTGGGCTGCGCCCCTAGTTCTTGTCCGAAAAAAAGATGGCAGCATAAGGTTCTGCGTGGATTACAGGAAAATTAATCAAATCACCCACAAAGATGCATATCCATTGCCACGCATTGAGGAGTCCTTGACTGCTCTGGGGTCATCAGCCTATTTCTCTACCTTGGACTTAACCAGTGGGTACTGGCAAGTACCCATGGCCCCAGAAGATCGAGAAAAGACTGCTTTCACTACCCCTATGGGCCTGTTTGAATTCAATTATATGCCGTTTGGACTGTGTAACGCTCCAGGAACATTCCAGCGGCTGATGGAACGTTGTTTAGGCCATAGGAATTTTGAGACTGTACTCTTATATCTGGATGACGTCATTGTATATTCCAAGACGTATGAGGACCATTTAAAGCACCTGGGTGAGGTGTTTCAAGTTCTTGCTAAATATGGCCTCAAGATCAAACCATCCAAGTGCCACCTGCTGAAACGAGCGGTCAAATACCTTGGGCACGTTGTCAGTGCCGATGGAATACAGCCTGATCCTGATAAACTGGCTGCTGTCCGAAACTGGCCTACTCCAACGACCGTGAAAGAGGTGAGAAGCTTTCTCAGTTTTGCAGGGTACTACAGGCGTTTCATCCCGCACTTCGCACAAATTGCGGATCCCATCCAGGAACTGTTGAGGGGGCATCCAAAGAAGAGCCCGAAAACCCCTATTCCTGTGGAATGGAACCAAGAACGGGAAATTGCCTTTCAAATCCTAAAGAAGAAGTTGACGGAACCCCCTGTTCTGGGTTACCCAGATTATCAGAAGCCGTTCCTCCTCTACACGGATGCCAGTAAAAGAGGCCTGGGGGCCGTGTTGGCTCAAGTGCAAGACAACAAAGAAAGGGTAATTGCCTACGCCAGCAGATCCCTGAAGGGAGCTGAAAAGAATGATCAGAATTACAGTTCTTTCAAGCTGGAGTTTCTTGCCTTAGTGTGGGCTGTGACTGAAAAGTTCAAAGACTATCTCGCTGCCACACCGTTTGTTGCCTTCACGGACAATAATCCCCTGGCGCATCTGAACACGGCCAAGTTAGGGGCACTGGAGCAAAGATGGGCCTCCCGCCTTGCCAACTATGACTTTACTGTGAAGTACCGGGCAGGCCGCTCCAATGATAATGCTGATGCCCTGTCGCGGCTTCCCACTACAGAGGCCCCAGATGATCTAAAAGATGCCTGGGAAGAAGTGGAGATGCCTGCGTTCTACAATAGGTTCGCCCAGCAGGATAATATCCGTACTGAAAATCTCCCTGCTGCTGATCTTCCCTCCTCAGATGATCCTGAGTCCGGAGGCGATCAAGAAAGATGGATTAAGCTCCAGTCCGAAAGTAGAGTCCTGGGTGAACTGCTAGACTTCCTTAACAGTGGGAAAATCCCTGAGAGAATCCGGAGGAAGAGTGCAGACCCAGAACTAGTAAGACTGTGGAGACATCGCCACCAACTATTCCTTCAAAGAGGCCTGTTGCTCAGAAGGAGTCTGGATCCAGTGTCCTGTGATAGAGTCTACCAGATTCTCCTGCCACGTCGGGATGCCAGCCTGGTACTGGACATGTACCACAACCAGTCCGGACACTTCGGGGCGCAAAAAACTGAGGCCACTATACAGAGGAGATTCTATTGGATTGGGATGAGAGAAGATATCGAGAAATGGTGCCGAGAATGCACTGCCTGTGCTGTGGGGCGGACTGAACGCCATGACCAGAGGGCGCCTCTCCATCCTATTGTAAGTACAGCTCCTTTAGAACTTGTCGCGATTGATCATGTGAAGTTGGAGCCGAGTCGCTCTGGGTATACATATGCCATGACTATAATTGACCACTACACCAAGTTTGTCGTAGCAGTGCCTGTGAAAGACCTGACAGCCAAGACTACAGCGGAGGCGTTCTGGAAACATTTCCTTCTGCCCTACGGCTGTCCAGAAAGGATCCTCACCGATCAAGGGTCTGCGTTTGAGTCACAGCTGTTCCATGAGATGTGCCTGCTGCACAACTGCCAGAAAGTCCGGACCACGCCTATCATCCGCAAGGTAACGGACTCTGTGAAAAGATGAATAAGACTCTCATTGAAATGCTGAGAGCAGTACCCCTTGATACGAGGGGTGATTGGCCTACTCTGTTGCCACAACTGATGTACACTTATAACAACACCATCCATTGTTCCACCGGTTACACCCCGTTCTACCTGATGTTTGGGCGACAAGGGAGATTACCTGCGGATCACTCCCTGGGGGTACAAGTGCCGGATGTGATCAACCCACTGCCCAGGACTGATTGGGTAGTGGAGCACCAGAGGCGTCTTCTTAATGCCAAGGAGATTGTGCAAGAACGCATGGAGAATGTCCGGGAACGCCAGCAAAAAGACTACGACCAGACTGCCCATGCGGGACCCCTGGCTCTTGGAGACAAGGTTTGGTTGAAAAACAACCACCGGACCAGCAAGTTGGACAGCAAATGGGAAAGGATTCCCTACCTGGTTACTGCCATACCTAATGCTGCAGCCCACATATACCAGGTCTCCAGAGAAGGAAAAGGTCCCCAAGTTGTTCACCGGAACCGCCTCAAGCCCTGTATTGAAGGAGAACCAGCGGCGGAGGAGATGGAGCCTGAGCCTGCTGAGGAGGAATTGCCGGCTCCACCTATGGACCCTATGCAGGCTGTGGAGAACTTGATCCATGATAAAGAGCCGCTCCACTGGGCCCTCACGCCTTAGCTGAATTTGTTGGTTCCTGCTCCTGTTCCTGTTGGTCTCCCGTCTCAGGAGACTTCACCTCCAAGAGCTCCTGAAGAAGTTCCAGAGGCAGTGAGCTCCCTTGACCTTCCTGAGTCCAGGCAGGAAGAATCTCCGCCACTAAGGAGGTCTACCCGTTCTACCAGGGGGCACCCGCCTGTGAGGTTTGAGGACTACATCATGAGCCCAGGTAGCCCCTCACGGGAAACCCCTGTTTAACTCTGTTGTAAGCCTGGGTACGGACTCATATTTGTTCCTTGAGCCTCCAAGAACTTTACATCGTTTTATATTGTTCTACTGTTATATTATGGACAATTTGCATTTATGGACTATCCTGGTTTATTGATACGCTGCACCAGGTCAGCGCCCCTGTTCCCTTCCATTATCCTGAGAGAAGAGAACGACGCCCCTTTTCACCATTCCTTCAGTTTAATGTTTGTATTGTTGCTGTGATATTTGCCATGTATGCCGGTTCTCATTTTGTCTTTCAGGCTGCAGTATCCAGCCGGGCTGGGCCCCTCCATGTTGCGCCGAGGACGGGCAACGTTATAGCGTGGTGGTATGTAGTGTCCCACTAGGTTAAGGTGGGCACTGCACAAAAGGGGTTAATGTGTTGTTATTACCTGTAATGTTATATGTATGCATTTCCCTGTGTTAGCTGGGTGTCAGGCCTGTCAGGGTGTAGTTTAGCCTCCCAGACGTTAGAGGGAGATAGAGAGCCCTAGATATATATAGGAAGGCCCAGACAGGGGAGGGTTAGTTCATTCCAGGGGACTAGAGGAGTTACTTCGTCCACCTGAAGCTCCTGAGGCTAGGATTAGCTCAGTCGAGACACCCCAGTTGCAGGACAGCACCTCCTGGGAGAAACCTGCAGCTTCCCAACCAAGCAAGGATAATACAAGTCAGATAAGTACCCTGATGGGCAGAGGTTCTATAAACTACAGCAAGCGCCAATACTGGAGAGAGGATTTATATACCAAGGATTAAAGCCAGCATTTAGGCATCCGGGCCTTGGGATCCAGCCAGCTAGAATAGCTGAAGGGGATAGAGCAGCATTGCACTGCAAAGCATTAACCGTTGTGCCCTCCAAGTATCTTGCATGATTAATACCTGCCATTATTCAAAGTCTACCTGCTTGTGAAGTATTGTTCAAGGGACTGCATTATCATCACAATCACCTGTAACTGTATGTACAAAGTTGGACTGTGTTCACCAAGTAAAGCAACGTTTGGTTTATCCACTGAGTACTCAGTTATTCCTCCTATAAATCGGTGTGCCACCGTTACAGGCACTGGCGTCACGAATCCAACAGGGACCTTGCCCCAGGCACTAAAAATACCTGTAACACCCAGGGCACCTCATCCACCATCAGGCCTGGTCCCTATATACAGAGTGTGCCCCAGAGGAACTGTGTCTACCTCTCCTTCACTGCCGCATGCCTGCCCAGGGTTCTCCAATACAGTGAGCAACCCTCGCTTGCCTATAACCGTGACCTCGCTTCGCTATACCCTGCAGGTCTGGCGTGCTGCATTAATTCATAGTTTTGATGCCTTCAGTGTGAATCTACACTTTTCACAGTCATGAAAATAAAGAAAACTCTTTGAATGAGAAGGTGTGTCCAAACTTTTGGTCTGTACTGTACGTGATAATCATCAATGAGCGGCAACACAGTCAGCGCTTTACATAGCCACATTGGCAGCGCCAACTCAACCGCATCACTAGTACAGCAGTGAATAGTCAACAGACAATACAAATAAACAAAAGAACATTCAGTACATTCATGAGATAGGTACATACATAAATATTGCCTTGTTCGGCAGGCACATATTAGGTGTTTAGGACAGGATTAGTCAGGGGATTGTTTTGCAAGCAGGGAGTGACCCCAGGAACTCCACTCCATCTCAAACGTTGCGGATGAGTGTCCAGCTCTCGCTAACATTTTCTCATGTATGTAAGTGGAATTGAGCTTGCGGGTAATATCCGCAAAGCTGGGGACATTCTGGGATTTCCAGTTTTGTGTGATAGCCAATTTGGTTGAAAGGAAAAGATGCCCCAGCACCACCCTTACTTCGCGGGGTATTTCATCAAGATCGATGTAAAGAAGGGCCAATGAGGGAGAAGGCAAGAGCTGGCTACCCAGTTAGGTCCGAAGCAAGAGAAAATGTGGTTTTCCATATACCTTGTAACAAAGGGCAGGACCATAAAATATGATATAGTGTGCCTCTCTGACCACAGCCCCTCCAGCACAAATGTGAGGATCCCGGGAAAATGTGGCTTAAAGGGGTTGTCCGAGTTATGAAAAAAAAAAGAATATAGCACTGAAAATCTGATATATAACTGAGCTAAGCAAGTTTTATGCAAAAAAATATATTTTTTTTTCCTCATTTCCCTGGTTCTTTTCTGGCCCTTTGTTTACATGCAATAAAAACAATCTCTGCCCCTCCCCCTGCTCTGCTAAGGGAGTGGATACAAGTGCTGCCCTGAGTGACATGTATGCCTGCTGGGAGACTCTGCAGCATGTTGTATGTGTAGGACTACAAGTCCAAGCTGTATAATGACACTGCTAAGGGAGTGGATACAAGAGCTGCCCTGAGTGCTGGGAGACTCTGCAGCATGTTGTATGTGTAGGACTACATGTCCCACCTGTATAATGACACTGCTAATACACACAGGATCTTCCCCCTACCTTCTTGTGTAATGCTCTCTCTAGTATGTCAGATCATGTGCCCAGAATTGTCTCCTCACTGCCTGCAGAGCTGTGCAGCTGAAGGGGTTAAGAATCCTAGCAGAGAGTAGACGGCAGTGAAGGGGGGCGTGGCCAGCACAGTGACGTCTCGTTTACAGGCTTGTAAACGACCTTTATCAGAACAGGGAGAGAAGCTGACATCACAGGTCATGTGACCCTCAGTGAAATCTGAGAAACCAGCCACTGGAGATAAAGTGAGTTAATTGGAAAGCTGTTACATAGAAAGAACAAAAAAATAACTCGGATAACCCCTTTAAGCGGTCAGGAGTGTAGTACCACCTTTTTTTTCTTTTTTAAGCTTTTATTTTCCAAAGGGGGAAATCTACAGCTTACCAAGTTGATATAAAAGAACATAATACAACATAGTATCATCACATACTAAATTTCCCTCTTATCTTTACCCTCCCAACCCGCCCTTCAACCCCCATTTCCGCGGAGCCACTGTCATAATTCTAAGTGTTGCCTATTTCTCATTTCCAGTTGCCCCATATCCACAACCAAACTGCTTTCTTCCCCGCTGTTTGAGCAAGACTGTGTTCATACTCCTTTACCCTATCCATGCACTCCGTCCATTCCTGACTTGGATATTTCATAGAGCTCCAATACTTAACTATTATTATTTTAGCAAGGGCTATACCCCTAAACCAGAATAGTTGCTCAGTTTTATTTTTGTTTATCTCTGGGAGGTTACCAAAGATCACGTATTCAATACAGGCTTCATATTTAAGAGGGGAGCTATTCTGCATTTTCTTGAATATTTTAATCCAGTAGTCTTTTATACCCGGGCATTTCCACAATAGGTGTTTATAATCTCCTCTATCCTTATGGCATTTATTGCAATTTGGATCTTTGTCTTTATAGATGGTAAATATTAATAATGGTGTGTAGTATAGACGGTGTATAATTTTCAAAAGGATCCATGTATGGGCTAGGGAAACTGTGGACTTTTTAATGTTTCTGTAAACAGTATCCCACGGGGTTGGCTCTATACTTTGCAGGTCTTTTTCCCATTTTACTTCACTTTTAAATGTGATTGATTTTGTATATTCATATTTTAACTTTGCATAAATATGTGATATAGCGGGGGTGTTTAGTGTCGTATCATAACAAAAATCTAAAAAGGTGTTGTGTGCGACATTTAAATAATTCTTTTTTTTAGTGTACTGTATAGCGTGTCATAGCTGTTCGTATCGAAATGTATCGATAAATCCAGATGTAGTGTCTGGAAGGATTTTGGTTAATGGTTTAACCTGTCCTTTGTGAAAAACCTGTGAAATTAAGTGTATCCCCTGTTTTTCCCAATATTCTGTGTCCACTAACTGCCTAACTTGCGGTAAAGTAATATTCCCCCAAAGAGGGGTAAACTGAACCGCTTGGGATAATCCGACCATGAGCCTAACTTATTTCCAAATGCACCTGAGCATTCTACTGAACGGGTTTACTGTTGTTTTCTTCCCAGTAGTTCCGGTTTCAAGAATATGAAAAAGATCTTCCCAGGGTCTACAGTGCTCCCTAAATATTAGCCGTATACAGTTATTCTTTCGGTTTCTTATACACCATCTCAGTTGTGCAGCTACATAATATCCTTTGAGAAAGGGGACAGATAGTCCTCCTTCTTCTTTGTATAAGTATTGTAATTTGATTCTAACCCGTTTGCGACCCCATATTAATTCATTAAAAAGAGTCTCCAGTTTATTAAAAAACATGTCTTCAATCGTTATTGGACTTGCGTTTAGTACGTATAGTAACATTGGTAATAAAGTCATTTTTATAAGAGCGATGCGGTTGATTTGTGACAAAGGGAGTTTTAAACACGTTCAAATTTTTTCCTTTACTTTATTTATTATTGGGGATATGTTCAATTTCGTGTAGTGCTCCAATTTAGTCCCTATGTGAATGCCCAGGTATAACAGAGAGTCTGATGGATCCAATATACTAAGCCGAAAATTGTGACCCGGGGGGACAGGACGTTTTAATGGGAGAAATTTTGATTTTTCCCAGTTTATTTCGTATCCTGATAGATGTCCAAAATCATCCATGTTTTCCATAAGCCTGGGTAGAGTAGCATACCCCCTCCTTAGAAAGAGCAAGATGTCGTCTGCATATAAGCTTATTTTGTCGGCTTCTCCTTCATACCCAAAGCCCTGTACATGCCATAGGTTCCAAAAACAACGAAAAGAGCAGAGGGGAGAGGGGGCATCCCTGACGTGTTCCTCGAGTCAAGGAGAAGAACGACGAGTATTCTCCATTGATTCGGATTCTGGATACAGAGTTTTGATATAAAATCTAAACCCATCTAGAGAAGTATTCACCTATTTTCACCGAGTCATCACTCTCCAGAGAAAGGACCACTCCACCCTGTCAAAGGCTTTGGCCGCATCCAAAGACAGGATGGAGCAGTCCTCCCCCTCTCCCATCTGTATATTTAAAAAAGTTCTCCTTATGTTGTCCTGTATATTCCTTTTAGGGATAAACCCAGTTTGGTCAGCATGGATGATTTTGTGGATTACAGTTTTTAATCTGTTGGCTAACAGTTTGGCTAGGATTTTATAATCTGTGTTCAACAGAGAGATGGGTCGATAAGAGGTTGTTAATAATGGGTCCTTCCCCTTTTTGGGATTAAAGTAATAATTGCTTCCATCCAGGAGGGAGGTAAAGAACCCAATGTCCAGGATTGGTTTAGTACTTCCAACAGTAGGGGAAGAATCGTTCCTGCATGTTTACGATATAGTTCGAATGTAAAACCATCCACCCCTGGAGATGTATTGCCCTTAATGGATTTCAAAGTAGATTGTAACTCGATCAGTTGAATCGGTCTGTTCAGCCATTCGATGTCTTGTTTATCAAATTCCGGGATCCTAATATCATCTAGATATTGGTCTATTTTCTCTCCCTGATCTATAGGCCCCGCCTGGTGTAACCCGGAGAAGTATAGGGTGAATTCCCCTAGGATATCATCGGGGTCTCGCAAGATCCTCCCTGCACCAGTCCTGATACCGTTAATTTTATTACTCCCTCTCTGGTTTTTTATTATTGTAGATAACAATCTACTTGGTTTCCCAGATTCACTAAAGGTTTTTTGCCCTAGAAAAAACATTTTATTCTGAGCTTTTTTATGTAGGTATTGTTTATATTTGTCTCGCGCCTTTTTAAGTTGGTGTTGTTTTTCTGAGGTGTTTATCTGAATGATCTGCGTTAGCTGATTAATCATCCCTTCTAATTTTTTTGGGGTTTGAGCGAAGGAGTTCTTCTGTTTCCTGATTTGATGTGAGTATATACCTCGTAGGTAGGCCTTTAGTGAATCCCAAACCATATGGATGTGTGTTGAGTTAATATTATCAATCCAGAAGAGTTCAATTTCTGTATTGATCATATCTATATCTCCTATTAATGTCATCCAATAGGGGTTGAGCTTAAAAATCCTATTTTTGTTTGATTTTTTCAAACTATCAATTAGTACCGTGACCGGGGAGTGGTCGGAGATACCATGACTTTCATAGTTCATCTTCCTAACCCTGTTAATAAGCCCGGCGCTGGCGAAGGCCAGTGTCACGGCCAGTGGTTTGTTTTGTGACACTTTCCTTCACTTGGTTGCCCGTGGCAACGTGTGGTGTTGTGTGCATGTGGTGGCAGTGTCTCAGCCCTATGGCTGATCCCCAGGACATGATTGCCACGCATGCCGTTGCCCGCGGCAACAGGTGAAGTGTGTTTGTTTATGTGTGTATTCCCCTTTAAGAGTCCGTCTTCCCTTGCCTGGTGTTGGAAGGGTTAAATCCCTTCTGTGTGTGTGTGAACACTGGGTGTGTCTGTGTGGGTGTGGCTACTTGGGCCTATAAAGCCTCAGTGAATTTCACTTGTCTGAGGGGTACTTCAGCCATGGTTAGCTGGAGCAGCCTCCTGTGTACTCCATCTGCCAGTGGAGGCCACCCTTGTGGTCATAGGTTTATGTATGGTGTTTAGAAGATGTTTGTGTGGTCTTTATTTATTGCAGAATATGGTTTCCTGGGTTCCCGTGTGATGTCTGTGTGTGCGGTGTCCTTTGTGTTGTTTGTGGACAGCAGCACTTGCACGTGGGTTCCAGGTTGTGTGTCTGTGGCAGGTAAGTGTGGTACAGTCTCACTTACCTGTCATTGCCATATCTCTGTTTCTGTTCCCCTTTGTAGCTTGGCCACTTTAGACTCCTGTTCCTCCGTGTCCAGGAGGAACGGGCTGTCTACCCAGCTCCTAGTTCAGGGATCGACGGAGGGTCAGAAGGGATCCAAGGTTCCTGAGCATGAGCCCTCCTACCTTCAAGGGCGGCTCATGCAGCTAGGAGTCAGGGTCAGATTAGGGAAGCTCTAGGAGGTGACCTGCTCCCTAATTCTGTGTTACTGGCCTTGCAGCGACTCCATCTGCTGATACCGCACGGCTGAGGGTTTTCCCCATCCTCAGCCGTGACAGCCAGATCAACTCGAGACATGGACCTGAATGTATTACTAAAGCAGGAAAAAGCTCGTTTATTTCCATAGAGGGACCGCCATAGATCAACTAATGCCATCTCTTTACATATTCTATATAGTAATGTACTTGAACTGGAATTTTGTTCATAATTGGTTATGGTGGATATCCTATCTATTTTTATGTCCATGACCGAGTTTAATTTCGCCCATCACCAGCACCGGGCACTCCTCTCGTATTGAGACATAATCCATAAATTTGCCTAACACAGTGGCTGTGAACGGGGGTGGGATGTAGATGAACGCAATAATACTCTTTTGGCCCTGCCAGTAACAGTGGAGAAAAATATACCGACCCTCTTGGTCAATTAATTGTTCTATTGGGTCGTAGTCTACCTGTCTATGGACATAGACACTGATTCCACGAGAATATGTGGAGTGGCAGGAGTGATATTCATATAAAGCCCATCTCCTTCTGCCGAACGCTGCCACTTTTTCATATAATAAGTGTGTTTCTAAGAGGGCCACTATTGCCGGTAAGTGTCTGGAGACTAAATCAAACACTGCACATCTCTTGATCCTATCCGCAAACCTGCGAATATTCCATGTCAATATTCTTGACATTTTCTTCTTTTATGACAGCGCAGCGCAGAGAAGAAGGAAAGAGGCACACACGAAAATCCACCAGCAGTACCAGTAGCCCCCGCGGAAATGTCCTCCCTCCCCCCCTCCCCCATACTGACCTGCGAGCCGCTGGATGCAACTCATAGGTCTCTAACTGTAGGCTTCCCCCCCACTCCACCGTCAACCCCCCCAGCTCCTCCCTTTATCGCTGCGAATATCTTATTGAATGCCTTTAGAAGTCCATCCATTCTGCTGCATCAGTTGGATTAGAGAAAAATTGAACCGCATCTTTGTAAATAACACGTCGTTTCGCTGGGTACATGGAGTATTTTACTTTAGCATGCATCAGTCTCTTCTTTACGTCTTTATATTCTCTTCTTTTGTCCTGCGTGATTTTAGAAAAGTCTGGGTATATCTCTATATTGGAATCGTTGTATTTAACCGTTTGTATCTCTCTTTTCTGTCTAAGGATATCATCTCGATCTCTTGAGGTTGCCATTTTAATTAACAGAGGCCTTGGTGCCGACCCTGGTGGTAGTTTTCTTATTGGAATACGGTGCGCTCTCTCAACTATGTATGTTAAAGCTGCTTCTCCAGCTGTTACATTATCTAGTAACCATTTTTGGATGAAGCTAATGGGGTCATCTCGCTCTACTCCTTCCGAAAAGCCAACCAATTTAAGATTGTTTCTCCGGGATCTGTCCTCCAGGTCGGCCATTTTTTCTTTCAATGCCTTATTATCAATTTCAACTGCTTCAATCCTTTTTTTAATCTGATTGGTTTCTTTTTGCAATTCTGTAGTTAGTATTTCAGACTCTTTTATGCGCTGCCTCATTTTATTTAAGTAATCTCGAATCACTGAGATGTCGGTCTGCACCGCTGCAACCGTAATTGTCAAGGCACTTAAGGATTGATTAGTTATTTTGACTGCATCCAGTATGCCCGCTAGTTTGAGTCCGATACACTGCTTTCTCCTGCCCTGTTTAGCTGGTTTTCAATTTCATCATGATCCTCCATTTGCGGTGGCTGTTTCTGGTTACTCCTCGTCTTGCTTAGAATGGGCGGGGATTTAAGGTATTTATCTAGCTGCGTCAGGGTATTCCGTGTTGTACCTCCTTTTGGTGATATAGTTCCCACCGACTTTCTATTCTGCGGTTTTGGAGCCATTTCCCCCCCCCCCTTCCCTTTCTCTTCCCCCCTTTTCCTTCCCCTTCTTCCTTCCTTACCCTGTCCCCTGCCCCCCCTAAAGTGTAGGGGTTGCTGTGTGTCTACTATTTACTAAGGGGGTTCGAGCGTACATGCACAGGTATTCATAGACTGTAACCTTTAAAACCTTGCAGCTCTAATCCCCTGCAGATGATCACTTCGCTCAGGGGTCTCAAAAAAGAAAAAAAAATGGGGGGGGGGGAGTCAAACGCCATCTGTAAAAAAAAAAAAAAGAATATGTTCCATCCCTAGTATTATTGGACAAACAGTCTTGCATATCATATAAGGCAGAGAGTCTTACGTATCCTGGGTCACAAAGTCCACAGCATCCTCAAAATTGAATCTTCCTGGGGTCCTCAGCGTGGCCAGCCTGCGTTGTACAATCCTGGTGTCACTCTCACCCCTGTTGCTCAGCAAGGAGGAAACACCCGCCTGTCTGCAAAGTAGTCAGGTTCACCGCCCAGATGCAGCCTCCGGATGCTTAAGGATGGGCAATGCAGTGTGTAGAGGAGAGAGTGTTGCACCGATGTAGCACCAGGAACGGAGCTTAACGGCAGCGCGGCTCCACAGCTTCTCAGGTCAAACCCAGACCTCTTATCGATGGAGCGGCGGCTCAGCAGCACATCTAGGGGCGCATGTGAGCGATGTGTCGAGGGCTGGAGCCGGCGCTGGGGGGGGGGAAGCCGCAGCACGCCCGTAGCTTACGTCATGCCGCTATGCCTTTCTTCCTTCCTCAGGAGTGTAGTACCACCTTAATGTAGTTTTCATCAGAGATTCATAATGCAAAGCACATCTAAGATTTTTTGAGATAAAGGTGAAGGCCGAGGACCATTTTTCATCTGAGAACGTTAATCCAAGGTCTTTTTCCCAGGTGTGCAGTGGGGTCGTTTTAATAAAAGATCCTTTGTCTCTGAGCATCATGTACAAAGGACGGAGGCGTGTGCAATATGGTGAGGAAAGTGACCAGAATTTGAACAATTCCTGGTTGCCCATTAGCTTAAACGGGGAGTTAGCTGTGAAGAAGTGTCTAATGCACAAATACTTATAGAAGTCTGTGTTTGGTATCAGGAATTGCTTATGCAGGTGTTCAAAAGAGCAAAGGGTATCTGACACAAACAGCTTTGAAAGAAGGTCTAATCCGCTTGCCACCCAGGGCGAGACCGTGATATTGGGTATAAGAAGGTTAAGCACTGTTATGGGTGTGGAGGGTGGAAAGGGTCCGGACACCTGAGGACACAATTTGTGAAATTGGGACCAGTTTTCTAGTGCCATGGATACCAGCGTCGAGCGGGGGGTCGGTTGAACGCTGGATGGAGAGCCGCCAATAAAAGGGACTTGAGGCTACTTACAGAGGATAGTGTTGCTTCCATATGGACCCATTGTTTAGAGTGGTTGTCCATCCACCATTCTCTCAATTGGGATATTTGTGAGGCCAGAAAGTAATCGTAAATATGCGGGAGGCCCAGACCCCCCTCCCTCTCCCCCCCGACGCTTGGCTCTTTGCATTATCGTAGTTGCTATTCTAGGTCTGTGTTGTTTCCAGACTAGCTTATTGATCAGCTTGGTGCTTTTCCTAAAGAAACTGGTTGGTGGGGTGATAGGCAACGCCTTGAACAGATATAAGAGTTTGGGAAGTACAAATATCTGAAAAGATGCAATGCGACCCACCTAAGACGTCTCATATTTGGCCAAGTTGGAGAGGTCTTTCTCCATTGTCTCTAGGAATGGGACATAATTCGCGGCATACAGGTTCGTGAATGATGCTGTCAGCTTTATCCCTAGGTAATCGATTTGGCTATCCTGCCAGTCCAGGTCAAAAGCATCTTTAAGTGTCTCCACCTGGGCAGGAAGGATATTTATTGGGAGGGCCTGGGATTTAGCGGCGTTAAGTTTATAAAACGGGAGTTCTCCAAATTGAGATATAATGTCGATAGCGGCTGTGAGAGATGTTTGGGGGTTTGTCAACGTCAGGATAACGTCGTCAGCATATAAGCTAACCGTGTGTTCTTTATCTCCTATACTAATTCCCGTTATCTCCAAGCATTGCCGCAAGGCCTGAGCTAGCGGCTCAATCGTCAGTATAAATATCAAGGGAGACAAAGGGCAACCCTAGCGGGTACCATTGGAAATGTTAAAGGGGTCTGAAAGCGCCCCGTTAACCCAAACTCTTGCGCTGGGTTGGGTATATAACGCTTTGATAGCCGCCAGGATGGCCCCAGAGAATCCCATCCTCGATAAGACCGCAAAGGCAAACAACCAATTAATGCGGTCAAACGCCTTCTCGGCATCCAAGGTGACCAGCAGAGCAGGGATTTTCGATCTCTGCACGTAGTCTAGTATATTTAATGTACGTCTGGAATTGTCCTGTAATTGTCTGCCTCTTACAAATCCCACTTGGTCTGCATGGGTGAGGGTTGAGATGTAAGGGGCCAGGCGGTTTGCCAGAATTTTTGCGTTTATTTTTGTATCAGTATTCAGAAGCGAGATCGGGCGATATTTCTTTGTATCATCCGAAGGGGGGTCAGTATTAGGTATGGTGACTATTGTAGCCTCTAACATCTCTTTCGGGGGACAGTTATTTCCTTCAGTCTACGGGCTAGTAATTTCCCTGACTTGTTATCTTGCGCATAATAGGACGCATGTATTGTTTTTAGGTGCTTCTCATACTTATAGAGGAGACACTCTTTTAATTGGAGGCGCAGGTTTTGCAATTGGGTTCCTACAGTAACGAGGGGCTAGTTTTGTTACTGGATTCCAAGGATCTGATCTGTGTAGTCAGCGCAGTTATGCGCTCCTCTCTGTCTTTTTTTGCCCTATGTCCAGATTTGATAAACAAACCCCGCATGAACGCTTTGTGAGCATTCCATAGGGAGAGGGGGTTTGACACAGATCCATCATTTATGCGGAAGAATTCCACTAATCCCTCTTGCAGTGTTAGCTTGTGTTTGGGGTGTTCCAACAGAAACGTGTTATTGCGCCATGGGGAATAGGGGGGTCTGTTGATAGTTTCGCTAATGGTCAAAGTGATGGGCGCATGATCAGACCATGTGATTAGTTCTATGGAGGAGTATGTGGCATTACGCAAGAGGTTTCGGTCAACCAGAAAAATATCTATTCTGGAGTAGGTTTGATGGGCGTTTGAAAAGAACGAGTAGTCTTTTTCTCTATCATGATGGAGCCTCCAGACATCATAGAGGTCTTCTCTCAGCAAAAGGGAGTTGAGACTCTGAGGGTGAACTTTAGCTTTTGATGTCTAGTCCATATGAGGATCTGATACAGAGTTAAAATCTCCCCCCCAGAGGACCAAGCCTCTCTTAACTGCGTTCACCTTGTTCATTACCTTACGTAAAAAGTGCAGTTGGTGCTTATTTGGGACATATACAAAGACCATAGTGTAAGTCACATTATTTATGGACGCTATCAGGATAATATATCGACCATTTTGGTCTTCTATAGATCTGGACAACTGAAACACTACCGAATCTTTGATTGCAACCATCACACCCCTCTGCTTTTTTGTATAATGGGAGTGGAAAACATGGGGGAAATTAAAGTTTTTAAGTCTATGGGCATCCTCTTTCAGCAGGTGTGTTTCAGTTGCGCAGATGACATCCCCTCCCAGAGCCCTTGCTTCCTTCCACAGCATAGACCTTTTGAATGGGCTGTTTAGGCCCTTAGTGTTTACAGCAACAACTTTAAAGACCATAGGAAGAAGGATCTACGCTGTGGAGGCATAACGCACCATTAAGACATAAAACATTGCGAATAAGGGTTCCCTCTATCAATAAAGCCTGCCAATGGCCTATCCTGTAAGTGTACTGAGTAACAGAACATACAAAGAAAACAAATCTGCGTAACTCAGATGAAAAACCTAACAAAGGACAATCATTCGGTAGGGCATATACCACGGCTCTTGGCCGGAAAGGACTGCACAGCGCTACTATGACAAACAGTACACCTGTTGATCCCATAACCCCTTATCAACGATGGGATTTCCTCTTCTGGGACACTAGTTGCCAACCAGAGTCCAGGAGAGTAGGTGAGCAAGGGCCTTGGTCCGGGACCTCCATCGTGATGTTCCAAGAGTCCAGAAGCTTCTTCCCGGATTCTAGAGAGGTGATAATATGTATGGCACCCTGATGGTGGATCAGGACCTTGGTCGGGATACTATTGCACCTTAAAGCAGTAGTAAATGCACTAAGAGATCGACGCTGTTGAAGGGTGATAGCTGACAGGTCCGCAAAGACCTTGATCTGGCATTACGGGGAGGGCAGTGTGCCCAATTTCCTAGACGCCGCCAGTAACGCTTCTTTAATGTGGAAAAAATGGACGCGCACCAGGACATCTCTTGGTGACGAGCTAGGAAGATGCTTTGGCCTCATTACCCTGTGTGCTCTATCCAGGGTTAGATCATGGGGAGAGAGATCCGGGATCAGGGCTGTCATGAGGCTCTGTAGATAAGGGGTCAAATCATTAGGTGCTATTTCCTCAGGGACCACCTGGAATTTGAGATTGTTCCGGCGTGATCTGTCCTCTAGGTCAACCACTTTTGCGTTAAGCCGGTCTATTTTCTCTGACAGATCATTGTGGGCATCTATGAGCTGGTTGTGTGAGGTAGCAAAGTCCCCCATCTTGGACTCAATATGATCCACCCTGCCCTCTATGGCCACCACAACTGTTTGGAGTGGACGGACCAAGGAAGTTAAGTCCTTGTGAATGGATTTGCTAAAGAGGACCAGCATGTCCTTTAGTAGATTACTTAAAGCAGGCTGATCATTAGCTGGGATCGCCTGAATAATCAGGGTAGTGTGGTCGCTCACCTCACATATTGGAGTCTCCTCAGCCTGCTGCAGTCGCGGCCGCACCTGTCCCGCCATGGGCGAATTTGAAGATGGCGCTGGAGGATTGGAGCGCTTCGGTGGACTCCCCGCCTGAGATCCACGGGCGTCTCCAGGCCTCATGTGTGCGGTCGGGGATTCTGAAGATGCAGGTGGGAGCAGGCTAGACGTGGCGTCTGGTGAGTCTGCAGCCATGTCATCCAGGGGGTTGTTCCGGGCCTCTGGTTTATCGAGACCTTGCTGGCGGGATGGCGGAGGTGGTGAAGTATCCCCCGGAGGGCCGCCTTTCCCCAGGTAAAAGTCTAGCTTCCCCTGTTTTTTCATGGACCGCTTGCCTCTGGTCATCATCCGGACTGTCTGCGCTCTATCAGCCGTGTTGGAGTGCTTGGTTATGGGGTATATAATCCCGCTGTCGCTGGAGTAGCGCTGGAGCATTCAACTCACGCAGCCATCTTACTCGGCCGGCAAACCACGCCCCAGGGTAGATATGATTTTTGGTTGCTCTATATTACACTTTTTGTGAGGCAAGGTAACAAAAAATAGCTCTTTTGGCACCATTTAAATTTTTTATTATGTACAATGTTCATCTGACAGGTTAGATCATGTGATATTTTTATAGAGCAGGTTGTTACGGACGCGAAAATACCAAATATCTATACTTTATTTTGTTTATTATTTTTTTTTAAATCATGTTTTAGTGTCTGCATATTCTGAGAGCCATAGTTTTTTTCATTTTTTGGGCGATTGTCTTAGGGAGATTCTCATTTTTTGTGGTATGATATTACGGCTTGATTAGTACTATTTTAGGGTGCATATTGACTTTTTGATCGTTTGGTATTACACCATTTGTGATGTAAGGTGACAAATAATGCCTATTTTGACACACTTTTTATTTTACGGTGTTCACATGAGGGGTTAGGTCATGGGATTTTTATACAGCAGGTTCTTACGGACACGGCGATACCTAATATGTATACTTTTTTATTTATGTAAGTTTTACACAATGATATCATTTTTGAAACAAAAAAAAAAGTTCTAGTGTCTCCATAGTCTGAGAGCCATAGTTTTTTTTATTTTTTGGGCGATTGTCTTAGGTAGGGTATCTGTTTTGCGGGATGAGATGACGGTTTGATTGGTACTATTTTGCAGTGCATATGACTTTTGATCGCTTGCTATTACATTTTTTGTGATGAACGTGACATAAAATTACTTTTTTTACACCATTTTTATTTTATCTTTTTTACACCGTTTTTATTTTATCTTTTTTACGGTGTTCACCTGAGGGGTTAGGTCATGTGGTATTTTTTATAGAGCAGGTTGTTACGGATGCGGCGATACCTAATATTTTTTTTCTTTTTTTACATTTAACACAATAAAAGCATTTTTGAAACAAAAAATGAAAATGTTTTAGTGTCTCCATAGTCTGAGAGCAATCGTTTTTTAAAAATTTTGGGCGATTGTCTTAGGTAGGAGCTCATTTTTTGCGGGATGAAGTGATGGTTAAATTAGTAAGATTTTGGGGGGCATACGCCTTTTTGATCGCTTGGTCAGAGAGATCTTTAGCTAACTGCACTGAACCTCTGATGTATCCCGTCCCAGCCGTGTTATGAGGACGGACTTTGCCTGTGCTTCCAGCAGAGCCGCCATTTTATTGCTCCTGATCCTTGTCCCCTAGAGAAAACAAGACATTATAAATAATGAAAGCTATTTAGGAAAGTGTTTATAATGAAGTCATATTTATGTATTTTCAGTAATTGTATTTTCTTAATTTCCGGAAAACCCCCTTTAAGGCCTCATGCACACGACCGTTGTTATGTTCCGTCCCGCAAAATGGGGTTCCGTTGTTCCGTGATCCGTTTCCAATTTTGTTTCCGTGTGTCTTCCTTTATTTTTGGAGGATCACCAGACATGAAGGAAAGTAAAAAAAAGTCTAAGTCAAGTTTGCCATGCAAATGATAGGAAAAAAACGGACGCGGACGACAATCTTGTGTGCCTCCGCGTTTTTTCACGGTCCTATTGACTTGAATGGGTCCGCGGACCTTTTCATGAAAAAAAATAGGACAGGTTATATTTTTTTGACGGACTGGAACCACGGATCACGGACGCGGATGACAAACGGTGCATTAGCCGAGTTTTCAACGGACCCATTGAAAGTCAATGGGTCCGCAGAAAATCACGAAAAATGGAACAACGGACACGGAATAAAACAACGGTCGTGTGCATGTGGCCTCAGGATGGGTCACTACACATGGACCAGTGCAGTGTGCTTGCCCCCCAGGCTAAAATTTTCCAGCCAGCTCCTGCACTCATTTGATATTGATGAGCTATTCTAAGGATAGCTCATCAATAGAGTTTCACAAAAGTTCATTTTTTTGTAAGTAGCGGGTGCAATGACAGGGAGCTGCGATAGCGCCGTCCCTGTCATTGTACCCCTCAGATGCCGCGTTCATACATGATCGCGACATCTGAGTGCAAAATTAACAATAAAAAAAAATAATGTAATCAAACTTACCGACTCCATTCGCTCACGACGGGCCGCCCGCCGCCATCTTACTTGAAGATCTCGGTCGAAATCCTGTGCGGCGCGAGCTGGCGTGATGATGTAATCTCGCACTGCACGGGATTTCGGCCGAGATCTTCAAGCAAGATGGAGGCTGGTGGCCTGTTACGAGCAAATGGAGGAGGTAAGTTTGAATGTTTTTGTATTCTATACTATTTCAGGTTAAATCGATTCTCTGACACGAAGCACGAGGAAATTCGGCTTCTAGGCGAATCGAATTTATCCTGAAATTCGGATCGAATTCCACTTCTCTACTCATCAATATAAAAATCCCAGTGAACCCCTTTTAAAGGGGTTGTTCCACGGAAAATATTCTACAGTTTTCAAACCAGTACCTGGATCTGAATACATTTGTAATTGCATGTAAATAAAATTTTTGTATACCCACTTTTATGTTATGTATTAAAATGTATTTGTATAGCGCCACCTGCTCTTTGTTCTTTTTCTTATTTCTTTGTCCTGCTCACTGAGAAGGCCGCACATGCTCAGTTTCATCCTTCAACTGCCTCCTGAGCTGTGATAGGGAGAGCATGTACACACCCCCATAGCTACAGCAGAAAAGACATACCCCCTGAGCTACAGCAGAAAAGACACTCCGCTTGAGCTGTTAGCTTGAGATAAATCTAGTATAGGAATGAATGTGGATATCTTTGGATCCATATGAGGTACAGGACTGGTTCTAGCTTTGTTAGAACGAGATTAACATGTACTATATGATGCCTGACTTTCATTTTACGATAATCAGAGAATATAATAATGAGAAAATGAAAACGAATTTTAAAAATGATTGGCTGTTAGCTGGCTAATTGCAGTGGAGAGCGTCACAGCCAGGGAGAAAAAAAAACTCGCCTTCTACTTCGCTGTAACACTCTCCACTGCGATTGGCCAGCTCATAGCCAGGAAAAAGGACACACCCTTTTAGAAACATGGCCGTCTCTTCCTTCCTGTACCGATGGTATGGATTTACATACCAGGCAGGAAACCAGAACGGGGGGCACAGCGGGGGAACGGAGCAGTGCATTGGAAAAATAGTAAGCAATCTCACCTGCCATCAGTATGCCCTACACAGCCAGTGTCACGGAAGTAATAGGGGAGAACACCAAAAGAAAACAAGAAGGAAGGGCAAAGACACTAGGCCTCACCGCTAGGGAAGGAAAAGGGTCACCACCTATAAAACGGTAGAGATGCCCATACACCGGAACCTAGAAAACCCTGGTGACCCTCAGATGCCCTAAAGGTAATGACAGGGCAGAGACAACCCGTTCCTTCCCTCGTGAAGGAACTAGCGTCTCGCTGAGGCCTAGTAAACAACCAGAGAGGGGGGGGGGAATACAAAACACAACAAGCGGGACACTTAACTTCTAAGGATGATGGATGAACAGGACTTCAACACGACCCACACTCCAACTCTTCCAAAGCCAAATAAAGCTATCCAGAGCAAGGAGGGATGGGTAAAGTCAGACTAAATAGGGATGGGTAAAGGTCACATGATCCACACCTGAACAGGAGGTGTGGACATACCAGCAACACACAGACAAAGTGAAACCAAAAGAGGCTGTCAGATCACTAATGTGCAGATAATCTTTCAGACCTTCTAAGACCTGTCACAGGAGTGACAGCCAGCTATTTACTGTACATGATAATGTCATAACCGGTGAAAGGTCCTCTATAAAAGGGCTTCTGTCATCAGGAACATCCTTATCAAACTGCCTGACTTTAGACATTTGCTAATGTCAGCTGAAGCTAACAGTCTTTATTGCTTCTTTCTGTGTGCCTCCGTTTTTGTGATGGGGCCAGGCAGGATGATGTGAACACTGCCTGGTTCTGTCAATCAACATGATGAAGGCATGGCCAAGGGAGGGAGAACAGAGCCTCTAGGAGTAGGGGCAACACCCCCATTGCTCCTAGAGGCTCATTTGCATAAAATAAAAGTTCATTTTTCACAAAAACAGAGGCACATAAAAAAGAAGCGATAAAGACTGTTAGCTTCAGCTGACATTTGAACATATTTAAAGTCAGCCAGTTTAATAAGGATATTTCTGATGACAGAAGCCCATTAATGAAAACCTGATCCAGAGTGCTCTGCACCTCAGACTGGGCCAAAGATTTACCTTCCAAAAAGATAATGGCCCTTAATACACAGCCAAGGCAACAGAGGAGTGGCTTAGGGACAACTCTGTGAATGTTCCTAAATAGCCCAGCCAGATTCCTAACTTCAACCTAAACATGAATATGGCTGTCCACTAACAGTTCCAAACCAACATGACAGAGCTTAAGAGGATCTCCAGAGAAGAATGCCAGAAAATCTCCAAATCCAGGTGTGAAAACCAAATGGCCTCATACCCAAGAAGACTGGAGGTTTTAATCACTGCCAAAGGTGCTTCAACTAAGTACTGAGTAAAGGGTCTGAATACTTATGTCAATGCAAGATTCTAGTTTTTCCTTTTCAATAAATTAGCAAAGATTTCGAACATTCTGTTTTCACTTTCTCATTATGAGGTACTGAGAGCAGAATGATGGGGGAAAACTTGTTTTTCCTTTTGATTTTAGTACAAGACCACAACATAACAAAATGTGAAAAAAATGAAAGGGTATGAAGACTTTCTGAACAAACTGTTACACATAAATATGTATCTTAAAGTGATTAAAGTTATAAATTGTGTCTCTGTTTACTGTAATATGTCATCTGTGCAGGTTTTCTAACATTAATATTAAAGTGCTGCAGATTTTCATATTACACATCTTTATTACATTATAATGTTCTGTGGCCTGAAATGAATGGTTTCAGTAACAGAATAGTTAAGGAGCTTTGTAAAAATTTCAAGTTTAAAAGATGCCGTACTGGGAAAGTCAAGGACAGGTAACTGGGAGAAAATACAACAATCTAGCTGAAAAACGATTACAATAAAATCCCAAGGTGACAGGTAGCTCTAATCACAGATCACCTCACCAAAATGAGATATACATAGGGTCACATGTTACTCACATAGAACTGTAGAGAACAGATCTGTCAGTAGTGCAGCTTGTATGTATTCAGTTAAAAGACATAGAGGTTCAAGACCCCTTTTTGACACTTTTTATAGGCCCGTGCAACAAAATTTTGTCGCACAGGTGTTTCTACGCTGTCCTCGCCAAATGGGGATGGTCAGTGTCGGACTGGTGTACCAAGGGCCCACCAGTAAATTCATTCTGGGGGCCCACTGTACAGCTACATGCAGATACTACCTGCTCACAGAGCGACAGGCAGCAAGAAGACCCTCAAGATGAATGAGGGGTCTCTGCAACAACTTCGAGAAGACGAGTCCCTGGGGAAAGAAATAAGCATGGACTGCTGGTGGTGTGCCTAATTTATGACGAGGCCTGCAGCCTTGTGATCAGATAAAACTGAATGAAAGGGGTTGTCACCATGTGAATTGAAGTTGAACATGCACACTGCCAGCGCTCCATTTAATCTTTATGGTATTGCAGAAGATAGCCAGATACTGTGCTGTTCCATACAGCGCACTCATTCCCGCGACTGATGGGATTACCAGTGGTCAGATCCCCACTGATCAGACACTTATCCTGTGGATAGGAAGGTGTTAATCCTGGCACACCCCTTCAGCTACAGAGGATCTCTAGACTAAAAAATTTAATGAAGTAATATTGTCATTATACATCTGTTAAAGGGAACCTGTCACCTGGATTTTGGGTATAGAGCTGAGGACATGGGTTGCTAGATGGCCACTAGCACATCCGCAATACCCAGTCCCCATAGCTCTGTGTGCTTTTATTGTGTAAAAAAAAAACTGATTTGATACATATACAAATTAACCTGAGATGAGTCAGAGCTTGAAAATATGACTCTTCTCTGGTCACACAAGTAAGGCTACTTTCACACTAGCGTTCGGGTGTCCGCTCGAGCGCACCGTTTGAAGGGGCTCACGAGCGGCCCCGAACGCATCCGTCTGGCCCCAATGCATTCTCAGTGGAGGCGGATCCACTGAGAATGCATCCGCCTGCCAGCGCTCAGCCTCCGCTCCGCTCAGTGAGCGGACACCTGAACGCTGCTTGCAGCGTTCGGGTGTCCGCCTGCCCGTGCGGAGGCGAGCGGATCCGTCCAGACTTATAATGTAAGTCAATGGGGACGGATCCGCTTGAAGATGACACCATATGGCTCAATCTTCAAGCGGATCCGTTCCCCATTGACTTACAATGTAAAGTCTGAACGGATCCGCTCAGACAACTTTCACACTTAGAAAATTTTCTAAGTTTTAATGCAGACGCATCCGTTCTGAACGGATGCGAACGTCTGCATTATCGGAGCGGATCCGTCTGATGAAACATCAGACGGATCCGCTCCGAACGCTAGTGTGAAAGTAGCCTAATAAGATATGACTCTTTTATGTTAATTTGCATATGTATCAAATCGTTTTTTTTACACAATAAAAGCACACAGAGCTATGGGGACTGGGTATTGCGGATGTGCTAGTGGCCATCTAGCAACCCATGTCCTCAGCTCTATACCCAAAATCCCGGTGACAGGTTCTATTTAAGTAGTATCTTCCTTTAAGGCTCTGTTCACATTATCGTCATTAGGATACATTCTTCTGATAGCCAAGAACAATAGAAACTGGGCAGAAAACAATAAATTTGTGATGTGCATAAAGGTTATATACCGGTAGGCCTTCCCAGCATAAACCCACCTACACCTACAGATGCACCTATGATTTAGGGCTCGTTCACACGAACGTGTGAAGCCCGTGCCTGTGCTGTGGACCGCAATGCACGGACACCATCCGTGGGGCAGCCGCATGGGGATCGTGGACCCATTCACTTGAATGGGTCCGCGATCCCTCCGTTCCGCAAAAAGATTGAGCATGTTCTACCTTTTTGCGGTGCGGAGGCAGGGAACGGAACCCCAGGAAGCACTCCGTAGTGCTTCCGTAGTGTTCCGTTCCTTGCTTTTGTTCCGCATTGAAGTGAATGGGTCCGCATCTGTGATGCGGAATGCACACGGAACGGTGCCCATGTATTGCGGATCCGCAAATGCGGTCCGCAATACAGCAACGGGCAGCATACGTTCGTGTGAACGAGCCCTTAGTCAAATGTATAGGAAACACTTCTTGGCTAATTTGGCCAATATATGGTAGTGCACTTTTTTAGCTGTTGAAAAGCGTTTTCAATACAAGGTGTTGTCACAAAAAAAGATTTTTTTTACAATAGGACTCAATGGCTTAGTATAGAACTGTATTGTTTCCTTTTCAAAGGACCGCAAAGAACATAAACCCCGAATGTGGTGTGAACCCAGAATTGGTAGTCTGTAATTTGGAAAACTGGATGCAGAAAAATGAATAGGGCAATATTCACAAACAGGCGCTTTGTGGCAGCAGTCCACTGATGCACTGCTGTGAACGGGATCTTATGAAATGCCATTGACATGGGGTGGGTGTTTTTTAGGGCATGCTGCATTTTCCCTTAAAGGCACCTTTACATGGGACTATTTACTGGCTGATTATCGGGTACAAATGCTCGTTCCCAAAAATCCGCCTATAAGAAGGTGCAGCAGATCAACTGAAGGACGAGAAAACGCTTGTTCATCGGGTGAATGTTCATCGTGGTTTATGCAGGCATGTAATGTAATTTTCACTCTATAAGGCCTCATGCACACAAACGTATTTTCTTCCAGAGTCCGTTCCGTTTTTTTTGCGGACTGTATACGGAACCATTCATTTCAATGGGTCCGCAAAAAAAACCCAGAAGTTACTCCATGTGCATTCCGTTTCCGTATGTCCGTATTTCCATTCCGCAAAAAAATAGAACATGTCCTATTATTGTCCGCATTACGGACAAGGATTGGAGTGTTCTATTAGGGGCCAGCTGTTACGTTCTGCAAAATACATACGGCCGTGTGTATAAGGCCTACGATGCATTGGGCCATTCGACGCACCTAGGGTTTAGAGGAGGAAAAAAAAAATTTTCAATCAGACCTGAATTCTCGGTGATTCTAAGATCGACAATCTCTACCTGGGACCACAAATAATGGCTTTTACCAGCTGTCACTCAACTTTCCCAGTCTTTCATCAGATCTCAGATTAGGCCCACAATGTTAGGCCTCTTGCACACGACCGTATGGCTTTTTCAGTATTTTGCGGTCCGACAAAAATACGGATGACGTCCGTGTGCATTCAGTTTTTTGCGGAATGGAACAGCTGGCCCCTGGTAGAACAGTACTATCCTTGTTCGTTATGCGGATAATAATAGGACATGTTCTATCTTTGAACAGAATGGAAAAATGGAAACGGAAGGCATACGGAGTACCTTCCGTTTTTTTGCGGATCCATTGAAATGAATGGTTCCGTATACGGTCTGTAAAAAATGGAACGGAAACGGAAAAAAAAAATGTTTGTGTGCAAGAGGCCTTAATCAGACACCAGTCTCATTTGACCACCTATAACCTTAATCAGACCTCAGATCAGAACAAAAAATAAATAAAACAACTTAGACCTCTTTCACACGGGTGTCACGGATTTTGTCCGGATGCATTGCGGGTGCATTGCGGCAAACCCGCGTGAGTAGGCACACAATTTCAGTCAGTTTGCGTTCTGTTGTTCAGTTTTTTCCGTGCTAGTGCAATGCGTTTTGCACGCGCGTGATAAAAAACTGAATGTGGTACCCAGACCTGAACCCGGACTTCTTTACAGAAGTTTGGGTTTCGGTTAGGTGTTCTGTTGATTTTATTATTTTCCCTTCTAACATGGTTATAAGGGAAAATAATAGCATTCTTAATACAGAATGCTTAGTAAAATGTTCATTGAGGGGTTAAAAATGAAAAAAAATTAACTCACCTCATCCACTTGATCGCGCAGCCGGTATCGTCTTCTTTCTTCTTTCTACAGGACCTGCAAAAGGACCTTCTATGACATTATCACGCTCACCACATAGTGAGTGTGGTGACGTCAGCACACGTCCTGCTGAATGAAGATAGAAGGACCTTCTATCTTCATTCAGCAGGACCTGCGCTGCTGTCAACGCACTCACCACGTGGTGAGCACGATGACATCAGCGCAGGTCCTTTTGCAGGTCCTGTAGGAAGAAGAAAGACAATAACGGCTGCGCGATCAAGTGGATGAGGTGAGTTTATTTTTTTTTTATTTTTTAACCCCTAGATGGACATTTTAGTTAGCATTCTGTATTAAGAATGCTATTATTTTCCCTTATAACCATGTTAGAAGGGAAAATAATACAGTGAATTGACTTTAATGGGGTCCAGGGTTGCTCATCCCTATTTACTAACATCATCTCTTAGCAACCATGCGTGAAAATCGCACTGCAACTGCGCTTGCTTGGGTTGCTATGCGATTTTTACGCAGCCCCATTAATTTCTATGGGGCCTGCGTTGCATGAAAAACGCAGAATATAGAACCTGCTGTGATTTTCACGCAACGCACAAGTGCTGCGTGAAAAACAACGCTCATGTACACAGCCCCATTGAAATTAATAGTTCAGGATTCAGTGCGGGTGCAATGCATTCACGTCACGCCCGTCTCAAAGGGGCCTTACTACTCCTGCTCTGGACAGCGGTGCCACTCAGGAGATCCAGCATGTACTTCCTGCAGCGTTGCACTGTGACCTGACATCAGGTGATTTGCCTCTCAAAGCTGTCAGGATACAACACAGCGGGCACCCAGCAGAAGACTGGGAGCAATGAGTAAAACTAGTGCTGGCTGCGCTACACTCACCTCTCCCAACACCTCCTGTGTGCTAATGAGTGCTTCCTTAAAGGAAATGGTCATTAGTATTCGCTTTATACGACGCACTGCCATTATAACCCCAATTTTGGGGGAAAAAAGTACATCTTAGGGTCCATTCACACGTCCGTATGAGTTTTGCGGATCCGCAAAACACGGACACTGGCAATGTGTGTTCCGCATTTTGCAGACCGCACATTGCCGGCACTCTCATAAAAAATTCCTTTTCTTGTCCGCAATTGCGGACAAGAATAGGACAAGTTCTATTTTTTTGCGGAACGGAAGTGCGGATCTGCACATTCCGGCCCCATTGAAAAATGGAAAATCTCCCGATAAGTAAAATTTTGGGCTGTGGTCCACTTCGAGTGAAAACTGGAGTCCCTTTGTAATGTAATCTGTGCCGGGTACAGACTTGGGGCTCATGCACGTGAACGTATTTTCTTTTTCGTGTCCGTTCCGGGGTTTTTTTGCAGACCATATGCAGAACCATTCATTTCAATGGGTCCGCCAAAAAAACGGAAGGCAAGGAATAATACAATTGTATTTGTTTTTGCCCTTTGAAATAAATAGAGAAAATTATTGCATATGAACATTTCCTGACATCTCTGCAATGCAGGAATAGCAATTATGTACATTCCCAGTCACTCACCATGCACATATGACCAGTGTGGTAAAAAAAAAAAAATACTTATCAGCTTGGATATGCAAAAAGGAATTGTCATAATTGAAACATGGAAGATGTCCCATAGGCTGAAAAAAATAAATAGATCGGGATGTTGAGACCGGCGCATGCGCAATAAACGCTCGGATGACGATGCCCATAATGGGTAATGCTGTGCGCAGATGCGATGATTCGGATGCATGGTGCAGGCGCGGCATTTCACACTGAAGGGAGGAGGTAATCAGAAGAAACTAAGGCGGGTCAGAGTGGTGAAAGGGGAGGGGTTTTAGATGAATAGCGACGAGGGGCCTGGGCACCGGCCGCTTGAACACCGCCCCTGGGCACCTTCAGACCTAATTTGCATATTGAATAAAAGTGTTTTTTGAAGAAAATAAGCGACGGCCAGCTAAACAGTAAGTAGCATTCACATATGGGGACTATAATTCTGATAATGGTGTTAGTGTTCTACTGTATAATGGTCAGTATAGGTGAAAGACTCCCTTTAACCCCTTGGGCTCATTTTCACCTAAAGACCAGGCCATTTTTTGCAAATCTGACCAGTGTCACTTTATGTGGTGATAACTTTAAAATGCTTTGACTTATCCAGGCCATTCTGAGATAGTTTTTTCGTCACATATTGTACTTCATGACACTGGTAAAATAAAGTAAAAATATAAATTTTATTTATAAAAAAATACCAAATTTACCAAAATGTTGGAAAAATTAGCAAATTTCCAAGTTTCAATATCTCTACTTCTATAATACATAAAAAAATGCAAAACCTATAGAAGAAACGAAGCTGACTACATACTATTATCAAATATCATAAATACTTTATTAATTACAAAACATGATATATATCAAGGACATGATCATTAAAAACCAAGTGGACAGAGAAAAACACCATCCTGATGGGACACAGGCTACAGGCAATAATGTATAAAAAATAATAAATCAATAGATATCACGAAGGTAGGTCATATATAATAACACAATATATATGTGGGGAACCGCAGGTGAACAGAATAATAACTGCCGGTCCAGAAGGAGGATCCAGAAATAACCACCCACTTCCGCCCATACAACCTGACAGCATAGAAGAAATATAAAAGAGAACCTACCAGGACAAGTGCCGTGTGTCAACCATCAAGGATGGCGTTACCCCAACGCGCGTTTCGGCGTGCCTTCGTCAGGGGGTAATGCCATAACTGTGGAGCACAGGTTATAAACCCCCCTCCTCCAATAGAACACTTGCCTGCTGATTCGTTCCCTAAATCACCTGGACGCCAGCTGGCCGCGCCGTGAGCGGATCGCAGCGCATGGTCCTCCCCCCCGGCCAGCGTCACATCGCCACACCCCCGTCACGTGACACGTCACATGACCTGGTGGGATGACGTAGAGACGTGGGGCGGGAGGGACCGCGCGCACACATCCAGGGGAGAAGGGAAAACAAATCAGGACACTGCTGCAAAAAAAGAGAGAGGAGAAGACACCCCCTCTACTGGCGGTCAATATATAGACGTATCGCCATCATCACAGCTCCTTCATTGTCATTAAATAGAAAGTACTCTGTATCTACCCGTAGCATATATTTTAAAATACAAGTATAAATTAAGATGCGGATGTAAAATTAAAATACTGGTAATAGATAATGGTGATGAGCTAAAAAAGCTAATAGATAACTAATAGAATGTGAATACATGGAATGGAATAAAAAACAAATAATTACATATTGTACACATTGATACATCATAAATAACTTATTTTAAAAAAAGCATGTAAGTGTGATTCATGTTAATCATGTTACATATTATACAAGTTGATACATCATGAATGACTTATCAATAGATACATAAACGTGTAATTCATATTATGGTGAGTAAAGCAAAATACATAAAATACATAAAATAAATGAATGAAGGTGAAAAATAGAAGTATGTTAAATGTTTTGAGCGCTATAGTATGCTCAAAACAACATAATAAAATTACAAATACATTCCATATCAGTGAAAGTATGATGAGTACATATGAAGATAAATGAAAACAATAGTGCTGGATACATATGAAACCCACTATGTACAAAATACATATGGATAATCCATTGTGCATATGAAGATGCAGAGGGGTGAAAAAAGGTGGGGAGGGGGGTTGGGGGATTGGGGGGGAGGTAGGAAAGGGGGGGAGAAGGGAAGGGGGGGAAAGGGGGAGGAGAGGGAGGAAAAGAAAGGAAGGGAAAGGGGAAAGGGAAGAACAGAAAAATAAGAAAAAAGGGAAGAAAAAAGGGGGACCAAATATATGTATGTGAGTGAAAGTGTCACACCTACAATATGTCCCAATCCAATACCTCCAATACCTGTATTACATAAAAAAGGGAGAAATATATAACACCAATGGGTACAGAGACCAAAAACAGATATCACGATCTTGATATAACAGAATCAGTCGGATCCTAAGAAGAAGCTGGAAGAATGTTTCATTCTAGAGTAAATGGAAAGGTCTTCTATGATTGGAGGGATAATATAACCTGAAAAGATAAACAAAGTGAGAAAGAATGTTAAAAAGACAATAATAACTAAAAGCAAATAGTCCACAGTGGCGGTCTGAATGGCTAGAGAAACGTGGCGAAACCCAGATTCTCATTAAGGCCAGAGGGGCGAAGAGTCCCCAATGTCCAAATCCAGCGACTTTCTTTCTGGGCAAATTTTTTAGGTATGTTCCCAGCCCTCAAGTTGGCTCTGATGCAGTCTATTCCTCTCACTTTAAGAAGTCTTGGATTACAAGCGTGACAGATCTTAAAATGTCTTGGAATGGGTTTTAGGCCTTAGCAGCAATGATGTCTCTTACGTGCTCACGTACTCTTATTTTCAATTCGCGAGTGGTAAGTCCAATATAAATTTTTGGACAAGGGCACTTAGCATAGTATACTACTTTGGGTGTGGAGCAGGTAATTTGATGTGTGATCTTAAACGTTTTTATACCTCCTGCATCAGTGAACGTATCTGCTCGTTCCATGTTGGGACATGCAACGCATCTCCCACATGGTTTGAAACCCCATTGTGGTCATCTTTTAGCAGAGAAGATCTGTTGAGGTATCAGTTCCAAATAGCATCTAACCAGATTGTTGCGCAGAGTATCGGCTCTGCGTGCAGTAATGGAGGGATACGATGGCAATAGTTTCTCCAGAATTGGATCAGTTTGTAAAACCGACCAATGTCTGGCCATAATCTCCCTCATCTCCTCCCACCGAGAATGGTATGTAGTTACATACCTGATCTTAGTATCCATAACTTTATCTCTTTTTGGTTGTAGGAGGTCAACTTGTTTTTGTGATCTCGCTCTGTGGTATGCCCTCTTTATAGATCCCCGGCTGTATCCTCTTCTCAAAAAGCAGTTAGTTAGATCAGTCGCTCATTCCTCAAAGGTATTTTCTTCTGAACAAATCCTCTGCATGCGTAAAAATTGTCCAATAGGGATTGCGTTAATGGTGTTTCTAGGATGCAGAGAGGAAGCGTGTAAAAACGCATTAACCGAGGTGTCTTTACGGTATACATTAGTCTTTATATGCCCCCTATCATTTTTGGATATTGCCACGTCTAGGAAATTGATCACACTTTTGTGGTACATGTAAGTAAGTTTGATATTTCTGGAGTTTTTATTCAACGCCGTAAAAAACTTGTGTAGCTGTCCCTCAGTACCATGCCAGATCAGGAAGATGTCATCAATGTACCGCGCCCAAAAAATGGTGCGGTCCATGATGACATGTCCATCTGGCATGGTATCACATCCATCAGACATAAACAGGTCTCTCTCCCACAGCCCCAGGAACAAATTAGCATATGAGGGTGCGCAGGCCGCCCCAACGCGGTTCCCTGGAGCTGTAGGAAAAAAGACCCGTTAAAAGTGAAAAAATTTTTGGTCAATACAAACCGTAGTAGTTGTAACAAAAAACTGATAAGGCTATTCTTGATATTGTTGGCCCTAAGAAAAAACTCCACTGCCTCCAATCCATCTGAATGTCTAATACTTGTATACAAGGATTCTACATCACATGTTACTAACCAATTATCCTCCTCGAGGGTAATTCCTTGTAATTTCTGCAACAAATCAGAGGTGTCACAAACATATGACGGTAAGAGCTCCACCATGGGTTTCAGATGATAGTCAAGTAATTTACAGACATTCTCCACCAGGCTACCTTGGCCTGATATAATTGGCCTACCTGGGGGAACTGATGCATCCTTGTGGATTTTCGGCAGTAGATAAAGTGTAGGTATAGTCATCAAAGTCTCTAGAGACCAGTTTGACAAACAGATCCACTGCCGGACACAAGGATAAAGGAGGGAACTTAGTTGATTTCTTCCGCAGGACAGAAGGTACATCATTTTTGGCTCCATCCTCGCATTCATGTAACAGGTCCTCCAAAATTTGGAGGGCCTGTTGTTTAGACCGGGTATCAAGGCCTTCTACCTCAGTTTCCTTGTGGTGCCAGCGCTTCATCATCAGAGAGCGCCCAAACAAATGTAGATCTTTTATGGCAGTAAACTGGTCGAAATGTGAGCTCGGTGCATATGACAGCCCACGTTCTAACAGTGAAATATCAGTATCTGTGAAATTATACGTAGAGAGATTGATTACCTTGAGATCTTTCTCATGTTGTCAAGTGTTAGTAGGTGGAGCCTGTTGTCTCTTCTGCCCCGGTGCCTGACCATGATCCATCTTTCTCTTGTTTTTCCTTGAACGGGTAAAATGAGATGTACTCGATTGAGGGTCATTCTGTGAGGATATCGAGGAGATAGACGAAGATCTGCTCAACGCCTTACCCCTATCTCTCCCCCTCCATCTATATACTCTCCTTTGTTGAACATCATTCTGGTCCCGAATAAATTTCTTCATTTTAAAGTCCTGAATTTCCTTTTCCCATTCAGAGTATTTGAACTCCATCAGATCATGAAATTGTTTTAACATCTCAGGGGTGCCTTCTTGAGAAAGGTGTGTCTGTAACTGTTCAATTTCCTGATCAATATGTTCCAAACTCTTCTTGTTAAGTCCAATTAAAAGTTCCATACATTTGAGAGAACTGCTGCTGCATACCTCCTCACATCTTTGGGTAAAGTTCTCATCTTCTATAGGGAAGGAGGGGAACACCTGTATCCGTAAGCCCCTGGGGATAAGGCTCCTCTGGAGATATTTTTCCAGAAATATAATAAATGAAGGTAATGTCGCACTAAAATGAGGTGGAGATCCAACAGAGGTGCACCCACTAACAGACAGCACCCAGTCTGAAGAGAATAAATAGTATAAAGAATGGAAGTGGGGCACACTCTAAAAGTACAGGGATCTTTTATTATATATAACACTATTAATAATAAAATTGACAATAAAAGTCACAATAGGATATCAACAAGAATAAAAGAGCAGCAGATAAAGTGTTAATACCAACGGTGAGATAGGTGGTAGGTTTAAAAAATAAAAAGTAAAAATATATTAAATCAGACAGTATAAATTGATATAAATACGGATCCCAATATATAAATAGAAAATTTGAAGATAAAATGTTATATTTGGATATTCAATGATAGTTATACGAATAATTCACTGATCAAACTTGGTATATTGTTCCATACAGGGTTTTCAGTAGTATAGATAATCCTCTCCTGCAACCAGTCCTTTTAGCAGCTATTGATTATGATGGTCAGAGTCCCAAGCGTATGCAGCCTTAAAGATTTATTTGAACAGTAATTCGGCTGCTCATACGTACAGCGGCGTCCCGCTGTATTGATATAGGAAGCGATCGCTTAGATGAGATATGCAAAGTCTTACCCGAGGATCTTTTATGCTGGATGGTGAGCCCTCGACTCGGCGTGTCTCTCCTAACTCCCTTGAGACTGGAGTTAGGAGAGACGCTTCCTATATCAATACAGCAGGACACCGCTGTACGTATGAGCAGCCGAATTACTGTTCAAATAAATCTTTAAGGCTGCATACGCGTGGGACTCTGACCATCATAATCAATAGCTGCTAAAAAGACTGGTTGCAGGAGAGGATTATCTATACTACTGAAAACCCTGTATGGAACAATATACCAAGTTTGATCAGTGAATTATTCGTATAACTATCATTGAATATCCGAATAAAACATTTTATCTTCAAATTTTCTATTTATATATTGGGATCCGTATTTATACTGTCTGATTTAATATATTTTTACTTTTTATTTTTTAAACCTACCACCTATCTCACCGTTGGTATTAACACTTTATCTGCTGCTCTTTTATTCTTGTTGATATCCTATTGTGACTTTTATTGTCAATTTTATTATTAATAGTGTTATATATAATAAAAGATCCCTGTACTTTTAGAGTGTGCCCCACTTCCATTCTTTATACTATTTTTCCAGAAATGCTTTATTCCACCAGATGCGTGTTCTTTTATGCAGCAACTGCTGCAATGAATACTGGGTCTCCCTGAAAGTCTCTCCGCCATCCAGACCGCCAACTGCCCCCTCGTTGTAACGGGGTTCCGAAGGTACACTCGGTCCCCCATTAGCCGCAGACCTGCTGCTTAGCTTCGGGAACGAGGATCTGTGTTTTACCTCGTTCCCAGGGCGGCTTTACTAGCTGGGTATGGATCCACAGGATTTACTTTATGCTGTTAAAAACAAAGCAGGGCGCACCATAGGGTAATACCGTTGGTAGACAGATAAAATAAATGGTTCCAGTACAGGGCTCACCTTTTGTGGTTGTGCTATCTGTAGGCACAACTCTAGTAAAAGCTTGTCAATACATGTGATGGAGTCACGATTCGCTGGTGGATCTGCAGCCGTGGAGGGATGACTTCTTGTCGGAGATCCCTGAAGTCTCCAAGAAGTGATAGGATACAGAGGTAAAGAGATAAAATATCCCAGGGCGCAAGAATCCAATCCAGATAGTGGTAGTAAATAGAAAACTTATTTATTGCAGAAGTACAACGCGTTTCGGGGAGTAGTTCCCCTTCATCAGGTACATAACACTGCATATCAGTGTTATGTACCTGATGAAGGGGAACTACTCCCCGAAACGCGTTGTACTTCTGCAATAAATAAGTTTTCTATTTACTACCACTATCTGGATTGGATTCTTGCGCCCTGGGATATTTTATCTCTTTACCTCTGTTTACTAGCTGGGTGGCTCCCTGCTCCTAAGTCTGCCTTGAGCGCCGAGCTGATCACTCGGTGCTCGACTGGTTGGTCTGTCGGTCATGTGACGCTGGCCACGTCACATGACCCTCACTCCCCACTATAAATATAGACAGCCTGCTGGCCACAGGTTGCCTGTTAATTTAGGTTCCACCTGTGATTTGGTCTTTCCTGGCGTACTTACCTCCTGCTGAATTCCTGACGATCCTCTGCCTGCTCCTTGTGTACTTTGCTGCTCTCCTGGTATTCTGACCCTGGCCTCCTCCTGACGATCCTCTGCTGACTCCTTTGGTACTTCACGTCTCTCCTGGTATTTATGACCCCGACTTCTCCTGACAATTCTCTGCTTGCTCTATTTGTACTTTGTAGCTTTCCTGGTATTGACTCGGTCCGTTCACGTCCTGTTGTTTGTCTGTCTGTCATCCCTGCACTTATTCCAAGTTAGGGATTGCCGTCCAGTTGTCCCCTGTCATTAGGACTTGCGAGGCAAGTAGGCAGGGCCAGGGGTAAGGGTGGAGCGCAGTGGTCACTTCCCTCCCCCCTGTGTGTGTGTGTACGCGACCGTTACAGATTAACAGGCCCAATAACCACTGTATAATGAATCCTCTGGTGACCCTGACTGACCATGTCTCTAATCTGACGCAGATGGTGCAGGAGTTAGGGGAAAAACTCAGTTCTTTTGAGTTAGGGCAAGGTTCTTCCACTCCTCAGGCCTCCAGTCCGCATTTTGAGCCCCAGATTAAGCTCCCAGAACCCTTTTCTGGGGACCGGAAGAAGTTTCTCTCTTTTAAGGAGAATTACAAACTGTACTTCCATTTGCGCCCCGTGTCCTCTGGCCCCGAGAGTCAACGCATGGGCATTATCATTTCCCGATTACAGGGTGATCCCCAGGACTGGGCGTTCTCTTTACCTGCTGGCGCCAGTTGTTTATCTTCTGTGGAGGGGTTCTTTCAGGCCCTGGGTACCCTCTATGATGAACCAGACAGGGCTCTAGTAGCCGAGACGGCTCTAAAGGCACTGGTTAAGGGCAATCCACCAGCGGAGGATTATTGCACCCAATTCAGAGGGTGGTGTGTCCCCTCAGGATCTCAGTCAGTTCAGGTCAGGTCTGTCTGATAAATTAAAGGATCTTCTGGTCAGTTATCAACTTCCAGAGACCTTAGAGGAGATGATGACCCTTGTTGTCCGACTTGACCAACGGGTTAGAGAGAGACGACAGGAACAACAGTTCTCTTCCCAGATGGTGGTCCAGCCAGAGGCCTATCCCAGAGACAATGCTGAGGTCTCCACCGAGGAACCCATGCAGGTTGGCATGACCCGAGGGAATCTTCGCCGCAGACGTGGAGAATGCTTTTACTGTGGAGATCCTGACCATTGGATCAACCAGTGTCAAGTCTCCTAAGGCAAGGCAACCTAAAGACCAGGTACACCCTGAATTTTCTAAATGTAAGCTTTCGGTACCCATTATGATTTCTCTGGGAGTAGATAAATGGCCGGGTAAGGCCTTTATTGATTCTGGCTCAGCGGCTAGCTTTATTGACTCTGAGTATGCTGTAAGATTGGGTATTCCTATGTTTGTCTTACCAACTCCAATTCATGTCATGGCTATTGATGCTACTCCTCTTATTGGTGGTACGGTGAGCTTATGTACCTCGGAGATTTCTCTAACCGTGGGTGTGTGCCACTCAGAGAGATGTTCGCTTTTAGTCCTGGAGAACCTACCGGCTGAGGTGGTACTAGGGTTGCCTTGGCTCCGACTACATAACCCCACTATAGATTGGTCCAATGGGGAGTTGGTGAGATGGGGCCTAAATGTGACTCGTGCTTGTCCGTGGTACAGGCTGGGGTCTCAGTAAAGTCTGATACTTTACCCTCTGTTGTTAGGGAATACTCTGATGTATTGTCATCACCAACCCCGGAGGTTCTACCCCCCCATAGACCTTATGATTGTACCATAGAGCTAGTAGAGGGGGCCAAGTTTCCTAAGGGACGAATTTATAATCTTTCTATGCCCGAACGCAAGGCCATGGAAGATTATATTAGACCTTCTGTCTCTCCTATGGGGGCGGGGTTTTTCTTCGTTAAGAAAAAAGATGGTGGTCTTAGGCCATGTATCGATTACCGGAGATTAAATAAAATCACTGTCCATAATAGATACTCCCTCCCATTGATTCCGGATTTATTTAACCAGGTTCTGGGGGCAACCTGGTTTTCCAAAATTGACCTGAAAGGGGCATACAATCTAATCTGAATCAAGGAGGGAGACGAATGGAAGACGGCGTTCAATACCCCGGTAGGACACTTTGAATATCAGGTGATGCCTTTTGGACTCAGCAATGCCCCAGCTGTGTTCCAAAACTTCATGAATGACATTCTTAGGGAGTTCTTAGGTAAATTTGTTATTGTCTATCTTGACGACATTTTGATATTCTCTCCTGACTTCGAATCCCATGTGTCTCATGTTAAACAAGTATTAGAGGTGTTGAGGGAGAATCAGCTATCCGCTAAGCAAGAGAAATGTGTCTTTGGTGTACAGGAGATTCTGTTTCTAGGGCATGTTCTGACTCCTCACACCTTCAAGATGGATCCCGGTAAGGTACTAGCAATTAAGGAATGGGTAAGACCTTCATCCTTAACCCCTTAAGGACATAGGACGTACCGGTACGCCCTATTTCCCGAGTCCTTAAGGACCAAGGACGTACCGTTACGTCCTAACTTTTAAATAGGCATTCCGGCGCCCCAGGGGTTAATCGGAACGTGATTTCGGCTGAAATCATTCAGCCGGCATCCTGTCACAACGCCAGGGGGGGTCATGTGACCCCCCCGTGTCGGCGATCGCAGCAAACCGCAGGTCAATTCAGACCTGCGGTTTGCTGCGCTTTTTGCAGTTTCTGATCCCCGCGGTCCCTGACCGTGGGGATCAGAAACTTTAGAGTGGCTAAAATCAATATTTTTCACCCCCCCCTGCACCCCTGCACGATTTGATGCCGGCGGGTGGTGCAGGGGGGGTGTCGCAGGCGGTGGGGGCTGCGATCCCCCGCCCGCCTCCCCATGAATGATCGTTGGCTTCTAGTGGGTATACCAGGGTGCCAGCACATTGCTGGCACCCTGGTATAAACGGCTGACATCTGTGCAGATGTCAGCCGTTTAACCCTTTCCATACCGCGGTCCGTACGGACCGCTGTATGGAAAAAGTTAACTGTCATCGGTCAGGGAGCTCCCTCCCTCTCCATCGGGGGCTGCTGTGCCTTTGCAGCCCCCCGATGGAGAGGGAGAGAGCCCCCCGACAGCCCCCCTCAGCCCTGTGCTTACCCTTCCCCGTCTGCGAAGTTGTGGCAGACGGGGAAGGTTCCCATGGCAACAGGACGCTTGCTCAGGCGTCCTGCTGTCCATGGTGCTGAACAGATCTATGCTAAAAGCATAGATCTGTTCAGTGTAAGTAAAATACAGTACAGTGCAATATATACTGTACTGTACTGTATTATACAGACATCAGACCCACTGGATCTTCAAGAACCAAGTGGGTCTGGGTCAAAAAAATGTAAAAAAAAGTGAAAAAAGTTAAGATTAAAAAAAAAACATTTATCACTGAATAAAAATTAAAAAAATAAAATACACTACACATATTAGGTATCGCTGCGTCCGTAACGACCTGATCTATAAAACGGTCATGTTACTTTCCCCACACGGTGAACGCCATAAAAATAAAAAAATAAAAACCATGAGAAAATTGAAATTTTGCCCACCTTACTTCCCAAAAAAGGTAATAAAAGTGATCAAAAAAGTCGCATGTACGCCAAAATAGTACCAATCAAACCGTCATCTCATCCTGCAAAAAATGAGACCCTACTCAAGATAATCGCCCAAAAACTGAAAAAACTATGGCTCTTAGACTATGGAGACACTAAAACATTTTTTTGGTTTTAAAAATGAAGTTATTGTATAAAACTTACATAAATAAAAAAAAAATTATACATATTAGGTATCGCCGCGTCCGTGACAACCTGCTCTATAAAATTACCACATGATCTAACCTGTCAGATGAATGTTGTAAATAACAAAAAAAAAAACGTGCCAAAAAAGCTATTTCTTGTTACCTTGCTGCACAAAAAGTGTAATATAGAGCAACCAAAAATCATATGTACCCTAAACTAGTACCAACAAAACTGCCACCCTATCCCATAGTTTCTAAAATGGAGTCACTTTTTTGGAGTTTCTACTCTAGGGGTGCATCAGGGGGGCTTCAAATGGGACATGGTGTCAAGAAAACCAGTCCAGCAAAATCTGCCTTCCAAAAACCGTATGGCGTTCCTTTCCTTCTGCGCCCTGCCGTGTGCCCGTACAGCTGTTTACGACCACATATGGGGTGTTTCTGTAAACTACAGAATAAGGGCCATAAATAATGAGTTTTGTTTGGCTGTTAACCCTTGCTTTGTAACTGGAAAAAAAATATTAAAATGGAAAATCTGCCAAAAATGTGAAATTTTTAAATTGTGTCTCTATTTTCCATAAAATCTTGTGCAACACCTAAAGGGTTAACAAAGTTTGTAAAATCAGTTTTGAATACCTTGAGGGGTGTAGTTTCTTAGATAGGGTCACTTTTATGGAGTTTCTACTCCAGGGGTGCATCAGGGGGGCTTCAAATGGGACATGGTGTCAAAAAAACAGTCCAGCAAAATTAGCCCTCCAAAAACCAAACGGCGCACCTTTCACTCTACGCCCTACTGTGTGCCCGTACAGTAGTTTACAGCCACATATGGGGTGTTTCTGTGAACAGCAGAGTCAGGGCAATAAAGATACAGTCTTGTTTGGCTGTTAACCCTTGCTTTGTTAGTGGAAAAAATGGGTTAAAATTAAAAATTAGACAAAAAGATTAAATTCTCAAATTTCCTCCCCATTTGCCAATAACTCTTGTGCAACACCTAAAGGGTTAACAATGTATGCAAAATCAGTTTTGAATACCTTGAGGGGTGTAGTTTCTTAGATGGGGTCATTTTTGGGTGGTTTCTATTATGTAAGCCTCGCAAAGTGACTTCAGACCTGAACTGGTCCCTAAAAATTGAGTTTTTGTAAATTTCTGAAAAATTTCAAGATTTGATTCTAAACTTCTAAGCCTTATAACATCCCCAAAAAATAAAATATCATTCCCAAAATAATTCAAACATGAAGTAGACATATGGGGAATGTAAAGTCATCACAATTTTTTGGGGTATTACTATGTATTACAGAAGTAGAGAAACTGAAACTTTGAAATCTGCAAATTTTTCTAAAATTTTGGTAAATTAGGTATTTTTTTTGTGCAAAAAAAATAATTTTTTTGACTTCATTTTACCAGTGTCATGAAGTACAATATTTGACGGAAAAACAATCTCAGAATGGCCTGGATAAGTCAAAGCGTTTTAAAGTTATTAGCACTTAAAGTGACACTGGTCAGATTTCCAAAAAATGGCCTGGTCCTTAAGGTGAAAATGAGCCCGGTCCTTAAGGGGTTAAAGGCCTTACAACGGTTCTTAGGTTTCGCCAATTACTATCGTAAATTTATTATGAATTTTTCAGTAATTGCTAAACCATTGACCGACCTTACTAAGGGGCGGATTTGGAGAATTGGTCTACTGAGGCCATTTCTTCATTTGAAAAATTAAAAAAGGCATTCAGTAGCGCTCCAATTCTGATCCAGCCTGATCAGGAGAAACCTTTTATTGTGGAGGTGGATGCGTCCGAGGATGGCACAGGAGCAGTCCTTTCACAAGGTCCTGCTAGCCTCACTAACCTGAGACCATGTGCCTTCTTCTCCAGGAAATTCTCTCCCACGGAGAGAAACTATGACATAGGGAATAGGGAGCTGCTGGCCATTAAATGGGCTTTTGAGGAGTGGAGGCATTTTCTGGAGGGGGCAAGGTGTTGTGCATTTTCATACGTATACAATATTATCTAATGACATTATAATCAAAATTAATGCTCATCTCATTGCCTTTAAGAATAAGATCAGCCTGAACCAAAGTTATATTATATGGCTGAGGAAGCCAAGATGAGTTCATGGCAAGTTCAGTTTATATAAAAAATATATAATTGTGAACATAAACGGACATTGTATTAAAAGTTATTGCTAAAGATATGAGACCATCTGTTAAGGAGTAAGTCAACTCCCTAAGACATGTCTGGAGGGAACAAGGTTACTTGATAAGGGTTCATATCCTTGAGGCACACCTGCTGTATGAGGTTCAATTTATATATTCATAATTATATTATATATATATCTCTGCATGGTATATTTAGTTTACAACATATGTTAATCAATAATTCATATAATGTGTTATCTATGTGTAACAATGTATCGATTTATATATATATGTTATACCATGTATTTACCATTTAGAAGGTATTGTAGAAGGTACGGAAACAAGTAAGTTTATGTTAATTGGATTTCAAAACAATAGTTATTCATGAATGTAGATAAGTGAAATGTACAAGTTCCGATGCCAAGCATCAAAGCCGCTATATAAAATTTTCATCAAGTCAATCTATATTTCAAAAAGATAGGAGAAGACAGTCAACTCCAACAAGTCCAGGATATAGGTAATTAAAGTGTCAGGAAAAGACCTTCCTCAATGATTTATTAAGAAAGGTCAATGAGGTCCTGTGAACATATTATTAGATATTTAATTTTAATGCTTAAAAGTTGTGATGTTCATCTACAGTACCGCAGTGCTATCTGGAGGCAGATAGACAACATTATATTATTTCATTATTTGTTCTATACCATATTAGGAGTTGATATAACGTCATGATGTTATTAGCATGCGAATACACCCACCCTACCTGATTGGGAATCCCTAATCCAAAAGGGATGATTCTTAGATAAGGGGGGGGGGGAATAATTACTCGTGTGCGGAGCTAGCAAGAAAAAAAAAAAGAGAGCTAGAGAAAAAGATCCATATATCCATTGATCCATCCATTCATTCAATCAAAAAGAAAAACTTTACCAGAAGAAACTTGGATTATTTTTTTTGGATTACTAGGAAAGTTCTTGAGAACTGGTCCCATCTGAACTCTGTCTACCTTTGACCCGGTAACGTATATTTTGTTTACTACTCATGATATTAATAAGATATTTCTCTCGGTATATAGCCAAGAGTTCCCATACTGTGGGAATATATAGTGTTAGGCGCCTCCATAATGCTGATTATTCTCTTAGCAAAGATGCATATTGTTAATGGAAGATCTGACATTATTTGAAAAGAGGACTAAACCCTTGGAAAGTTATTTTCTTTAGTCTGATTGCCGAGCTGAATATTTTATCATATTAATATCATATATTTTTGATTGGTCATAGGAAAACAGAGTCAAGGGATAACAGTTATTTTCCTGTAAATCCGTGTTTTATTGTAAGAGCCTGTTTGATAACAGAAGATCCTAAGTTTCTCTTGGTATATGAGTCCGTTTGTTAAAAGTATGACACTGGTTGTCATAAATCAATAAATCATACTGTGCTGATCAGATAGGGGTGTGTTAACACCACCGTGTGGTACATTTTGGATGTTACGTTGTAACTTCATCATTTGTTTTGCAGTTGTATTGTTTTTATATTCTTTGTTTTTATAATAAACGATTATATATTTTTGCATATACAATTGTTCCTTTGTTTCACTGCTTGCACAAATCAAATTAAGATACTTGATAAAAAGAACTTAGAGGCGTTTTTTATGTCCGCCTGAAGGATAATATACTTTTTATATTTTTTTTTATCCTCTCTTTTATATGAAGATTCTTTCATATAGAAGATATATGACAAAGGCATTGTGTAACTGTTGTCACTGGCCATAAAAACCTTATGTTTCTCGAGTCTGCTAAGAGGTTGAATCCCCGTCAAGCCAGATGGGCTCTGTTTTTTACTCGTTTTGATTTTTCCATTACGTTCAGGCCGGAAAGTAAAAATGTGAAGGCGGACGCATTATCTCGGAGCTTCCAGGCTTTTCAACCTACTGATGTACCACCTGAATCCATCCTACCAGCAAAAATCTTCTTAGCAGCTCTTACCCAGGATATCTCGGCTCGCATTAGGTCTGAACAACATCTGGCACCGGTATCCACCCCAACAGATAAGTTGTTTGTTCCCGAACAATTTTGTCTCCAGCTGTTGGGTGAGTGTCACGATTCTGCCTTTTGTGGACATCCGGGTGTTGAGGGCACTAAGGATCTGGTTTCTAGATCTTATTGGTGGCCCACTCTAACTAGGGATGTCAAGTCCTACGTGTCAGCCTGTGAGGTTTGTGCCAGCTCCAAGACACCTAGGACTCGCCCTGCTGGTAACCTACGACCCCTACCCATTCCCAGTAGACCCTGGTCCCATATCTCGATGGACTTTATAACTGACCTACCGCCGGCGGAGGGTAAGACTGTAGTTTGGGTAGTGGTCGTTAGGTAGTTAGGTTTAGCAAGATGGTCCATTTCATTCCCCTGTCTAAACTCCCGAATGCCAAAACCCTGGCGTCTATTTTTGTAAAAGAAATTGTTCGATTGCATGGTATCCCGGAAAATATTGTTTCTGACAGGGGTGTGCAGTTTGTGTCCAAATTCTGGAGGGCCTTCTGTCAAAAATGTAAAATTTCATTGTCTTTTTCCTCTGCCTACCACCCTGAGAGTAATGGGCAGACTGAACGCCTTAATCAGTCTGTGGAACAATTCTTGAGGTTGTATGTTGCTGATGACCAGCAATTATGGGTGAAATTTCTTCCATTGGCTGAATTTGCTTTGAATAACCGTGTCAATTATTCTGCTGGGGTTTCACCTTTCTTTTGTAACCATGGTTTCCATCCCCGTTTTCATTCTGGGTCATCCGTCTCCTCCTCTAACCCTGAGGCGGATAGGTTCTCCTCTGAACTGTGCACAGTTTGTGCCCGGGTTCAATCGAACTTAGAAAAGGCTCAAAGTTCTCAGAAACTCAAGGCCGATAGGAGACGTTCAAGGGGGGTGAATTTACAGGTTGGGGATAAGGTATGGTTGTCCTCCAAGAATCTCTCTCTTAAGGTAGATTCTAAAAAGTTTGCTCCTCGTTTTATTGGACCATATAAGATCACGGAGGTGATTAACCCGGTATCATTTAGGTTGGAGCTGCCCGAGTCATTCCACATTCATAATGTGTTCCATAAATCTCTACTTAAAAAATATTTTGAACCGGTAGTACCATCGAAAGCCTCGCCTCCGCCGGTTCTTGTTAATGATGCTGTCAAGTATGTGGTGTCTAAAATAGTGGATGTCAGGAAGGTGCATAATTCCTTGCAGTACCTGATTCACTGGAAGGGGTATGGACCTGAAGACAGATCTTGGGTACCTGCCAGGGAGGTTCATGCTCCTAGACTTGTTCGAAAATTTCATTTAGAACACCCTGAAAGGCCATCGCCTGAAGTCTTGGGTCCGGTGGCCCCTCGTAAAAGGAGGGGGTACTGTAACGGGGTTCCGAAGGTACACTCGGTCCCCCATTAGCCGCAGACCTGCTGCTTAGCTTCGGGAACGAGGATCTGTGTTTTACCTCGTTCCCAGGGCGGCTTTACTAGCTGGGTGGCTCCCTGCTCCTAAGTCTGCCTTGAGCGCCGAGCTGATCACTCGGTGCTCGACTGGTTGGTCTGTCGGTCATGTGACGCTGGCCACGTCACATGACCCTCACTCCCCACTATAAATACAGGCAGCCTGCTGGCCACAGGTTGCCTGTTAATTTAGGTTCCACCTGTGATTTGGTCTTTCCTGGCGTACTTACCTCCTGCTGAATTCCTGACGATCCTCTGCCTGCTCCTTGTGTACTTTGCTGCTCTCCTGGTATTCTGACCCCGGCCTCCTCCTGACGATCCTCTGCTGACTCCTTTGGTACTTCACGTCTCTCCTGGTATTTATGACCCCGGCTTCTCCTGACAATTCTCTGCTTGCTCCATTTGTACTTTGTAGCTTTCCTGGTATTGACTCGGTCCGTTCACGTCCTGTTGTTTGTCTGTCTGTCATCCCTGCACTTATTCCAAGTTAGGGATTGCCGTCCAGTTGTCCCCTGTCATTAGGACTCGCGAGGCAAGTAGGCAGGGCCAGGGGTAAGGGTGGAGCGCAGTGGTCACTTCCCTCCCTCCTGTGTGTGTGTGTACGCGACCGTTACACTCGTCCTTAAAGACAGCGTCCAATTGTGAGAGCCAGGACCATTCCCTGGCTCTATGATCCAAAGTGGCCATTGGTGAACAATCTGTGTAAAAAACACAGCATAAAGGTAATTATACAAAAACAAAAAAAACAAAAGGGATCCTCATGCCCAAACTAAAATTAGCATATATAATACATAGTAATACCTCCAAAATAGTTATTCCTTTACATTCCCCATATGTCTACTTCATGTTTGGATCATTTTGGGAATGCCATTTTAGTTTTTGGGGACGTTACAAGACTTAGAACTTTAGAAGCAAATCTTGAAATTTTTCAGAAATTTTTAAAAACCCAATTTTTAGGGACCAGTTCAGGTCTGAAGTCACTTTGTGAGGCTTACATAATAGAAACCTCCCAAAAATGACCCCAGCACCACCTTCACTAAGGTATTTAGGGAAAGGTTAGGTTAGGCAGGGATATTCAGGAAAAGTTAGTGGGGGAAAAAAAAAAAAACATTTTTTTATTGCATCACCCTAAATCAGGTGTCTGGGGTCCACAGCACAGCTGTGTGACCCTAGACCCCCCCCCCCGAGGGGTGCTGCAGCTTGCCCCCCCCCCCCCAAGTTTTTTGGGGGCGCAAGCATTTAATTATTTATTTTTTTGCGTACGCCGACTGTGGCCGGCACTCTTAGCGTCCACCCAATGTTAGCGCATCGCACACCCCACCGCTGATCAACTTCGGACGGTTGATCAGCGAGTTAGAATTTTTATTTTATTTTTTCTCATTTTTTAATTTACTTTATTATATATTTTTTTGTCTGTTAGATTTAGGGTAAGTTCGTGAACACCCGTGCCCCCAAACACACGCACACCAAATAAAGTTTAACACGCACGCACACACTCACTCTCCTATGGTCCGCTGGATGTTCTCAGCCGAGGAGGCATACGCCCAGCTTGCCTCCGAGTCCGAGAGCCCCAGTGAGGACGAGGATGACCCCACTTTCCTTTTGTCATCCGCGTCCTCCTCATCATCTAGCGATGATGATGAACTCCCAAGGCGGCCGAGACGCCGCCAGGCGGAGCAAGGGGACCGTCATGCTAGGGACCCTTGGCCCACACTAGTACGAGCAGCTCTGGGGCTTGTACTAGTTTTCCGGCCCACCAGATCAGTCCACCTGAACCCCCTGCCGGTGAACTTGTCTGGTGTACCCCAGAGCATTTGAGCCCGCGATTCCTGATTTTGTAGGCCAACCAGTAATCCAGATTTCCACAGTGGGCTTCACTGAATACGACTATTTTAGTCTTTTTTTCAGTGACCACTTTGTAAATCTGATGGTGGAGCAAAGTAACCTGTACGCCCAACAATTCATTGCTCAACACTCGGGCTCCTTTTTGGCTAGGGCCGGTGGCTGGACTCCGGTCAGTGCAGCCGAGATGAGGACGTTTTGGGGCCTCGTGTTGCACATGGGCCTAGTCAAAAAACCTAGTGTCAGGCATTACTGGAGTGCAGACGTCCTCTACCAGACCCCACTTTACAGTACGGCCATGACACGCCCCCGGTTTGAGGCCATCCGGAAATGCCTGCGCTATGCAGATAATGCAGCATGTCCCCCCCAAGGTGATCCTGCCTATGACCACCTGTACAAAATCAGGCCGGTCATCGATCACTTTGGGGCCAAATTTGTGCAGGCCTATGTACCTGGAAGGGAGGTCGCAGTTGATGAGTCTCTCATTGCTTTCAAGGGGAGACTCCTTTTCTGCCAGTATGTTCCCTCTAAGCGGGCGAGGTATGGTGGGAAGCTGTACAAACTTTGTGAGAGTACCTCAGGGTACACTTACAAGTTTTGTGTGTACGAGGGGCGAGTTTCCTGTATTCAACCCCCAGAATGTCCTCCTACTCTGGGTGTTAGCGGGAAACTTGTGTGGGACCTTATGCACCCACTGCTAGATAAGGGTTACCACCTGTACGTGGATAACTTTTATACTAGTATCCCCTTGTTCCGCCAGATCCACGTCCGCTTGTAGGACCGTGCGGAAAAATCAACTTGGCCTCCCTACCCACCCCCTACAGGTACCTATCGCCAGGGGTGAGACCCGTGCCCTTACCAGTGGAAACCTGCTGCTGGTCAGATATAAGGACAAGAGGAATGTCCTTGTACTGTCCACAATTCACGGTAACGGCATCACCCCTGTCCCTGTGCGAGGTACCGCGGCAATGGTCCTCAAGCCCGATTGTATCGTCGACTACAATCGGTATATGGGAGGAGTTGATCTCTCTGATCAAGTCCTCAAGCCATATAATGCCATGCGCAAAACCCGGGCATGGTACAAAAAAGTTGCAGTCTACTTGGTGCAGGTTGCCTTGTACAACTCTTTTGTGCTGTCCCGGAGCGTTGGCAACACAGGGAAATTCCTTCAGTTCTATGAGGCAGTCCTCAAGGACCTGATCTTTTCTGACCGGGAAAGAGCAGGCCAGAGAACCTCGGGAACTGGAGGCGCACGGATTGTCCCTGGCCAACACTTTCCAGGTGTGGTTCCCCTATACTGGAAAGAAGGGACGGACCCAAAAAAGGTGCAGAGTGTGTCACAGGAGGGGGATACGGAAGGACACCACTACTCAGTATTCCCCTTCCCCAATTTAGCCACTGACCATCGGATAAAAAACTATGGTTCTCAGACTTGAGACACTAAAACAAAAAAATAAAAATGTTTTTAATATTATTTAGTAAAATTCAAATAAATAAAAAAGTAGACATATTAGGTATCGCCGCGTCCGTAAGAATCTGCTCTACAAAAATACCCCATAACATAACCCCTCAGATGAACACGGTCAAAAAAATAAAATAAAAACGGTGCAAAAAAAGGTATTTTTTTGTCACCTTACATCACAAAAATTGTAATAGCAAGCGATCAAAAAGTCATATACCCCCCAAAATAATGCCAATAAAACCGTCCTCTCATCCCGCAAAAAATGAGCCCCTACCAAAGATAATCGGCTAAAAACTATAAAAAAAATTACTCTTAGACTATGGAGATACTAAAATGTCTTTTTTTTGTTTATAAAAAGATAATATAGTGTAAAACATAAATAAATAAAAAAAGTAGACATATTAGGTATCGCCGCGTCCGTAAGAATCTGCTCTATAAAAATACCCCATGACCTAACCCCTCAGATGAACACGGTCAAATTTTTTTTATTAAAACGGTGCCAAAACAGCAATTTTTGGGAAAATTTTCCATTTGAATCCGTTTTTTTCCAGGTAACAAAGCAAGGGTTAACAGCCAAACAAAACGTAATATTTATTACCGATTCTGCAGTTTACAGAAACACCCCATATGTGGTCGTAAACTGCTGTATGACCAAACGGCAGGGCGCACAAGGAAAGGAACGCCGTATGGTTTCTGGAAGGCAGATTTTGATGGCCTTTTTTTTTGGCACCATGTCCCATTTGAAGCCCCCCTGATGCACACCTAGAGTAGAAACTCCATAAAAGCGACCCCATCTAAGAAACTACACCCCTCAAGGTATTCAAAACTTTATTAACCCTTTAGGTGTTCCTCAACAGTTTATGGCAAATGTAGATGACATTTCAGAATTTCTATTTTTAGTAAACTTGCCTCACAAAAATGTAATATAGATAAACCAAAAATCATATGTACCCTAAAAATAGTCCCAATAAAACTGCCACCTTATCCCGTCGTTTCCAAAATGGGGTCACTTTTATGGAGTTTCTACTCTAGGGGTGCATCAGGGAAGCTTCAAATGGGACATGTCCAGCTGGACAGTCCAGCAAAATCTGCCTTCCTAAACCACAAAAATTAAATTGGGAAAATTTGACAAAAAATCAACATTTTTAAATTTTATCTCCATTTGCCATTAACTCTTGTGGAACACCTAAAGGGTTAACGACGCTTGTAAAATCAGTTTTGAATACCTTGAGGGGTGTAGTTTCTAGAATGGGGTCATTTTTCAGAGGTTTCTATTATGTAAGACTCACAAAGTGACTTCAGACCTGAACTGGTCCCTAGAACATTGGGTTTTTGAAAATTTCTGAAAAATTTAGAGATTTGCTTCTAAACTTCTAAGGCCTCTTTCACACTTGCGTTGTCCGGATCCGGCGTGTACTCCACTTGCCGGAATTACACGCCGGATCCGGAAAAACGCAAGTGTACTGAAAGCATTTGAAGACGGAACCGTCTTCCAAATGCGTTCAGTGTTACTATGGCACCCAGGACGCTATTAAAGTCCTGGTTGCCATAGTAGGAGCGGGGAGCGGGGGAGCAGTATACTTACAGTCCGTGCGGCTCCCGGGGCGCTCCAGAGTGACGTCAGAGCGCCCCATGCGCATGGATGACGTGATCCATGTGATCACATGATCCATGTGCTTGGGGCGCCCTGACGTCACTCTGAAGCGCCCCGGGAGCCGCACAGACGGTAAGTATACTGCTCCCCACTACACTTTACCATGGCTGCCAGGACTTTAGCGTCCCGGCAGCCATGGTAACCACTCTGAAAAAGCTAAATGTCGGCTCCGGCAATGCGCCGAAACGACGTTTAGCTTAAGGCCGGATCCGGATCAATGCCTTTCAATGGGCATTAATTCCGGATCCGGCCTTGCGGCAAGTGTTCCGGATTTTTGGCCGGAGCAAAAAGTGCAGCATGCTGCGGTATTTTCTCCGGCCAAAAAACGTTCCGTTCCGGAACTGAAGACATCCTGATGCATCCTGAACGGATTTCTCTCCATTCAGAATGCATTAGGATAATCCTGATCAGGATTCTTCCGGCATAGAGCCCCGACGACGGAACTCTATGCCGGAAGACAAGAACGCAAGTGTGAAAGAGCCCTAAGCCTTGTGACGTCCCCAGAAACTAAAATGTCATTCCCAAAATGATCCAAACATGAAGTAGACATATGGGAAATGTAAAGCAATAACTATTTTTGGAGGTATTACTATGTATTATAGAAGTAGAGAAATTAAAACTTGGAAATTTGCAAATTTTTCCAAAATTTGGGTAAATTTAGTAATTTTTTTATAAATAAAAATGAATTATTTTTTTTTACTCCATTTTACCAGTGTCATGAAGTACAATATGTAACAAAAAAAAAACATCTCAGAATGGCCTGGATAAGTAAAAGCGTTTTAAAGTTATCACCACATAAAGTGGCACTGGTCAGATTTGCAAAAAATGGCCTTGTCCTAAGGTGAAAACGTATTTCACACAGACTTTCGACTAACATCTGGTGCTGGTGTTTTTGCTGAAAGACACGGCAAAAACCGCAGGTGCAAAAAATACAACAAAGGAGCAAAAGTGTAGAAAACTGGTAAAAAAAACAAAAAAAAAAAAACCTTATGTGTGAAAGGAACTCAGGGGCCCATTATGCTGCTGGAATTTTGGCACTGACAACACTTCAAAATACCAGCGAAGGCTGCGTGGCGTCCGCTTCCCATTGTTTTCAATAGGGGGCTGTGCTGCAGTTCACGTGGCAGTTTAGCGCCACGACTGTGCCAAGAAGGTCCATGTCCCTTCCTGGCGGACACTGCTGGAGGCCGCGGCAGTTGTCCATTCATGGTTTAGCTCCATTTAGTTGGTCTCTCCAAAATGGAAAACCGCAGCAGAAACAGGGGTGGATTTTTCAGCTGCAAATCTGCTGTGTGAACACAGCACTACAGAGATGAACTAGAAAAACCCTGCTTACCCATTTTATTGTACAGTTAATAAAAAATATTAAAAAAGACTATCAGCAAAAGAACATCAGGAAACAGCGCGGCGTTACTAAGCAAGCGCTGCCTCCCTGCTGTGCCCCCTCCACAGAACGGCCGCCTCACAAACCCAGGCAGAAGCTGTTGCCATGGGTGACGGAGCACTTCTCGCCACGTGACCGGAAGCAGGTGGTTGCCGGGAATTGAACATGGCGGCGCCCATGTTTCTTCAGATGTAGTTCAGGCGAAGCTGTGAGAAGGTATTACTTTTACGTTTCGGCGCTGGGATTTGTTGTCTTGTGCAGCCTGGGGCGGGAACCTGTACTTGTCAGATGGGCAGCACCATAGACAGGTGACACGGGTATTCTGCGTGCACACCGGCATTGAATACTTGTACACGTCTATTTTCTTGTTGGTCCTTTTGTAGTGCCCCATGACTGGTGTGTTTGTTATAGGACTATTATATGGTTGAGCTCATTGGATGTCTTCTTTTCTGTGGCATGGTGGCCCATTCAATCAGACAGTGCTGATCAGGGGCGGACTGAGAACTAAAAGTAGCCCCATGTTGCAGGTGGGTCCAAATTGACAGAATGCGGAGCAACATAATTAGGCACCCACCATATGTAGACAGGGACAACAGAAGTAGGCCGTAGTGCAAACCAATATACTGAACCAACTACCACAGGGCAGCACAAAATACTGCCACACCCCAGTATTCAGCTGTATCGCTCTCCTGAGGCCGTCCATACAGTTAAATTCAGGAGGGCACCTGCGTAAGAGGGAATCAGATCACTATGAACCTGACTGGTGGCCATGAGGAGAGCTTGGGTGGCCCTCCTAGGCATCGGACCACTGGGAAATTTTCCTGTAGAGTCTATGGCCAATCCGCTCCTGGTGCTGATACATTTGGCTCATTGAGGCTTGCCTGTCAGACCTGCCAAGGATGAAAGGGAAGGCATTGTCTATAACAACCAACCAGAGCCCAGCTTTATTTTTGTAATCTACACTGGAGAAATGTAAAGTGGACTGTGATTGGCTGTTATTGGCAACAAGTTCCCTGAGAATACCGGAGTGATGTGGTTGTGTAAGTATAACTGAATGATTGCACATCCACTAGCTACTTTAACACTAGCGTTTTCGCTGGATCCGTCATGGATCCGCAGAAACGCATCCATTCTCGTTATGAACGGATCCGCTTTTATTATCGTTAACATAGCCAAGACGGATCCGTCATGAACACCATTGAAAGTCAATAGGGGACAGATCCGCTTTCTATTATCAGCGAAAACGGATCCGTCCCCATTGACTTACATTGTGAGTCGTGACTGATCCGTCTTGCTCCGCACCACATCGCAGACAGAAAAGCGCTGCTTGGAGCGTTATTCTGTCCGCGATGGGAACGCAACCAAACTGAACAGAATGCGTTCTGGTGCACACCGTTTTGTTCAGTTTTGTCCTCATTGACAATGAATGGGGACAAACCGGAAGCGTTTCTATTGAGATCCTATGATGAATCTCCATAGCGGAAAGGGAAAGCGCGGATGTGAAAGCCTAAATACACATTAGGGCATGGCCAGATGGCACATGTCCAAAATACCTCCACCTGCGGCAGCGATAACTGCACAATTTTGCTGTAAAATTATGCATCTATTAGATGCCGGGACTAGGCCTGCCTTGTCCTCATGTGGCCATCTGCATTTTCTGGTAGAACCTTAACCACCTCCGGACCGCCGTACGCAGATTCGCGTTCCGGAGGTGGCAGCGCTGCGCAGAGTCACGCATATACCCGTCATCTCGCGAGACGTGAGACTTCCTGTGAACGTGCGCGCCTGTGTGCGCGTGTTCACAGGATCGGAAGGTAAGCGAGTGGATCTCCAGCCTGCCAGCGGCGATCGTTCGCTGGCAGGCTGGAGATGTGATTTTTTTTTAACCCCCTAACAGGTATATTAGACGCTGTTTTGATAACAGCGTCTAATATACCTGCTACCTGGTCCTCTGGTGGTCCCTTTTGTTTGGATCGACCACCAGAGGACACAGGTAGCTCAGTAAAGTAGCACCAAACACCACTACACTACACCCCCCCTGTCACTTATTAACCCCTTATGAACCCCTGATCACCCCATATAGACTCCCTGATCACCCCCCTGTCATTGATCACCCTCCTGTAATGCTCTATTCAGATGTTCGTATTATTTTTACGGATCCACTGATAGATGGATCGGATCCACAAAACGCATACGGACGTCTGAATGGAGCCTTACAGGGGGGTGATCAATGACGGGGGTGATCACCCCATATAGACTCCCTGATCCCCCCCCTGTCATTGATCCCCCCCCCTGTCATTGATCCCCCCCCTGTAAGGCTGCATTCAGATGTCCGTATGATTTTTACGGATCCACTGATACATGGATCGGATCTGCAAAACACATACGGACATCTGAATGGAGCCTTATAGGGGGGTGATCAATGACAGGGGGGTGATCAATGACAGGGGGTGTCATTGATCACCCCCCTGTAAGGCTCCATTCAGACATTTTTTTGGCCCAAGTTAGCGGAAATAATTTTTTTTTTTTCTTACAAAAGTACAAAAGTCTCATATTCCACTAACTTGTGTCAAAAAATAAAATCTCACATGAACTCACCATATCCCTCACGGAATCCAAATGCGTAAAATTTTTTAGACATTTATATTCCAGACTTCTTCTCACGCTTTAGGGCCCCTAGAATGCCAGGGCAGTATATATACCCCACATGTGACCCAATTTCGGAAAGAAGACACCCCAAGGTATTCCGTGAGGGGCATATTGAGTCCATGAAAGATTGAAATTTTTTTCCCAAGTTAGCGGAAAGGGAGACTTTGTGAGAAAAAAAAAATTATATCAATTTCCGCTAACTTGTGCCAAAAAAATAAATTTCTCTGAACTCGTCATGCCCCTCATTGAATACCTTGGGGTGTCTTCTTTCCAAAATGGGGTCACATGTGGGGTATTTATACTGCACTGGCATTCTAGGGGCCCTAAAGCGTGAGAAGAAGTCTGGGATCCAAATGTCTAAAAATGCCCTCATAAAAGGAATGTGGGCCCCTTTGCGCATCTAGGCTGCAAAAAAGTGTCACACATCTGGTATCGCCGTACTCAGGAGAAGTTGGGCAATGTGTTTTGGGGTGTCATTTTACATATACCCATGCTAGGTGAGATAAATATCTTGGTCAAATGCCAACTTTGTATAAAAAATGGGAAAAGTTGTCTTTTGCCGAGATATTTCTCTCACCCAGCATGAGCATATGTAAAAAGACACCCCAAAACACATTGCCCAACTTCTCCTGAGTACGGAGATACCACATGTGTGACACTTTTTTGCAGCCTAGGTGGGCAAAGGGGCCCACATTCCAAAGAGCACATTTCGGATTTCACCGGCCATTTTTTACAGATTTTGATTTCAAACTACTTACCACACATTTGGGCCCCTAGAATGCCAGGGCAGTATAACTACCCCACAAGTGACCCCATTTTGGAAAGAAGACACCCCAAGGTATTTGCTGATGGGCATAGTGAGTTTATAGAAGTTTTTATTTTTTGTCACAAGTTAGTGGAATATGAGACTTTGTAAGAAAAAAAAACATCATTTTCCGCTGACTTGTGACAAAAAATAAAAAGTTCTATGAACTCACTATGCCCATCAGCGAATACCTTAGGGTGTCTACTTTCAGAAATGGGGTCATTTGTGGGGTGTTTGTACTGTCTGGCCATTGTAGAAGCTCAGGAAACATGACAGGTGCTCAGAAAGTCAGAGCTGCTTCAAAAAGCGGAAATTCACATTTTTGTACCATAGTTTGTAAACGCTATAACTTTTACCCAAACCATTTTTTTTTTTTATCAAAGACATGTAGAACAATAAATTTAGAGAAAAATTTATATATGGATGTCGTTTTTTTTGCAAAATTTTACAACTGAAAGTGAAAAATGTCATTTTTTTGCAAAAAAATCGTTAAATTTCGATTAATTGCAAAAAAAGTAAAAATGTCAGCAGCAATGAAATACCACCAAATGAAAGCTCTATTAGTGAGAAGAAAAGGAGGTAAAATTCATTTGGGTGGTAAGTTGCATGACCGAGCAATAAACGGTGAAAGTAGTGTAGGTCAGAAGTGTAAAAAGTGGCCTGGTCATTAAGGGTGTTTAAGCTATAGGGGCTGAGGTGGTTAATGAGGACCTGTCATCGCTCCTGACATTCCTGTTTTAATAGCTTCCTGCATTCCCCATGTAATAACAATTCTGGAACATCTATTCTTATGGTTCTGTGTTGTGTCATTTCTTTATTATTTCTACTAGAAGTTACAAATGAATTGCTAGCAGTCTGCAGTAAGGGTACAGAGGGGTGGTAACCAGTTGGGGGTGTTTACCTGCACATTCTCACTCTATTCAGTCAGTGCTGCCATTGTCAGACTGTGCAGGTACACCCCCCCAACTGGTAACACCCCTCTGTACCCTTACTGCAGACAGCTAGCAAGTCTTTAAAGATCATTTTATTGCAGTTATCTGTTTATCTATCTTTCATTCTAAGGGTCCATTCACACGTCCGTGTGTGTTTTGCGGATCCGCAAAACACGGACATCGGCGATGTACGTTCCGCATTTTGCGGACCGCACATCGCCGGCACTTAATAGAAAATGCCTAATCTTGTCCGCAATTGCGGACAAGAATAGGACATGTTCTATATTTTTCGGGATCGAAATTGCAGACCCGGAAGTGCGGATCCGCAATTCCGGATCCGGGCAGCACATCGTGCTACCCCATAGAAATGAATGGGTCCGCAATTCCGTTCCGCAAAATGCGGAACGAAATTGCGGACGTGTGAATGGACCCTAATCCTGTGTGTAATGATATCAGTTCTGTGTACAGATAACGCAGGATCCACCACTCACAATAGGTGATTGTCAGAGCTTATCTCTTCTTCTGACCTCTGCACAGATCATGTCTAGATAACTCTCCCATAGAAGTCAATGAGGTCTCCTCCTGACCATTGTGTCTGTGGCCCATGGGGCTGCCGTAAAGCAATTTTTTTAATGCTTTTGTAAATGCTGTTAAGAACAGCTCAGACAAGATGGCCGCCTCCATATATTAATGCTCAGGAAATAGAAGAAATAAATCTGCAGTATATTTTCACGGTCCGCAAAACGGGGTCCTGTTTTTCCGTGATCCGTGACCGTTTTTTCGTCCGTGGGTCTTCCTTGATTTTTGGAGGATCCACGGACATGAAAAAAAAGTTGTTTTGGTGTCCGCCTGGCCGTGCGGAGCCAAACTGATCCGTCCTGAATTACAATGCAAGTCAATGGGGACGGATCCGTTTGACATTGACACAATATGGTGCAATTTCAAACGGATCCGTCCCCCATTGACTTTCAATGTAAAGTAAGGAGTTAATATACCATCGGATCGGAGTTTTCTCCAATCCGATGGTATATTTTAACTTGAAGCTTCCCCATCACCATGGGAACGCCTCTATGTTAGAATATACTGTCGGATTTGAGTTACATCGTGAAACTCAAATCCGACAGTATATTCTAACACAGAGGCGTTCCCATGGTGATGGGGACGCTTCAGGTTAGAATATACTAAAAGAACTGTGTACATGACTGTAGGGATCGACCGATTATCGGTTTTACCGATATTATCGGCCGATATTGAGGATTTTGAACGTTATCGGTATCGGCATCTATTTTGCCGATATTCCGATAACGTATTGGGAACACAGAACGCGCTGCTCTCAGCGCGTTCTGTGTTCCCTCTGCAGCACAGGGGAGAAGGAAGCCGTGTCTTCTCCCCCTGTGCTGCTGCTGCCGCCGCCGCCAATGGCAGGAGAGGAGACAAGAGGAGGGGCGGGGCTGTGGCCGCTGCGCCACCAATGAAGATGAGTCTTTCATTAATTCATATACAGGAGGCGGGAGCTGGCTGCAGAATCACATAGCCGGCTCCCGACCTCTATGAACGGCAGCTGCGGTCCGCGGTAGTTAACCCCTTAGGTGCCGCGGATCGCAGCTACCGCTCATAGAGGTCGGGAGCCGGCTATGTGATTCTGCAGCCAGCTCCCACCTCCAGTGCGCCCCCCCCAAGCCCCCTAGTATTAATCATTGGTGGCGCAGTGCGCCCCCCATCCCAATAGTGAAAACGTTGGTGGCGCAGTGCGCCCCCCCCACCCAAGCCCACCCCCCCAGTATTAATCATTGGTGGCAGTGGCCACAGGATCCCCTCTCCCCTGCTCCTCCGATCGGAGCCCCAGCAGTGTAATCCTGGGGCTCCAATCGGTTACCATGGCAGCCAGGACGCTATTGAAGCCCTGACTGCCATGTTCAGCTCCATGCTGCTGTGTGCACAAAGCACAGAGCAGCAGGGACAGTGTGAGCTCCTATTCACCCTGATAGAGATTTATCAGGGTGAATGGGACAAGGGTTCTAGTCCCTAAGGGGGCTGAAAGTTAGTAAAAAAAACCCACAAAAATATTAAGTATAAATGAAAAAGATTAAAAATAAATAAATAAATAATACACGTTAACAATAAACATATAAATTTTCATCAGATTTGTGTAGGAAAATTTTTTTTTTCTCAAAAATAAAAATACCCAGAATATCGGTATAAATTATCGGCTATCGGCCTGAAAGTTGACAAGTTATCGGTATCGGCCCTAAAAAATCAATATCGGTCGATCCCTACATGACTGCCCCCTGCTGCCTGGCAGGTGCTGCCAGGCAGCAGGGGGCAGCCCCCCCCCCCCCCCCCCTGTAGTTAACACATTGGTGGCCAGTGTGGCCACCCCCCCCCTCCCCTGTAGTTAACTCATTGGTGGCCAGTGGGCCCCCCCCCTCCCCTGTAGTTAACTCATTGGTGGCCAGAGGGCCCCCCCCCCTCCCCTGTAGTTAACTCGTTGGTGGCCAGTGGGCCTTCTCCCCTCCCTCCCCCTCCTAATTAAAATCTCCCCCCTATCATTGGTGGCAGCGGAGTGTACCGATCGGAGTCTCAGTTTAATCGCTGGGGCTCCGATCGGTAACCATGGCAACCAGGACGCTACTGCAGTCCCGGTTGCAATGGTTACTTAGCAATTTGTAGAACCATTATACTTGTGGTCGTGGCAACCAAGAACGTACCGAGTCCTACCTGAGATATCCTACTCTTAAGCGGTTAGAGTTGTGCCGCAACCGCGTCGTGGAGGGACGCCTGAAAGAGGGCATCCCCTTTGAGAGTAACAGGTGAAAGGGGTGGGCGGGAGGGGGAAACTCTGCACCTCGTACGATTTGTGGGAGGGTGCCGGCCGTTGAAGTAGGCAGCCATGCCCCTCCCACAAATACAGGCCAATGAATCGGCCTTACACTTGTGGTCGTGGCAACCAAGAACGTACCGAGTCCTACCTAAAATATCCTACTCTTAAGCGGTTAGAGTTGTGCCGCAACCGCGTCGTGGAGGGACGCCTGAAAGAGGGCAAAAAGGCATACCGATTGGCAGGAGTAATTTATTACAACGTAATTACAGAACCAGACTCTGGAAAGCCATTGACATTTCAATTTCGGGGTGAGGTATGTAACGGTTAAAACACGTGGAGCGCCAACGTCCTAATTTCTGAATGATATGCGCTGGCACCTGGTTCTTGGAGGCCGCGGATGCTGCCCCTATGCGGAATGAATGTCCCGAGATCGAGGTGGGGTCGCCACCCAAGTTGGCCACTAGGGAGCGTACGTGGGACACGAACTGATGGGTGGTGAGTGGTGCCACCCCGAAGGGCAACAGTGGACTGCTTGGGCCGGACCCCGGCAAGGCTGATAGTAGCTGACGGAGAACTGTGACGGGGCACCACTGATGAGACCTAGGGAAATAGGACACCGGGACTGGGGGGCCCACCTGTGATGTTTTAGACGTCCTCAGCAGCAGCACGTAACTTTCGGCGTTTTGGACCAGCTGGCCGACTGTGAGAAACCTGCTGCCGCTGGGAGAACAAGTGAACTCCCCAGGCCTCAAGAAGCCATAGAAAGCTAGATAGATGGCGGATTTGAGCACCAGGCTGGGTAGAACCCCAAAAGGATTTCTATCCAGGACATCAGACAGTCTACGGAAAAGGAGCCCGGTGACAGCCTGCCTACGCACTTGGCCTTGGGGCCCGCATTTGCTCAAACCCTTAAGTGCGGCTTTGACGGTATGCATGGAGAACACCGACGCCCTTTCTCGATGACTGATGGAGAGGAAACGTTGCACTCCCGACAAGTATGACCTCACCGTATTGTGGGAGAGCTTGAGTTCTGAGTGGCAGTAGCCAATGAAAGCCAGGATGTAACCTACAAAACTGGATCCCCCCTGAGGACATTCCCTCTGAAACTTGCAAAACGCCTTCCACCCGGTGTTATATGCCCTGGTGGTGTTAGGGGAAAGGGACTTGGATATCAAGGCGTAGGCTTGATTAAGGATTCGTGAGGAGGGACGGTAGCGCCCGCTACATCTGCCTCTGGCATGACCTGCAAGAAGAGGGAGAAATTAGCCCTCGATAAGGCATCAGCAGCCACGTTTTTGTGAACCTGGCACATGCGCACTATGGACATGAAAATGGTAATGTAGGGAGAGTTGCACTAATCGTCTTAAGAGACACATGACATGGGATGATTTAGACGACCCACTGTTTACAATGTCTACCACTGCTGTATTGTCAGACACGAACAAACAGACCGATTTACCCAATGATTGCCCCATATGTGGGCAGCTACCACAATGGGGTACAGCTCGAACAGTGCCGAGGTGTGGAGGAAACCTGGGATCTGTCCCACCTCGGCAGACCATTCGCCTGCGACCCAGTGGGTGCCAAAAATAGCGGCAAAACCTGAGCTCGCAGCCGCCTCTGAGAAGACTACAGGAGATTGACACGATAACTCAGGAATGAACAAGGACACCCCATTCCATTGACAAAGAAATTGGTCCCACATGTGCGGATCAGCTAAGGCCCGACTATCCAGACACACTGGGCTGTCCTGCTCCGGGGCCGTGGCCAGGAGCGCCAACAGGCGGGATATGAACGATCTGCCCTGCGGAATGATGCGCATGGCGAAATTTAACATGCCCAGTAGTGACTGCAAATCGGCCTCAGTGACCACGGTCGTGACTGCAAATCTATGGATGACTTCTCTGATTCTCACCAATTTGTCCGAAGGTAATCTGGCTAACCTGTCCTGTGAGTCTAGTTCAATGCCCAGACGGATCAGGAAACCTTTGTCCAATTCGGACTCTATCAGTGTGTCTACAGAATTGGGATTCCTCTGGGCAGACTGAAGGTTCTTGCACTCATACGTGAATTCTGGAGTCGTGACTAACCCTGTGTGGAAGCCCTCGAGAAACCCTGAGACCAGGAACTGCACGAACCCTGGATTGTGGTGACCTCGCAAGAATTCCTGTAAGCAGCTGGTATTGACCACACTCATGTTATTTTTACCGATTTTAATGAGCACGCGACTCTGGGAAGGGCCCTAAAACAGTTGGTGCAGATGTGCAACAGACAGCACTGCCCGAAATTACAAGATGCGTAATTGTTACAGATCTGGGCCCTACCTGGCTGAACAATGGGCCGGCCTAGCTTGTCCATGGAGCTGGGGGGGTCTGAAAACATCGAGTGGCCCAGCTGATGAGCTGGAAGGGTACGATGAAGTACTGGCGGCTGACTTGTGGCACCACTCTACGGAGTGGAAGATGGACTGACAGGCGGAACAGGAGGGAGCTTTCAGGCCTGCAAAGTGCCTGCAGAACAGCTCTGTATCTGGTTGGACCAATCTGTCACATGTTGGAACTGGGAAAGCGCAGCTGCTGCTTTGGCTGAAAACGAACAATGATAGTCGTAAAACGAATTTCCTCCATACTTGTAACCCAACTCTGTAACCCGAAAGAGGTACAGATCGAGTTCCTCCCTCCTGTCCGGCCTGGCAGAACATACGACATCCCTGAAAAGGTTAAACGACAAGACGAATTCCGGGATGGTTAGCTTGCGGTTAAGCCTGTGGTCATGGCCTCTCAGCACCACCGAGACTTCCCCGCAAGCTGTAACTTTGTTGTCAGACAAGTCTCTGGAGGCTATCAGCAACGAAGCGAGGTTAACATCCCTACCCTCAAGGATGTCTTTCCTAATGCTGATCGGGACGAAAATGAGATGGAGCCCCGTTGGGGATGGGTTGGACAGTACGGGTATCCCCTACCGCAGAGGTGGTAGCGACCGGGACCTCAGGGGCAGAAACCGGAACGACCGAGCCGTGAGACTCGATTAATTCCAACCTCGCCTGTATTGAAGTGATCGCCGATGTCAGACTGTTCAGCATGACGTGCAACTGAGCAAGTGACGCTTGCACCGTGGTCATAGGGGGATCGTCACAACTGGGCACTAAAGAGTCTTTCCACAGTCGATACAACTCTGCCTTCCTGGCGGAAGCCGGGAAAGGGACGCCCTTCTTCGTTAGCTCCGACATGAGCTTGGGAATGGTCCATGCACGTAGGGACGGTATACTGCTCCCCTCTGACATTCCTGCTGCGTTCTCGTCCACAGACGCCTTGACGATGTCTGATGCGTGTGACATCACAGCTGTGAAAACAGTAACGTAAGTGACCGGCTAAACTGGACGACCACCAGCATCCGTGAAACTGCTTAGCAAAGTAAGGAAAGGTGCACTACCCCCGTGTAGCTACGCACACTAACACCAGAAGGACCGTGAGGGAGTGGCCAAGAACCGCCACCCAGAAATAGCACACAGGGGAGATATGATGTACTTACCTACTCAGAAATCTATACTGACCACCGCAGAAAGCTTGTGAAACAGCACAGCCTAGACGTGAAACAGTGCGTGAGACACACAACCCACTCGTGGGCACTTCCTTTCCCCTCCCCAACGTGTGCCCCTACTACCTTACCGACAGGCCACAATCACGGAATGAGATCAAGACTAAAATTTGGACCCTGGAAGCAAAACAATGAAGGTGTCAACTGTGGATCGTGCCTGCCATACGGAACCGTGCAGGTAAAACATGAAATGACTGGACGTGAGCTGTAAGCTGCAGGCGACCGGTAGAAAGGGGTTTAGTCGCTGGCTAACATGTTCCCCCCCGACCGTTCCTGGTGTTGTCACGGATCCCTACCTATCTAAGCGGCACGGCGGCCCGTGCCAGACTTTAGTGAAGATGCGGAGCGTGGCCAATGCGTCCCCCGTATCCCTCCACGATAACCGCGTGGGGAGCGCGGAGCTCCCTGGTACCGTGGACCCGAATGGGGGGACTCCCTTGCGCAATTGCCTCCGCCCCACACCAACACGGTACTTGAGCCACGTGGAGGGCAACGCGGCTCCCTGGTAGAGTGCCCAGTGCGGGGGTGCCCTCCTTCGCCCAGGGCCGACCCACCTGCCGGCTGAGCACTTCTACCGCGTGGGGAGTAGCGCAGCCCTCTGGCCTGAACCGGTGTAGGGGGGCCCCCCGAATCAACGCGGGCCCCGCCGCATCGGTTTAATGGATGTTGCCGCGTGGGGGGTCGTGCCGCTCCCTGGCAGGGTGCCCAGTGCAGGGGTGCCCCCCTTGCTCGAGGGGCCAACCCACCGCCGGCTGGGCCCACCCACCGCGTGGGGAAACGGCGCAGCCCCCTGGCATTGAGTAGAGACAGAGGGGAGGCCTTATGTGACACGGCCCCCCACCCTTCACCAATTTGAGGACGTGCCGCGTGGGGGGCCTTACCGCTCCCTGGCAGTGTGTCCAGTGCGGGGGTGCCCCCCTTCGTTTGAGGGGCCGACCCACCTCCGGCTGGGCACACCCACCGCGTGGGGAAACGGCGCAGCCCCCTGGCATTGAGTAGGGACAGGGGGGAGGCCTTATGTGGCTCGGCCCCACCCCTTTATCGGACAAAACGTAAGCCACGTGGCGCCGCACTTGCTCCCTGGCAGGGCGCCCAGTGCGGGGGTGCCCCCCTTCCTTTGGGGGCCGACCCACCGCCGGCTGAGCCCGCCCACCACGTGGGGAAGCAGTGCGACGCTGGCCAGATCAGAGGAGGGAGGGGGGCCCTCTCCACCACGGGCCCCGCCCCCCGCTAGTAATGAGAACCATTGTGGAACCTCCGAGCGGGGAAGGAGGGTAGCGCTGCCACCGTCGTGGCTCCGCCCCCCCCCCCGCCGGAGGAGGGCAGTGTTCGGGAGCCCTGTGGACGGGGGAGGAGGGGAGCGCAGTCACAGCCGCGGCTCGCTCCCCCCCCCCCCCCCCCCCCCCGGGAAATGACTGCCAGAACGTAGTGGATGAGGGAGCCTGCCCTCCGTTACGGTCCGCCCCCCGCCTGGAAGGAAGAAGCGATGCGGTCCGGAGCGTGGCCCCCACTCACTTAGAGGCCAGCCGACCGGACTCCACTTACCTGCCTGCTGGAGAAAAATGCCAGGTACGAGTGCACGCTTCCTGCGAAACTCTGCACCTCGTACGATTTGTGGGAGGGTGCCGGCCGTTGAAGTAGGCAGCCATGCCCCTCCCACAAATACAGGCCAATGAATCGGCCTTACACTTACCTGCGAGCTGCGATCTCTGCGTCCGGCCGGGAGCTCCTCCTACTGGTAAGTGACAGGTCCGGCCGGGAGCTCCTCCTACTGGTAAGTGACATGACCTGAAAGTCAATGGGTCCGCAAAAAAAAACGGAAAACGGCACAACGGCCACGGGTGCACACAACGGTCGTGTGCATGAGGCCTAAGGCCGAGAGCGGTCCGTGGTATGCCGGGCTGGATTCCTGTTCAGAGCAGGAGCGCACGGCGTCATTGGTTGCTATGAACAGGAATCAAGCCCGGCATACCTCGGGCCGCTCTCGCCCTAACGGGCAGATTAGAAAAAAGGAGATGTGTTACTATCTGGTTTTAACTGGCAGATAACAGTTTTTTTTTTCCCCATACGTTTCCTTTAAAGGGGTTTTCTGAGATTTCTTTTAACCGATGACCCTCTGGATCGGTCTTTAGGATCTGATCGATGGGGGTCTGAGACCCGGGACCTAGGCCGATCAGCTGTTTGGGAAGGCACTGGCGCTTGCAGTAGTGTTTCGGCTCTCATGGTATAGCAGCTCAGTCCCATTCACTTCATATGTGCCTAGGCCATGTGACCAATGAATTTGATGTCACATGGCCGAGGCTAAGCTGCGAGAAGGCTGTGGCGCTACTGGGAGCACCGCAGCCTTCTCAAATAGCTGATCAGTGGGGGTCCCAGGTGTCTGAAGCTAATGAACAATCCATAGGACAGGTCATCAATAAAAAAAATCTCAGAAAACCCATTTAAGGCCACAGCACGAATTTCGGTGTGTTTCTGCACCAAATCCGCATGTGTTACTTTGCGATTTGATGCAGATTTCACCCTTCCAATGAAAAAGGTGAAACTCCTACAAAAGAACCACACAAACAAGTGACATGCTGCAGATCTCAAAATCCGCATGACAGGTCAGTTTTCACTTGGAAGAAAAAAGCAAAGTGTAGATGAGATTTGTCTAATCTCATAGACTTTGCTGGTACTGTATTCCACTGTGAGACTCCACACAGAAAATCTGCACCACAGTTGCATAAAAACACATAGATCCGCACTTTATTGTGATTTTATGCGGTTTTTGTTGCAGATTTTGTTTGATTTCTGTAGGCTTTCCTCTTTGTATGTCAGTACTGGTTTTGGCTCACAATAACTGATCAAACTAACTGACTAAGTAACTGAAGTGTGAACTCAGCCTTGGGGCTCATGCACACAACCGTATGTATTTTGCGCTCCACAAAAAAAATCCGCAAAAAATACGGAAGACGTTTGTGTGTTCCATATTTTGCTGTACTTCGTACTAAGTACTTTTGAATAACCCTGGGTCACTTTTAGGGTCTATGTTTTTTGGATTAAATTCCGTATTTAGCGGAACGGAACAGCTGGGCCCTAATAGAACAGCCCTATCCTTGTCCGTAATGCGGACAATAATAGGACATGTTCTATTTTTTTGCAGAACAGAGATACGGAGTAACTTCCGTTTTTTGTTTTTTTTTGCGGACCCATTGAAATGAATGGTTACGCATATGGTCCGCAAAAAAAACGGAACAGACACGGAAAGAAAATACGTTCGTGTGCATGAGCCCTAAGCCTGTAAGCTCTGCACACAAAAAAAAACTACACTGAGCCGTTTACTGGAAACATTAAGGAAAAGTATGTTCAGGTTTGAGATGGATGATTTGTACACCTCGGCTGTACGGCCTAAACATGATGTACATAGAACCTGACTGTTGGCCATCTTCTGTGCTCTGATAGCTTGATGTGTTTATTCCAGCAGGCTGGTTCCAACAATGCCACTTGTTGTGATGTGCGGATTCCCTTGCAGCGGAAAGAGTCGTAGAGCATTAGAGCTGAAGGAACACTTGGAGCAGAAGGGAAGAAAAGTTTACATTGTTGGAGACCATGGTCTAGGAGTAGATAAGAATTCCGTGTATGCAGGTGAGCAGGCTTCTTAAATACTAGAAGTTATGATGTTCCAGGATGATCGGCATGTTAAAGGGGTTGTCCGGGTTCAGGGCCGAACCCAGATATAAACTATTCTTTATTCTTTTACTACATAAGAGTGTAGCATCGGAGCATTTACTTGCTCTGATGGTCCCCCTTGCCCTTGCACTGCATCACACAGCACAAGGTCTGTTTACTGCCGGTGACTTACCAGGCTTCTCTTCACTATGCTAGGCGGAGACTTATTTAAATAATTTTTTCCTTTTTCCTAATTTTTCAATAATACATGGGGCTTTTTATGCCTTTTTTGTTTTGTTTTGTTTTGTTTTTTATCTGAGAAAAGGTAAAAAAAAAAAAAAGCCTTCTGACATGCACTAGAGAGTTAATGGGTTTTCGAAGGCCCAGAGACTCGTGCACTCCCAAGAGACTGTAATTGCTAGGACTGCAGATGGAAGCAGCATTGCCGCTGCCTGGTCAGTATACAAGCACTTACTGAGAGCTGTGTATACAGCATTGTTGGAAGGCAGGGACTGTAAATAACGGTCTCTGCCTTCTCAATATGGATCCCAGCTGTCACTCCAGTAAGAGCGTTCAGAACCATCCTTGCAGAGTTAAATATGGAAGGCCCACACTCTGGAGAAACAAGAAACACATTTTTTTATTTTTTTTATTTAGCATATATTACTAACTGACCAGCAGTATTCTAGAAGTGTACTTTGTTTCACCCTAAAGGCTCATGCACACGACCGTATGTATTTTGCGGTCCGCAAAAAACTGATCCGCAAAATATACGGATGACGTCCATGTGCATTCCGTATTTTGCGGAACAGAACAGCTGGCCCCTGATAGAACAGTACTATCCTTGTCTGTAATGTGGACAATAATAGGACATGTTCTATTTTTTTGCGGAATGGAAATACGGAAACGGAATGCCCACAGAGTAACTTCTGTATTTTTTTGCAGACCCATTGAAATGAATGGTTCCGTATACAGTCCGCAAAAAAAAAACGGAATGGACATGGAAGGAATATACGTTCATGTGCATGAGCCCTAACTCAGTTACATCCATACGTTTTGAACTTTTTCATCATGGGAACCTGGTCATGTGATCTCAAGTCTGACCAGCAGTCCAGAGCTTGCCCTAATGTGTAAACAGGGACTCGGTCTTTCTAATTACTTCCTGTGAACTCCCTCAAATCCCTCCTGGCAGCATTCAGGCCCCTTTCCCCCCCCTTCCCCCCCCCTTCCCACCACTCCTCTGTATTCTGTAGAAAATATAATGTCTCCTCTATCTAAAGAATCAGGAGTGCAGATATATAATAGGTGAGTGTATACAGGGATTAGCTGCAGTTATATAGAACTCCTTACTCACACTTCCTGTCTATGCCATCTGTATGTGCTGACTCTCCAGTGTAGTTCTATATGTAGCTTCACACTGGTCTCCCTGCCCCCTGCATGTAAGAGCTGACAGGGCAGAGAGGGGAGACAGGCTGAAACTGCATCACATAGGAGTACATGAAGACCCTGCAGTGTGAAGGGACACAAGCTGTGTGTCACTGATCTCTCATGGCTGCCATCAGGGAAATGCAGTGTGGTGAGACTCCGTCCCCCCTGTCTCTGGAAAGCCAGGCATGATGGGAAATGTCTGATTTTTTGGGGAAAACCATATCTGAGGGGAAGAAGGAATCAACATGACGGATAACCCACAAATTGCACATTAAGTAAAACCTCTAGACACTGCATACACAAGAGCCTCTATCTTACTCTTTAATAATGGCCTATAATGCACAATATAGGCAAAAAAAAATTCCTGGACTGCTTTTTTAAGGCTCCTTTTACACGGGCATCATGGAAGAGGTCAGGATGCGTTGCGGGAAACCTGCGCGAGTGCGCACGCAATTTGAGTCAGTTTTGTCTGCGATTGCGTTCTTCAGTTTTTTTCCGAGCAAGTGCTAAGCGTTTTAATGTGTTTTGCACGCGAGTGATAACAAACTGAATGTTGGTACCCAGACCCGAACCCGGACTTCTTCTTCACTGAGGGTTAAGAAATAATTTTAAAAAATTACTCACCTCATCCACTTGATCGCGTAGCCCTTAGTGTCTTCTTTCTTCTTCTTGCAGAACCTGCAAAAGTATCTGCACTGACGTCATCGCAGGTCCTGCTGAATGAAGATAGAAGAACCTTCTATCTTCATTCAGTAGGACCTGCACTGAAGTTACTGCGCTCATCCCTATTTATTCACATCATCTCCTTAGCAACCATCTGTGAAAATCTTGCTAGCGTATGCAATGCGATTTTCACGCAGCCCCATTCACTTCTATAGAATATAGAACATGCTGCGATTTTCACGCAACGCACAAGTGATGCGTGAGAAACATTGCTCATGTACACAACCCCATTGAAATGAATGGGTCAGGATTCAGTGCGGGTGCAATGCGTTCACCTCACGCATTGCACCTGCGCGAAAAACTCGCCCGTGTGAAAGGGGCCTAAGAGTTTTTACATGTGGACTAAGTTTCATGGTAAGACCTGCTTACTGTATGAGGCTCTGGATGTTTTGTGGTAGTGGTACTATAAAGTTTTTATAGGGGTAATCTTATTAAACGTTATGTTTTATGAGTCTAATCCTTGCTGTTTTCTTTTATGAAAGTGTGGGACATTCGTAAAGCTTATCTCTTTGGGGGACTTGGCACATCTAGGCATAACATGTACAGTCTATTGATGTCGGTGAGAACTCCATAATGCTTTATTTCCCCCTGTGGAGGTGCTATATGAAAATGCAACACTTGGGCCTCTATCACACAAGAGACACAGATTGTGTCAGAATCTGTTCAGTGATGGTTTTGCACGCAAGTGCAGTCACTTTTTTTTGTTATTCTTCAGTTTTTCTGCACGCAATCTACATCTCCTAGCAGCCATCAGTAAAAAATGCATTACATCAATTTTTTTTTTACGGAAGCCCCATTAACTTCTATGGAGATACAGCTGCGTGAAAAACATATAGAACATGCTGTGATTTTTTTTTTTCCCCTTACCCATGACGGCACCCATGCGACTAGGACCTCCCATCTAGGATAAGAAACCTGAAGAGATAAAATGGTTCACACCCCCACCATAGGAGGTACCTGAGGAGCTATTGCTCCTTTCTTACTTGGTTCTCACCTCTGGGGGCTGGGGAAGGTCCGAGTCTACAATATCGTAATGGGACCTATTCCTGGCGGCGTAAGTCTCTTTGGGAGCCGTTGCCTAAGTCTGCCCTGCTTCCTGCCTCTTCCCAAGCCTCATTAGGGAGCCGCTGTGGCCGTGTTCAGGCAGCTCCTAGTCCATAGTGGTGCGGTGGCCGTCGTCTCGCTTCCAAAATGGCGGCGTGCGCTTCTGATGCGCTCTACGCAGGCGGTCATTCCTGGCACTGCTGGCCGGAAGGGGGAAGGGCACCTTCTTACATGGATTAGGCGTATTTGGGCCTAGAGTTAAAAGGAGCCGAGGCGCGTTACAAGTTGGCAGCAGGAGGGACCAGCCAGCCTTGGTCTGCACACAGTGCTTTGCAGGATCTGGAGTTTTCCACTTGCATGTCAGAATCAGGTGACGCCAGACGTGCCGATCCCTTGGAACCCTCGAGGCTCACAAGCCCGGTATTGGACCTCATCTGCTAATGAAACATTAAGATCTGTACAACTATGTCTGCACATGACAGCTTCAGGGATCAAGCTCGTATGGGTTTTGTTCCCTCAAGCTGCATTCTCACCATGCGATTTACTGATATGATTTCGCATGATGAAAATTTGTTAATGAAACAGGAAGAACTGTACAACTATGTCTGCACATGACAGCTTCAGGGATCAAACTCCTATAGTGCAACTTGTTGCAATATACTGATGAGAAAAATGGCTGATTATATATATTTTTACACAATGTATTTAATTCATCATTTTTTATCTACTTCATTTTTTCTTGTGTCTCATTATTTTCAGCCATATCATTAATCTTTCTAAACCGATCCATGGGAACTTATTTTAGTGATTTTAAAACACTTTATTTCACATGGGTGTATACTTTCTACTATGTTTGAACAGGTCTCTGCTGTGTGGCTGATTGTAGGATTGCGCTCCCCTCCTCCCCTTTTTCTGGGGCTGATGGGAGTCCATCCTACATAAACCCACAGCAAAATTGACACAGTGGATTATGACTAAGAACTGAATAGTTCGAAACGTGGTAATCTGGGAGAGTGAAGAGGGGTGCCACTGTACTTGTATATACAATTTGGTGCAATAAAGACCGGGATTGACAAAACTTTACCACGAGTGCTGCAGCCTCCATTTTTCTACACGTTAAACCACTATGTCAAGCTTGTATAGACAAGTTAGTTATGGAAGAATCCCATAGCTTATCTAAAAGCATTAAGGGCTTGGTATGGTCTGAAGTTAAGTCTTCCATTAAGTCCTTCGGTCTGAGCCGTCTGAAGTCACCAGAAAGGTGTACCTATAATATGGACTCTGATTCAGATTTTTCTGGGGAGGATGAGGACATAGAATCCGGCCAGGTCTTATCTTCAGAATTCTTCTCTTCAGCTGAGGATTCAGCAGGGAAGGCGCTATTCCCACCGGAAGATACCGAGCCTTTGTTAAAAGCCGTTAAAACCACTATGCAATTAGAGAATGTAAAACAGCCTAAAACTATTACTGACCAGGTGTTTGAGGGTCTCGGCCCAAAACGTCAAAGTTTTTCCCGTTCATAACATGGAAAGCACTGATTAGAAAAGAATGGAAAAACCCTTACAGGAAACTTTTTATACCGAATTCAAAAATATGCATTTGAAGAGTCAGTGGCTGGTGTATGGGACAGAGCTCCTACCATAGATGCCCCTGTAGCTAAAATAGCCAAGAAATCGTCTCTTCCTTTTGATGATTTAGGCTGTTTAGGAGATCCTTTTGATAAAAAAGCAGATGTTTATCTTAGACTTGCCTGGGAATGTGCCTCAACAAGTCTTAGGCCGGCCATTGCTGCCTCTTGGGTCTCCAGATCCTTAAGGCTATGGTTAGATCAACTACTAGGGTCTCATATTAAAGACAAAACCCCTACAGAGGATTTACTAACTTCCCTCCCTACCTTCCTTAAGGCCCCTTTCACACGGGCAAGTTTTCCGCGCTGGTGCAATGCGTGAGGGGAACGCATTGCACCCGCACTGAATCCGGAACCATTCATTTCTATGGGGCTGTGCACATGAGCGGTCATTTTCACGCATCACTTGTGCGTTGCATGAAAATCACAGCATGCTCTATATTGTGCGTTTTTTTTATTTAGCATATATTACTAACTGACCAGCAGTATTCTAGAAGTGTACTTTGTTTCACCCTAAAGGCTCATGCACACGACCGTATGTATTTTGCGGTCCGCAAAAAACTGATCCGCAAAATATACGGATGACGTCCATGTGCATTCCGTATTTTGCGGAACAGAACAGCTGGCCCCTGATAGAACAGTACTATCCTTGTCTGTAATGTGGACAATAATAGGACATGTTCTATTTTTTTGCGGAATGGAAATACGGAAACGGAATGCCCACAGAGTAACTTCTGTATTTTTTTGCAGACCCATTGAAATGAATGGTTCCGTATACAGTCCGCAAAAAAAAACCGGAATGGACACGGAAGGAATATACGTTCATGTGCATGAGCCCTTACTCAGTTACATCCATACGTTTTGAACTTTTTCATCATGGGAACCTGGTCATGTGATCTCAAGTCTGACCAGCAGTCCAGAGCTTGCCCTAATGTGTAAACAGGGACTCGGTCTTTCTAATTACTTCCTGTGAACTCCCTCAAATCCCTCCTGGCAGCATTCAGGCCCCTCCCCCCCCCCCCCCCCCCCCTTCCCACCACTCCTCTGTATTCTGTAGAAAATATAATGTCTCCTCTATCTAAAGAATCAGGAGTGCAGATATATAATAGGTGAGTGTATACAGGGATTAGCTGCAGTTATATAGAACTCCTTACTCACACTTCCTGTCTATGCCATCTGTATGTGCTGACTCTCCAGTGTAGTTCTATATGTAGCTTCACACTGGTCTCCCTGCCCCCTGCATGTAAGAGCTGACAGGGCAGAGAGGGGAGACAGGCTGAAACTGCATCACATAGGAGTACATGAAGACCCTGCAGTGTGAAGGGACACAAGCTGTGTGTCACTGATCTCTCATGGCTGCCATCAGGGAAATGCAGTGTGGTGAGACTCCGTCCCCCCTGTCTCTGGAAAGCCAGGCATGATGGGAAATGTCTGATTTTTTGGGGAAAACCATATCTGAGGGGAAGAAGGAATCAACATGACGGATAACCCACAAATTGCACATTAAGTAAAACCTCTAGACACTGCATACACAAGAGCCTCTATCTTACTCTTTAATAATGGCCTATAATGCACAATATAGGCAAAAAAAAATTCCTGGACTGCTTTTTTAAGGCTCCTTTTACACGGGCATCATGGAAGAGGTCAGGATGCGTTGCGGGAAACCTGCGCGAGTGCGCACGCAATTTGAGTCAGTTTTGTCTGCGATTGCGTTCTTCAGTTTTTTTCCGAGCAAGTGCTAAGCGTTTTAATGTGTTTTGCACGCGAGTGATAACAAACTGAATGTTGGTACCCAGACCCGAACCCGGACTTCTTCTTCACTGAGGGTTAAGAAATAATTTTAAAAAATTACTCACCTCATCCACTTGATCGCGTAGCCCTTAGTGTCTTCTTTCTTCTTCTTGCAGAACCTGCAAAAGTATCTGCACTGACGTCATCGCAGGTCCTGCTGAATGAAGATAGAAGAACCTTCTATCTTCATTCAGTAGGACCTGCACTGAAGTTACTGCGCTCATCCCTATTTATTCACATCATCTCCTTAGCAACCATCTGTGAAAATCTTGCTAGCGTATGCAATGCGATTTTCACGCAGCCCCATTCACTTCTATAGAATATAGAACATGCTGCGATTTTCACGCAACGCACAAGTGATGCGTGAGAAACATTGCTCATGTACACAACCCCATTGAAATGAATGGGTCAGGATTCAGTGCGGGTGCAATGCGTTCACCTCACGCATTGCACCTGCGCGAAAAACTCGCCCGTGTGAAAGGGGCCTAAGAGTTTTTACATGTGGACTAAGTTTCATGGTAAGACCTGCTTACTGTATGAGGCTCTGGATGTTTTGTGGTAGTGGTACTATAAAGTTTTTATAGGGGTAATCTTATTAAACGTTATGTTTTATGAGTCTAATCCTTGCTGTTTTCTTTTATGAAAGTGTGGGACATTCGTAAAGCTTATCTCTTTGGGGGACTTGGCACATCTAGGCATAACATGTACAGTCTATTGATGTCGGTGAGAACTCCATAATGCTTTATTTCCCCCTGTGGAGGTGCTATATGAAAATGCAACACTTGGGCCTCTATCACACAAGAGACACAGATTGTGTCAGAATCTGTTCAGTGATGGTTTTGCACGCAAGTGCAGTCACTTTTTTTTGTTATTCTTCAGTTTTTCTGCACGCAATCTACATCTCCTAGCAGCCATCAGTAAAAAATGCATTACATCAATTTTTTTTTTACGGAAGCCCCATTAACTTCTATGGAGATACAGCTGCGTGAAAAACATATAGAACATGCTGTGATTTTTTTTTTTCCCCTTACCCATGACGGCACCCATGCGACTAGGACCTCCCATCTAGGATAAGAAACCTGAAGAGATAAAATGGTTCACACCCCCACCATAGGAGGTACCTGAGGAGCTATTGCTCCTTTCTTACTTGGTTCTCACCTCTGGGGGCTGGGGAAGGTCCGAGTCTACAATATCGTAATGGGACCTATTCCTGGCGGCGTAAGTCTCTTTGGGAGCCGTTGCCTAAGTCTGCCCTGCTTCCTGCCTCTTCCCAAGCCTCATTAGGGAGCCGCTGTGGCCGTGTTCAGGCAGCTCCTAGTCCATAGTGGTGCGGTGGCCGTCGTCTCGCTTCCAAAATGGCGGCGTGCGCTTCTGATGCGCTCTACGCAGGCGGTCATTCCTGGCACTGCTGGCCGGAAGGGGGAAGGGCACCTTCTTACATGGATTAGGCGTATTTGGGCCTAGAGTTAAAAGGAGCCGAGGCGCGTTACAAGTTGGCAGCAGGAGGGACCAGCCAGCCTTGGTCTGCACACAGTGCTGTGCAGGATCTGGAGTTTTCCACTTGCATGTCGGAATCAGGTGACGCCAGACGTGCCGATCCCTTGGAACCCTCGAGGCTCACAAGCCCGGTATTGGACCTCATCTGCTAATGAAACATTAAGATCTGTACAACTATGTCTGCACATGACAGCTTCAGGGATCAAGCTCGTATGGGTTTTGTTCCCTCAAGCTGCATTCTCACCATGCGATTTACTGATATGATTTTGCATGATGAAAATTTGTTAATGAAACAGGAAGAACTGTACAACTATGTCTGCACATGACAGCTTCAGGGATCAAACTCCTATAGTGCAACTTGTTGCAATATACTGATGAGAAAAATGGCTGATTATATATATTTTTACACAATGTATTTAATTCATCATTTTTTATCTACTTCATTTTTTCTTGTGTCTCATTATTTTCAGCCATATCATTAATCTTTCTAAACCGATCCATGGGAACTTATTTTAGTGATTTTAAAACACTTTATTTCACATGGGTGTATACTTTCTACTATGTTTGAACAGGTCTCTGCTGTGTGGCTGATTGTAGGATTGCGCTCCCCTCCTCCCCTTTTTCTGGGGCTGATGGGAGTCCATCCTACATAAACCCACAGCAAAATTGACACAGTGGATTATGACTAAGAACTGAATAGTTCGAAACGTGGTAATCTGGGAGAGTGAAGAGGGGTGCCACTGTACTTGTATATACAATTTGGTGCAATAAAGACCGGGATTGACAAAACTTTACCACGAGTGCTGCAGCCTCCATTTTTCTACACGTTAAACCACTATGTCAAGCTTGTATAGACAAGTTAGTTATGGAAGAATCCCATAGCTTATCTAAAAGCATTAAGGGCTTGGTATGGTCTGAAGTTAAGTCTTCCATTAAGTCCTTCGGTCTGAGCCGTCTGAAGTCACCAGAAAGGTGTACCTATAATATGGACTCTGATTCAGATTTTTCTGGGGAGGATGAGGACATAGAATCCGGCCAGGTCTTATCTTCAGAATTCTTCTCTTCAGCTGAGGATTCAGCAGGGAAGGCGCTATTCCCACCGGAAGATACCGAGCCTTTGTTAAAAGCCGTTAAAACCACTATGCAATTAGAGAATGTAAAACAGCCTAAAACTATTACTGACCAGGTGTTTGAGGGTCTCGGCCCAAAACGTCAGAGTTTTTCCCGTTCATAACATGGAAAGCACTGATTAGAAAAGAATGGAAAAACCCTTACAGGAAACTTTTTATACCGAATTCAAAAATATGCATTTGAAGAGTCAGTGGCTGGTGTATGGGACAGAGCTCCTACCATAGATGCCCCTGTAGCTAAAATAGCCAAGAAATCGTCTCTTCCTTTTGATGATTTAGGCTGTTTAGGAGATCCTTTTGATAAAAAAGCAGATGTTTATCTTAGACTTGCCTGGGAATGTGCCTCAACAAGTCTTAGGCCGGCCATTGCTGCCTCTTGGGTCTCCAGATCCTTAAGGCTATGGTTAGATCAACTACTAGGGTCTCATATTAAAGACAAAACCCCTACAGAGGATTTACTAACTTCCCTCCCTACCTTCCTTAAGGCCCCTTTCACACGGGCAAGTTTTCCGCGCTGGTGCAATGCGTGAGGGGAACGCATTGCACCCGCACTGAATCCGGAACCATTCATTTCTATGGGGCTGTGCACATGAGCGGTCATTTTCACGCATCACTTGTGCGTTGCATGAAAATCACAGCATGCTCTATATTGTGCGTTTTCAACACAACGCAGGCCCCATAGAAGTGAATGGGGCTGCGTGAAAATCGCAAGCATCCGCAAGCAAGTGGGGATGCGGTGCGATTGTCACGCATGGTTGCTAAGATGAAAGTCTATTCACTGTATTATTTTCCCTTATAACATGGTTATAAGGGAAAATAATACCATTCTTTAATACAGAATGCTTAGTAGAAGGTCAATTGAGGGTTAAAAAAAATAAATAAAAATTAACTCACCTCCTCCTCTTGATCGCGTAGCAGCCGGTCTCTTCTTACTACTTTAATCATGAGCTGCCGGCTAAAGGACCGTGGTGATGGACCATGTGATTGGACCATGTGATGACGTCACCACAGGTTCTTTGACAGGTCCTGAAGAAAGAACAGGAGACCGGCAGCTACGCGATCAATTGGAGGAGGTGAGTTAATTTTTATTTTTATTTTTTAACCCTCAATTGACCTTGTACTAAGCAGTCTGTATTAAGGAATGCTATTATTTTCCCTTATAACCATGTTATAAGGGAAAATAATTACATCTACACAACACCGAACCCAAACCTGAACTTCTGTGAAGAAGTTCGGGTCTGGGTACCACAGTCAGTTTTTTATCACACGCGTGCAAAACGCATTGCACCCGCGCGATAAAAACTGAATAACGGAACGTAATCGCAGTCAAAACTGACTACAATTGCGTACCTACTCGCGCGCGTTTGCCGAAATGCACCCGGGACGCATCCGGACCTAATCCGGACACTCTCGTGTGAAAGGGGCCTAAGGCAGCAGATTTCCTTGCAGACGCTTCTACTGATGTGGTCCCTTTTTCTGCCAGAGCAGCTGCCATGTCAAACGCAGCAAGGCATGCTATTTGGCTTAAATCGTGGAAAGGGAAATATGTTGATGTACTGGGACCCTAACTTTTTAAATTTTACCTAGCTACTCAGCAAAGACACCAGTTATCACAGTCCATGTATGACGCTACTGTAGTGGTGATCCTGAAGCCAGATAAAGACCCTTTGGAGTGTGGGTCATATAGACCAATCTCGCTTCTGAACTTAGATTATAAAATACTTACAAGGCTACTGGCTAACAGATTAAACAAGGTAATTGCCACTATAGTACATAAAGTTTAGTCAGGATTTATACCGGGTAGATCGTCATCTGATAACATTAGGAGAGCGCAGGCCATCGCGCAGATAGGTAGGGCAGGAGATAAGCACTTGGCCCTGGCATCGCTGGATACAGCCAAGGCTTTCGACTCAGTGGAGTGGACATATTTAATAGAAGTGTTATAGAGCTTTGGCTTCGGCCCCAAGTTTATCAAATGGATAGAGATACTGTATCTACTTCCTAAAGCAAACATATTAGTGAATGGGTCTCAGAGTCTTTTGAGCTTCACAGAGGCACTAGGCAAGGGTGCCCCCTGTCGCCGCTATTATTCGCTGTAGCGATAGAACATCTCGCCCTTAGAATTAGGCAGGTTCAGGCCTTTATAGGTGTTGGCATAGGGGATAGAATAGATAAAGTGGGATTATATGCAGATGATCTCCTTCTTTTTATGGATGAACCTGAGACTACGCTCCCTAGAGCGATTGAAATAATAGGAACATTTGGGGAGTACTCGGGCTTGCACATAAATTGGACGAAGTCTGCAATTATGCCCCTATAGGAACAATACTGTAACTTACCGGTTGTGGATCGCTTCATGTACCTGGGAATTGTGATCCCTAGGGTTCCCAAATTGTCGCATTCCCTAAATATAGCACCTCTGGAATCCCTGTTTATTGATAAATTCAGAATGTGGAATTTCCTACCGTTATCAACCATGGGGAGATTAAACCTGGTTAAAATTGATTCTTTTGCCCAAAGCTACATGTGCCTACTGGCACATGTATGCACACCGGTACTGCAGGGATTCTTTGGTCACATTTATGCACTGGTGGCTAACTTTATCTGGGGAGAAGCTAGACGGAAAATTTCCCTTAAAGGGACACTGACAGGCCTTCTGAGCATAGTTAGCTCTTTATATGCCCCCCTAGGTCTTATAATAAGTTCCCAATTCATATAAGTATTATCCCTGTGCGCTTTATAAAACGTTAAAAATAATCTTTATAATCACCTCTCCTTTCTGCCCAAGGGGCGTTCTTTGCGGCGCATTTGTGCCCAGCCGCGTCCCAACTGCCGGGTCCTTAGACACGCCCATCTCATTAGTATTCACTTCGCTGGGCGGTATTTCTCAGTCCCCGACATTCGGAGATCATGCGCCCGGCACCCTCGCTCGCCGGGATCACATTGCGCCAAGTGAATACTAATGAGATGGGCGTGTCTAAGGACCCGGCAGTTGGGACGCGGCTGGGCACAAATGCGCCACAAAGAACGCCCCTTGGGCAGAAAGGAGAGGTGATTATAAAGATTATTTTTAACGTTTTATAATGCGCACAGGGATAATACTTATATGAATTGGGAACTTATTATAAGACCTAGGGGGGCATATAAAGAGCTAACTATGCTCAGAAGGCCTGTCAGTGTCCCTTTAATGTTCTGCAGAGATCTAAGCTAGAGGGGGGAGCTGCCCTGCCTGATTTTTTCTTATATTACCTGGCTGGTCAGCTGAAATTCTTATCTTCTTGGATATCAGCATTAGAATTACCAAATGCAGAATATTATCTTAGGGAATACTTACATATGTCCTCCCTATGGCCATTAGGCCTCTTTCACACAAGCGTGTCTGGATAAGGTCCGGATGCATTGCGGCAAACCCGCGCGAGTAGGTACCCAAATGCAGTCAGTTTTGACTGCGATTGTGTTCAGTTTTTATCGCGCGGGTGCGATGTGTTTTGCACGCGCGTGATAAAAAACTGAATGTGGTACCCAGACCCGAACTTCTTCACAGAAGTTCAGGTTTGGGTTCAAGGTTGTGTAGATTGTATTATTTCTCCTTATAACATGGTTATAAAGGGAAAATAATAGCATTCTGAATACAGAATGCATAGTACAATAGGGCTGGAGGGGTTAAAAAAATAATATTTTTTTTTTAACTCAATCCACTTGTTCGCGCAGCTGGCATCTCCTCTGTCTTCTTCTTTGAGGAATAGGACCTTTGATGACGTCACTGCGCTCATCACAAGATCTTTTACCATGGTGATGGATTATGTGACGGACCATGTGATGAGCGCAGTGATGTCATCAAAAGTCCTATTCCCCAAAGAAGAAGACAGAAGAGATGCCGGCTGCGCGAACAAGTGGATTAAGGTGAGTTAAATTATTTTTTTATTTTCTTTTAACCTCTCCAGCCCTATTGTACTATGCATTCTGTGTTCAGAATGCTATTATTTTCCCTTATAACCATGTTATAAGGGAAAATTATAAAGATCGGGTCCCCACCCCGATCGTCTCCTAGCAACCGTGCGTGAAAATCGCACAGCATCCGCACTTGCTTGCGGATGCTTGCGATTTTCACGCTGCCCCATTCACTTCTATGAAAAACGCACAATAAAGAACATGCTGCGATTTTAACGTAATGCAAAAGTGATGCGTGAAAATCACCGCTCATGTGCACAGCCCCATAGAAATGAATGGGTCCGGATTCAATGCGGGTGCAATGCGTTCACCTCACGCATTGCACCAGCGCGGAAATCTCGCCTGTGTGAAAGAGGCCTTACTGGAAGAGCCAAGTCTTGTCCCTACACGTCTTCTCCCTCTGCATAGATTAGCCCACCGGGTGGGGAGTGCTGCTAAGATGCAATCATTCAGAGATCTCCCGGATTATATTTAAATATGGGAAAATCCCATGTTTGCTCATCTGAGAGAACTGGAAGGAGCGACTTTATGGAAATCCCATGGTGTCCTTATCCTACGAGACCTATATGTTGGGGACACTCTACGTTCCTTCTCACAGATGCAGGAGAAATTTGAGTTACCTCGTAACTTTTTCTTTAGATACTTGCAACTGAAACACGCGCTAAAGGCTCAGTTTGGGGAAAGAGGGCGAAACATCTCACAATACCCTTTAATAGGTATACTAAAGTCGCAGGGCCCGAGGGGTATCATTTCTGTGCTCTATACACACCTGCTCAATAATCGCATGTTGTTGAACCCTCTCGCCGTCGAGGGAAAGTGGAGAATCTCAATACCTTCTCTGACGGCTGATTATTGGAATGAAGCCTTAATGGCTCCGATGAGGGTCTCTCCATCAATTAACAATAGGCTGATTCAGCTGTTTATTCTGCACAGAAGTTATTTTACACACACCAGGCTACACAAAATGGGTAGACTTCCACACAATAGATGTCATGGATGCCGACTTTTGGCACCTCATGCGGGTTTGCATGTATTTAAAAGGCTTCTGGAGAGAAGTGATTGAGATATTGACAACTATGGTTCCCTCTGCAGTACCTCTTTGCCCTAAAGTCTGTGTTCTGGGTATATTAGATGAGAAGATTTGGGGACATTATCACAGGGTATTCCTGAGTGAGACTCTATTCCTTGCTAGGAAAGCCATTGCCTTGAGGTGGATGGCCGATAGAGCACCCACACTAGGTCAATGGAAATCACTGGTCAATCACGCTGTGAGCATGGAATTATTTTTATTTATTTACAGAAAATGCCCACAAAAGTTTCATAGGCTGTGGGGAGAGTGGTGCTGATCTCCTTTAACTCTGCATAATGCATGCATGTATTCTGTGGCTGATACTGTTCACACGTTTGCTGCACAATAATGTGCGGGCCTCGGGGTCTGGATTAATGCTTCATTATACCTGCTGATCACCTTTCTCAGATCAAGAATGGATCTTTTTTTTTTCTTTTCTTTTTTTTTTTTCTTCTCATATCTGATGTAAGATTCTAGAGATATATCATACTGTCAATGTATCCCATGCGTGGGATTTATCCCTGCTATGTCCTACTGTGACATGCCTTACTTGTTAAACTTCAATAAAACGAGTTTAAAAAAAAAAAAAAATGTGGAAAGGGGATCAAGGTTCCAAGTCTAGACTTTGCTCTCTCCCATGTGAAGGTTCTAGGTTGTTTGGTTCCTCTCTTGATGACATCCTAGAGAGCCTGAGATAAAAAGAAGGGTTTTCTGGTTCCCCAGAAAACTTATTTTTTTCGTAAACCCAAGGCCAGTTTTGAAAGACAAAGGGGTAGACAGAGTGATAGGAGACAGAGGGAAAAATTTCCTAAAAGATCTCTTTTTTTTTTTTTTTTTTTCAAACCCCAGGACAATAGACCAAAAGACAAACTGCAGTGACGCCATAAGTCAGGTGGGAGGAAGACTGTCTGTCTGTTTTTCCCAGCCTGGGGGTCCATTTCTCAGAACAAGTGGATCCTAAGTGTAATAGAAAACTGATTCCGGCTGGAATTCCTTTCTCGTCCACCAGATTTTTTTTTAACTCCGTTTGTCCCAAAAATCTGGAAAAAGAGAGGCTTTGGAATCAGAAGTTTTTTTTCTCTTTTAGACAAGGGAGTTTGTCCAGTCCCCAAGATAGAGGGGGCAAAGGGTTCTATTCCCCTTTGTTTTTGGTGGAAAAACCAAATGGAACATTCAGAGTTATTTTAAATCTGAAGAAATTAAACAAATCCCTAGTCTACAAGAAATTTCGCATGGAGACGATAAAATCTACTGCGAGTCTCCTCTTCCAGGATTGCTTGATGGCAAGCCTGGATCTGGAAGATGCTTATTATCATTAGGGATCGACCGATTATCGGTTTGGCCGATATTATCGGCCGATATTGAGGATTTTGAACGTTATCGGTATCGGCATCTATTTTGCCGATATACCGATAACGTATTGGGAACACAGAACGCGCTGCTCTCAGCGCTCTCTGTGTTCCCTCCGCAGCACAGGGGAGAAGGAAGCAGTGTCTCCTCCCCCTGTGATGCTCCTGCTGCTGCCGCTGCCTCCAATGACAGGACGGAAGACAAGAGGAGGGGAGGGGCTGTGGCCGCTGCGCCACCAATGAAGATGAGTCTTTCATTAATTCAAATACAGGAGGCGGGAGCTGGCTGCAGAATCACACAGCCGGCTCCCGACCTCTATGAACGGCAGCTGCGGTCCGCGGTAGTTAACCTCTTAGGTGCCGCGGATCGCAGCTACCGCTCATAGAGGTCGGGAGCCGGCTATGTGATTCTGCAGCCAGCTCCCGCCTCCTGTATGTGAAAGAGAGGTATCTTCATTGGTGGCGCAGTGCGCCCCCCCCCCCCTCAAGCAGTGCGCCCCCCACCCCTCAAGCCCCCTAGTATTAGTCATTGGTGGCGCAGTGCGCCCCCCACCCCCATCCCAATAGTAAGAACATTGGTGGCGCAGTGCGCCCCCCCCCTCCCCCCCCCCCCCCAGTTCTAATCATTGGTGGCAGTGGCCACAGGATCCCCTCTCCCCTGCTCCTCCGATCGGAGCCCCAGCAGTGTAAGCCTGGGGCTCCGATCGGTTACCATGGCAGCCAGGACGCTATTGAAGCCCTGGCTGCCATAGTCAGCTCCATGCTGCTGTGTGCACAAAGCACAGGGCAGCAGGGAGAGTGCGAGATCCTATTCACTCTGATAGAGATCTATCAGGGTGAATGGGACAAGGGTTCTAGTCCCTAAGGGGGCTAAAAGTTAGTAAAAAAAAAAAACACCACAAAAATATTAAGTATAAATGAAAAAGATTTACAAAAAAAATAAAATAATAATACACGTTAACAATAAACATTAATTTTCAGCAGATTTGTGTAGGAAATTTTTTTTTTTCCTCAAAAATAAAAATACCCAGAATATCGGTATAAATTATCGGCCTGAAAGTTGACAAATTATCGGTATCGGCCCTGAAAAATCAATATCGGTCGATCCCTAATTATCATGTTCCAATCCATTCTTCCTCCCAAAAGTTTTTAAGAACAGCAGTCTGGGTTCAGGGAAAGTTGATGCATCTCCAATACAGGGCGCTTCCCTTCGGGCTATCTCAGGCTCATAAGAGTCTTCACCAAAGTGGTAGTAGAATTAGTGGCTTTTGTCTGTCAGGAATTACTCTGGTGCCCTATCTGAATGATTTCTTAATAGTCTCTCAGTCAAAAGAGGGGCTAGAAAAAGATACAGAATTCTTCTGCTCCACTTTAGAGAACTTAGGATGGATAATAAATTGGAAAAAATCAAATTTTATTCCTTCTCAAGTTTTCATTTTTTTGGGGAATTCAGTTAGACTCCGTCTGCAAAGGAGTTTTCTTACCCTTCCAAGAAGAGTCGATCAGGGAACAAGTATGGTCAGTGTTCCTTTCTTACCAGTGTTCTTTCAGGGAGGCGATGGTGGTGCTCGGGCAGATGACATCAGCGATTCCAGCAGTACCTTATGCATAGATCCACTCCAGAGATCTTCAAGCAGACACCTAAAGAATTATTAGGAACACCTGTTCTATTTCTCATTAATGCAATTATCTAGTCAACCAATCACATGGCAGTTGCTTCAATGCATTTAGGGGTGTGGTCCTGGTCAAGACAATCTCCTGAACTCCAAACTGAATGTCAGAATGGGAAAGAAAGGTGATTTAAGCAATTTTGAGCGTGGCATGGTTGTTGGTGCCAGACGGGCCGGTCTGAGTATTTCACAATCTGCTCAGTTACTGGGATTTTCATGCACAACCATTTCTAGGGTTAACAAAGAATGGTGTGAAAAGGGAAAAACATCCAGTATGCGGCAGTCCTGTGGGCGAAAATGCCTTGTTGATGCTAGAGGTCAGAGGAGAATGGGCCGACTGATTCAAGCTGATAGAAGAGCAACGTTGACTGAAACCACTCGTTACAACCGAGGTATGCAGCAAAGCATTTGTGAAGCCACAACACGCACAACCTTGAGGCGGATGGGCTACAACAGCAGAAGACCCCACCGGGTACCCCTCATCTCCACTACAAATAGGAAAAAGAGGCTACAATTTGCACTAGCTCACTAAAATTGGACTGTTGAAGACTGGAAAAATGTTGCCTGGTCTGATGAGTCTCGATTTCTGTTGAGACATTCAAATGGTACAGTCCGAATTTGGCGTAAACAGAATGAGAACATGTATCCATCCTCTGGCTACTTCCAGCAGGATAATGCACCATGTCACAAAGCTCGAATCATTTCAAATTGGTTTCTTGAACATGACAATGAGTTCACTGTACTAAAATGGCCCCCACAGTCACCACATCTCAACCCAATAGAGCATCTTTGGGATGTGGTGAAACGGGAGCTTCGTGCCCTGGATGTGCATCCCTCAAATCTCCATCAACTGCAAGATGCTATCCTATCAATATGGGCCAACATTTCTAAAGAATGCTATCAGCACCTTGTTGAATCAATGCCACGTAGAATTAAGGCAGTTCTGAAGGTAAAAGGGGGTCCAACACCGTATTAGTACGGTGTTCCTAATAATTCTTTAGGTGTGTGTGTGTGTGTGTATGTATGTATGTATGTGACAGGTTCTGTGAGAACCGAAACGTTGTCAATATTTGATATGTGTGAATAAAGAGCACATTTTATTTTTCAAGGAGTGCTGCGGATCTTCTTTCTTGTCTTCCGTCCTGAATCGAGGGACTACCGCCTGCACCCTGCGACACTGCTGAAGGGAGTGCTGCCAGATTTTCCTTATGAATCTACTATATATATATATATATATATATATATATATATATATATATATATACACACACTGCTCAAAAAAATAAAGGGAACACTTAAACAACACAATGTAACTCCAAGTCAATCACACTTCTGTGAAATCAAACTGTCCACTGAGGAAGCAACACTGAATGACAATTAATTTCACATGCTGTTGTGCAAATAGATAGACTACAGGTGGAAATTATAGGCAATTAGCAAGACACCCCCAATAAAGGAGTAGTTCTGCAGGTGGTGACCACAGATCACTTCTCAGTTCCTATGCTTCCTGGCTGATGTTTTGGTCACTTTTGAATGGCGGTGCTTTCACTCTAGTGGTAGCATGAGACGGAGTCTACAACCCACACAAGTGGCTCAGGTAGTGCAGCTTATCCAGGATGGCACATCAATGCGAGCTGTGGCAAGAAGGTTTGCTGTGTCTGTCAGCGTAGTGTCCAGAGCATGGAGGCGCTACCAGGAGACAGGCCAGTACATCAGGAGACGTGGAGGAGGCCGTAGGAGGGCAACAACCCAGCAGCAGGACCGCTACCTCCGCCTTTGTGCAAGGAGGAACAGGAGGAGCACTGCCAGAGCCCTGCAAAATGACCTCCAGCAGGCCACAAATGTGCATGTGTCTGCTCAAACGGTCAGAAACAGATTCCATGAGGGTGATATGAGGGCCCGACGTCCACAGGTGGGGGTTGTGCTTACAGCCCGACACCGTGCAGGACGTTTGGCATTTTCCAGAGAACACCAATATTGGCAAATTCGCCACTGGTGCCCTGTGCTCTTCACAGATGAAAGCAGGTTCACACTGAGCACATGTGACAGACGTGACAGAGTCTTGAGATGCCGTGGAGAACGTTCTGCTGCCTGCAATATCCTCCAGCATGACCGGTTTGGCATTGGGTCAGTAATGGTGTGGGGTGACATTTGTTTGGAGGGCCCCACAGCCCTCCATGTGCTCGCCAGAGGTAGCCTGACTGCCATTAGGTACTGAGATGAGATCCTCAGACCCCTTGTGAGACCATATGCTGGTGCGGTTGGCCCTGGGTTCCTCCTAATGCAAGACAATGCTAGACTTCATGTGGCTGGAGTGTGTCAGCAGTTCCTGCAAGACGAAGGCATTGATGCTATGGACTGGCCCGCCCGTTCACCCGGACCTGAATCCAATTGAGCACATCTGGGACATCATGTCTCGCTCTATCCACCAACGTCACGTTGCACCACAGACTGTCCAGGAGTTGGCAGATGCTTTAGTCCAGGTCTGGGAGGAGATCCCTCAGGAGACCGTCCACCACCTCATCAGGAGCATGCACAGGCGTTGTAGGGAGGTCATACAGGCACGTGGAGGCCACACACACTACTGAGCCTCATTTTGACTTGTTTTAAGGACATTACATCAAAGTTGGATCAGCCTGTAGTGTGTTTTTCCACTTTAATGTTGAGGGTGACTCCAAATCCAGACCTCCATGGGTTGAAAAATTTGATTTCCATTCTTTTATTTTTGTGTGATTTTGTTGTCAGCACATTCAACTATGTAAAGAACAAAGTATTTCAGAAGAATATTTAATTAATTCAGATCTAGGATGTGTTATTTTTGTGTTCCCTTTATTTTTTTGAGCAGTGTGTGTGTGTATATGTATATATATATATATGTGTGTGTGTATATATGTGTGTGTGTATATAATATATATATATATATATATATATATATATATATATATTTATTATATATTTATTTATTAGGGGTGCACCGAAATTCCGGCGGCCGAAAATGGGCCTAATCCATTTCGGCCGATATTGGTACATATCGGCAGAAAATATGGGGTTTGGGATTTGTCACCCACCAAGTAGCTCACCATCCGCGCTGTGAGAAGACCGCACACTGCCGCCGCGCAGCCTTCAAACCGGAAGTGCCGTGAGAGAAGTGGGGCACTGCTACACTGCTCTAAGATCGCCTGCGGTAAGTCACACCTCCCTGCATGTGACTTGCACAGCCTTCCATAAACCCTTCCTGTAAAGAGAGCCCTATTTAGGCTTTCTTTATTGCAAGTTCTGTTTAATTAAGATTTTCTTATCCCCTGCTATGTTAATAGCTTGCTAGACCCTGCAAGAGCCTCCTGTATGTGATTAAAGTTCAATTTAGAGATTGAGATACAACTATTTAAGGTAAATTACATCTGTTTGAAAGTGAAACCAGTTTTTTTTTTTTCATGCAGGCTCTGTCAATCGTAGCCAGGGGAGGTGTGGCTAGGGCTGCATAAACAGAAACAAAGTGATTTAACTCCTAAATGACAGTGAATTGAGCGGTGAAATTGCAGGGGAACGATCTTCTATACACTAAAACTGCTTTATTTAGCTAAAGTAATTTAGGTGACTAGTGTGTTCCTTTAAGAGTCACCAACTAGCCTTAAACCCCAGAAAACAAGAAATGGTTACTTATGAAGGGAGGAGGCCCACCTGATCACCTTCTGTACTCTGCTTCCATATGTTTAGCTGAACTAACTCAACACCCTTAGCTTAAAGAGGACCTTTCACCGATTCTTACCCTATGAACTAACTATACAGATATGTAGAGCGGCGCCCGGGGATCTCACTGCACTTACTATTATCCCCGGGCGCCGCTCCGTTCTCCCGTTATGCCCTCCGGTATCTCCGCTCACTAAGTTATAGTAGGCGGAGATACCAGTCCCTAAGTTATGGTTGGCGGAGTCTGCCCTAGCGCTGGCCAATCGCAGTGCAGAGCTCACAGCCTGGGAGGTTATTTTCTCCCAGGCTGTGAGCTCTGCAATGCGATTGGCCAGCGCTAGGGCAGACTCCGCCTACCATAACTTAGGGAACGGAGATACCGGAGGGCATAGCAGGAGAACGGAGCGGCGCCCGGGGATAATAGTGAGTGCAGAGAGATCCCCGGGCGCCGCTCCACATGTCTGTATACTTAGTTCATAGGGTAAGAATCGGTGAAAGGTCCTCTTTAACCACCTCCGGACCGCTGTACGCACAGACGCGTCCTGGAGGTGGTTGATTCATTCCGCCTGGACGCATATACGCGTCATCTCGCGAGACGCGAGATTTCCTGTGAACGCGCGCACAGGAACGGAAGGTAAGAGAGTTGATCTCCAGCCTGCCAGCGGCGATCGTTCGCTGGCAGGCTGGAGATGTGTTTTTTTTAACCCCTAACAGGTATATTAGACGCTGTTTTGATAACAGCGTCTAATATACCTGCTACCTGGTCCTCTGGTGGTCGATCCAAACAAAGGGGACCACCAGAGGACACAGGTAGCTCAGTAAAGTAGCACCAAGCACCACTACACTACACTACACCCCCCCCCGTCACTTATTAACCCCTTATTAGCCCCTGATCACCCCTGATCACCCCATATAGACTCCCTGATCACCCCCCTGTCATTGATTTCCCCCCTGTCATTGATTTCCCCCCTGTCATTGATTTCCCCCCTGTCATTGATCACCCCCCTTGTCATTGATCACCCCCCTTGTCATTGATCACCCCCCCCTGTCATTGATCACCCCCCTGTCATTGATCACCCCTCTGTAAGGCTCCATTCAGACATTTTTTTGGCCCAAGTTAGCGGAATTATTTTATTTTTTTTCTTACAAAGTCTCATATTCCACTAACTTGTGTCAAAAAATAAAATCTCACATGAACTCACCATACCCCTCACGGAATCCAAATGCGTAAAATTTATTAGACATTTATATTCCAGACTTCTTCTCACGCTTTAGGGCCCCTAGAATGCCAGGGCAGTATAAATACCCCACATGTGACCCCATTTCGGTAAGAAGACACCCCCAGGTATTCCGTGAGGGGCATATTGAGTCCATGAAAGATTGAAATTTTTGTCCCAAGTTAGCGGAACGGGAGACATTGTGAGAAAAGAATTAAAAATATCAATTTCCGCCAACTTGTGCCAAAAAAAAAATAATTTCTATGAACTCGCCATGCCCCTCATTGAATACCTTGGGGTGTCTTCTTTCCAAAATGGGGTCACATGTGGGGTATTTATACTGCCCTGGCATTCTAGGGGCCCCAAAGCGTGAGAAGAAGTCTGGTATCCAAATGTCTAAAAATGCCCTCCTAAAAGGAATTTGGGCACCTTTGCGCATCTAGGCTGCAAAAAAGTGTCACACATCTGGTATCGCCGTACTCAGGAGAAGTTGGGGAATGTGTTTTGGGGTGTCATTTTACATATACCCATGCTGGGTGAGAGAAATATCTTGGTCAAATGCCAACTTTGTATAAAAAAATGGGAAAAGTTGTCTTTTGTCAAGATATTTCTCTCACCCAGCAAGGGTATATGTAAAATGACACCCCAAAACACATTCCCCACCTTCTCCTGAGTACGGAGATACCAGATGTGTGACACTTTTTTGCAGCCTAGGTGGGCAAAGGGGCCCATATTCCAAAGAGCACCTTTCGGATTTCACAGGTCATTTTTTACAGAATTTGATTTCAAACTCCTTACCACACATTTGGGCCCCTAGAATGCCAGGGCAGTATAACCACCCCACAAGTGACCCCATTTTGGAAAGAAGAGACCCCAAGGTATTTCGTGATGGGCATAGTGAGTTCATAAAAGTTTTTATTTTTTGTCACAAGTTAGTGGAATATGAGACTTTGTAAGGAAAAAAAAAAAAAATCATCATTTTCCGCTAACTTGTGACAAAAAATAAAAAGTTCTATGAACTCACTATGCCCATCAGCGAATACCTTAGGGTGTGTACTTTCCGAAATGGGGTCATTTGTGGGGTGTTTGTACTGTCTGGGCATTGTAGAACCTCAGGAAACATGACAGGTGCTCAGAAAGTCAGAGCTGCTTCAAAAAGCGGAAATTCACATTTTTGTACCATAGTTTGTAAACGCTATAACTTTTACCCAAACCATTTTTTTTTTTACCCAAACATTTTTTTTTTTATCAAAGACATGTAGAACAATAAATTTAGAGCAAAATTTATATATGGATGTCGTTTTTTTTGCAAAATTTTACAACTGAAAGTGAAAAATGTCATTTTTTTGCAAAAAAATCGTTAAATTTCGATTAATAACAAAAAAAGTAAAAATGTCAGCAGCAATAAAATACCACCAAATGAAAGCTCTATTAGTGAGAAGAAAAGGAGGTAAAATTCATTTGGGTGGTAAGTTGCATGACCGAGCAATAAACGGTGAGTAGTGTAGGTCAGAAGTGTAAAAAGTGGCCTGGTCTTTCAGGGTGTTTAAGCACTGGGGGCTGAGGTGGTTAAGCAATGCCTATAGGCTATAGCTTACATAATATGCTAAAGTAACTCACTAGTCTACTTCTCATGGTCTTAGTGACCCTACCCTCAGTCTATGCAACTAGTGCCCAGTTTTCACCTCTAGCCTGTGCTTTATCTAGTATTAAACACGTCTATATCACTATGTTTCAAGTTGCAACCGTTAACAGTATAACCGATAGACGTATATGCTTCACTTCTGTACTTATATACTTAAAAATGTGCATTACTAACTGCCATATTTTTGAAACGTTCTGACATTAATGTGCTTACAAATGCTGTTGTGGCAGAGTAAGCTGCTTTGTTCATTCGTGCACTCAAAAAAAAAAAAGAATTTAAAAAAATTTTAAATATTTTTATCAAATAAATTGGAAATATGTTTGTTTATTGGTATAGTATTCAATTATATATATATTGGTTTTTTTAAAGCTATTTTCTGTCCAATTTTGGTGTGTTGCTCTCTAAGTGTGGTTATTTATTTTATTGGCTTGTAGTTTTTCATATTTGATTAAATTCATGAAAAAGAATTATTCATAAAATCATTTAAAAAAAAAAGTATTTTAAAAGTATTTGGGCAAAAAGGCGGTTTCGGTTTTCGGTTAAGGGCATCCTGAATTTTCGGTTTCGGACCAGAATTTTCATTTCGGTGCACCCCTAATATATATATATGAGCATGTGTGAAAAAAGGAAGTGACTTATTAAAAATACCTTTAATAAATGATCAAGTGGGTATAGGTATAAATATACCAACTGTGAAGGAGCTACGTTGGCTGAGAAAACTCAGTGAGGGAGTAGCGGTCCCTTTGACAAAAAAACAAACATAATGACACTGAAAGTACAAAAAATATATAGAAATAGGTACGCGGAGAATAAAGGATGGATAATTAGTAATAGCCCGGATAGTGCGGGGCTAAAAATAAACACCAACTACCCCTAGGGTCCCTAGATATCTGCTGTGCCCAGGGCAGCCCCCTGAAGGTGGAGGCTCCCTGTCCCCGTACCTAGTGCTAACCGGTCCCTGGAATTCCCTAGTTACAAAAGTTCCAGGAAAAATAAAATAAAGTATAACTGGTGCTCTGTATGGATGTGTGTCACCGTTATTCACTAGTGAACAAAATCTGTTGGTCACTGTTAGTTCCCAACAGAAGGATGGTCACCAGTAAACCCCGACGCGTTTCACCTAATGCTAATCAGGCTCATCAGGGGGTACAATGAAGTGTGGTACTTAGCTTTGCAACCAGATGTTAAGACCACGATACTTTAATCCGCTGCTGGTCCCCAAGAGAAGCAAATGAACCTCTTTCCGCTCAATGGTGCAGGCGGTAAAGACGGGGGTTAGTCCAAGCAGAGGTCGAGCTTTAAGGGTCTAAAGCTTCTACACTATAGAAGGGGTAGATGGTGCAGATAGAGACCGGGGGCAAGGTAGTGGGACTGGGGGAGGAATGGAAGGAGGGACTAGAGCAGTTCAGAAGGAAAGGTGTAGGGTAAAAAATATACAAAAACCTCTCAAATGTTTGTATACTAATGCCAGAAGCCTGACTAATAAAACTGGGGAGCTGGAATTAGTGATGTGTGAGGAGGACTTTGACATAGTGGGAATAACTGAGACATGGCTCGATGATAGCTATGACTGGGCGGTTAATGTACAAAGTTACAGTCTGTTTAGAAAGAATCGTCAAAACCGGAGATACGGAGGGGATCTGCCTTTATGTAAGGTCCTGTCTAAAGCCCACAGTCCGGGAAGATATAAGTGAGGGACATGAACATGTGGAGTCACTGTGGGTAGAGATACATGGAGCTAAAAACAACAATAAATTACTAATAGGAGTTTACTATAAACCACCTAATATACCAGAGTCCACAGAAAATCTACTACTAAACGAGATAGACGAGGCGGCAAATCATAATGAGGTGGTTATTATGGGGGACTTCAACTACCCAGATATGGACTTGGAAACTGAAACTTGTATATCTCATAAGGGAAACAGGTTCTTGGCAATAACCAAAGACAGTTACCTCTCCCAACTGGTTCAGGACCCGACTAGAGGGACGGCCATACTGGACTTAGTATTAACCAATAGACCTGACAGAACAACAGACATGCAGGTCGGTGGACACCTGGGAAATAGTGACCATAAAGTAATAACCTTCCAATTATCATTCAAAAGAGCGTTTCTACAGGGAGGAACAAAAATACCAAACTTCAAAAAAGCTAAATTTAGCCAACTAAGAGAGGCCATAGGCCTAACTAACTGGGACAAAGTCCTCAAAAATAAAAATACAGCCACCAAATGGGATATCTTTAAAAACATCCTAAAATCTCACTGTGAGAGGTACATACCGTATGGGAATAAAAGGTTAAGGAACAAAAATAAACCAATGTGGATAAACAGAACTGTAAAGAAAGCAATAAATGACAAAAAGAAAGCATATAAATCACTAAAACAGGAGGGTAGCACGGAAGCACTGAAAAACTATAAGGAAAAAAATAGAACCTGTAAAAAACAAATAAAAGCGGTCAAACTAGAGACCGAGAGATTAATTGCCAAAGAGAGTAAAACTAAACCTAAAATGTTCTTCAATTATATAAATGTTAAAAAGTATAAATCTGAAGGTGTCTGCACTTTAAAGAGTATTGTGGGGGGAGTCGCAGAGAGCGACGAGGAGAAAGCAAAGCTGTTTATTTTTTTCTCCAATGTATTCACTGAGGAAAACAAACTGTCAGATGACAAGCAGAATGTAAAAATAAATTCCCCATTAAGTGTCCTGTCTGACCCAGGAAGAAGTACATCAGCGACTTAAAAAGATTAAAATAGACAAATCGCCAGGACCGGATGACATACACCCCCGTATCCTAAGGGAATTAAGTAATGTCATAGCCAGACCCTTATTTCTGATATTTGCGGACTCTATACTGACAGGGAATGTCCCACAGGATTGGCGCATGGCAAATGTGGTGCCAATATTCAAAAAGGGTCCAAAAACAGAGCCTGGAAACTATAGGCCGGTAAGTTTAACATCTGTTGTGGGTAAACAGTTTGAAGGTTTTCTGAGAGATGCTATCTTAGAGCATCTCAACAGAAATAAGCAAATAACGCCATATCAGCATGGCTTCGTGAGGGATCGGTCATGCCAAACTAATTTAATCAGTTTCTATGAGGAGGTAAGTTCTAGACTTGACAGCGGCAAATCAATGGATGTCGTATATCTGGACTTCTCCAAAGCAATTGACACTGTACCACATAAAAGGTTAGTATATAATGCTCGGACTGGGAGAAAACGTCTGTATGTGGGTAAGTAACTGGCTCAATGATAGAAAACAGAGGGTGGTTATTAACGGTACATACTCAGATTGGGTCACTGTCACTAGTGGGGTACCTCAGGGGTCATTATTGGGCCCTATTCTCCAATATATTTATGATCTTGTAGAAGGCTTGCATAGTAAAGTATCAATTTTCACAGATGACACTAAACTGTGTAAAGTAATTTACACTGAAGAGGACAGTATACTACTACAGAGGGCTCTGGATAGATTGGAGGCTTGGGCAGAGAAGTGGCAGATGAGGTTTAACACTGACAAATGTAAAGTTATGCACATGGGAAGGAATAATGCAAGTCACCCGTACATACTAAATGATAAAACACTCGGTAACACTGACATGGAAAAGGATCTAGGAATTTTAATAAACAGCAAACTAAGCTGCAAAAAACAGTGTCAGGCATCTGCTGCCAAGGCCAATAAGATAATGGGTTGCATCAGAAGGGGCATAGATGCCCGTGATAAGAACCCAATCCTACCACTTTACAAATCACTAGTCAGACCACACATGGAGTACTGTGTACAGTTCTGGGCTCCTGTAAACAAGGCAGACATAGCAGAGCTGGAGAGAGTTCAGAGGAGGGCAACTAAAGTAATAACTACAGTACCCTGAAAGATTATCAAAATTAGGGTTATTCACTTTAGAAAAAAGACGACTGAGGGGAGATCTAATTACTATGTATAAATATATCAGGGGTCAGTACAGAGATCTCTCCCATCATCTTTTTATCCCCAGGACTGTGACTGTGACGAGGGGACATCCTCTGCGTCAGGAGGAGAGAAGGTTTGTACACAAACATAGAAGAGGATTCTTTACGGTAAGAGCAGTGAGACTATGGAACTCTCTGCCTGAGGAGGTGGTGATGGTGAGTACAATAAAGGAATTCAAGAGGGGCCTGGATGTGTTTCTAGAGCGTAATAATATTACAGGCTATAGCTACTAGAGAGGGGTCGTTGATCCAGGGAGTTATTCTGATTGCCTGAATTTTTTATTCCCCTAAAGTGGGGAAAATTGGCTTCTACCTCACAGGGTTTTTTTTTTTTTTTGCCTTCCTCTGGATCAACTTGCAGGATAACAGGCCGAACTGGATGGACAAATGCATTTTTTCGGCCTTATGTACTATGTTACTATGTATGTAATACAGTAAATGTCAATACATAATTGGTACAAAATCAATGTGTACATAAAGTGCTACAAAATTACCAGTGATTAAATGGTTAAAAACAATTATTCCAGTTCATTTGTGTGTGGAAAAAAAACGGAACATATGATGGTGGGCGTAGGTGAAAGCACACGCCAAGGCAACTTACACAACCCCATTATAGATCGACCGCTGTACATGGCGTCCCCGATCCTCCAGTGCGCATGCTCCAGGCGGCGCATCATAGCTGCTATATGATACTTATATGATGCGCCGCCTTGAGCATGCGCACTGCAGGATCGGGGACACCATGTACAGCGGTCGATCTATAATGGGGTTGTGTAAGTTGCCTTGGCGTGTGCTTTCACCTACGCCCACCATCATATGTTCCGTTTTTTTTCCACACACAAATGAACTGGAATAATTGTTTTTAACCATTTAATCACTGGTAATTTTGTAGCACTTTATGTACACATTGATTTTGCACCAATTATGTATTGACATTTACTGTATTGCTTTTTTACATGATGTTATGAATTTGTTACACAAGATTTTTTGGATACAATTGTAATATTTTAATGTATTTATTATTGCACATGCCAGCATGGGTTAATTGCTGGTTCATTTGTAAACACCCTTTTTTAATGTGGTGATGTCACTTCCTCTCACTATATATGTTCACTTTGGAAAGTTCACATTGCTTGAGGTTGGAGTCGAAATGTTGCGTCACCTATGGTTGAATAAAGATACCATTTTTTACTGCTACTTTGGAGTGCTGCTCTATTTTTTTCATTATTATATTATTTTTCTTTTCTCTTTTCTTTTCTTTTCTCATGACTGCCTAGGGCCAAGTGAAGGTCCCAGGCCTACTTGCATTGTATCCCTATCAGGCTGCACCTCTCTGATGCAGCCTGCTTGTAACTGTCACTATAGCACTAACAGTATAATACACAGTACTGCATAATCTATTATAGAAGCAATCAAAAGATCACCTGTTAAGGTCCCCTTGAGGGACTACTAAACAGTTTAAAAAAAGGTTAAAGTTTTATTAAGTAAAAAAGTTTTTAAAAAATGCACCCTTTTTCCTTAGAAAAAAAGCTTTTCAATGGAAAAAATAGCAAAAATAAAATCCCCACCACATATTTGGTATCGCTACATACATATAGACCTGCTGTACACGATTATCATGTAATTTATCTTGTATGGTGAACACCAAAAAGAAAAAAAACACACCAGAATTGCTGTTTTTTGCTTACTCTCCACCAAAGAAATGAATAAAAAGTGTTCATAAAGCATGTACCTCAGAATGATACCAATGAAAATGATAAGTTGTCCCGCAAAATCATGTCCTCACTCTGCTTCCTAGAGGAAAAATAAAAAAATGTTAAAATGGGTCTTCAGATGCGGCATTTTATTGTGGAAGAGTAGTAAAATGTAAAGAAAAAACAAAAAACTATTATATATTTGGTATCGCAGTAGTTTTATTGACCCAGGGAATAAAGTTATCAGGTTAGTTATGTTGAAAAATGAATGCCACAAAGTATATAATGCAAAAACTCACTGGTGGAATTACACACAATAAAGTCTCTGCAATCAAATATAAGTATAAGTAAAAAAAAAAAGTTCACCACTGTGTTTTATTTTTTCTCTTTTGGCGTCGCAGACCACAGTGTGAAGCGGGCTTATTCACATTCAACCCAGTCAATTCAAAGAAGGAGTCGCGCTGCCTCACTTTGGCTATATTTCACGAGTCTTGATCAGGATAGGATACGGCAGCTTTTTGGTGATGCCAAACAACGAGATTCCACAGGAGGATAATCTTTATCACAAAACAACCCCTCTGTAGATATAAAGGTTAAGGCACATAATAATAATGAAGGTCCACCAATCTTCCAGATAATAATTGGTTTTATTATACTCACAAAGGTATAAAATCAGTAGGCATAAAACAAGATATAAAGTGTCCGGTGTTATAACCACGGACACTTTATATCTTGTTTTATGCCTACTGATTTTATACCTTTGAGTATAATAAAACCAATTATTATCTGGAAAATTGGTGGACCTTCATTATGTCCCTAAACCTTTATATCTACAGAGGGGTTGTTCTGTGATAAAAATTATCCTCCTGTGGAATCTCGTTGTTTGGCATCACCAAAAAGCTGCCGTATCCTATCCTGATCAAGGCTCGTGAAATATAGCCAAAGTGAGGCAGCGCGACTCCTTCTTTGAATTCACGGGTGGAATTTTTTTTATTTATTTTTTTCTCTCATCCTCCACAATACGAGTTAATAAAAGCTAATTAGTAATTTGTGTACACTAGTGGCATTAAAAACTACAAATATTCCCTAAAAAAAAAAGCCCTCATACGGTTACATCAACAGGGAAAAAATAAATAAAAAGTTATAGCTCTTGGAATGCGACGATGAAAGAAAAATATAAATTGCTTGGTCACTAAGCCGCCAAACAGGCTGGTCAGTAAAGGCTTAATAACTGCTGTGTTCTGATGTCCGACAGACAAACTGTCTATTGATATTCATTATAGATGCATACACACCTACTGTACGCCCTCCAGTTTTTGTATGCTTTGTGTTCACAGCTTTTTGGGCTGTTTCTTTTAGCTGTTAGATGAGTAACAAATTTTGAAGTGTAGAAAATGAATGAAAGCAGCATTAAAACAAGAGACTAGTGCTTGTCTGTTTTTTGGCTACAGTATACCCTGCGCAGTGAGCCCTTGCTGACTGTATAGGTGGCAGAGCAGACATTGGGTGGCCATAGTTGCTAAGAGACCTGGCGAGCGTGAAATGTTGTTGATGCAGGTGAAAAGCTTGGCATGAAAACTGCAGTCTGTACAAATACTAATTGCTGCTTCCAGCTCTTATTCATTGTGTAAGTGGCATGAAAATGTACTTTCTATAATAAATAGGAAAGCTTCTGTGGGACTTGCATCAGTCTCACACGTTCAGATATTACATCTATTAGGCTGTGTTCACACCTGCGTTGTGGTTTCCGTTCTAAACAGTGTCCAGTCCATCACACAACGGACAGCATCGGCGCCTGATGGACCCCGTTGACTTATAATGGTGTCCATTGTGGTTCCGTAGTGGTGGCTATTGTTTTGACTGCATGCTGCACTATATGCCCATCAAATACGGTGGGATCTGTGGCTGAGGCTTTTGATGGAGATGTGCATGTAGCCACAGACAAATGACCATGCACTGATAAAAAAAAATTATATGCACACGACAGTGGGAAAAAAACGTTGGTTAAAAACTGACACACTGTCCGTTTTTCTTGGCCATTTTGCATCAGTGTGTGCATCCATTTTCTGTCCGTGTGTCTGTTTTTAATGTCTGTTTTGCATCAGTTTTTCATTTACGAAAAAAATAAAAACTCACCTTATCCACTTGCTCGTCCTGCAGCAGTCTCTTCTCTCTTCACTGGACAGGACCTTCGATGTGCGGAATGACGTCACCGAGCGCTCCCACATGGTTATGTCGCCACGCATATCGTAGGGCCTTCAGCATGTCCTGCTCAATGAAGAGAGAAGAGACTGCCGCAGCGCGAGCAAGTGGATGAGGTGATTTTTTTAAATTATTTTTTTTTAAACCCCTAAATGGCCATATAGATAAAGTGTACCCGTTTGTAACGGCCATTAGATGGGTGCGCTCCTGTCAATCTGCCGTTAAAAACGGTCCCATTGATCTCATGGGGGTTCGCCTGGCCGTGGAAATGGCCAAAAATAGGACATGTCCTATTTTTGGATGGACGCTATTTACTGTCCGTTAAAAGAACAGCCATGTGAATAGCCCCATAGACTTTCATTGGTGCTAAAACTGGCCGTGTGACGGCCGTTACTTAAACGTCCGTCACACGGCCATTATTCACTGTCATGTGCATGAGGCCTAAGAGTACAGACACAGATTCCCAATTGAAGATTGTTTATATTTTCATAGCGTGATAAATGTGCTGAAATATGAAATGATAAAAGGATGCAATCTTTCTATTACAGACTCCCGAAAAGAGAAGGAAGTACGTGGATCTTTAAGGGCCGAAGTTGAAAGGTAATAAAATCTGTGGATTGTTAGTGAATGTAACCATTTATTGGTCTCCTTTTTTTATGCTTTTAAAAGCTGACACATTGTCAAAACCTCTACACACGGCACCCTATTGCCGAGCAGCTGATCGGCAGGGGTGTGGGGTGCCTGATCAGCTAGTGATGGCCTATCCTGAGGATAGGTGGACAGCCCCTTCAATGTTGAGGTAAACCCAGTCATTTTTGTGTGGGTTTTTTTTTAACCCTGCACAGTGAAAAAGAAATACACAAGCATTGAGTTTACCTGGCAGGAAATGTTGTTTCGTCTTGGCCGCTTCTTAATGCTGCAAATCATTCAATATCGTTTTTAATGTCTTAAGTGTCCCTTAATGAGAGCACAAAGTACTACTGATCAAATCTAATTTGTAGGTGGTTTTGTGTCCGGGGATTGGGGTGGATTAGATTGTGCAGAATTTTAAACTCCTGTACTGAAATAAATATTCTACTTTTCTGCTGTTTTAGGAAATTAAATAAAGAAGATGTTGTCATTCTGGATTCCCTCAACTATATTAAAGGTGACTGTTTATCTTCCTCCAATGGCTTCTGCTTAAGAAGCCATAAGAAAATGAATTAAACCGTGTGTTATATCACTGACCCTTTAACCCACTAGCCATGTGAACCCCGTCTGACCCTTCAACCCTTTAGTCTCATCATGTCAAGTAATAATCTGTTCATCAAGAATGATGAAAACTGTATGTGTGAGATGTCTAATGCATAAGCCAATTATCTGGAGGTTCTGGCAAAGAGAGAACTAAAATAAATGATTATTGTATGTGCAGGCGAACTATAGCTACTGCTGGTGACGCAATTGCTTGCATTGTGAGGAACCTCATGAGAACAGACCTCCAGTATAAGGAGAGCTTGTTGTCCTCTAGAGATTCTCTATTAATACGGATGTATCCACACTTGCACACATTAGTTGTGTAATACATAGCAACAACAAAAAGTCAAAGGGGTCATCAAATAATGGTACCTGCATATTAATCTAGTTGAAAAGTCCCTAGAACTGCTTCTGTGATAAACTGCCTCCACACTCTCCAGTGATTGCTGTATAATATAACATTTCCTTTCTGCAGGAATCAGGTTGAATTATATGTATATTATCGATAAAAGGGTCCCCCCCCCCACACAAATAATGCATAGAACGCTGGCCCCGGGCCCTCTATGCAGCTATCTTTGCCAATAGCATGATGTTGAATAGAGTGGAGATGTGCATGCTTGACTGCAGCTCCATTTAAAGGGGGTTTCTGAGAGTAAAATATTGATGATAGGTCTTCGGTATATGATGAATGGGGGGGGGGGGGGGGGGGGGGGGCGGTCTGAATCCTGAAAACCCCAACCGAACAGCTTTTTGAAGAGGCCGCTGTGCTCTACAAGCACTGCGGCCACTTCTCGGGCCAGTGACGTTGCAATCATCAGTCTCATGGCCTATGTGCAACTCAGTCCCATTCAAGCAAATGGACCTAGGCTGCAGTACCAGGCACAATCACTATACAATGTACGGAGCTGGGCTTGGTATGCTGTGAGAAGGCCTTAGCATTCACCGGAGCACCACAGCCTCCTCAAACAGCTGATCGGCGGGAGTTTGGGAGTCAGACCCCTACCGATCAGATGATGGTTTTGCATTCCTGAAAAAGCGCTTTAAACTTAGGACTAGGGTTGCACTGGGTATCGAATTATCAATAGCCAATTGATACTTTTGTACCGGTATCGATTCGATTTGGGATTTGCCTTTTACCGATACTAGGCTGTGCTACTGTTCACCCTAGTATCCATGCACCCATGTTCCCTCAGCAGCACAGTCGAGAAGGAAGCAGACTCTTCCCCCCCCCCCCCCCCCCTCCCCCCCAGTGCTGCTGCTGCCGCCTCCAATGAGAGGAGAGAGGAGGGGAGGGGCTGTGGCCATTGCGCCACCAATGAAAATAACTAACGTTTAATACAGATACAGGAGCCGGGTGCCGGTGGCAGAATCACATAGCCAGCACCCGACCTCTGACAGGAAGCTGCCATCAGCAGCAGTTAACCCCTCAGGTGCCTCCTATATCTGTATTAAACGTTAAATATCTTCATTGGTGGTGCAGTGCGTCCCCCAACCCCACCAGTATTATAATCATTGGTGGCAGTTACCACAGGGTCCCCTCCCTCCCCCCTCTTCATTGGTGATGCAGTAGCAGTTGTGATCGGAGTCCCAGCAGTGTAATCCTGGGGCTCCTATCAGTTATCATGGCAGCCAGGACGCTACTGAAGCCCTAGCTGCCATGGTAAGCTCCCTGCTGCCGTGTGAACAAAGCACAGGGCAACAGGGAGATTGTAAAGTCCCATTCCCCCTAATAGATGTCTATTAGGGTGAATAGGACAAGGGATTAAAAGATCCCAGGCTCTAGCCCCTAAGGGGGGAAATAGTTATTAAATAAAAAGTAAAAACAAAAAAAACACCTTAATATTCAGTTTAAATGACCCCCTTTCCCAATTTTACATATACAATCTATAAACAATAAATAAATATATATAACATATTCGATATCGCCACATCTGAAAAAGTCCAAACTATTAAAATCTAAAAAAAAAAAAAATCTCCTATGCTATGAACGCGTGATTTACTTTGTCCCCCCAAAAAATAGGATCGGACTTTCCATAAAATGCGGAATGCACGCGGCTTTTTTGGTGTTTTTTATATTTTTTTCGCGTGGTATCGAGTATCGCAACACTTTTTTATGGTATCGAAATCAAATCAAAATTTTGGTATCGTGACAACCCTAGTTAGGACCCAGTTTTTAGTGATTGCAGCCCCTTTTTCCTGCTGTCTGTAGGGTTTCCACTGACATGGGCAGCACGGTGGCTCAGCGGTTAGCACTGGTGCCTTTCAGCGCTGGGGTCCTAGGTTCCAATCTGACCTGACATTATCTGCATGGAGTTTGTATGTTCTCCCCTGGTTTGTACGAGTTTCCTCCCATACTCCAAAGAGATACTGCTAGGGAACTTAGATTGTGGGCCCCATTGGGGACAGTGTGATGCTAATGTCTGTAGAGCTCTGCGGAATATGTCAGTGTATAAAATAGTAATAATATTACCTACTGACATGTCTCTGCCCTTTATGACACGTTTTGGAGTTTAAGCAGCATATGCTATCAGTAAATGGAGCCAAGCTGAAGATAATATGACAGACAGCAGATGGTAGCTACATATTCAGGAGCTGTGAGAGTAGATAATGAGTCCAGCTTATTAAATAGCCAATTACAATAAAACATTCTGTCTGAAGTATGTAGCAGTGACCTTTGTTCTATAATGATAATGTAATGACCTACTAATGACATGAGGCTATACTTTCTACCATGACCACCCCATCCTGGTGTTGTACAAGAACATCTGTGATGTGTGTCATGGCCCGTGAAGTGTTAACTTCTTTAATATACTAAATTGCTAAAGCGCACATCCCACTACATATTCATAAGACACCTCTATGGAATGGACCCTTCTTTATATTGCCACATGACAAGCACTTATCCCTAAACAAAGGATAGGGGATATCTGTCTGGCGGTGATTCAAAGGGACTGCCGAGATGACTGAGTACTCCGGCAAACATCTCAGCTTCTGGTGCCATGTAAGTGTGCAATGGGTTAAGTGGGACATTGGGGTTAACTTCAGATTAAGTGAGAGATCTGTGACATTACATAAAATGACTATTGGGGCACAACAACACCGCATCTACAGGCATGTCAGGATAGATCATACATAGACCATTGGCTTCCCTGCAGCCTGAAGCCAGAAGCTAAATAATTAATGTCATGCATGATCATTCTTGGAGGGAGATTTGTAAGATTTCCGTAAAACAATTATATAGTTGTGCTAGCTCTTCGTAAGCGTGATCTTGATATTGCTATCCTTGCACAAAATGAAGAAAACAGATGTGCTGCTCCGCCGGTTATACTTATGCATATAATAGAAAAAGAAGCATTTCTTCCCATAAGTATTCCCAGCGCTTTCTTATGGTCCTCATCTTTCAGGAAAGATGAGAAGTGCAGAAAATGCAGTATAATCATTGCTTTATACATGGTGCGCCAATGTAAAAGGCAGTGGTGAAGGCAATTGGTATTTCCAGCCCTGTGGCCCATTGAGATCAGGGCTCGTTGAATGCTGTTTGCTGGCAAAGGCAAATAAGCAGTGTCCCATTTAATCACAACTTGAAGTTTAATTTCCAATGCATCTATTATTTATTCCTGTAAGACACTGAAGGGATTATAGTGTCTGGTATTGGATTGACACAGTCAGGGAATGCATCATTAGTATACGTAATGAGACCGAATGACCCATACGTAACATGGAGGAAGTCCCTGAGGACCGCGTAAACTCTCTAGGGGCAGATTTATGAAGACTGTCTAAGGGCCAGTTCACACCGATCTTTTTGGTGCTGATTTTGGAGCTTTTCTGCCTCAAAATCAACTCCAAAAAACAGCTTTAAAAAACTATTCCATTCACTTCAATGGGAAGCAGCGCTTGGTATTTATTTTTTTATTAACTTGCATGTCCTATCTTGGGGCAAAATCAGCGCTGAATCTCCTATTGAAATTAATGGTAAGAGTTATAAAATAGCTCCATGAAAGTCCATGCGTTTTCTCATCCGTATCCTTGGGGGACACAGGCTTGACCATGGGTATAGCTGTTCACTAAGTACACAAAGTGTAAGCTCCTCTCCTTCAGCTATACCCTTCCTACAGGGACTAAGCTAAATCAGTTTTAGCTTAGTGTCTGTAGGAGGCAGACCTCCCTGCGTTGCAGGTCTGCTGATTTTCTGTTCTTTTTTTTTTTTTTTTTTCCTAGTGGGAGTTTCAGGCAGGTCCCCCAGCCCCCTGCTCCTTCCCGTTCTACAGAAGCAAAGGAGGACCAGAGGTTCCGGTAAAAACCTCTGTATCCCGCCAGTGTTCGGATCACCACCGCAAGTCCCCTCTGTTCTGGTGTAGCGTCCCTCCCCAAGGGGGCGCACACTGAAGGTGGTGATCCAGCTGGAGCCAGAAGACGCCGGTCAGTGCTGGAGCGGAAGGCAGGGTGATGAAACGGTCGCCCTGTGGTATGTGTAGTGTACCTGGCGTGTACTGGCACTGTTTTGGGGGCGCCCGTTTTCCTGTGCCGGCATGCAGGGCTTAGTAACACATCAGCTACTCCAGCTCTGCAGCCGAGCACCGCGGCTCATCCTCCTCTCACTTCTTTTGTTTAAAGCATCGCGGTCGGCTCGGTTCCGGGACCATTGTTAATTGAGGCCCTGGCTTCTGTGCGGCCTCCTCTGTGGGCCAGAGATGATGGGCGGGCGCTGAGAGCCGGCAGCTGAGCAGAGGGAGAGTGGGCTCCGCCCACTTCCACGATTTAAAGCACCTGGCGGGATGCGGACGAGCTGGTCTTGCTGCTTCCCCTCAATCAGACTCCCTCTGCTTTGCGTGTACTGCGCCGCCATCAAATGGCTCTGCCCCGGACCTGATGGTTCCTGCTGCCCAGCCTATGGTAAAACCGGAATAGGCGCGTTCCCTGTCTAGGGTAGTACAGGATGTCTACAATACCAACAAGGCCATTGTGGAAATATTCGGGAGTTTGTCGGCCAGGCAGTCCTCTGACCGGTCCGACTCTGGGGATCATGGGGCACATGCCCATCGCGGTCGTCCCGCAAAATGGGCCAGACATCCTCCCCCAAAAGGTTGTCTGTGTCTCCCGTTTCCTCTGCCTCTCCTCCTTCTGCTAGAGAGTCTCACTCCAATGTCTCCTCAGCGGAAGAGGCATGTTCTGAGAAGGGGGGAGTCAGATGAGGATGTTGTCTCACTGGAGGGTCAGTCATCCAAACTGTCCTCCATGGTGGGCAATCCTATTACAGCGGTTATCAAAACGTTGCAGGTTGAGGATCCTGCACCATCGTCTACCAGCTCGGGTTTTTCCTTTTAGAAGTTCGCTCGCACAAGTGTTTCCCTAATCAGCTGGAGTTTGATTCCTCTCTTTCCACGGAGTGGAATTTCCCAGATAGACGTTTTACCTTGCCAAAACGCTTAAAGGGAGCCTGTCGCCTCCATATGGCAATATACAGTGCTTACATTGTCGTGTAGCACACCTGTACATGAATGTAATGGTACCTTTATTTTCTTTAGACTTGCAGAAGCTGGAAAAACGAAGCTTAATTTGTATGCAAATGAGCACTCGCAAGTGCCCAAAGGTGGCGTTCACTGTGTTGGAGCCCAGGCTGCTCTGTCTTTTTTTCATTGTTTCCCCGCCCCTTCCTCTGCATATGCCCGCCCTCCTATTTTCTTGCCTCATCCTTCGGTCCGGCCGAGATCCCGCGCCCTGCCTCGCCGGGCCATGCACACTGCGATGCTCATCACTTTAACTTTAAAGCATACTACCATGCCAATGGCGGATGTGGCTTCTTTCTCGGATATTGGAGAGAAGAAGCTGGAAGCGTTTGCAAAATCTGCCTTTGAGGCAGTGGGCACAGCGCTGCAGCCTGTGTTGTCCTCTACATGGGTGAGCAAGGCTATGGGGGAGTGGGAAGATAATTAACGTCAGCGTCTTGACGCGGGGGAACTTGCAGATATGGCCCTGCAGCTCTCTCATGCCAGTGCGTGTATTTGTGTAGCATCTTTGGACGCGGCCAGGCTTATGGCTCGTACATCAGCCCTGTTGGTGGCTATTCGCCGTACCCTATGGCTCTCCTGCTGCGTGGCAGATAATGCTTCAAAGCGGACCCTGATGGCCCTCCCCTTTACTGACAGCAGACTTTTTGGTAAGCGCCTGGATGAGATCATTTCGGACCCTACAGGTGGTAAGAGCACGAATTTACCACAGAACAGGGGGCGGTCTAACAGGTAAAAAAAGCAGAAGCCTTTTTTTCGCCACTTTTGGAGTTTTTCCAGCCCTAAGAGGGCATCCGACAAGTCAGCCACGGATCAGAAGCGAAAACCTTCCTTAAAACCTTGCCCTTCCCTGCGTTCCCGTCAAAAGGGCTCCAAGTCCTTTAACCCCAAGAGCTCTGATGCATGACGGGCGGCTCCCGCCGCCCTCCGTTCGGGTGGGCGGCCGGCTTAATTTGTTTCTGCGTGTCTGGCTGGCTCACGTCCTGGATGCGTGGGTGAGGGAGGTCATTGCAGAGGGCTACAAGCTAAATTTCAATTCCTTCCCTCCATAGTTACATAGTTAATGTGGTTGAAAAATTACATAAGTCCATCAAGTTCAACCAAGGGATAGGTGGGGACGCGAATCCCAGAAGGAATTGAGACTCGTATTTCTACACGTTTTCATAAGCATTAATGTTGTTTACTTTTAAGAATTCATCTAAACCCTTTTTAAAACTGTCCACTGTTCCCGCTGTGATGGGGAAGTGGTGGAAAAATATCTCTGTTCAAGGAGTATGGTCACGTGAGGAGCACTCCCTTCCAATCAATGTTCTGGAGTTGAGGGCGATTCGGCTCTCTCTGCAGCATTGGGCCGACCGTCTCGGGGGTCGTCCGGTTCGGGTTCAGTCCCACAACTCCACGGCGGTGGCGTACCTCAATCACCAGGGCGGCACTCGGAGCCCCGGCAGCCATGGCGGAGACTACGCTGATTCTCAGCTGGGCGGAGGAACATGTTCCAAGCACTATCGGCAGTTTACATCCCTGGCGTCGACAACTGGATCGCAGACTTCCTCAGTCGGGAGCGGCTCGATCCCGGCGAGTGGCCTCTTCACCCACAGGTCTTTTAAGCCATCTGCGAGCGGTGGGGGAGACCGGAAGTGGATATCATGGCCTCCCGCTTCAACAACAAGGTCGAGGACTTTGTCGCATGGTCCAGGGACCCCACGTTTCCTTACGTGTTTCCGCCTCTTCCGCTCAACATAACTATTGTGGAACTACAAGGAGCAGGTACATTCTGACTATTGGGTCACTATAGGAGTCATTTGAACTACTGAAGCACTACAGGAGAGAATTATAACTACTGGGGCACTATAGGGTGACCTTTTAAAGACTGGCATTATAACTACAGAGGGAACTACAGGGCTGATTATAACTACTGGGGGTACTGTAGGCGGCATTATAACTACTGGGGGGTACTGTAGGCGGCATTATAACTACTGGGGGGTACTGTAGGCGGCATTATAACTACTGGGGGGTACTGTAGGCGGCATTATAACTACTGGGGGGTACTGTAGGCGGCATTATAACTACTGGGGGGTACTGTAGGCGGCATTATAACTACTGGGGGGTACTGTAGGCGGCATTATAACTACTGGGGGGTACTGTAGGCGGCATTATAACTACTGGGGGTACTGTAGGCGGCATTATAACTACTAGGGGTACTGTAGGCGGCATTATAACTAGTAGAGACACTATAGGTAAGTATGATCACCACTGCAGGTCTGGTCAGGCTGAAGGGTCTGTAAAAAAAACATCATAAAGGTAAACAACCCTTTTAAAGGGAATGTATAACTGGTAAATAACAAAATATTTGAATCAGGTTTTTGTCCTATGATCCTATTTGCAGGTATTTTTGGTGATGTTTTTTTCAATTTTTTATGTGACTATTACTATAAATCTTAATTTTACAATTTTTACACTGGTTAATGGGGCACAAAAGGACCGTAGCACAGTACACCCAGATAAGGTACTAATGTTTCTCCCCTTGTCTCTGGAGGAGGTGGGGGGGGGGTGTGTGCTATATTTTGCTGTCAATTATCTCTCCTTCATTTAAACTAGCATATCTCAAACACTAGGCTGTACAGTAGGAGACAAAACAGGATGAAGGGAGGAGAAGAACATTGTGGGTGTTCACATTATTGGTAATGTAAACCAGTGTAATTAATGATGATATACTAATTACTAATCTATGCTTTTTTGAAGTTGTTGTCTTTTTTCTATTTCTCTGAAGTGTCGTCCTGTTCAGCCAGCTTTCTGTTTATCAGGACAACACAATAAGGCGGCTGCAGATGGGGGGGCATGTGACGAGGCACAACATTCGGTCTTCTCCACTGTGCCTGCACTCGTTTCTTGTGCCTAGTGTGTTGGCTAAATGAAGAGTAGCATACAATTATTATTTATCATACATTGGTTTGCATTAGCAATAAAATGGACACCCCCTTTAAGGAGCAATATTTGTATTTGTTATTGTAAAATAGCAAACCAATTTAAACAACTGACTTCTCTTCTCTTCTTTCTTTTCCAGGTTATAGGTATGAGCTGTTTTGTCTTATTAAACATGTGCAGACGCCACACTGCCTGGTATGACATACTACTAATGTTTCCTTGTATGTGAATAGAATGTTATGATCCATTGAAAGTTATTCGATTTTGTTATATATATTTGTGAGTTTGTATCTGATTTGTATCATAGATTATAATGCAATACAAATGACGCCGTAATAGGAAATGCATGGTACAAATCGCTCCTTAAAGGGGATGTGCCATGATTGGTGTAAAAAAAAAAAAAAAAAAAAAAAAAAAAAAATTAAAATAAATAAATCCTATGGTACATGATCACTTTCCAATAAAACTAGAACCAGCACCAGAACTATTCCAATCACTTAGATTCTCTTCAGGCTGTCACCTCAAGGGGAGTGTCCTTTCTCAGGGGGTCTGTCCTTTCTGCTACAGTTCTCTCCTGAAACTGTCAAACTAGATATGGAGGTTTATAGTAGTAACATAGTACATAAGGCCAAAAAAAGACATCTGTCCATCCAGTTCGGCCTGTTATCCTGCAAGTTGATCCAGAGGAAGGCAACAGAGCAAGTTGAAGGCTGGAACAGAGCAGGAGGCATCATTAGAATGAAGTAAAGAGACTGTCTCAGAATTGGTCATTTTTGTAACCGAAAGTAAATTATAAAGTAACACTAAATGTTATGTGAAAATTACATTTAATGGTGGCACAACCCCTTCAAAGCCTCTTTACATGGGCCGACACCTCAGGCAATTATCGTGCATGAACTGTTCCATCCCGATAATTTTGCTTGTTCATCAGTGGAGGTGAAGGCTGTATTTACATGCAGCAATCCTCTCTTTAGTATGGGGACGAGTGGTCACTTCTGCAACCCCATAGAGAATAATTTCCTGCTGCCCAGGTGGCCACATCAGCAATGCCTTCACACGAAGGAGCTTGTTGGCAACTTATTTATGGCACTGATCAGGAACCAGCGTTTCTAGCAATGCTCCTTTCCAGTAACTGCCCCAATTGCAGGGTCTTTTAGTTAGATGTTCATTACACATAGTGTAATCAGACAATGTGTGTGTGGATGTTCAATTACTTGGTGGGACATCTGCCTTTATATTGGTGTACTTTCCTGCTATAATAGATCTGGTAGTTTCCTATCTTCAGCTCTCCCTCTGTTCAATAACTAGAACAATGGGCCAGATTTATTAATCCTATAACTTGGCATAAACTAAAGGCTATATTACACAGCCCAATGTGGCAGATGATTGTCAGGAGGGAAGCGTTCCATCACTCTTCCCCATGCTGTATAGTGGTTGCTTAGACACCACGATTTGCAGCCTGCAAACAATAATTTTATTTCTTTTTTTCTAGCGTTTGCTCGCTGGATCCACCTCCTTTTCTTCCAAATTTCTCCAGGTTATGGACACCCCTTTAGGATTAGGGATGAGCGAATCAACATCGGATGAAACATCCGAAGTTGATTTGCATAAAACTTTGTTCTAATACTGTACGGAGAAGGAGCTCCGTACACTATTAGAATGTATTGGCTTCGCATAATAACTTCAGAAATTGATTTATACTGTAAAAAAACATTTCCTGAACTCTGGTTCGGTTCCAAGTGGTACTTTGGAACCGAACCAGAGTTTGGGAAATGTTTTTTTACAGTATAAATCAATTTCTGAAGTTATTGTACGAAGTCTCGTGAGACTTCGCGAAGTAATAACTTCTGCTCATCGGAGCCAATACATTCTAATACTGTACTGAGCTCCTGCTCCGTACAGTATTAGAATAAAGTTTTATGCAAATCGACTTTGGATGTTTCATTCGAAGTCGATTCGCTCATCCCTACTTATGATCTGAGCTTTGAGTCTACAAGCTATTCTCTTAGGAGCTGGACATCTACCACATGGGATTGGGGCTGTCTAGACATGCGCCAGATTGATCTCAATAGTTCACGCTGGATGATGGATGTGGGACAGGGATAGACACCAGGCCAAAGTCGTCTCTCGGCCTTTTGGCTAAGATCAAGTGCGATAAATTTACTGCCTGAAAAGGGAACGCTTAAAAAATACTTTATTTAATTAACTTATTAAAACTAATGTGTGGCTAACCACCCACATATTTCAATCAGTCTCACGTGTGAGAGGGAGTTTATTGTCTCTTTAATCATATATGATCAAATCTCCTTCCTTCCTCCACCAATAACTGTTATTCAGTATGGAGATATATGCAGATACGTACTTTCAATTTTATATTATGTAATAGATACTATGTATCACCATGTAGTATATTACTCTCCATATATTCACACCATAGATTGTATCTTTCTTAGGCTACATGCACATGACCATATGTGCTTCGCGGTCCGCAAATTGCGGATCTGCAAAAAAAAACATAGAAACGCCTTGAGCAGATGCAATATAGGGAGAAGGGTTTATAGGCAAATTAAACAAGACTGAATTTGTGGAGAACCTGGGAGTACTAGTGAGGAGTGCTGGTGGCTAGAACAATGCCTTAATACTCACTATGTAATGAATTATCCCAGTATTCCCTCCCTACTTTTGCAGCAGACTAAGGCTACATGCACACGAACGTTGTTTGCTTCCATGTCTGTTCCATTTTTTTTGCGGATAGGATACGGACCCATTCATTTCAATGGGTCCGCAAAATGTTGTCCGCATCCGTATGTCCGTTCCGTAGCCCCACAAAAATATTGAACATTCTTGTCCATTTTAGGCATTGTTACAATGGATCCGCAAAAAAAAAAAAAACGGACCGCGAAGCATATATGGTCATGTGCATGTAGCCTAAGAAAGATACAATCTATGGTGTGAATAGATGGAGAGTAACATGCTTCATGGGGATACATAGTATCTATTACATAATATCAAAGTGATAGTACGTATCTGCATATATCTCCATATTGAATACCAATTATTGGTGGAGGAAGGAAGGAGATTTGATCATATATGATTAAAGAGACAATAACCTCCCTCTCACACGTGAGCCTGATTGAAATATGTGGGTGGTTAGCCACACACTAGTTTTAATTTAATGAAAGTATTTTTTAAGCGTTCCATTTTCAGGTAATAAATTTATTTTGTTTGATAATTAATGCTAACGCAAACCAGTGTATCATATATAGGTAATCCCCAGTAAGATCAAGCGTGGTATCTGGCCATGTCCAGTCTGAAAATTACGGAACGCTCATGACCGGTTTCCGTGTTTTGCTGACATGTGAATGGACCCTAAGGCTCTTCGCCAGCACCTATGGTGGCAGCTTCAGAGCAAGACGGCCGCTGCTTTGGCTGAAGATGGCCACTAATCCCTAGTCCTTGCAGGAGCCTTCTGGCCTGGTGGGTTGGGGAATGATTTATGGGGGGCCCTTCTCTTATGGGATGTCCTGCAATAGACCACATCCTAGTGCACTTTTTGTGTGGCACGCTGCATTATTTTTTTTTAGTTGCACAGAGTGAAGAAAGTCATGTTCTCAGGCTTTCCTAAAAAAAACATATTTTGTTGGGAGATATGTATACTGGAGCTTTTTGGCCGACGGCTATTGAATGTGTATGGCCAGCTTAACTCTGTTGGTTGACTAAGGTTACTTTCACACTTGCGTTAATGTTTTCGGGTATCAGTCATAGGGTCTCAATACCTGAAAAGAAAACGCTTCCATTTTGTCCCCATTCATTGTCAATGCGGACAAAACGTAACTGAATGCTCCAAAAATGCGTTCCAGTCTCATACCGGAGAGCAAACCGCAGCATGTTGCGGTTTTCTTTCCGTCGTCAGATGCGGAGCAAGACGGCTCAGTCATGACCTACAATGCAAGTGAATGGGGACAGATCAGTTTTCTTTGACACAATAGCAAACGGATCCGTCCCCCATTGACTTTCACTGGAGTTCATGACGGATCCGTCTTTGCTATGTTAAAGATAATACAGCCGGATCTGTTCATAACGGATGCAGATGGTTGTATTATCAGTAACGGAAGTGAAAGTAGCCTTACTTTGAAATAGAATTTTACGCCAGAATTGGTATATTTTAGAGATACTTTCCTCAAAATAATAATTCTTTATCATCCAGATTAATTTATTTTTGTACATTTTCATCAACATGTACTTTTGGGTAGTGTACCTCTTGGTGAGAGATTCTTGACTGTTAGACATGCCTCTGTGATACACTCAGACATTTTTCCAACTGACAGATTAATTCGCTCCTCTCACACATACCAGAAATTCAATTCACAACCCTGGCATACCCACCAGACAGAATAACTGAGATAGATGTCCACAGCTACAGAACGGCTTTTGAATAAAGCCCATTCTAAGGCCTCATGCACACGACCGTTGTTTGGGTCCGCATCCGAGCCGCCGTTTTGGCGGCTTGGATGCGGACCCATTCATTTCAATGGGGCCGCAAAAGATGCGGACAGCACTCCGTGTGCTGTCCGCATCCATGGCTCCGTTCCGCGGCCCCGCTAAAAAAATATAACATGTCCTATTCTTGTCCGCGCTTTGCGGACAAGAATAGGCATTTATATTGCCGTCGCCCGTTCCGTTCCGCAAATTGCGGAAGGCAACTTCTCAATTTCAAGTCTGCATTCACCTCTTCTAAGCAGGACTACTTCACTACTCCCATATTATCTCTTTCCTGCAACCCCAAACAACTATTTAATACCTTTAATTCTCTACTCCTTCCTTCGGTGCCCCCTCCCACACCCCTCAGCTTAGCTGAAGACTTTGCTTCATATTTAAAAGATAAAATTAATAAAAATAGACAAAATCTGTGAAAGCTTCAAACCCCCACGCATTCCCCCCTACACAGCTGCCTCCAGTGTGCTTCCTACATAACCCAGTTTACAACTGTCCCAAAATAAAAAACCTTTCCACCTTAAAGGCTATGTACACCTTTCAGAGTAAATTTTTGTTTATTTTACTAATTTTTGGCTAAAAATCTGATTTTCAATTGGCCTTTATTAAAAATATTGTCACAAATGGTTAACTGTTTTTCTGACTGTGTGACTGGTACTTTCTCACCTTATCTCACTACTACCATTCGCATAAAAACTCCTAGAACTGTGTTGGCTAACCTCCAGCACTCCAGCAGTGGTAAAACTACAACTCCCAAGCTGCACACTTACTTGGCTGTTCGCATAACTCCATAGAAATGAATGGAGCATGCTGGGAGTCGTAGTTTCACCACAGCTGGGGTGCCGGAGGTTAGCCATCACTGTCCTAGAAGAACATGTCCATCTTGAACTGTCCTCCCACCTCTCATCCCACTACCGGTTTGAATAACTACAGTCTCGCATCAGACACTATCATTCCACTAAAACTGCCCTAACCAAAATCGCAAATGATCTGCTAACTTCCAAAGTACAGTTTTCCCCAATAAACGTATCCTTTCGCTCTAATATTGTAATCTTTCACATATATCATGATTACATTCACACATGGCACATTTCATTCCATTTAAAAAACTCCTTCTTTGTGCGTGATTATTATTTTTTTGTCAGTGTAATTTAAATTTGTATGAATTGTTATGGAGACAAATTACCGTATTTTTCGCTTTATAAGGCTCCATTAACACGTCCGCAATTCTGTTCCACATTTTGCGGAACAGAATTGCGGACCCATTCATTTCTATGGGGCCGCACGATGTGCGGCCCGGATCTGGAAATGCGGGTCCGCAATTCCGTTCCCGAAAAAAATAGAACATGTCCTATTCTTGTCCGCAATTGCGGACAAGATTAGGCATTTTCTATTATAGTGCCGGCGCACATTGCCAGTGTCCGTGTTTTGTGGATCCGCAAAACACATACGGATGTGTGAATGGACCCTTAGACGCACCTGATGATAAGACACACCCGTTGAGAAGACGCACCCCAGATTTTATAGTAGGAAAAAAAGATTATTTTTTTTCATCAGAGCTCATATCAGCCCACTCAGAGCATTATCAGGCCTCAGATTAGCCCATCAGACCCCCAACAGGCCTCAGATTAGTCCATTAGTCAGACCCCCATCAGACCTCCGTACCCCCAGACCTCAGATTAGCCCATCAGTTCCCCCCAGACCTCAGATTAGCCCATCAGTTCCCCCCAGACCTCAGATCAGCCCATCAGTACCCCCAGACCTCAGAATAGCCCATCAGTACCCCCAGACCTCAGAATAGCCTATCAGACCTCAGATCAGACTAAAATAAAAAATCATCTTACCTGTCCTGCGCCGCAGCTCCTCTTCATCTGTCGCTCTCCCATCTTCCCAGCCTGCGCTGCACTGTCACATGACTGCGTGCAGCGTTAGGTCATAGTGCGCGCACTACGTCCTGACTCTGTACGGGGTCAGGACAGTGCAGCGTAGGCCGGGAAGATGGGAGCGTGACAGCTGAAGAGGAGCTGCGGCGCAGACCAGGGAGTTACCTGCGCTTGCTGCGCTTCGCTCCCCGCTCCTAATACATACTAGTGAGCGCTTCCACTAGTATTCGTTTTATAAGACACACGTACATTTTCCCCCCAGTGCGTCTTATAAACTGAAAAATACATTAGTCTGTTTTGGTTTAAAGGGTAACTGTCATATTTTTTATTTGCTAGTTTATTAGAGCTAGGCATGTATACCTGAGTTAGTCTGTCAATGATTGTCAAAAGTAATCTGTAATTACCTTATAATAGCTTTCATTAATGTTCCCTGTCCCTTTTCACTGCTCCCTTAAAAGACAGTTGCTGTGGCTTGACGGTCTCCGGACAGAGGGGCAGTCCTTCACACTGCATGCCTGCATTAGGCTTCAGAGTGAGGAGGCGTGTCTCTCAGTAATCCAATCTGATTGGCTGGCAGGGAGCTGCTGGCTACAGCAAGTGTGTATGTGAAGTGAGGGAAAGCAGTTTTGGCCTCAGAAAACTGGCAGAGCAGCCATCTTGAGAAGGTCCTCATATTGTAAATGTTTAAACAGCCATAACTAAGGGAAAAACTCAAGGAAAACAGTGGTATGTGAAGAAACTAAAGATTGCTTTATGCATAATGCTGCTGCAGCAGTAACATATTCTAAAATAGATTTTTTGATGAAAACATTACGGTTACCCTTTAATGCCATGACCTATGTCACCTATTGGTTCTAAAACCGTAGCCTAAATAAACTACAGTCTTAAAAAGTAGCTATAAAGCTGTAAGATAAGAAGGAGGGAGTAAAACTGTACAATGCCATGTTAATCTTGTGGTTTGTTTTACGGTGTGAAAATAATGGGTATTCCTCTTATCACCTGTGACTTCTATATACCGGTGTCCTGCGATGTCACCTTGTCTTTGTATAGATTCTAGTTCTAATTAGCAATGCCTTTTACTCTCCTTGTGTTTTGTAACCTAATGGTGCTGTCCCATAGTGCACTTGTCATGCAGTTGCTACATCAACAAACATGCATTCACAATGCTGATTAAAATGTTATCCACTTACAATTAGATGGATCATGTACATTATTTCTGCTACGCAGAACACCAGTGTTTATTGAGGCTGCTGAAGCCGCTATATTATATAACTGCTTTGTGAATGCCTTTTTGTTGGTGCATTCAGCCACATACAGGTCTCAGTTGCATCACAGGTATGCTGTGCGGCAGTTGTGGATCCTAATCCTAGTGCACCATAACAGGTGATAATTAGCATTGAGCGAATCAGGTTTGGATTACTCTATTCGATCCTGATTCGTTTAAAAACTTTGTGTATAGTATCTACTCCATAGCACGCTAAAATGTACGGGCTCCGCTGAGGCCTTAAAAATCTTGCTGCAAAGAATGTTAGACCTGCTTCGTCTCGCTTCTATGACTTTACACTCTTTGTGTTATTGCAGATTCATTGTCTGACATCTCCAGACACAAGCTCCAGCTGGGACCAGGACAGACAACAGGATGACCAATATACACAAGCAGTGTAAGTGATCGCAGTGGAAGAAACTCCGCAGCAATGTTGTAGTCAAAGTGTACCTGCAGTTTCAGGTTACTTTTCAGTATATGCTACTATGTGCATGAACATGAAAAGTAGCACTACTTTTGGCCATTACTGTATATGGCGTTTTTTGCTAGTTTTCCCCTCAGCAAGCTTTCACAGAAACTAGCTGCTATAATGTCTCCCATACACCACACATGTAGAAGACAGGAGATCCTGCCCCCTCTTTCTCTGTAGGACACTCTCTTCTAAGTAGCAACAGCAACATGGAGGACATTATACAGCAATAGTGGGAAGGCTAGCTGTGAATCCAGCAGACTAGAGTCTTCAGCCGCGGCATCTGTGTGTGTCTTTCTGCTTCTTCCTCTCCATCCCCTTCCTTTTCCATAGACTTATATTGGTATTATGTTACCTGATCACTCAGTGACCCAACAATCCATTGTCTCGTAAAATGGATTTTAGCAGTGAATTGACAATGAATGATAAGTGCAGGAGATAGAGAAGAATTGGCTCATAAGTGGAGAAAGCAGTTACCTATCTTTAAATAAGATATGTTACAAAATTTCTTATATTTGCTTGTACCATTGATTTACCGGTAAGTAGTTTGGTGAAATTACATTTATCAATATTGTACAGTAAAAGACTACCTGTTTACCAGTATTTTTTTTTACTGCAAATAGTGAAATAAGCTCATAGGTATCGCCTTTCCATTCTCTAGGTTGGAGTGCTTTCTCAGTTTGTTTTTCCGAGGAAAAAAAATAAATCCTAATTTTGGCCTTGAAGGCAAACAGAGAATAATTCATTAGAAGCGGGTTTAAAATGCGTAGTACCATAAGCCTCTCTCTGGGGGGTTGTACAGATTTCTGAATTGGTTAGTTCAAAGCTGCCATCAATGGCTGCTGGATTTCGAGTACATCTTTTATTTCAACATGAAGTCTTTGAATTGCAGATGAGGAAGAAGGATTTTTAGATGTTTAGGGATTAGTTTGAGGCATCCAGCATATCAAGTCATTTTTAATTTAAAGCAGCTTTAAAAACAATTATATAAATTTTCCTTCTTGTTAATATTTAATACAATTATGGTAACTACGTTATTACTCAGAGAATAAAGAGGTTTATATTGTTCCTCTGCTTGTTTTTTTTTATTTTTTTTAATTTATAATTTTTTTTTTTTTGTTTGCATATAGATTTCAAGTTGGCACGAAGACCATTATTTTTAATATTTTACTTTGTGCCCCAAAATAAATTTCTTAATCCCTAAACAGACGTTACGTGAAAAGAGCCAAAGCAGTGTTCACAAGGGATTGATTAGTATTTCTGACTCTTCTAGATAGACATGGAATGTAATTAACTTCACCCTATGGGACTGTTCTTCCAATAAATGCAAAGTCCCAAATAATGGCAGGAAAACTCTTTAAATGTATTATATCCTAGAATTGTACAAGAATTGATATTTTTTTTGTGCTCTTTAAGGCTTTGTATCAGACAGCAGCTCAATTTAATTCAAAGCATTTTTATTTTGCAAGCATGTGCTTGGTATACTCATGCATACGTATAGTCTTCTATAATAGTTGATCCCTTCACAGTTTCATTTTGAACCTGGCATTACGAAATGCAGTATGCAGGTATAGAGAAGAAGAAGCTGAGCAGATTGATATATGGATTTATGGGAAACTATTGTACACGGGAGAGGTGTTCAGTGATAGCCAGTTCGCATTGTTCGCCCGCGAACACATGAGGGCTGCCATCTTTTCTCACAAGTCCGGCGAGGCACAGGTAAGCCCTCACCTGTGCCTGTGCGCGAGCCAGTCTGAAAACAAGTGCGGTCAGCGGGCCTTCATCGGGCTGTTCTCAGAACTGCCTGCTCCTGCGGACCACACTTGTTTTCAGACCGGCTCGCGCACAGGTAAGGGCTAACTTGTGCCTCGCTGGACTTGTGAGAAAAGATGGCAGCCCGCATGTGTTCGCGGGCGAACAATGCGAACTGCCCATCACTGGAGGTGTTATCAGAGATTGATAGTATTCACTGTGTAAGGCTACTTTCACACTTGCATTGTTAATTCCGGTAATGAGATCCGCTAAATACATTGAACGTCAATGGGTGACGGATCAATTTTTTTAGGCTCCTAAAAAAAATTCATACCTCACCTTCGACTAAGGCTACTTTCACACTCGCGTTTTGGCTTTCCGTTTGTGAGATCCGTCATGGGCTCTCACAAGCAGTCCAAAACGGATCAGTTTTGCCCTTAATGCATTCTGAATGGAAAAGGATCCGCTCAAAATGCATCAGTTTGCCTCCGATCAGTCTCCATTCCGCTCTGGAAGCGGACACCAAAACGCTGCCTACAGCGTTTTGCTGTCCGCTTGACGAAACTGAGCCAAACGGATCCTGGCACACAGTGTAAGTCACTGGGGACGGATCCGTTTTCTCTGGCACAATAGAAAACGGATCCCTCTCCCATTGACTTACAATGGAGTTCATGACTGATCCGTCTTGGCTATGTTATAGATAATACAAACGTATCTGTTCATGACGGATGCATGCGGTTGTATTATTGTAACGGATCCGTTTTTGCAGATCCATAACAGATCCACCCAAAACGCGAGTGTGAAAGTAGCCTTACATTGTTTTCAGTGACGGATAGTTTTTTCCCCCCAGTTTTTATGACCAGACACAAAACTGCAGCTTGCAGTGGTTTTGTGTCCGGCACAAAACAGAATGCTGACATAACGAAGACAACGTGATGCCTCCTGAACAGATCTTTCCATTCAGAATGCAACAACAATGCAAGTGTGAAAGTAGCCTAAGTGTGTATACAGAGAGAGCTGTCAGTCACTGATAACATCTCCCCTGTGTACAACTGAACTCGGAGCAGAGATTTTAATGTACAGGGTGGGCCATTTATATGGATACACCTTAATAAAATGGGAATGGTTGGTGATATTAACTTCCTGTTTGTGGCACATTAGTATATGTGAGGGAGGAAACTTTTCAAGATGGGTGGTGACCATGGTGGCCATTTTGAAGTCGGCCATTTTGAATCTAACTTTAGTTTTTTCAATAGGAAGAGGGTCATGTGACACATCAAACTTATTGGGAATTTCTCACGAAAAACAATGGTGTGCTTTGTTTTAACGTAACTTTATTCTTTCATGAGTTATTTACAAGTTTCTCTTTGTTTACAGCCATTGACATGTCGCCGAGGTTAACACGTGAGGAGCGGATAGAAATTGTGTTGATGTCTGGTGAACGCAGTAACCGGGTCATTGCAGCAGATTTCAATGCAAGACACCCTACGAGACCACCCATCTCCCATGCTACAGTTAGAAAACTGCTTGCTAAGTTTCGTGAAACTGGTTCAGTGTTGGATTTGCCAAAATGTGGACGCATGAAATCTGTCTCTAATGAAGAAACATCAGTGGCTGTCCTAGCTTCATTCAGCAAGAGCCCACAGCGTAGCACTCGCCACATGTCACTGGAGAGTGGCATTAGTCGAACATCCCTTCGGCGGATATTAGCTACTCACAAATGGCACCCTTACAAACTCCAGCTACTGCAGCATCTCAACGAGGATGACCCAGATCGGCGCACTGAATTTGCAGAATGGGCAAAACAAAAATTGGAACAGGACCCTCAGTTTACACAGAAGATTTTGTTCAGTGATGAGGCAAACTTTTATGTGAATGGTGAAGTTAACAAACAAAACCACCGCTATTGGTCTGACACTAACCCACATTGGATAGATCCCTCCAAGACTTTTGGAACAAAAAAATTGATGGTATGGTGTGGTATATGGGGTACAAAGATAGTGGGGCCATTCTTCATCAATGGAAACCTCAAGGCCACTGGATATGCGAAATTGCTACATGATGATGTGTTTCCCTCTTTATGCACTGAAGCTGGCACGTTCCCTGAGTTTTTCCAGCAAGATGGTGCACCACCACATTATGGGTGTCCGGTCCGAGCATTCCTAGATGAACAGTTTCCTGGAAAGTGGATTGGTCGTCGTGGGCCAGTTGAATGGCCCCCAAGGTCTCCCGATCTGACCCCCTTAGACTTTTATCTTTGGGGTCATCTGAAGGCAATTGTCTATGCTGTGAAGATACGAGATGTGCAGCACCTGAAACTACGGATACTGGAAGCCTGTGCTAGCATTTCTCCTGCGGTGTTGCTATCAGTGTGTGAAGATTGGGAGAAGAGGGTTGCATTGACAATCCAACACAATGGGCAGCACATTGAACACATTTTATAAGTGGTCATAAACGTGTAAATAACTCATGAAAGAATAAAGTTACGTTAAAACCAAGCACACCATTGTTTTTCTTGTGAAATTCCCAATAAGTTTGATGTGTCACATGACCCTCCTCCTATTGAAAAAACAAAAGTTGGATTCAAAATGGCCGACTTCAAAATGGCCGCCATGGTCACCACCCATCTTGAAAAGTTCCCCCCCTCACATATACTAATGTGCCACAAACAGGAAGTTAATATCACCAACCATTCCCATTTTATTAAGGTGTATCCATATAAATGGCCCACCCTGTATAAACTGTATATCAATCTGCTTATGTTTTCCTGCTCTATATCTTGCTGCAGGTTGTTCTGCATTTCATGGTGACAGGTTCTCTTTAAAGCCTCAGCAGGATAATGTGTTTATGTGAATTTTTCTGCTTATTTGGGTTTGGAAACTTGTAATTTGGGGCCCAGTATTGTTAGTCACGTCATTGAAGGCTCTGAATAATGTCTGTCACACAAACATGGCTTCACTTTTTAAACTGTGGGGGTCATTTATCAAAGCAATCAGAAAGCAACCAATCAGATTCCACATTTCATTTTTCAGAGGTCTTTTGGAAAATGAAAGGTGAAATCTAATTGTTTGCTGTGGGCAACTAAACCAGTTTTCCATTACTCCAATTTTGATATGTTCTCCCTTATGTCTTTTATAGATTTGATGCTTTGGTGCAGAGGTTTGAGGCTCCAGATTCTCGAAATCGTTGGGACAGCCCTCTTTTTACTGTACATAAGGATGATGTGCTACCACTGGAACAGATCAGTAATGCAATTTTCCACAGAAAAGCACCTCCACCCAACCAGTCTACACAAACGGTTTGTAATTCACAATTGCTTATTTTATTTTTATTTTTTATCATTCCTCTACTCAACAATACTCAATCTGTTGCATGAGTAATAAAAATGTGTTGCACCTGCTGAAATATTTTGTACACCGTTGCACTATTTTTTGTTAATTTGCTCCGTAAATGCTAAATTTGTAACTTTCTAAATAGTCTTAAACATTTCCTACCATTTTGATCCTTTAGAGTAGGGGTATTTGAGTACTTTTTGTAAAGATGAAGGACCGAGCCATCCCCTCAACAGTGATGCCACCTTAAGTGGCCCTCCACACATAATATGAGGTCCTCTTAAAGGGGTATTCCCATCAACAGTTTTCATACTTACCTGCGGCGAGCGCGACGTTCACTTCCTGGATTCGGCTGGGCGGGCTCAGTCAGCTTGATTGACCTCTTCTCCCGGCCAGGCTGCTCGCTGTCTTCAACGCGCACAACGCCGCGCATGCGCCATGGTGACTTATTCCTGGCCTGTATTGTACAGAGCCGGCGTGCGCGTTTGCAGCTCTGTACTATACGGGCCAGGAAGAAGTCATCATGGCGCATGCGTGGCGGCGTGCGAGTTCAGGACACTGCGTGGCCTGGCCGCGAGAAAATCTTCTGCGCAAGCGCGGCCACGGGATTCGAGAGGTGGCCGTAACCAGGGAAGATGAAAGACAACAATCGTGTAAGAGGGGACTTATTTTCTCAAAAAGGGTGGGAATTGGGTAATAAATGTATTTACAAAAACAGATTAAGGCCTCTTTCACACTACCGTTTTTTTTTTTCGTTTTGCGGTCGGTTTTTTGCGTTCCGTATACGGAACCATTCATTTCAATGGTTCCGCAAAAAAAAGGAATGTGTTCCGTATGCATTCCGTTTCCGTATTTCCGTTTTTCCGTTCCGTTGAAAGATAGAACATGTCCTATATTTGGCCGCAAATCACGTTCCGTGGCTCCATTAAAGTCAATGGGTCCGCAAAAAAAATGGAACACATACGGAAATGCATCCGTATGTCTTCCGTTTCCGTTCCGTTTTTTTCTGAACCATCTATTGAAAATGTTATGCCCAGCCCAATTTTCTCTATGTAATTACTGTATACCGTATATGCCATACGGAAAAACGGAACAGAAAAACGAAACGGAAACACAACGGAAACAAAAAACCGGAAAAACGGATCCCTGAAAAACGGAATGCAAAACACTGTAATGGACATACTGTAGTGTGAAAGAGGCCTAACAGTGATCATTGTGATGGGAATACCCCTTTAACCACCTCCGGACCGCCTAACGCAGGATCGCGTTCCGGAGGTGGCAGCCCTGCGCAGTCACGCATATATGCGTCATCTCGCGATGGCCGAGATTTCCTGTGAACGCGCGCACACAGGCGCGCGCGCTCACAGGAACGGAAGGTAAGAGAGTTGATCTCCAGCCTGCCAGCGGCGATCGTTCGCTGGCAGGCTGGAGATGTGTTTTTTTTAACCCCTAACAGGTATATTAGACGCTGTTTTGATAACAGCGTCTAATATACCTGCTACCTGGTCCTCTGGTGGTCCCCTTTGTTTGGATCGACCACCAGAGGACACAGGTAGCTCAGTAAAGTAGCACCAAGCACCACTACACTACACTACACCCCCCCCCCCCCCCCCGTCACTTATTAACCCCTTATTAGCCCCTGATCACCCCTGATCACCCCATATAGACTCCCTGATCACCCCCCTGTCATTGATTACCCCCCTGTCATTGATCAACCCCCTGTAAAGCTCCATTCAGACGTCCGCATGATTTTTACGGATCCACTGATAGATGGATCGCATCCGCAAAACGCATCCGGACGTCTGAATAAAGTCTTACAGGGGCGTGATCAATGACTGTGGTGATCACCCCATATAGACTCCCTGATCACCCCCCTGTAATTGATTACCCCCCTGTCATTGATTACCCCCCTGTAAAGCTCCATTCAGATGTCCGCATGATTTTTACGGATGCACTGATAGATGGATCCGATCCGCAAAACGCATCCGGACGTCTGAATGAAGCCTTACAGGGGCATGATCAATGACTGTGGTGATCACCCCATATAGACTCCCTGATCACCCGCCTGTAAAGCTCCATTCAGATGTCCGCATGATTTTTACGGATGCACTGATAGATGGATCCGATCCGCAAAACGCATCCGGACGTCTGAATGAAGCCTTACAGGGGCATGATCAATGACTGTGGTAATCACCCCCCTGTCATTGATTACCCCCCTGTAAAGCTCCATTCAGATGTCCGCATGATTTTTGCGGATGCACTGATAGATGGATCGGATCCGCAAAACGCATCCGGACGTCTGAATGAAGCCTTACAGGGGCATGATCAATGACTGTGGTGATCACCCCATATAGACTCCCTGATCACCCCCCTGTAAAGCTCCATTCAGATGTCCGCATGATTTTTACGGATGCACTGATAGATGGATCCGATCCGCAAAACGCATCCGGACGTCTGAATGAAGCCTTACAGGGGCATGATCAATGACTGTGGTGATCACCCCCCTGTAAAGCTCCATTCAGATGTCCGCATGATTTTTACGGATGCACTGATAGATGGATCCGATCCGCAAAACGCATCCGGACGTCTGAATGAAGCCTTACAGGGGCATGATCAATGACTGTGGTGATCACCCCCCTGTCATTGATTACCCCCCCCTGTAAAGCTCCATTCAGATGTCCGCATGATTTTTACGGATGCACTGATAGATGGATCCGATCCGCAAAACGCATCCGGACGTCTGAATGAAGCCTTACAGGGGCGTGATCAATGACTGTGGTGATCACCCCCCTGTAAAGCTCCATTCAGATGTCCGCATGATTTTTACGGATGCACTGATAGATGGATCCGATCCGCAAAACGCATCCGGACGTCTGAATGAAGCCTTACAGGGGCATGATCAATGACTGTGGTGATCACCCCCTTGTCATTGATTACCCCCCTGTAAAGCTCCATTCAGATGTCCGCATGATTTTTACGGATGCACTGATAGATGGATCCGATCCGCAAAACGCATCCGGACGTCTGAATGAAGCCTTACAGGGGCGTGATCAATGACTGTGGTGATCACCCCATATAGACTCCCTGATCACCCCCCTGTCATTGATCACCCCCCCTGTCATTGATCACCCCCCCTGTCATTGATCACCCCCCCTGTCATTGATCACCCCCCCTGTCATTGATCACCCCCCCTGTCATTGATCACCCCCCCTGTCATTGATCACCCCCCCTGTCATTAATCACCCCCCCTGTCATTGATCACCCCCCCTGTCATTGATCACCCCCCTGTCATTGATCACCCCTCTGTAAGGCTCCATTCAGACATTTTTTTGGCCCAAGTTAGCGGAATTTATTTTTTTTTTTCTTACAAAGTCTCATATTCCACTAACTTGTGTCAAAAAATAAAATCTCACATGAACTCACCATACCCCTCACGGAATCCAAATGCGTAAAATTGTTTAGACATTTATATTCCAGACTTCTTCTCACGCTTTAGGGCCCCTAGAATGCCAGGGCAGTATAAATACCCCACATGTGACCCCATTTCGGAAAGAAGACACCCCCAGGTATTCCATGAGGGGCATATTGAGTCCATGAAAGATTGAAATTTTTGTCCCAAGTTAGCGGAACGGGAGACTTTGTGAGAAAAAAATTAAAAATATCAATTTCCGCTAACTTGTGCCAAAAAAAAAAAATTTCTATGAACTCACCATGCCCCTCATTGAATACCTTGGGGTGTCTTATTTCCAAAATGGGGTCACATGTGGGGTATTTATACTGCCCTGGCATTCTAGGGGCCCCAAAGCGTGAGAAGAAGTCTGGTATCCAAATGTCTAAAAATGCCCTCCTAAAAGGAATTTGGGCACCTTTGCGCATCTAGGCTGCAAAAAAGTGTCACACATCTGGTATCGCCGTACTCAGGAGAAGTTGGGGAATGTGTTTTGGGGTGTCATTTTACATATACCCATGCTGGGTGAGAGAAATATCTTGGTCAAATGCCAACTTTGTATAAAAAAATGGGAAAAGTTGTCTTTTGCCAAGATATTTCTCTCACCCAGCAAGGGTATATGTAAAATGACACCCCAAAACACATTCCCCAACTTCTCCTGAATACGGCGATACCACATGTGTGACACTTTTTTGCAGCCTAGGTGGGCAAAGGGGCCCATATTCCAAAGAGCACCTTTAGGATTTCACAGGTCATTTACCTACTTACCACACATTAGGGCCCCTGGAAAATGCCAGGGCAGTATAACTACCCCACAAGTGACCCCATTTTGGAAAGAAGACACCCCAAGGTATTCCGTGAGGGGCATGGCGAGTTCCTAGAATTTTTAATTTTTTGTCACAAGTTAGTGGAAAATGCTGATTTTTTTTTTTGATTTTTTTTTCATACAAAGTCTCATATTCCACTAACTTGTGACAAAAAATAAAAACTTCCATGAACTCACTATGCCCATCAGCGAATACCTTGGGGTCTCTTCTTTCCAAAATGGGGTCACTTGTGGGGTAGTTATACTGCCCTGGCATTCTAGGGGCCCAAATGTGTGGTAAGGAGTTTGAAATCAAATTCTGTAAAAAATGACCTGTGAAATCCGAAAGGTGCTCTTTGGAATATGGGCCCCTTTGCCCACCTAGGCTGCAAAAAAGTGTCACACATCTGGTATCGCCGTACTCAGGAGAAGTTGGGGAATGTGTTTTGGGGTGTCATTTTACATATACCCATGCTGGGTGAGAGAAATATCTTGGCAAAAGACAACTTTTCCCATTTTTTTTATACAAAGTTGGCATTTGACCAAGATATTTATCTCACCCAGCATGGGTATATGTAAAATGACACCCCAAAACACATTCCCCACCTTCTCCTGAGTACGGCAATACCAGATGTGTGACACTTTTTTGCAGCCTAGGTGGGCAAAGGGGCCCATATTCCAAAGAGCACCTTTCGGATTTCACAGGTCATTTTTTACAGAATTTGATTTCAAACTCCTTACCACACATTTGGGCCCCTAGAATGCCAGGGCAGTATAACTACCCCACAAGTGACCCCATTTTGGAAAGAAGAGACCCCAAGGTATTCGCTGATGGGCATAGTGAGTTCATGGAAGTTTTTATTTTTTGTCACAAGTTAGTGGAATATGAGACTTTGTATGAAAAAAAAAAAAAAAATAAAAATCATCATTTTCCACTAACTTGTGACAAAAAATAAAAAATTCTAGGAACTTGCCATGCCCCTCACGGAATACCTTGGGGTGTCTTCTTTCCAAAATGGGGTCACTTGTGGGGTAGTTATACTGCCCTGGCATTCTAGGGGCCCAAATGTGTGGTAAGGAGTTTGAAATCAAATTCTGTAAAAAATGACCTGTGAAATCCGAAAGGTGCTCTTTGGAATATGGGCCCCTTTGCCCACCTAGGCTGCAAAAAAGTGTCACACATCTGGTATCTCCGTACTCAGGAGAAGGTGGGGAATGTGTTTTGGGGTGTCATTTTACATATACCCATGCTGGGCGAGATAAATATCTTGGTCAAATGCCAACTTTGTATAAAAAAATGGGAAAAGTTGTCTTTTGCCAAGATATTTCTCTCACCCAGCATGGGTATATGTAAAATGACACCCCAAAACACATTCCCCACCTTCTCCTGAGTACGGAGATACCAGATGTGTGACACTTTTTTGCAGCCTAGGTGGGCAAAGGGGCCCATATTCCAAAGAGCACCTTTCGGATTTCACAGGTCATTTTTTACAGAATTTGATTTCAAACTCCTTACCACACATTTGGGCCCCTAGAATGCCAGGGCAGTATAACTACCCAACAAGTGACCCCATTTTGGAAAGAAGAGACCCCAAGGTATTTCGTGATGGGCATAGTGAGTTCATAGAAGTTTTTATTTTTTGTCACAAGTTAGTGGAATATGAGACTTTGTAAGAAAAAAAAAAATAATAAAAATCATCATTTTCCGCTAACTTGTGACAAAAAATAAAAAGTTCTATGAACTCACTATGCCCATCAGCGAATACCTTAGGGTGTGTACTTTCCGAAATGGGGTCATTTGTGGGGTGTTTGTACTGTCTGGCCATTGTAGAACCTCAGGAAACATGACAGGCGCTCAGAAAGTCAGAGCTGCTTCAAAAAGCGGAAATTCACATTTTTGTACCATAGTTTGTAAACGCTATAACTTATACCCAAACCATTTTTTTTTTACCCAAACATTTTTTTTTTATCAAAGACATGTAGAACTATAAATTTAGAGCAAAATTTCTATATGGATCTCGTTTTTTTTGCAAAATTTTACAACTGAAAGTGAAAAATGTCATTTTTTTGCAAAAAAATCGTTAAATTTCGATTAATAACGAAAAAAGTAAAAATGTCAGCAGCAATGAAATACCACCAAATGAAAGCTCTATTAGTGAGAAGAAAAGGAGGTAAAATTCATTTGGGTGGTAAGTTGCATGACCGAGCAATAAACGGTGAAAGTAGTGTAGGTCAGAAGTGTAAAAAGTGGCCTGGTCTTTCAGGGTGTTTAAGCACTGGGGGCTGAAGTGGTTAAAGGGAACCTGTCACCGGGATTTTGTGTATAGAGCTGAGGACATGGGCTGCTAGATGGCCGCTAGCACATCCGCAATACCCAGTCCCCATAGCTCTGTGTGCTTTTATTGTGTAAAAAAAAACGATTTGATACATATGCAAATTAACCTGAGAAGAGTCCTGTATGTGAGATGAGTCAGGGACAGGACTCCTCTCAGGTTCATTTGCATATGTATCAAATGTTTTTTTTTACACAATAAAAGCACACAGAGCTATGGGGACTGGGTATTGCGGATGTGCTAGCGGCCATCTAGCAACCCATGTCCTCAGCTCTATACACAAAATCCCGGTGACAGGTTCCCTTTAAGTGTCTCCTTAACCCCTTAGTGACCACTAATACGCCTTTTTACTGACGTAAACATAGGGGGTTTTAGCTAAACAGCTGGCTTTAATCAATCATTACATGTACCCAAAATGGTGCCTTAAAAACTAGAAAAAATAAGACCTCATAAAAGTACATTGATGTAAAAACAGCTGCTTCAAGGCTGAGATAATCTACTGTCTCTGCTCTACCCCACCCTCCTTTCAGAATAACAGAGTTAGGGCTCATGCACACAAACGTATTTTCTTTCCATATCTGTTCAGTTTTTTTTGCCGACCGTATGCAACCATTCATTTCAATGGATCAGCAAAAAAAAAAAAACGGAAGTTATATTCCGTTTCCGTATGTCCATTCCACAAAAGAGATAGAACATGCCCTATTAGTGTCTGCTTTACGGACAAGGATAGGCCTGTTCTATTAGGGGCCTGTCCCGTTCGAAAAATAAAAAATATACACGGACGTCATCCGGATTTTTTGCGTATTTTTATTTTTTTTCGATCCACAAATTACATACGGTCGTGTGCATTAGCCCTTAGAAATAGCAATAAGGGATGGGAAGGACATGAGTTTGTACACAGTAAAGTAGGCCATACACATTAGATAATTGTCCGACCGACCTGTCAATTTCATATAGACCGGACAAACATTTTATGTAATGCTTCCTGACTCTCCCACTACAGCAGATTTGGAGAGTTGGATTTCAGCTGCCTGATCCTTTTTTTCTTGAGTGGGTAAGCTTTTGCCAGAGATGACTGGGGATAAGGTTAAAGCCATTGCCATTCACAACACATTCAGGCTCAGTCGTGCAAGCATGTGTATGAGGTGATTGGATGAGATAGCTGTTAGGCTCGCATTTCTTTTGTATGTTGCCTGACTATGCCAAACTGTATGAAAGAGGGAGGAAAGCACCCAAAGTCTGTAGGGGGCAGAATATCACACATGTAGCATCAGAGTACCGAGTAGAGAAGCCGTATTAGAATTCGGGAGGTGGTATCTCATATGCACAGGTAGCATCAACGTAAAAAGAGGAGGAGACCCCATGGAATAGTTTGTAGGGTTAGAGAGTGGGGAAAAGAGATCACATGTAGGTATTATCAGTGTTTGTGTTGTCGCAGGGGAGAAAAGTTTTTATGTAGGGTCTGTATTAGAAGAGGAAAGCAGCTCAGGAATGAAGCTGTGCAGATACAGTCAGGTCCATAAATATTGGGACATCGACACAATTGTAAAATTTTTGGCTCTATACACCACCACAATGGATTTGAAATAAAACGAACAAGATGTGCTTTACCTGCAGACTGACTGTCAGCTTTAATTTGAGGGTATTTACATCCAAATCGGGTGAACGGTGTAGGAATTACAACAGTTTGCATATGTGCCTCCCACTTGTTAAGGGACCAAAAGTAATGGGACAATTGGCTTCTCAGCTGTTCCATGGTCAGGTGTGTGTTATTCCCTCATTATCTCAATTACAATGAGCAGATAAAAGGTCCAGAGTTCATTTCAAGTGTGCTATTTGCATTTGGAATCTGTTGCTGTCAACTCTCAAGATGAGATCCAAAGAGCTGTCACTATCAGTGAAGCAAGCCATCATTAGGCTGAGAAAACACAACAAACCCATCAGAGAGATAGCAAAAACATTAGGCGTGGCCAAAACAACTGTTTGGAACATTCTTAAAAAGAAGGAACGCATCGGTGAGCTCAGCAACACCAAAAGACCCAGAAGACCATGGAAAAAAACTGTGGTGAATGACCGAAGAATTCTTTCCCTGGTGAAGAAAACACCCTTCACAACAGTTGGCCAGATCAAGAACACTCCGGGAGGTAGGTGTATGTGTGTCAGTCAACAATCAAGAAAATACTTCACCAGAGTGAATACAAAGGGTTCACCACAAGATGTAAACCATTGGTGAGCCTCAAAAACAGGAAGGCCAGTTTAGAGTTTGCCAAACGACATCTAAAAAAGCCTTCACAGTTCTGGAACAACATCCTATGGACAGATGAGACCAAGATCAACTCGTACCAGAGTGATGGGAAGAGAAGAGTATGGAGAAGGAAAGGAACTGCTCATGATCCTAAGCATACCACCTCATCAGTGAAGCATGGTGGTGGTAGTGTCATGGCGTGGGCATGTATGGCTGCCAATAGAACTGGTTCTCTTGTATTTATTGATGATGTGACTGCTGACAAAAGCAGCAGGATTAATTCTGAAGTGTTTCGGGCAATATTATCTGCTCATACTCCGCCAAATGCTTCAGAACTCATTGGACGGCGCTTCACAGTGCAGATGGACAATGACCCAAAGCATACTGCAAAAGCAACCAAGAGTTTTTTAAGGGAAAGAAGTGGAATGTTATGCAATGGCCAAGTCAATCACCTGACCTAAATCCGATTGAGCATGCAATTCACTTGCTGAAGACAAAACTGAAGGGAACATGTCCCAAGAACAAGCAGGAACTGAAGACATTTGCAGTAGAGGCCTGGCAGAGCATCACCAGGGATGAAACCCAGCATTTGGTGATGTCTATGTGTTCCAGACTTCAGGCTGTAATTGACTGCAAAGGATTTGCAACCAAGTATTAAAAAGGGAAAGTTTGATTTATGATTAGTATTATGTCCCATTACTTTTGGTTCCTTAACAATTGGGAGGCACATATGCAAACTGTTGTAATTCCTACACCGTTCACCTGATTTGGATGTAAATTCCCTCAAATTAAAGCTGACAGTCTGCTGTTAAAGCACATCTTGTTCGTTTCATTTCAAATCCATTGTCGTGGTGTATAGAGCTAAAAATGTTAGAATCGTGTTGATGTCCCAATATTTATGGACCTATCAGACAGATATGTAAATGATTACATGTGTGGTTTGATTAGACACTGGATCTTCACACGAGTGCTTGCCCACCGCTTTAGAAAAAAAATGCTGTCCGAGGATACTTTTGGGTAGTGTACCTTTTGAGAGACTTGCTCTTACAATGCACAGTTGACAGATTTTGAGAGGGGTGCATCATTGGACTGAGAGAGGCAGGATGGTTTTCAACCAATTTCCCTCCATCTATGCCGTTCCGACATAGCTTTTAGGTGTTGGAAGCAGTGGTAACATGAGGGCACGCACAAGTGGAGAACAGGCTTCAGTCAGCCCAGACAGACTATTAGTAGAGAGGATCTGCCGATAAGCACAAGGAGCTCCCACAGTTTAGTTGTCCACCATCCAGACACAGGTGGCACTTTCATTACACACCCCTAGCTCTACCTGGACCGTTTTCCAAGTGCTTAGCAGGAGGAAATTTGTTGTCATGGTGCCCATTACATGTCCTGCCATTGACAGCCAGCCATAGTTGCCTTTGCACTGGTGTTGTGAAGGAGATACCTGGGCTGCTACAGTCTGGAACCGTATAGTCTTTAGCGATGAATCCAGGTTCTGTTTGGGATCGGACGATGAATGGGTTAGAGTATGGAGGCTTTCTGGTGAGAGCTTAAATCTTGCCTTTGCTGTGGAGCGACACACTGCCCCATCTGCTGATGTGATGAACTGGGGAGCCATCGCATCTGACAGTCTGTCACCACTAGTAGTAATATGAGGGACACCAACAGCTCATTAATATGTGCAAGACCTCCTGCAGCCTCATGTGTTGTGTTGTCTCTCATGGCTTCCATTTGGCATTTTTCAGCAGGATTATGCTCGCTCACACACAGCAAGGGTTTCCCTGGAATGTCTCCTCCAAATTGCAGCACCAGATTTATAACCAACCGAGCATTTAGGCCTCTTTCAGACGGGCGTTGTGGGAAAATGTGCGGGTGCGTTACGGGAACACCCGTGATTTTTCAGCGCGAGTGCCAAACATTGTAATGCGTTTTGCACTCGCGTGAGAAAAATCCTGCATGTTTGGTACCCAAACCCAAACTTCTTCACAGAAGTTCGGGCTTGGGATCGGTGTTCTGTAGATTGTATTATTTTCCCTTATAGCATGGTTATAAGGGAAAATAATAGCATTCTGAATACAGAATGCATAGTAAAATAGCGCTGGAGGGGTTAAAAATAATAATAATAATAATTTAACTCCCCTTAATCCACTTGCGCAGCCCGGCATCTCCTTCTGTCTCCTTTGCTGAACAGGACCTGTGGTGACGTCACTCCGGTCATCACATAATCCATCACCATGGTAAAAGATCATGTGATGGATCATGTGATGACCGGAGTGACATCACCACAGGTCCTGTTCAGCAAAGGAGTCAGAAGGAGATGCCGGGCTGCGCGAGCAAGTGGATTAAGGTGAGTTACATATTTTATTTATTTTTTAACCCCTCCAGCGCTATTTTACTATGCATTCTGTATTCAGAATGCTATTATTTTCCCTTATAACCATGTTATAAGGGAAAATAATGATGATCTGGTCTCCATCCCGATCGCCTTCTAGCAACCGTGCGTGAAAATCGCACCGCATCCGCACTTGCTTGCGGATGCTTGCGATTTTCACGCAATCCCATTCACTTCTTTGGGGCCTGTGTTGCGTGAAAAACGCAGAATATAGAGCATGCTGCGATTTTCACGCAATGCACAAGTGATGCGTGAAAATCACCGCTCATGTGAACAGCCCCATAGAAATTAATGGGTCGGTATTCAGTGCGGGTGCAATGCGTTCAACTCGCGCATCGCATCCGCGCGGAATACCTGCCCGTGTGAAAGGGGCCTTATGGGACCAGCTTGGAAAGAAAACTTCAGCAACCTACGAGTGTGCAGGATATACAGGACCAGCTGCAACATCTGTGAGTTAATGTGCCACAGGACACCATACATAACCTTTATGCCTCCATGCCCAACCATTTCATCTTGTATCTAGACTGTAGGCGGCCCAACAGGGGATTACAGCCTTCTTTCAGTTGTACAATTTTCCCCAATAAACTTATCATTTTGCTCTAATATTGTAATCGCTTACATATATCATCATTACGGTCAGATAAATTGTCCGAAACGAGAACCAATCAATGCTATAACAAGTCAATCAGCGTTTAAAGGGGTTTTCCAGGTTTCTCATATTGATCTATCCTCAATGTAGGTAATCAATTTCTTATCTGAGCCCGACACCACTTGATCAGCTCTTATTTGCAGTCTTTAGCGCTGGAACTAGCACTGTGCATGGAACAGTAAACAGCTTATCTATGGGGATGCGGGGTGTCGGACCCTCACCGATCATAGGTTATTAATATATCCTGAGGATTGGTCATCAGTATCGGGAACATTTAAGGGTCTGTTACACTGGGTGATTATTGGAGACAAAGGTTTGTATGAAAGATTGTTCACATCTTGCACTTGTTTATACGGCCGTGCAATGTGTAGTGCTGCCGAGAAACGTTCATTTTTATAAAAGATGCGATCAGTGATGAATGAATAAATCATAATTTGTCGTTTGATGTGTTTATCAGGAATGAATATTCACATGAACAATCGTTCAGGCTATAATCACCCCGTGTAAAAGGCCCTTAAATTTACGTGCACAGGAAGAGATAAAACATGTGGCATTGTCTGTTAAGCTGGAGGAGACGCACAGGCCTGCTTCATGATTTCCCAATGTATCACGCATTGTTTTCAGGATATGAATTATCTGGATATGTTTCCTGTTAGGGTGTATAATTAATTACCGTAATGCCATTTGTAAAGAAAATACCTTTTAAATCATCTGTTGACTTTTTCCAGCTTTATTGTTTGCACATGATTTGTTATTGTGATCATTTTTTTTTTTCCAAACAGCAACCTTTGTCCTCTACAAATTTTCTGCATGAGTTAGACAAGGTGACACAGGACGTTGTGACGGTGAGTGTAATCTACTACTGAAGGTGACTGTACCTGACTCTTTCTTCTCTGGTGTCTAAAACATAACTCCATAAAAATAAAAATAAATAAAAATATGTTTAGATCCTAAAGTGAATATCAAATAAACCTCTCCACTTGGTCTGTGTAGACAGGGGATCTAGCCCTATTCTGTCCTTACCTAAAGCGGAATAGCCGCCATGAGAACAGCGATCCCACTGTCTTCAGATCTGTCCCTAAAAGCTCTAACCAAACTAGGGGGCTAATTGATGGGGGCCACTATCCTAAGACTGAGTGGAAACCCAGTATACCCCAGTCATATAGACAGCAACACACTAGGCACAATCAGCCGATAAAAATCACATCGGATTGCATATTCACAGAAAAACCTGACACGTTTTCCCTAGTAAATCTTCAAATCCTGGGTTCATCAGGGGCTATTGGACATCCTTATGTAAGATCAAACACTTCCATATATCTCACAGGTGCAGTGATGATGTACCAGAAAAATATGCCCTAGGGATAACCAAATATAAATAACCACCAGATCCTATAGACACTAGTGATAACCACCAAACAGACCAGGACATCCATTTTATGCATAAGTCCATTAATCACATTTGAGCCCATCGATACATATCTAGTGTCTAGATACAATACTATGCTACTATTATATATAGGGATGTCCCGATACCATTTTTTTAAGACTGAGTACGAGTACCGATACTTTTATTTAAGTACTCACCGATACCAATTACTGATACTAATTTTAACAATAAAATACACACACATGTATTTTCTGACCACTGACCAACCAAAAGGCCCAAAAAAAGAACTATAACATTCCAAGGAGACGTTACACTGAATGGGCGCCACAAAGATGTTATACTGTATGGGGGCAGCCACAAGGAGACGTTATACTGTATGGGGGCAGCCACAAGGAGACGTTATACTGTATGGGGGCAGCCACAAGGAGACGTTATACTGTATGGGGGGCAGCCACAAGGAGACGTTATACTGTATGGGGGGCAGCCACAAGGAGACGTTGTACTGTATGGGGGGCAGCCACAAGGAGACGTTATACTGTATGGGGGCAGCCACAAAGACGTTATACTGTATGGGGGGCAGCCACAAGGAGACGTTATACTGTATGGGGGGCAGCCACAAGGAGACGTTGTACTGTATGGGGGGCAGCCACAAGGAGACGTTATACTGTATGGGGGGCAGCCACAAGGAGACGTTATACTGTATGGGGGGCAGCCACAAGGAAGCGTTATACTGTATGGGGGGCAGCCACAAGGAGACTTTATACTGTATGGGGGGCAGCCACAAGGAGACGTTATACTGTTTGGGGGGCAGCCACAAGGAGACGTTATACTGTATGGGGGCAGCCACAAAGACGTTATACTGTATGGGGGGCAGCCACAAGGAGACGTTATACTGTATGGGGGGCAGCCACAAGGAGACGTTGTACTGTATGGGGGGCAGCCACAAGGAGACGTTATACTGTATGGGGGGCAGCCACAAGGAGACGTTATACTGTATGGGGGGCAGCCACAAGGAAGCGTTATACTGTATGGGGGGCAGCCACAAGGAGACTTTATACTGTATGGGGGGCAGCCACAAGGAGACGTTATACTGTTTGGGGGGCAGCCACAAGGAGACGTTATACTGTATGGGGGCAGCCACAAAGACGTTATACTGTATGGGGGGCAGCCACAAGGAGACGTTATACTGTATGGGGGGCAGCCACAAGGAGACGTTGTACTGTATGGGGGGCAGCCACAAGGAGACGTTATACTGTATGGGGGCAGCCACAAGGAGACGTTACACTGTATGGGGCAGCCAAAAGGAGATGTTATACTGTATGGGGGCAGCTACAAGGAGATTTTATACTGTATGGGGGCAGCTACAAGGAGATTTTATACTGTATGGGGGCAGCTACAAGGAGATTTTATACTGTATGGGGGCAGCTACAAGGAGACGTTATACTGTATGGGGGCAGCCACAAGGAGACGTTATACTGTTTGGGGGGCAGCCACAAGGAGACGTTATACTGTATGGGGCGGCCACAAGGAGACGTTATACTGTATGGGGCGGCCACAAGGAGACGTTATACTGTATGGGGGCAGCCACAAGGAGACGTTATACTGTATGGGGGGCAGCCACAAGGAGATGTTATACTGTATGGGGGGCAGCCACAAGGAGACGTTATACTGTATGGGGGGCAGCCACAAGGAGACGTTATACTGTATGGGGGCCACAAGGAGTTGGCTCTCAAGTGAACCGAAGGTCAGGAGGGACTCGCTCCTGGCAAACACAGCTCTGCTGCAGTGAATGCAGTGGAGCAGACTGATGTAATTACAATGTATAGTTATTGCAGGGACTCAGAGAATCGTCTGACAGTTTATTAGTTAAAAGAATCCAATGAGTCAGAGACTGTGTCACCGAGTCCCTGCCAGACTTCCTGCTCTGCTACATGCATCCTGTACACACACAGCTCTGGTACATGCTATGCTAATAATGCCCCCCCCCCCCCCCCCCCTCTTCCCCCCGGACGGACTTACAGGGAGCCGCAGAGCAGGAAGCCTGGCAGGGACTCGGTGACACTGTCTCTGACTCATTGGATTCTTTTAACGAAAACTCTCAGACGATTCTCTGAGTCCCTGCGACTCCCCCTGTGCTGTGAGTCAGTGCTGGTTGCCTCTGATTGGTTGGAGGGCGGGGAGGGGCGGGGCTAGCTTTCACTGTAGGCTCCTATTACACTGCCTGCTGCTGCCTCTGAAGCTGTATCAGCTGTGCGAGATGCAGGGGCCGCGGACGGACACAGACACATTTAGAAGCGGCGCACAGGTATCGGCAGTGGTATCGGGGACATTTGCACGAGTACATGTACTCGTGCAAATGTCCGGTATCGGTACCGATACCGATACTGGTATCGGTATCGGGACATCCCTAATTATATACTATTATTACTATTAAGATACTAGTAGGGTTGAGCGAACCCGAACTTTAGGATTTTTGGACCCCGGACCCGAACCTGAACCCGAACATTTCAGTAAAAGTTTGAGTTCGGTGTTCGGCGAGTTAATGGCACTTTTTGAAAGGCTGCAGAGCAGCCAATCAACAAGCGTTTAACTCGTGTGCCCTTAGAAGCCATCACAGCTATGCCTACTAATGGCATGGCTGTGATTGGCCAGTGCAGCATGTGACCCAGCCTCTATATAAGCTGGAGTCACGTAGCTTTGCACGTCACTCTGCTCTGATTAGTGTAGGGATAGGATGCTGCTGCTGTGAGGGAGAGAATAGGAAAGAATCTGTTACCAGAAGTGCTTGTTAACTCAGCGATCTACAGCGATTTTGTTTTGTTTGTGCAGTGCACCATTTTTTTACTCTGCCCTGAGCCCAGTGACACAGAAAAATAACTTTTATTCGTCTGTTAGGTGGGCGTCGGCGGCCATTTTGTGCAAGTTCAGTGCACCAGCACAGCATATGTGCATTTGTGACAGTCAAATACAAGGCTTAAATACTGCAGTTATATTCAGGGTTTAAAAAAACACAAATTTTTTGCAAGACCCTACATCTGGGGCCTTTGCTGCATTTCTGACAGGAAATACAAGCGTTAGATACTGCTATTATATTCTGGTTTTAAGAAAGAAACACCCATTTTGGGCAAGATAATACGTTTGCGGCCTTTGTTGCGTTTGTGACAGTCAAATATAAACTGTAAATACTGCAGTTATATTCTGGGTTTAAAAAAACACAATTTTTTTGCAAGACTCTACATCTGGGGCCTTTGCTGCATTTGTCACAGTGAAATACAAGCTTTAAATACTGCAATTATATACTGGGTTTAAAAAAAACACCCATTTTGTGCAAGACACTACATTTGGGGCCTTTGCTGCATTTGTCACAGTCGAATACAACCAGTCAATACTGCAGTTACATTGTTGGTTGACAAATTAACATTTTTTGTGACCGTGAAGTAATTGCATAAAATTCGCCTGTCACACTGTTGTGTGACCTCAAGAAATGTTTCCTCTTTATGACACCGGAACTGCCTTACTGTCAGTGAACTTAATTGTTGACTATTGGCAGTTACAGTGTTGCCTGACATAAACCATCTGTTAGTTTGGTGGGTGAACGCAAAGAATGAGGAGAGCATCAAATAAGGGACATGGCCCCGGTCGTGGTGCTGCTGGTGTAGCTCCTGTTGCAGGGAGATGACGTGGTTGATCTGTGCCAGCTACATGAAAAAGTGAAACACCTTCCTCAAGTGCGAGTAGCTGACAGAACCTTCAGTGTTATTTGGTAGGGCCGAAGCGGCTCTACGAATGGTGAGGCTAGAACAAGTACAGGCGATAGTAGATTGGGTGGCTGACAGTGCCTCCAGTTCCTTCACATTGTCTCCCACCCAGTCCCCTGCTGAAAGATCAGAGTTGGCACCTGCAGCCGATGTCCATCAGTCTTTCACCTCACTCCCTTGCAAATCAGCCAAGCCGTTTGAGCCCCAAGTCATGCAGCAGTCTCTTCTGCTTTTTGATGACTCTGCTAGCAGGGTTTCCCAGGGCCATCCACATAGCCCTGCCCCAGAAGTGGAAGAGATTGAGTGCACCGATGCCCAACCACTTATGTTTCAAGATGAGTACATGGGAAGACCACCGCAGCACGTCTCGGGTGATGACGAAACACAGGTGCCAACTGCTGTGGCTTTCTACAGTGTGCAGACCGACAAGGAGGGCAGGGGTGAAGACTGGGTGGAAGATGATGAGGTCCTCGACCCCACATGGAATCAAGGTCATGCGAGTGACCTAGTTTGGAGGAAGAGGCAGTGGTCGCACAGAGCCACCAGCACAGTAGAAGAGGGAGCAGGGGTGCAAAAGCAGAGCGGCCGTCCCCTAGACAGTACGCCTGCTACTGCCCACCGCACCAAGGGACCGAGCACACCAAAGCCACCTCCAAGCAGTTCACTGGCGTGGCAGTTCTTCAGACAATGTGCTGACAACAAGACACAAGTGGTTTGCACGCTGTACAATCAGAGCCTGGAGCGAGGCATAAACATTCTCAACCTGAGCACAACTTCCATGACCAGGCATGTAAGTGCAAAGCACGAGCTGCAGTGGAGTAGACACCTCAAAAACCAAGAAAGGTCTCTGGCTCCTCCTGCTTCCTCTTCTGCTGCAGTCTTGGCCTCTTCATCCCCCTCTGGAGTGACAGTTGCACCTGCCACCCCGCAAACAGAGGATCTGCCAGCAACGCCACCACCTGGGTCACCAAGCATCTCCACAATGTCCCATGGAAGCGTTCAGCTGTCTATCTCCCAAACACTGGAGCGAAAGAGGAAGTACCCCCCTACCCACCCGCGATCCCTGGCCCTGAATGCCAGCATTTCAAAATTACTGGCCTTTGAAATGCTGTCATTCCGTCTGGTGGAGACGGAGAGTTTTAAATGCCTTATGGCGGTGGCTGTCCCACAGTACTTGCCCAGCCGCCACAACTTTTCCAGGCGAGCCATCCCTTCCCTGCACAACCAAGTGGGGGACAAAATCAGATGTGCACTGTGCAACGCCATCTGTGGCAAGGTCGATGATGGAAGAGGATGTGGCACAGGAGGAGGAAGAGGGATTATTTCCAAGGGATTCAGGCCAGTCATTCCCAAGTAGCTCAGAGGGTGGGTTCCTGCACCCACAAACGCCAGGTACACAATTGTCCAGCAAGGGCACAGTTCTGGAGGATGACGAGGTTTAGGATGAGGGGGAGGAGATGGAGGAGGAAGAACCGTGTTCACAGCAGGGTGGCACCCAAACCAGCTCATGGCCATCACTGGTGCGTGGCTGGGGGGATACAGAGGACACAGACTATATACCTCCCACAGAGGACAGCTTGTCGTTGCCTCTGGGCAGCGATTACATGCTGCAGTGTCTCCGCCGAGTTGGCCACATTCTAACTTGTGCTGATTACTGGGTGGCCACTCTGCTGGATCCCTGTTACAAGGACAACGTACCGTCCTTAATTCCGTCACTGGAGCGTGATCGTAAGATGCGAGAGTACAATCGCACGCTGGTAGATGCGCTGTTGGTGGCATTCCCACCTGACAGCGGGGGCACAGTGGAAGCACAAGGCGAAGGCAGAGGAGGAGGGAGAGGTCGCCATCGCAGCTGGGGCACCGCCAGCACCTCAGAAGGCAGGGTTAGCATTGCCGAAATGTGGAAAAGCTTTGTCAGCACACCACAACAACCAGCTGATATGGAACTTCTTAGCAGGAGGCAGTATTTCAGCAACATGTTGGAGCACACGCCTACACGTACTAAATTATGGGTCTGCCCCCTTCAACTTCTGGGTCTCCAAATTGGGCACATGGCCTGAGCTTGCCCTTTACGCCTTGGAGGTGCTGGCCTGCCCTGCAGCCAGTGTATTATCTGAACGTGGGTTTAGCACCACAGGGGGGGCGTCATCACAGACAAGCGCAGCCGCCTGTCCACAGCCAATGTGGACAAGCTCACATTCATTAAAATGAACCAGGCATGGATCCCTCAGGACTTGTCCGTACCTTGTGCAGAATAGACATGTATACCGGCACTAAGCAGCCATTGTTATACTGCAGTGCAATTGCTCATTGTTGTATTTTTGATATTTCACACTCTTTTGGGGTGTACCCTAATTTAAACAAAAATAATAATAATTAAAACCAAAAAACTGTGTTGGCTACCTTCACCGCCGCTTCCACCTACACCGCTACATCCACCGCCTCCTCAACCTCTTACTCCATATGGGCCTCCACCTCATAGATCAAGATTATTATTTTTTATTTTTACGTATTTTATTTTATGTCATTTCACTAATGTGTCTCATACGTTTTTGGGTTACATATCCCAAATTTTTGTCTGTGATATACCCCTGCTCTACCTAGTAGACAGGGAAATACATTTAACTAAGGCTACTTTCACACTGGCGTTTCTGGGTCCACTTGTGAGATCTGTTTCAGGGCTCTCACAAGCGGCCCAAAACTGATCAGTTAAGTCCCAATGCATTCTGAATGGTTAATGATCCATTCAGAATGCATCAATTTGGCTGCGTTTGGTCTCCGTTGCATTTTTAGCTTGCAGCGTTTTGGTGACTGTCTGACTATGCGGAGCCAAACGGATCCGTCCTGACATACAATGTAAGTCAATTTGGACGGATCAGTTTTTCAGTGACACAATATGGTGCAATTAAAAACTGATCCGTCCCCCATTGACTTTCAATCTAAGTCAAGACTGATCCGTTTTGACTTCGACTATTTTTTAAATGAATAATACAAACTGATCCGTTATGAACGGATACAAGCGTTTGCATTATCGGTGCGGATCCGTCTGTGCAGATACAAGACGGATCCGCACCAAACGTAAGTGTGGAAGTAGCCTAATTTGTCTGTTATGTTGTTGGGTGAAATTAACCAATTTTTGTTTGTGATATACCCCTGCTCTACTTAGTGGACAAGGAAATACATTTCACTAATTCGTCTGTTACATTGTTGGGTGACAAATGCTCATCTTTTGCGCTAGAAAGTACATTTGCGGCCTACACTGCATTTAAGATGGTATGAATGGTGAGGCCAGAACAAGTACAGACTATAGTAGATTGGGCTGCTGACAGTCCCTACAGTTCCTTCGCATTGTCTTCCACCCAGTCCCCTGCTGAAAGATCAGAGTTGGCACCTATAGCCCATGGCCGTCTTTCAACTTACCCCCTTGCAAATCAGGCAAGCAGTCTGAGCCCCAAGTCATGCAGCAGTCTGTTATGCTTTTTGATGACTCTGGTTTCCGTGGGCCATCCACATAGCCCTGCACCAGAAGTGGAAGAGATTGAGTGCACCGATGCCCAACCACTTATGTTTCAGGATGAGTACATGGGAAGACCACCGCAGCACGTCTCTGATGACAAAACACAGGTGCCAACTGCTGCGGCTTTCTGCAGACCGACAAGAAGGGCAGGGGTAAAGAGTGGGTGGAAGATGATGTGGAGGATGATGAGATACTAGACCCCACATGGAATCAAGGTCATGCGAGTGACCTGTCTAGTTCGGAGGAAGAGGTGGTGGTCGCACAGAGACACCAGCACAGCAAAAGAGGGAGCAGGGTGCAAAAGCGTCTGTTACATTTTTGGGTGTCATTTTACCATTTTTGCCGTATATAAACCCCTGCTCTGCATAGGTGACAGGGACCTAATTTTTGTAAAATCGTCTGTTCAATTGGTGGGTGACATGAACACAGTTTTGCCGTGAATAAACCCCTGCTCTGCATAGTTGACAGGGACCGACATTTTAAAAAATAGTCTGTTCCATTGGTGGGTGACATTAACTTATTTTTGCCGATGAAAAACCCCTGCTCTGCATAGGTGACAGGGACTTAAATTTCTAAAATTCGTCTTTGGTTGACGCGCGCCACCTCCTTTCATTCGATCCTTTCGCTTTAACAACTTGTCCCACATTTCCGCTCGAGATCACATTTCAGCCATTGACCTCCCTTGGATGTGGTATCCCTTTCTCACACTCCCTCTCCGGCATGGAACCCTGATTCCCCGTTACCCGTGATCACCATGGTAAGCGCATAAAAGAACATCGAAAGTTGATAGAGAAGATATCCAATTGGATCGTGGACGTCACAGGGACGTGCGATCAGGCAGAAGTTATCTAGCGTCAATAAAGCGGAAGCAGGGCCTCTCCTGTCTAACGTTTCCAAATCCAAAATACCCCAGTGACATTCCCTGTAGTTTTTTATTAATCATTCCAATAACAGGGCATCTTAAGAGTCCTGTATTGGTATTTATTGCCACTACCTCCCTGAGTCGGGAGTGGGTAATTGCAGCGCGCCCCCTCCTTTTACTTGAAAGCTTGGGCTTCAATAATTTGTCCCACATTTCCGCTCGATCACATTTAAATTCATCCATTGACCTCCCTTGGATGTGGTATCCCTTTCTCAGACTCCCTCTCCGGCCTGGAACCCTGATTCCCCGCTACCCGTTATCACCATGGTAGGCGCAGAAAAGAACATTGAACGTTGATAGAGCAGATATCCAATTGGATCGTGAACGTCACGAGGAGGGGGGGGCCGCACTGGCCACCAATGCTTTTAATACTGGGGAGGGAGGGAGGGGGGGGGGGCCGCACTGGCCACCAATGCTTTAAATACTGGGGAGGGAGGGAGGGAGGGAGGGCCGCGCCGCACTAAATCCCTATGGGAACGCCTCTGTGTTAGAATATACTGTCGGATCTGAGTTTTCACGATCTAACTCAAATCCGATGGTATATTCTAACATAGAGGTGTTCCCATGGTGATGGGAACGCTTCAAGTTAAAATATACCATCGGATTGGAGAAAACTCAGATCCGATGGTATATTAATAGGGACTCCTGACTTTACATTGAAAGTCAATGGGGGACGGATCCGTTTGCAATTGCACCATATTGTGTCAACGTCAAACTGATCCGTCCCCATTGACTTGCATTGTCTCCGCACGGCCAGGCGGACACCAAAACGCTGCAAGCAGCATTTTGGTGTCCGCCTCCAGAGTGGAATGGAGGCGGAACGGAGCCAAACTGATGCATTCTGAACGGATCCTTATCCATTCAGAATGCATTGGGGATGAACAGATCCGTTCGGGGCCGCTTGTGAGAGCCATCAAACTGATCGCACAAGCGGAACACCAAACGCAAGTGTGAAAGTAGCCTATGTATTCCATGATGCCTTACCAAAGGATTAAATGGGGATATCTGGCCAGCTCACATATAGCAAAAATTTTACTTATATAGAGCAATCTAAATTGTAAGTATAGTGCTGGAGAATTACAGATGCCGATCTAAAGCACAGGAGAGGCTAACGCGAACTGCCAAATCTACAAGGCTAAAGGTGGCCATACACATTAGACAAAACTTGAGGAAACCCGCCAATTTCAGGCGCCGCTGACTTTCTCTGTTAGCCAGTGGTCAGAGATAGAAGGGTCGGTCATGCTGGATTTCAACTTGATCATTTGATTCCACAAGAGATAAACCAACGTCAGAAATTTTTCTCCTCTCCTCACAGACATAAACATGCATGCTTGTCTTGAGTGTCTCAAGTTTATTGTGGGTTCAGAAGAACCCAATTTGTGTGACAATTTATTTAATATGTATGACTGGCAAAGGTTTTTGGTAATCACGTAGTAAATTCCTGAACTGTTGCCTTGCAACAGCCAATGCACATTCTGCCCTATATTTATCATTTACAGTCTATAGGAGACTGCAATGGCACCAGACATCATGGTTATTGGTGAGAATTCACATGGATTTTCACTATAGATTTCTCCTGAATTTCACACCCAACAGTACTGGACTAGACCAGATATTGTGGACTATTGTAGCCCCTTCATTCTTGTGACCAGTGCCTGGTCTGTGATTGGTTATTCCAGCCAACTACTATGGCTGGAATGCCCCTTTTAAGGCTTAATAAGCTGTTGATATTTGGAATAATTGTAACAGTTCTTTCTGAGCCATGCCACCTTCCATCCACTGTGGGTGTTGTACATATATACAGCTGGCAGTCTTGTGCAACAGCCGGCATCGACATGATCTCTGATTTCAGATGTTTATCCACTCAGTACCATACAGGATGTGCCTTCATGTGGTACACTTTGCTGATATAGTATATTTTGTTTGTTTTCAGATTTAAAAAAATATTAATTATGTGTTTTCACAGGCCATTCTAAGTGCCCAGAAGACCAGTGTTCCAGGAGATATCATTACAGTGCCAGGAGCCACCGAAAAAATATCCTTTTTGCAAATGCTAGGGTGGAATTAAAACACCCCTAAGATATGTGGTGTGAACTATCTTCATCTTGAAGCAATACTATTACTACAATGTTATAGTGTTTTCCTACTCAGAATTGTTCCTAGTTATAACTGGTGTACCCCGCCATTACTTCAGTATTCAGTTCTAAATCTTTAAAAACATTTATAATTAGAAATCCAAAGTCGGGGTTGGTTCCTAGGTACCAGCCTGTACCAAACCCGACTACAGATTCTGAATTTGAAATGTTTGAATTCAGTTCTACATCTTTTAATTCACCAAAGTCTCGGGCGACTTTTGCTGAAACGAATTTTGCCTCATCGGAGGCAATATATTTTAATACTATACGGACACAGGTCTCCGTACAGCGTTAAAAGAAAGGGTTAGAACTGATTGACTTTGGACCTATGATCCGAAGCTCAACTCGCTCAACACTAAACAGAGGTATGGATTCGCAAGACTGGGATGTGTGAAAATAATATTACCACTTTACAAAGCTTTGATGCTGCCTCATCTGGAATTTACACAAGTTTTGGGCACCAATTCAAGGAAAGAGTGCCCTGGAGCTGGAGAAATTACAAAGAAGAGCAACTAAACTGGTAAGGGGCTTGGAAGGTCTTAAGGTCCTTTTACATAGACCACAGATGAGCATTTGTAGTAACGCTCATTCATGATAATTGGCCTGTGTAAAAAGTGCCGGCGATCACCTGATAAACAAGCAAACACACGTTGATCCGGTTATCATGTCATTCTGCTGACATAAAAAAATCATTGTTTCTGTGCAGAAGATCATCTTTATTGGACAAGTGATCACTGTATCAACGCTTGTCCCCATATAGCATAGGTGATTGCTGCATGTAAATACAACCCTCATCTCCGCTAACAATCGGGCAATTATCGGGTACATTTAGTTTGTTCCCGATAATTGTCCATGTAAAAGGGCCTTTAGTTATGAGGAAAAAAGATTAAAAGAACTAAATCTATTTGGTCTTGAGAAGAGCTGTTTAGAGGGACATGATTAGCCTATACAAATATATAATACGAAAAAATACGGTGACAGCTATTCCATGTAATATCCCCACAAAAGACAAGGGGACAGTGCTTCTGTCTGCGGAAGGAAAAGATTAAAAAATCAAATGCTGACTGCAGTGTTTTTTGATCTGGCATATTTGAGATGGGTTTTACCATCTCCGACATTGGGGGCATATCGCTTAGATATGCCTCCAATAGCTGATAGGTGTGGGTCCCAGAAACTGTACTTAGAATGGAGCCCGCAAAGACCCGGAGGTCGCACAGCACATGTGCAGCTGCCCTACATTAATTCCTATGGGAGCGTCGCTCCGAGCATGCCGCTCAGCTATTATCTGAAGTCCCATTAGAATTAATGGGAGATGCATGACGCAAGTGCAGCCACTGCTCTGTTCACTCCTATAGGGCTGACAGAAATCGCCTATTTTCGGCACTCCGATAGGAATGAATGGAGGGCGGCCGCGCATGCACAGTGCACCGTCTGAGACTTTGCCGGCTCCATTCTAATTAGAAAAGAAAGACCTGAGATGGCCAAATGGTGGGAGTGGAAACTATGTTCACCCAATGAAACCAAAGGCCACCTATGCAAATAACTCGGTACCAGCTCCCGAGTAAAACAAGCAAATAAACAAAGAACGGAGCTCATAGTACTGTATATAAAAATATAATTTTTATTATAACATGATTAAAATATAATATGCCGTTAAAAAGTGAAGGAGAGTAACAGAGAAAGCGCCATCCTGGCGCTGCACACGTATCAATTGAGAGATGTAATAATGAATGATAACAAACGTATAAAGATGTAATATGATTATCAACTATTACGAAAATAGTACATATAAGGAAAATATATGGCAAGTGTTAGGCGAGTCTAAATCAAAAAATGGCTGTACAGCTAAAGGGTAAGGGATTTCATGCAAGTGCTGTCATGTCCGAACTGGAAGCAATCCACAATAATAACCAGGTATCAAAAGAACACCTATGTCCAAATGCCGTATAAACCCAAAAAGACGAGGACTCGCCTGTGCTATATCGACCAGGATGGCGCTACCCCGACTCCATTCTAAGTATAGGTGCAGGTCCAAGAGGTGGGACCCACACCTATCGGACATTGGGAGCGTATCCTAGTGACTGATGTCTGAGAGAGTACAACCCGTTTAAAGGCAATGTGTTGCCAAAAATTTTATCAATGCAATTTGATAATGCAAACGGATCCGTTTTGACTTACATTGAAAGTCAATGTGAGGCGGATCCGTTTTCAATTGCACCATATTGTGTCAGTGAAAACGGATCCGTCCCCATTGACTTACATTGTTTGGCTCCGCATCGTCAGGCGGACAGGTGTCCGCCTCCAGAGCGGAATGGAGGCTGAACGGAGGCAAACTGATGCTTTCTGAACGGATCCTTATCCATTCAGAATGCATTGGGGCTGAACTGATCCGTTTTGGGCCGCTTGTGAGAGCCCTGAAACGGATCTCACAAGCGGACCCAGAAACGCCAGTGTGAAAGTAGCCTTAGTGACCACTGCAAAAATGCAGGAATTGTTTTTGGGTTTTTTTTGAATATGCTATAGATATGGAAAATGTGAAAATAACATAATCAAAAATACTTAAAAAATATGTTAAACATAAAAACGTGAATTAAACAACAGGTAACTTTTTAATGACACATTCCCTTTAACTAGTCCATACCCCATTTGTGGCTATGGGGCATTGGATAGAGCTCCAGATAGTTAAATTGTCATTAGCCTTAGAATAAAGTAAGATGAAACACTTATGTAAATGTATAGAATTTTTGATCCCCACTCTGTATCTGGATGGAAATCCATCTTTATTAGAGCAGGTTGATTCATGCCTTTTTTTTTTTTACCTTCCTCTGCATCAATATGGGGGAACGAATTTCTAAATTTACTCATACCCTCTCTCTTAATTCATGTCCTCTCTCATCCATTGGTTGGTCTTGATTGACATAGGTCTAAAGCTGTAATGTTTTATTGTAAGGGAGCATTCACACATCTGTGTTGGTTTTGCGGTCCGCAAATCACGGATCCGTGTGTTCCGTATGTCTTCAGTTATCTTTCAGTTTCCGTTCCGTAAGTCCGTATAATACGAACGTGATGCTTCCGTGTGTCATCCGTTTTTCACGGTCCACAAAAAACTGAAATTGGGTTTCCTAGAATGTTTTCAGTCCAGGGGTCCGCAAAAAACTGATGACATACGGCTGCATTTCCGTGTGCTATCCGTTTTTTTTACGGACCCAATGATTTTCTATGGGGCCACGGACCGCAATTTGCGGCCAAGTATAGGACATGTTCTAAAATAAAAGCAACGGACACACGGAACGGACAGCACACGGATGACAATGAAAGGCATTCCGCAATTTTTGCGGACCCATAGAAATGAATGGGTCCGTGCATTGTCCGCAAAAATTGCGGAACGGACGCGGAAGAAAAACACGGTCGTGTGAATGCTCCCTAAGGCTACTTTCACACTAGCATTTTGGCTTTCCGTTTGTGAGATCCGTTCAGGGCTCTTAAAAGCGATCCAAAAACTGATCAGTTTTGCCCTAATGCATTCTGAATGGAAAAGGATCCGCTCAGAATGAATCAGTTTGCCTCCATTCAGTCTCCATTCCGCTCTGGAGGCGGACACCAAAACGCTGCCTGCATCGTTTTTCTGTCCGCGATGTCCTGGCACACAATGCAAGTCAATGGGGACAGATCTGTTTTCTCTGACACAATAGAAAATGGATCCGTCCCCCATTGACTTTTAATGGTGTTGAAGACGGATCTATCATTGCTATAGAAGACATAATACAACCGGATCCGTTCATGACAGATGCATGCGGTTGTATTATTGTAACGGAAGCGTTTTTGCAGATCCATGACGGATCCGCAAAAACCGCTAATGTGAAAGTAGTCTAAGCTGTAAAATATGAGCCATTTAGTCAGTTTGGAATATAACCCTATGTACTGACATCTAGTGTCCAAAGTGAAAACTGCGTTTAATCAGGAACATCAAAAGAAAAAACGTCTTCAGAAGAAAAGGATAGGTCATCAGTATCTGATCAGTGGGGGTCCGACACCTGGAAACCCCTGCCGATCATCTCTTTGTGAAGGCAGTGGTGCTCGCAGTAGCGCCGCTGCCTTTTCCTAGGCTTTCTGACATCACGTTCATCGGTTCCTAGGCGCAGCTCTGCCCCATTGAAGTGAATTTGGGGGGAGCTGAGATACCAAGCATAGCTGCTATACAATGTACAGCACTGTGCTTAGTGAGCTGAGAGAAGACACCGCGGTACTATTGCGAGCGTCGGTGCCTTAAACAGCTGATCAGTGGGGGGCCCGGGTGTTGGACCCTCACAGATCAGATACAGAAAACCCCTTTAAATGTCACTTTCATATGACATTTATGATAATTCTCAGCACTGTAGGATTTGCCTTTTCAGGTGAACCATATTGTGGATTTTTTCAGTATACAAAAGGGACTTTAAATGACCCGAGAGATAAAAGTCCAAAAGTGTTAAGTCCAGCGACCTTGAGGGCCATTCTGTCAGACCTTTACACCTGATTCAGTGCCCAGCCATCTGCATACAGCCATAGCAAAGTGCGGAGGTGTGCCATCCTGTTGAAAGTAACATTGGGATTTCACTGTTCTCATTGAGCATAGAAGGGAATATGATATTCTGTAACATCTGGAGGTACTTCTCAACATTAAGTGATCCGTAGTGAAAAAAGGCCCTATGATACGAGCCCCCCAAATACCAATGTGGCTTACCTGAAATGACAAATCTTTTAAACTTATGAATGAGACTGCTGCACTCGACTATCTCCAGCAGTCCCATTCATAAGTTGAGTGCAGCACCTTACAGCAGTGCAGTGCAATAAAAACAGCAGTGCAATAAAAACAGTTAATGGAGTGGCAGTGCTCATGCTTGGCCGCCTGCATCAATTTGAAGAACTTGGTACCCCTGTTCTCGTGAACAATTGCAGTCCCAGCGGTCAAACCACCACCAATCAGAAGCTTATCCCCTAATACATGGATAAAGTATACATTTATATCTTGGTACAGTCCCTTTAATTATCTGATGGATGCAAGTCCCAACTCACTCTTATATTCAGAACTGGAGTCCCCGACACCCATCCTGCATGGTGAGGTGGCCAATGGCTGCACCTATATGCTGCTGTCTCCTTTCACTTTGATGGGAGTAAGGCCTCATGCAGATGACCATGTCTGTATTGAGGTCCGCAAGCCACGGATTAGCAAAATACGGACACCTTCCATGTGCAATCTGCATTTTTCTCACGGTCATCACTAGAAATGGCTATTCTCGTCCACAATGAATACCAGAATTGGACATGTTCTGTAACTGGCAAAATGGGCATATGGATGTAGACGGCACACAGATGACATGTGCGTGCTGTTTGTGTTTTTGCAGACCCATAGAAATGAATAGGACCATGTGCATTGTGCAAACCAAAGTGCAGATCAAACACTGATGCAAAATACGGTCGGGTGCATGAACCCATAGCCAACCAAATATGCTTGGCTGTTCCTGTGACTCCCAAATGGCCACCTCTCCATTCATGTGCGCCTGGATGCAGCAGCCAGCAACCCCTTCACCAAAGGCGGGTGTTAAGGGACCCCTTTCTGGAGATGGATATGATAGGTGGGACTTACAGCTGGACGCTTTAGGGGTCAATTACTATCCAGAAGTATGTCTATATTAGGCGTATTTCTGGCGCAGATTTTGGTGCAAAGGTTATTTGCTCCGCAATCTGCGACTTTTTACCGCCCATTCCAGGCGCTGGACAGGCCGAAATTATGTAGAGGCCAGCGCTACTGCGGACCCACCACCAGCTATACAGATTATTAAGACCCCCTTTGTGTCTTACTAGACATTTTTGAAGATTATCTAGAAAATAGGGCTTAGTGTAGAAAATTGGGCTTAGGAAAAGGGGAGTGGTTTAAATTTGCTAAATTTTCATGCACAGTATAAGTCTAGAGCAGGGATGTACTACCTTTTCTGAGGGCCACATTGTCAAATTGAACCATTGCTAAGGGCCACAGTAAGCTTAAAAGGGTATTACTGTCTGACACATTTCTGACATGTCAAAAGTATATTATAAATGCGTGATAGGTGAAAGTTTCACTTCCAGGATTCCCACCTATCAGAAGGGTGGAGTTCCCCTTCTCTCTAGAGCGCTTATTGGAGAAGGGTGTCATATGTGTGCTGGTGACCTAATCCATTGTAGGTTAGGGGTGCTTGTAGACTATACTGAAAGCCACCCCATTCGTAGACTGCCTCCTCTGCACTTCAGACTAGGCTTTTTGTGTCCAGGAGGTAGGGGGCTTCACATAATGGCATTGCAAATGCATGTGGCCTTAGGGCACAGGTTACGTGCCGCTGTAATAAATGTGGCGCATTCTCTGCCTACCTGGACTAGTTTTAAGCCGTCTAATTTTAATAAATCTGCAATCAACAAGTCATTGGCTTACTGAAAACCTTGACTAAATCTGGCTTTCTCTTACCCCTGTAGTTTTTTACATGACTGACCTCTGAGGTTTTAATATTTACAGTGTCTTCCTTAATGTTCCCACATGCAGCTGCCACATATGCTAAACATGTCAGAATTGCGGAGGCTTCGTCAGCAGTTCATCAGTTACACCAAACTTCATCCCAATGAGAACATCTCACAGCTTGCAAATATGTTTGTACAGTACCTGAACCAAAGTATACGCTGAAGAGACGCCCGCCAGGAGCGGCTCATATCACAAAATCTGCTATTTTCAGCTATTAAAGGACATCTGTCAGCAGATTTGTACCTATGAAATTGGCTGACCTGTTGCATGTGCACTTGGCAGCTGTAAGCATCTGTGTTGGCCCACGTTGCTGCTAGAGGCTTATTTGCATGTATTAAAACTTCATTTTTCTCAGCAATGTGGGCGCATAAGAGCATGGGACCAACACAGATGCCTTTAGCTGCCAAGTGCACATGTAACAGGTCAGCCAGTGTCATAGGTACAAATCTGCTGACCGATGTCCTATTAAGTGCTTCTGTGGATTTTAAAAAGACTGTTTCATTTAAAAATGGCTTTTTATTTTTATGCTTTTAGCAATAAAAATGTAATCTTTCATTTATGTGGACAAACTGTAGTGGTTAAATTCTTGTTCATCCTGTAAACATATATTGGTACATATAGCAGCACATTATAGATGTTTGAACTTTTTAGTAGGAAAAGTGTCATTTATGCATACTGTGATTTTAGACACACTTTGGAATTGTCTGATTTAAAGGGCTTCTGTCACTCCACTAAACTCATATTTATTTTTCTGTCTCCTTAAAATCCTTATGCTGCGATTTCTTAATATATAGGGCTATTACTCAGTTTGGTTCAGTAGTTATATAAAAAAAACTGACTTTTATAATATGCAAATTACCTCTCTAGCAGCCGCATCCTCCGTTCATAATGACGCCCCCTTTTCATGTTGATTGACAGGGCCAGCGGACGCGCTCGTTCTCTGACTGGCCCTGTCTGCGTTTGAAATCTCGCGCCGGTCTTCAGTTGGCGCAGGCGCACTGAGTGGAGGACGCTCGCTCGGCCGCTCCATCCTCAGTGCGCCTGCGCCGGGTGTACATGTGACATCATCGGCGCAGGCGCACTGAGGAAGGAGCGGCCGAGCGAGCGTCCTCCACTGAGTGCGCCTGCGCCAACTGAAGACCGGCGCGAGATTTAAAACGCAGACAGGGCCAGTCAGAACGAGCGCGTCCGCTGGCCCTGTCAATCAACATGAGGAGGGGGCGTCATTATGAATGGAGGATGCGGCTGCTAGCAGCGGGTAGCCGCCCTACCTGCTGCTAGAGAGGTAATTTGCATATTATAAAAGTCTTTTTTTTTTTTTATATAACTACTGAACCAAACTGAGTAATAGCCCTATATATTGAGAAATCGCAGCATAAGGATTTTAAGCAGACAAAAAAAAAATATATGAGTTTAGTGGAGTGACAGAAGCCCTTTAAGTTCTGTACAGGCGGTGTTGAAGTTCTTTGTTTGGCATATTTGCCAAGCGTACCTTTAGGGCTCCATTCACCAGAGTGTCCTTTTGGCCTCTGTCCATATGTTGTTCATCAACATACCTTGTTTACTACTGTAAAATAAAATCTATACAGCGGGCTACCACAAAAAAAATCTCAATTTTAAAAGAAAAAAAAAAACATTGTGACCAATGAACAATTTATTCTACTAAAGTATATGGCTATTCAGTGGCCTTTGTTGGAGTCTTCCATTATATACCTCCAATGGAAGGCTGAAATGCTGTGTGCACAAGTGTCTTAATGGGGGTTCCCCAGTAAAACAAAAGAAAAAGAGGGGGGGGGGGGATTTTTCTCTGTATGCCCTGCTATCATAATTGGCTGCTCCAAAGGCTGTTTTGTCCCTTGACTTTTTCAAATCATAGCTCACCCCGGATTTGGCATTTTATCAGGCGTTTTTGCATAAACCTCTCTATAAGAAGAGAAAAGTTTGAAAAATGCTAGAAAAACATTGGAGGTCATCAGTTTTTGCCAGAAAAAAAAATAATATCTCAAGACCCCTCTTTGTGACTTTTCAAACATCTGTGCAATAAAATATTTAGAGTAAGGAAGTTGTGGTGGGAGTCGGGCCGGGGTTTGGTCATCGGCCCCGGCAAATTCATTATTATTTATGCCTAGAAACAGGCGTAAAAGTGGAGTGTCAACTACTCCAGTCACAAGCTGGAGTACATTTCACTCCAGTTGCACGGACTTTCGGAGGAAGGCTTAATTTATGACTAGGCCTACGCCTGGTCATAAATTAGGCGTATCCTCTGGCATCGCAGTGGCTATTGTTTGTTTGTTTTTAAAATTATTTTTATTAATCGCAGTGGCTATTAAAGACTGGCGTAAAAAAGCCGGTCTTTGATAAATGACCCCCATTATATGACAAAAAAACACCACCTCTGTCGGTGGGTAATAATTCAATTAAGAATTATTAATTATGGTCATAAAAATTATTAATCATAAAAAAAATTTAATTTATAAAATTTGTCATAAATTCTTAAAATCATGACCTGGTGAATTGTAGACAACCTAATTGATACAATTCACATCTGAGTCCGACTATTTCCTCAGATAAATAAGTTCTTTTTGACGTGAGATGACGTTAATGATAAAATGTAGTTCTGCATTATACAATAATACACAGGCATTATAAAAATATGCAGATTTATTGGTTACAAGATTATAAACATATATAAGTAAATAAACACAATGATACATGCAAATGAATATATATATAGCGTTAATATAAAGCATTACAAGCTTAACAATACATGTGAGTGGAAATAACTTGTCACATTATAACCAAGCTATTATTAGGTTAGGATATCAAAGTAGGAACATAAGTTATATACATTACTTCTGTTCAGAGAAAACCTCATGATATCAGGATGGGCATGTCTAATCCTAGACATCAATATAGAATGCTAAATACATTCCGCCCCCGCTAACCAACTACACATCACATGACTTCAAGATGGGCAAATCCATTCAAGGATATAACTTAGAAGAGATAACTGTATCCTTCCGCCCCATCCTGGACTATTTTCAAATATATAACTTTGGTAAGACTATTAAGACAAATAACAGGGATCTAGGATTTTGCTAGACCATATCTTAAATGGGAAGGACTTGAAATAAGTCCTTCTTGTGGGAATCCATCACTTAGCTTGGCGAAGAATGTTCTATCAATAAATATATATATATATATATATATATATATATAAGCAATTATTTAATGCTTTGCTAGATTATGAGTCTAGATTCTTCTGCAGGTAGAATGAAGCCTCACAATATCCTAAGACTACATCTCAATATGGAGATGATCAATTAATTTAATTATTTATTTATTCGCCAATCTAGATGGTATAATTTCACCCACACTATCAAATTAGTCTTAATAAAATGAAATATCATTTTCTGTGTCTCTTACCAAGTCCTAGTAGGAATCTCACTTCTGCTCCTAGGAAAGCTGGGTGGTCCATCATAGCACATCTCACCATGGCTTCCATCTTGATAGACCTCCACTTCTCCTCTCCTTCCTCCTTTCTTTTCTCCTTTTCTCTCTCTTTTTTCTCTTTTCTTTCTGCCTCCTGTGTATGGCTTATGATCCCAAACTTATCAGTTAGACACACCTTCCTAGTTTGGATCTTTCCAATCATTGTCGGATGGGCGTGACCATTGATAAAAATTGTGACATCATAACCTTACTCAGAATGCACTTTTGCTACTGTTGTAATGTCACCTACTGATACCTAGGTGGCACTGCTGTATAAGCTATCTGCATCATAGTATAAAGGGTTAACTTATGTAAGTCTGAATATACATTTTGACCTTAGAAGCTTTAATTCAAAGCTATAGGGATTAATTCTGACACTTGTAGCAATTAGAGACAGACCTCTAGGCGTCTCTCTGAAGGTTTCTCACACTTAATTTATGGATCGTAAATGGCTTGTTTTCTCACAGAGATATCAGTACCTCCTCTGTCATACCAAAGATGTGATTAATTGTTACAAAACACACATCTTCACAGACACTCTTTTTGAGACAGATATTCCCCTAATGAGAAATATATACAATATACTGGATACATGTTGTCTTCGTAACATATAACAATATAATATAAACAAATATATATATATGTCCTACTGATTGTCTTATGTCTGAGGACTAACTAAGGCTCAATAAATGAATACATACATATTATATATTTTGCTTCATTAATAAATGCCTAATTGTATAGGTAATTATCACCAGCTGCACAGAGCTTATCTTTACCTCCCGTCATAAATTTAAAAGTAAACAATGAGGCTTCTTCCCAGACTGGTACATTCATGAGTAGAATAACACTGAAGTATAAACCTTTTGTGTGACCTTAATTTGGCCTACTCAAGACATACAAAATTGCAACTATAGTCGAGCATGGCTCTTAAAGGCAATTAACATCCATTTTGACAATAATGAATTGGATATCAATGCATTTACCTATGAAAAGGCACAACAAATCCCCCCCTTTTCAGCATATTCAATTTCGTTATTAGAAGGTTGAATAGGCTGAAATGCAATAAAGGGCTAAATGCTCCAAATCATTATGGATTGGGGAACACAAGTTTTACCTTGGAATAAATTTATCACAATTTTGTGTGTACTTTTATGACACAAGTCTAACGTACAATCTCTATGATTAGTTTAACTACAAGTGTGTTACGTTCCTTGTGTAAGTGATAAACGCATAGAACTCATATTATGCAATTGTTTCGTTCTTTTCTTTTATGACCACTGTAGAGAGAAAGACGTTTCTGTCATTTTCTGGACTTTCTGGAAACGTGTCTCTAGTTAAGATCTTTCTTTGGTCCTCGAAGTAATAGCTTCCTGGCTTGTCAGCAACTTGGCAACTCGATTTAGCGAGCGGTGCTTGGCATCATATCTTCATGTCTGCGATCTTGAATACTTTGTCATGTTGCACTGGTGTGATGTACTTTTGCAGCGGCTGTCAAATCTCCTGGGGCTCTGCCCACTTGTCCCTCCTGGATACATCTTGGATACATCTGGGTTGGCTCCGACTGGACGTCTCTTGCGCCACGGATAGCCTTGACCTCAGGTTCTCTTGGTTCTGGATATAAAGACTTTTAGGATTCCGCCATCTGTCCTTCCATCAACACGTGATCCCATCTTGGGTCATCATCTAAGCTTAAGAAAACAACAGACAGTATGAGCAACAACGCAGCAAAAACTTTATCAAACATATACCTGCCTATTTTAGGCCTTTGACTTTTGCCATACTTTAGCCAGCAGCAAGTTGAGGACTTTTATGTTTTTTCCCAAAGAAAAACAAACTACAGGGTACCATGAATAGATATAACTATTCTTCCTCTGCTAAGCTAATGTAGCCTTAGGTGTTATGCCTATTTAGGATAATAACCCAATCAATACTTTGAGACTACCTCGAAACAGAGTAATATATATGCGTCCATATATCTACATGGAATACAGTGACGACAAGTTAGTCACAATTGATAGACAAACAATATGGTTAGTATAACTGTTTAGTATCTTTTCAGTCATACGATACCACCACCAATCATATGAAATTTATGATGTGTCTCCATCTTCAAATTTTAGATTTTTCAATCTTAGTTCATCTCTTGGCGTTTTTAGCACTGAAATAAAACTCTACACAAACATTATGTTAATGATCCTGTGAAAAAAATTGATTAGTAATCAATATCCTTAATCATTTATTGACTTGCTATAATTATTAATTCAATGAAGCAGTTTGCTTCGTTTACTGGACATTTCTATGTCAGCAAAGTATTAAATAACTTTTCTTTTACTCTTTATTCACTTTATGAGATAAAGAATTTACATTCAATGAAGTTGGGGGAATCTTACTCTTCCTTTCCATTAGGCTGACTTAAAAAATCAGCTCTCAGCGCAGCTCTGCGACCTCTGACCTTTTCACTGACATGTATCTAGGCTTAGGAATGTGCTCCTCACCCCTCCCTTAGGAGAATTTTTAAAGGCAATTAGGGTTAGTTAACAGAGCAATTTAAATACAGTTTTGCGCTTTTTACTACTAAACAGATTAGCAGGTTCTAGGTACTCTGCTTAAAAAATAATAATTCACAAACAGATTTTAAAAAAAATCTGAAACGATTAATCAGAGATGATATAAAAACAATTCCCCCCTTAGGGGATTATCATATCTGCGGCAATTGCAAATTGTACATTAGGATCCTATAAGAAAGCATGGTTACATTAGCATACATAGCAATTAACCTATTTAAAACTGTTCTCTTATAGATTCTATTTATCAATAACATTGGGTCAGACTTTATGTATAAAGTTCCTCTATTATCCTGTAACGCCCTGAGCTACTAAACTCAACCTCCCTGTATATGGGGGTAAATCTCCAACTATGGGAGTTAACTGGCCAGGAATTAATAGGAAGGTTCCTGAGTCAAACAAAGGACTAGAACCGGACCCTGTACCGCCTAGGCTAATGAGACCTACATCTGTTCCCTATCTTGGGACAATTTACTATTAATTTCTGGCGATACAAAAACATCAATTGTGTTTAGCATAGACAAACAACTCCTGAGTTGATTTACATGTCATGCACTGGTTGCATTCGTGTAATAACACTTTACTGCAACAACTCATCTGCGGTTCTGGTATGGGCTTAACCCCTTCAGTACCAGGACATTCATATTGACTATGTATATACCACGCCCTTCTAAGGGTTGTAAACGTGATCTGGCTGTAACATTCTAATGCCAGCAACAATATACATGACAATTTATCATTAATATGTCATCTCATCAATCATAATCTCGGTGGGACCTCCATTTATGTCGGTGGGTAATAATTCAATTAAGAATTATTAATTATGGTCATAAAAATTATTAATCATAAAAAAAATTAAATTTATAAAATTTGTCATAAATTCTTAAAATCATGACCTGGTGAATTGTAGACAACCTAATTGATACAATTCACATCTGAGTCCGACTATTTCCTCAGATAAATAAGTTCTTTTTGACGTGAGATGACGTTAATGATAAAATGTAGTTCTGCATTATACAATAATACACAGGCATTATAAAAATATGCAGATTTATTGGTTACAAGATTATAAACATATATAAGTAAATAAACACAATGATACATGCAAATGAATATATATATAGCGTTAATATAAAGCATTACAAGCTTAACAATACATGTGAGTGGAAATAACTTGTCACATTATAACCAAGCTATTATTAGGTTAGGATATCAAAGTAGGAACATAAGTTATATACATTACTTCTGTTCAGAGAAAACCTCATGATATCAGGATGGGCATGTCTAATCCTAGACATCAATATAGAATGCTAAATACATTCCGCCCCCCCTAACCAACTACACATCACATGACTTCAAGATGGGCAAATCCATTCAAGGATATAACTTAGAAGAGATAACTGTATCCTTCCGCCCCATCCTGGACTATTTTCAAATATATAACTTTGGTAAGACTATTAAGACAAATAACAGGGATCTAGGATTTTGCTAGACCATATCTTAAATGGGAAGGACTTGAAATAAGTCCTTCTTGTGGGAATCCATCACTTAGCTTGGCGAAGAATGTTCTATCAATAAATATATATATATATATATATATATATATATAAGCAATTATTTAATGCTTTGCTAGATTATGAGTCTAGATTCTTCTGCAGGTAGAATGAAGCCTCACAATATCCTAAGACTACATCTCAATATGGAGATGATCAATTAATTTAATTATTTATTTATTCGCCAATCTAGATGGTATAATTTCACCCACACTATCAAATTAGTCTTAATAAAATGAAATATCATTTTCTGTGTCTCTTACCAAGTCCTAGTAGGAATCTCACTTCTGCTCCTAGGAAAGCTGGGTGGTCCATCATAGCACATCTCACCATGGCTTCCATCTTGATAGACCTCCACTTCTCCTCTCCTTCCTCCTTTCTTTTCTCCTTTTCTCTCTCTTTTTTCTCTTTTCTTTCTGCCTCCTGTGTATGGCTTATGATCCCAAACTTATCAGTTAGACACACTGTGGCGAAACCGACCTCGCCACTGGGTTTTGGAGAGGACTGGCTGCTGGCCTCTTGCCCCAGGATTATGGGCCATATACTAACTTTTAAACCCCTGAACCTATTCAAGTGAATTTTGGATAGGTTTGTCCCCACGTTATACTGTTTGAAGTAATGTAAGTTATATGTGTGGCCAATGTAAACTCACAAAGTTGTAACAATCTATAATAATTGTAACTTGTCAGCTTGGGAGGAAAATGCTGGGTGTGTTTCTATTGTGCCATTGTCCCATTGTGTGTTTAAATGTTGATGTCTGTCCTGTTGTATCTACATGTGTATTGGCGATCTCCCTTTGTTCTGAGAGATAATTGGATTGCTCCTCAGGTTGTCTCCAGACAGAGGGGAGGAGACCATGATGCATTGTGGGTATATGTTGTCCTATGTCCCAGTCTTCATTCTGGTCCTCTGGGGGCGTGAACGATTGGTTGCTGTAGTTACATTGTATGTGTTGTTAATTACTGATTAGTTGTATTTCAAACCCCTGTGGGCAGTACTATGTTTTTGGTTTGTGAATAAAAGAGGCTGTACGTGAAGTACAGTCAGTTCCTGTTTCACCTTCAACATAGAGCCTCGTCTCATGTGTGTGGGGATTGCTATACGTGTATACTCCCCTGGCTATAACTACTAGCTCTTGTAAGAGCTGTTCCTGGTTCCTGTCTCTGGATTTGGGAGAGGTTCACCCACTGGAGCCTTGTCATAGGTCCAGGGTGGGTAGGAGACGGCGAGACCTCCACCAAGCTTCGGCGGTTCGTGGGGTCTGCAGTGCGTACGGTGTCAAGTGGAGTGCTTGGAGTCCTCGGAAAGCACTAGGAGCATTCATTCAACGGAGGTACCCGGTCGGTGTACCAGGTGATCCGTTACATTGGTGGCAAGCAGTGGGATGGCGTCCTAGTGTGAGGAGAAGCAGCTCGGAGACACCGTTCGTGGATTTACTAAATTGAGGGTAACGCTAGTATCCGTACAGCGCCCCTGGCTACAGCAGGATGGAATCGGCTAGTCTTCAAACAGCGTTCCACTACGAGGATGAGGATGACCCGGACTGGAGGGATGCAGTCCGGAAAGGCGTCTGGTATGATGCCCTGGAAAATGCCCAGCGGCGGCGGGGCGAGTGTCTCCCCAGTGAGGAACAGCAGTTGCGGATGCGAGTGGCCCTGCGAATGCCCCTTCTGGGAGAGAAGCCCCTGAATGAGTGGGTGACAGAACTGGAGAGCCTGGTATGGAAGGAGCTTTGGCTAGATGACGCCTACCAGGCACTCTGGTGGTATGTGATTCGGCACTCCCCCTGGATGGCTGAGCACGACAGACCCGAGGGTGAGAATTCTGATGGCCCTGGCCTGTTGTTTGAGGCCTTCGCAGAACCGGAGTTCGGAGATGCTGGAGCGTCCCGGTTCTGGGATATCTATGACTACAGGGAGGCTATGCATGATTGGGCTACAGCGAGAGAGGTGAGACAAGACCTGGCATCTCTAGTGACAAAGGAGTGGGAGCTGGAGCAGGACTACCAATACTTCTTCAGCTCAATTCGGTCCCAATATACACTGCCAGAGAGCTGGGTGGCAGTCCCAGACCTACAACCCTACAGCTGGGAAGACCCGACTGAAGTATCCCCTGCTTCAGTACCAGCTACAGAGGTAGATGTCCTCATAAACTGGTCCTGTGAGGAACCACAACAGGCAGGGGGAGACGGGACCGAGGTCTCTCCACCGGGATGCTGGGCAGCTGGCCCAGACCCTCAACAGCAGCCGGAGTTGCCAGGTGTGGACGCAGGTGGTCCTTACTCGCAAATGTTGAGGGACCTCACGGACTGGGCCTGGGAGGACCCACAGATGGCAGGTGGAGATGGGACCGAGGTCTCTCTACCAGTCCTACAGAGATGCTGGACGGTCGGTCCAGATCTCCAGCCATCTCCGCAGGCATACCAGGAGGAGGAGGGGGACAGCACCCCTAACTCCGATGGTGCAGATGGGACCGCGGTCTCTGCACCAGGCCTACCGGGATGCTGGACGGCCGGTTCAGATCCCCCACCAACCCTGCAGGAATGCCAGGAGGAGGAGGTAAGCGATTCCTCCTCTCCACAGCTGATCTGCAACAAGGTCCTGGGGATAGGATTCCCTGACCACATCCCAGTGGAAGAGCTGGCATCTGGGCAGAGCGCAGTCGGCCTCTGCCCTCCTCTATCCTCTTCTCCAGAGCCGGACTTCCCACAGGCTACCCCAGCGGAAGAGCTGGCATCTGGGCAGAGCGCAGTCGGCCTCTGCCCACCAAGTACCTACAGCTCCAAGCTGGAGAACCACAAGGAAGCGAGGAGTAGCAGATGCCCACTCAACAGCTGGGGACATACAGAACAGAGCCAGGCCCCAAGATTCAACAGGTCCAGTATTGGGTTGTGGTTGGACTGCCAGACTAACTCCGGTACTGACCGTGAGGTCAGGTATCTGGTTAGTCTTCCCTGGGAGGGGGAGATGTGTGGCGAAACCGACCTCGCCACTGGGTTTTGGAGAGGACTGGCTGCTGGCCTCTTGCCCCAGGATTATGGGCCATATACTAACTTTTAAACCCCTGAACCTATTCAAGTGAATTTTGGATAGGTTTGTCCCCACGTTATACTGTTTGAAGTAATGTAAGTTATATGTGTGGCCAATGTAAACTCACAAAGTTGTAACAATCTATAATAATTGTAACTTGTCAGCTTGGGAGGAAAATGCTGGGTGTGTTTCTATTGTGCCATTGTCCCATTGTGTGTTTAAATGTTGATGTCTGTCCTGTTGTATCTACATGTGTATTGGCGATCTCCCTTTGTTCTGAGAGATAATTGGATTGCTCCTCAGGTTGTCTCCAGACAGAGGGGAGGAGACCATGATGCATTGTGGGTATATGTTGTCCTATGTCCCAGTCTTCATTCTGGTCCTCTGGGGGCGTGAACGATTGGTTGCTGTAGTTACATTGTATGTGTTGTTAATTACTGATTAGTTGTATTTCAAACCCCTGTGGGCAGTACTATGTTTTTGGTTTGTGAATAAAAGAGGCTGTACGTGAAGTACAGTCAGTTCCTGTTTCACCTTCAACATAGAGCCTCGTCTCATGTGTGTGGGGATTGCTATACGTGTATACTCCCCTGGCTATAACTACTAGCTCTTGTAAGAGCTGTTCCTGGTTCCTGTCTCTGGATTTGGGAGAGGTTCACCCACTGGAGCCTTGTCATAGGTCCAGGGTGGGTAGGAGACGGCGAGACCTCCACCAAGCTTCGGCGGTTCGTGGGGTCTGCAGTGCGTACGGTGTCAAGTGGAGTGCTTGGAGTCCTCGGAAAGCACTAGGAGCATTCATTCAACGGAGGTACCCGGTCGGTGTACCAGGTGATCCGTTACACACACCTTCCTAGTTTGGATCTTTCCAATCATTGTCGGATGGGCGTGACCATTGATAAAAATTGTGACATCATAACCTTACTCAGAATGCACTTTTGCTACTGTTGTAATGTCACCTACTGATACCTAGGTGGCACTGCTGTATAAGCTATCTGCATCATAGTATAAAGGGTTAACTTATGTAAGTCTGAATATACATTTTGACCTTAGAAGCTTTAATTCAAAGCTATAGGGATTAATTCTGACACTTGTAGCAATTAGAGACAGACCTCTAGGCGTCTCTCTGAAGGTTTCTCACACTTAATTTATGGATCGTAAATGGCTTGTTTTCTCACAGAGATATCAGTACCTCCTCTGTCATACCAAAGATGTGATTAATTGTTACAAAACACACATCTTCACAGACACTCTTTTTGAGACAGATATTCCCCTAATGAGAAATATATACAATATACTGGATACATGTTGTCTTCGTAACATATAACAATATAATATAAACAAATATATATATATGTCCTACTGATTGTCTTATGTCTGAGGACTAACTAAGGCTCAATAAATGAATACATACATATTATATATTTTGCTTCATTAATAAATGCCTAATTGTATAGGTAATTATCACCAGCTGCACAGAGCTTATCTTTACCTCCCGTCATAAATTTAAAAGTAAACAATGAGGCTTCTTCCCAGACTGGTACATTCATGAGTAGAATAACACTGAAGTATAAACCTTTTGTGTGACCTTAATTTGGCCTACTCAAGACATACAAAATTGCAACTATAGTCGAGCATGGCTCTTAAAGGCAATTAACATCCATTTTGACAATAATGAATTGGATATCAATGCATTTACCTATGAAAAGGCACAACACCTCCAATAAGCACTTGTAAAAAAAAAAATAATGCACACATTTCAAAAAGAGGGAAAACATAAGCCCTGATTTATCAACCTATCCCATGCACCAAATTTAACAGCACTTGTTAAATTTAGCACAGGCAAACTATCACATTCTGACAGTGGGGTGGAGACTATTTTTTGGGTCTTTTCCTATACTAAACAAGGCCAAAAACCAACGTGCTCCATAAGACACCCACAAAATATATACTGAGTCATTTATTAATGGCGCTACGCCAGTTTCTGATGTTGGGGAAACAAAGGCCAAAATAAAACACTGGTCTTTGTAAATGACCCCCATAGATTTCTGAAACTGACTTTGCAGGAGCAAAAAAATAAATAAATAAATAGTCGCAGACTATTGATAAATGTCTTACAATGAAAGCAACAGAAAAGTCAGAATTTACTCCAAATAAAGACAAAACTAGTTTGATAAATCAGGGCCGTAGTGTTGCAGAACCTACGGCTAATTTCACACAGGCTGTTTAGTCTGGCAAACCCATTAACTCTGGTGGCCGCATTACCCAAACCCTGCTTCTCTGACAGGAACTCACAGAGGGGCAATGCATTATTCCCCAAGTGACATAATAAAGTTGCCAATACTATGTTTGTGACTTTCTAAACACTACTTGCGGTAACTTTTATCACAAGTGGCGTTTCTACAATGCCCTTGCTACTTTCCGAAAATGGGGTGTTGTGAGACAGGGGCAGGGCCAGTTTTCTGACAGAAATGAAGACCGAAATCTACGGCAGCTTGAAGCTGCCGCAGATTTCATTCTGGTATACACCTAATTAATGGCATATTCTCTGGCAGCGCAGGGGACATCATAGATGAGCGTAAAGTGCTCCCCCGCAGCATCATGATCATTTATGATGAAGTGAGTTTCTGACTAATCACTGGTCTACTGTACTGTACTCACGGCTTTATGTGAGTACAGTACAGTAGACCTGTGGTCAGGCATGAATTCACAGCATCATTATGTCATTAAAGGGGTTGTCTCATCATGGACAATTGGGGCATATCGCTAGGATATGCCCCCATTGTCTTATAGGTGCGGGTCCCACCGCTGGGACCCGCACCTATATCGAGAGCAGAGACCGGCAAGCTGGTGGCTGGAGGACTCCGGTCTGGCCAGCACCACGCCGGCTCCCCATAGAAGTGAATGGTAGTGTACCACGCATGCGCAGCCCCCCGCTCTCATTCATTTCTATGAGGCCAACGGAAATAGCAATCTAAGTCTGACCACAGATTTTCTATTGGATTGAGATCTGGGATTTGACTAGGCCATTCCAACATTTACATGTTTCCCCTTAAACCACTCAAGTGTTGCTTTAGCAGTGTGTTTGGGGTCATTGTCCTGCTGGAAGGTGAACCTCCGTCCTAGGCTCAAATCACGCACAGAGTGGTACAGGTTTTTCTCAAGAATATCCCTGTATTTAGCACCATGCAGCTTTCCCTCAACTGTGACCAGTTTCCCAGTCCCAGCTGCTGAAAAACATCCCCACAGCATGATGCTGCCACCACCATGTTTCACTGTGGGGATGATGTTCTTTGGGTGATGTGTTGGGTCTCTTATGTTCAAAGCAACCAGTCATAGAGTGATCTGAAAAAAGTATGGGTTCAATGCCTGCCCCCGGGTGCAAATCTAACATGCAGTGGGAGATGAAAATATAATCAAGACGGTGATATGAGTTATGGAATAGGGAAAAGAACGTGAAGTCCTTATCCGTAAGGTGGAGGATACGCCACACATCAACCAGCCGTAAGGAATGTAGGTGTCTCAAGAATCCCCGAGCCACCCCAGAAGAAATAGAGGACCTACCTGTGGAAGTATCCAATCTGGCATCCAAAGGGGGGGTTAATATCTCCGCCCCCAAAATGATTGGGAGACCGTCTGCAAAGTCTTCCAGAGCTGCAAAGGCCTCAGAAGCAAAAGTCAACTGACCTGTATTAGGGAAGTACATATTAGAAATCACAAGAATTCTTGAGGATATGGACACTTTCAGGAATAAATATCTACCTCGACAATCATATACAGTATTCAGAATGGTGCAGGGAACCGTTTTATGTATTACAATAGACACCCCTCTGGATTTAGATTCATCATAAGTGCTATGAGCCCAGAAGTATCTGTTCTTACATGCAGGAATATGTCCTGTCTTAAAATGCGTCTCCTGCAGGAGGGCAATGCCCACCTGCTTGTGGAGGCTATACAAAATGTGGTTCCTTTTGGCTGGATCATTCAGGCCATTGGTATTATACGAGCATGTCTTTATAGAAGTCATAGTCATTAGTGAGCAATCAGGCAAAGGTCATGAATACCAAAGAATATGGGGGGCGGATAGCACATGAGGAAGGACACGACAATCCAGGGAAGACAAAATAAAAATACCATGGTGTACCAGCATGACTATGGTATAAGTGTACAATAGCTAGTAGCAGGTGAAAAAAGAAAAAACACCCCGCCTGCTACCTAATATAACGATGGAAGAAAAGGAAGCCCTGTGTAGGCGAAGGACCCCCCCTTCTATCCCTGTGCTTGGAATAATAAGCATAATAAAACGTACTAACTTTGCTATCGAAATCTTGGCATATTAAGTACATGACCCACCTATTACCTCAGTAGGGTCACTGCAACTAACGGAGGCTCACCAGGGTGGTAGATACCTCTCAGAATAACAGGAGAAGCTAAACATGTTGAACTGCACATAACAGCTCTCTAATATTAGGAACCTGGCTCAAACCGCCAATAACTGCGAACAGGAGTTAAGCACGTGAACTCAAGCTTTGTGCATACAGGGACAAAAGTCAGTGTCTTCCTCTGCTTGGAAGCCCTGGGCGACACCTGGGACCATCGCTCCCTTGAAGGAAGAGGGGCTGGAAGTGGCACTGTCGGCCACTCAGTGTCACGACACTTATGCCACGCTTGCTGTTGCCTGCGGCAATGTGTTGCTGTTTCAGCATGCGGGGGCAGTGTCACGGCCTTTGTGGTGTGTGCCGTGACATGGTTGCCTTGCATGTTGTTGCCTGCGGCAACGTGTAGCTTTTTATGCTGGTGTGTGCACTTCCCCTTTCAGTTGTTTTCTCCTCTGTCCGGTACTGGAGGGGTTAACCACCTTGTTGGGCGTGGTCACTAGGTGCTTCATCTTACCTGTGGCTAGAGGCCAGGAGTCAGTGGTACTCCAGCCATGGTGTGTGTTGGAGTTATGCTCCTGGTCTTCATGTTCCCTCTCCCAGAGTGAGGGCCTCCTAGTCGGACATCGAGGTCTTCAGCGATGTCTTCCCTCCCTTACATGTGTTGTATGTTTGGTGTTGGGTTTATGATTTGATGTGTTGTAATGTCTAGCTTGGTGTTCCTTGTCTGGTATGTTTGGTGATATCTTCCAGCATGGTTGCTAGACTTCCTAGCCTGTATGCAGTGCCACCTGGGGCTGCCATGCAACTTGCGGCATGGGGGTCCTAGCGGAGTCTGGTGTGCTGGATACCTGTGTGAGTTGCTGGTATGGTGTCCTGTTTGGTGTTAGGGCTCCGTTACGTATTCACGGGTTCCAGTTGTGGTGGCAGCAGCAGGTAAGTGTGTTGTATTGTTTTCTTACCTGCCGATTCTCTTGTTGCATATGGTCTTTTCCTTTCCCCTGCTTCTAGGCCTTTTGAGACTCCTGTTCTTTCGTGTCCTGGAAGAACAGGGCGCCTCTCCTCAGCTCCTTTGTGAGGGATTCTCAGGCGACTCAGGGCCTTAGGTATCCAGGGTATGAGCCGTCCTACCATCCATGTCCGCTCATATGGTGAGGAGTTAGGGCTAGGTATAGGGATGCATTAGGAGGTGACCTGCTCCCTTATCCTTGTGTTCAGGCCTAGTTGCTTTCCTTATCCCCCAGTCATCGTACGGTGGGGGGTTTTCCATACTCCCCACCGTGCCACTCAGGCAATGAAATCGCTGGCAGCGAGAAAGTCTCCAGAAACTTAGGTAAGTCCTCCGTGTCCCTGAACGTCGCCGAGCCCAGTAGTGAGAGCCGAGGCCTCACCGCTCTGCGTAGTTGGAGGGTCCATCTTGAGAGGTCTGGGAGAATTTGTATGGGGAACCCCCCACCTCCAGCTTGTCTACCCGCCTGGCAGCTTTCAGAATGTCCTCTTTGATCTTGAAAAAATATACCTGGCAAACGATATCTCACGGCCTAGCCGCGTCATTAGATCTGGGGCCTAGTGTTCTGTGAACGCGGTCCAGCTCGATGGGCAGGAGGGTTGAATCCCCTAATAGGGAGCCAAATAAGGTTTGTATCGTGGCCTCCAGGTCAGTGGTAGAAACAGACTCCGCAACCCCTCATATGTGCAGGTTGTTCCTGCGGTGACGATTCTCCATATCATCTAGGTAGAACAGCAGACGGGAGATTTGTTGCGTATGGGCCGCCAAAACCGCATGATGGTCCTCTAAATGACCCTGAATAGCCTCTTGAACCTTCTCAGAGGCCTCCACTCGGTTACCCAGATGTTTAATCTCCCCCTCGAGTGCCTCCATTTCTGAGCGGTAAGTCTGCTCCAACCTAAAAACAGGCCTTTCCAGGTCATCTTTTGTGGGGAAAGCCAGCAACGGGAAGCGGAGGTCCCATTCCCCTGTGGAGGTACCTGTAGATGGACTCCCCGACTCCCTATCTGAGGGAGGGGAGCGTGCGCCGCGATCCAGGGCAGGGAGAGGCGCTTCAATGGCCATCTTGGTTGTAGCCGGCGGGCCCGCTGTGGACAGCTGGGAGCCGAAAAACTTCTCAATGCCAGTGTTTTCCGGCTGCTGTTCACTCTCGGGGGGACCTCTTGTCGTTTTGCGCCCCATCTGAAGGGAAAGTGGGTGAGCAGAAGCGCTGGGATAGCGATTATCACAGGGATAGTGGGAGAGCTAGTCTTCGGAGGGTCCTACACCGACATGAGCAAGCCACGCCCCCCCATTTAACCAATTATGTGACTTCTGAAGGTAATTGGTTGCACCACAGCTTTTTATCGGCTTCCTAACAAAGGGGGTGAATACATACGCACATGCCAATTTTCTGTTTTCTATTTCTAAACAATAGTTATATTTATATATTTTTCTCATTTCACTTCACCAACTTAGGCTACTTTCACACCTGCGTTCGGGTGTCCGCTCGTGAGCTCCGTTTGAAGGCTCTCACAAGCGGCCCCGAACGGATCCGTCCAGTCCTAATGCATTCTGAGTGGAGGCGGATCCGCTCAGAATGCATCAGTCTGGCACCGTTTGTCCTCCGCTGCTTGCAGCGTTCGGGTGTCCGCCTGGCCGTGCGGAGGCAAACGGATCCGTCCAGACTTACAATGTAAGTCAATGGGGACAGATCCGTTTGAAGTTGACACAATATGGCTCAATTTTCAAACGGATCCGTCCCCCATTGACTTTCAATGTAAAGTCAAAACGGATCCGTTTGCATTATCATGAACAAAAAAAAAATTATTTTTTTAAAATTTTTTTTGTTCATGGTAATGCAAACGGATCCGTTCTGAACGGATCTAAGCGTTTGCATTATAGGAGCGGATCCGTCTGTGCAGATACCAGACGGACCCGCTCTGAACGCAAGTGTGAAAGTAGCCTTAGACTATTGTGTTCTGATCCATCACATAAAATACAGATTAACATAATATTAAACTTAAGGCTGTAATGTAACAAAATACGAAGAAAGTCAAGGGGGGTGAATACTTTTGCAAGGCACTGTATGTTTCTTCACACATCAGTATGATATGGGGATGTTTTTCATACTAAGGTGTTGGGCCTATATATCGCATACCAGGGATTATGGATCAGTTTGAATACATCAGAATACTTGAAGAGGTCATGCTGCCTTATGCTGAAGAGGAAATGCCCTTGAAATGGGTGTTCCAACAAGACAACGACCCCAAACACACCAGTAAACGTGCAATATCTTGGTTCGAGACCAACAAGATTAACGTTATGGAGTGGCCAGCCCAATCCCCAGATCTTAATCCAATAATAAAAAAACTTGTGGGGTGACATAAAAAATGCAGTTTGAGGCAAAACCAAGAAATAGAGAAGAACTGTGGAATGTAGTCCAATCATCGTGGGCTGGAATACCTGTTCACAGGTGCCAGAAGTTGGTTGACTCCATGCAACACAGATGTACAGCAGTTCTCAGAAACAGTGGTTATACAACTAAATATTAGTTAAGTGATTCAAAGGAAAGCAAAATCTTCAAACATTTTTCAGTTTATATACTGAATGTTTGAGTTTGTAAAGAAGAATACAAACACTGCTATTTTTTTGAACAGTAATATTCACTTTTCTTCAATTGTTTTAGAGGAACAACACAAATTTGATCTATTTTTCATGTTTTGATTTGGGTGAATACAGTTTGTAGTGGCTCTCCCTGCTTTTCAAACTTGGTGAGGGTACACTGTATTATGTGACTCACCCCGTCACAAAAATAATTGTTAATAGAGAAAAGTAATAAAAGAGGCACTCACCATCTGGGACCAATTAACCACTTCAGCCCCCAGTGCTTAAACACCCTGAAAGACCAGGCCACTTTTTACACTTCTGACCTACACTACTTTCACCGTTTATTGCTCGGTCATGCAACTTACCACCCAAATGAATTTTACCTCCTTTTCTTCTCACTAATAGAGCTTTCATTTGGTGGTATTTCATTGCTGCTGACATTTTTACTTTTTTTGTTATTAATCGAAATTTAACGATTTTTTTTGCAAAAAAATGACATTTTTCACTTTCAGTTGTAAAATTTTGCAAAAAAAACGAGATCCATATAGAAATTTTGCTCTAAATTTATAGTTCTACATGTCTTTGATAAAAAAAAAATGTTTGGGTAAAAAAAAAATGGTTTGGGTAAAAGTTATAGCGTTTACAAACTATGGTACAAAAATGTGAATTTCCGCTTTTTGAAGCAGCTCTGACTTTCTGAGCACCTGTCATGTTTCCTGAGGTTCTACAATGGCCAGACAGTACAAACACCCCACAAATGACCCCATTTCGGAAAGTACACACCCTAAGGTATTCGCTGATGGGCATAGTGAGTTCATCGAACTTTTTATTTTTTGTCACAAGTTAGCGGAAAATGATGATTTTTTTTTTTTCTTTTTTTTTCTTACAAAGTCTCATATTCCACTAACTTGTGACAAAAAATAAAAACTTCTATGAACTCACTATGCCCATCACGAAATACCTTGGGGTCTCTTCTTTCCAAAATGGGGTCACTTGTGGGGTAGTTATACTGCCCTGGCATTCTAGGGGCCCAAATGTGTGGTAAGGAGTTTGAAATCAAATTCTGAAAAAAATGACCTGTCAAATCCAAAAGGTGCTCTTTGGAATATGGGCCCCTTTGCCCACCTAGGCTGCAAAAAAGTGTCACACATCTGGTATCTCCGTACTCAGGAGAAGGTGGGGAATGTGTTTTGGGGTGTCATTTTATATATACCCATGCTGGGTGAGAGAAATATCTTGGCAAAAGACAACTTTTCCCATTTTTTTATACAAAGTTGGCATTTGACCAAGATATTTATCTCACCCAGCATGGGTATATATAAAATGACACCCCAAAACACATTCCCCACCTTCTCCTTAGTACGGAGATACCAGATGTGTGACACTTTTTTGCAGCCTAGGTGGGCAAAGGGGCCCATATTCCAAAGAGCACCTTTCGGATTTGACAGGTCATTTTTTTCAGAATTTGATTTCAAACTCCTTACCACACATTTGGGCCCCTAGAATGCCAGGGCAGTATAACTACCCCACAAGTGACCCCATTTTGGAAAGAAGACACCCCAAGGTATTCCGTGAGGGGCATGGCGAGTTCCTAGAATTTTTTATTTTTTGTCACAAGTTAGTGGAAAATGATGATTTTTTTTTTCATACAAAGTCTCATATTCCACTAACTTGTGACAAAAAATAAAAACTTCCATGAACTCACTATGCCCATCAGCGAATACCTTGGGGTGTCTTCTTTCCAAAATGGGGTCACTTGTGGGGTAGTTATACTGCCCTGGCATTCTAGGGGCCCAAATGTGTGGTAAGGAGTTTGAAATCAAATTCAGTAAAAAATGACCTATGAAATCCAAAAGGTGCTCTTTGGAATGTGGGCCCCTTTGCCCACCTAGGCTGCAAAAAAGTGTCACACATCTGGTATCCCCGTACTCAGGAGAAGTTGAGGAATGTGTTTTGGGGTGTCTTTTTACATATACCCATGCTGGGTGAGATAAATATCTTGGTCAAATGCCAACTTTGTATAAAAAAATGGGAAAAGTTGTCTTTTGCCAAGATATTTCTCTCACCCAGCATGGGTATATGTAAAATGACACCCCAAAACACATTCCCCACCTTCTCCTGAGTACGGAGATACCAGATGTGTGACACTTTTTTGCAGCCTAGGTGGGCAAAGGGGCCCATATTCCAAAGAGCACCTTTCGGATTTGACAGGTCATTTTTTTCAGAATTTGATTTCAAACTCCTTACCACACATTTGGGCCCCTAGAATGCCAGAGCAGTATAACTACCCCACAAGTGACCCCATTTTGGAAAGAAGAGACCCCAAGGTATTCGCTGATGGGCATAGTGAGTTCATGGAAATTTTTATTTTTTGTCACAAGTTAGTGGAATATGAGACTTTGCATGAAAAAAAAAAAAAAAAAAAAATCATCATTTTCCACTAACTTGTGACAAAAAATAAAAAATTCTAGGAACTTGCCATGCCCCTCACGGAATACCTTGGGGTGTCTTCTTTCCAAAATGGGGTCACTTGTGGGGTAGTTATACTGCCCTGGCATTTTCCAGGGGCCCTAATGTCTGGTAAGTAGGTAAATGACCTGTGAAATCCGAAAGGTGCTCTTTGGAATGTGGGCCCCTTTGCCCACCTAGGCTGCAAAAAAGTGTCACACATCTGGTATCTCCGTACTCAGGAGAAGGTGGGGAATGTGTTTTGGGGTGTCATTTTACATATACCCATGCTGGGTGAGAGAAATATCTTGGCAAAAGACAACTTTTCCCATTTTTTTTATACAAAGTTGGCATTTGACCAAGATATTTATCTCACCCAGCATGGGTATATGTAAAATGACACCCTAAAACATATTCCCCATCTTCTGCTGAATACGGAGATACCACATGTGTGACACTTTTTTGCAGCCTAGGTGGGCAAAGGTGCCCAAATTCCTTTTAGGAGGGCATTTTTAGACATTTGGATACCAGACTTCTTCTCACGCTTTGGGGCCCCTAAAATGCCAGGGCAGTATAAATACCCCACATGTGACCCCATTTTGGAAAGAAGACACCCCAAGGTATTCAATGAGGGGCATGGCGAGTTCATTGAAAAAAAAAATTTTGGCACAAGTTAGCGGAAATAGATTTTTTTGATTTTGTTCTCACAAAGTCTCCCTTTCCGCTAACTTGGGACAAAAATTTCAATCTTTCATGGACTCAATATGCCCCTCAGCGAATACCTTGGGGTGTCTTCTTTCCAAAATGGTGTTATTTGTGGGGTGTTTGTACTGCCCTGGCATTTGAGGGTCTCTGCAATCATTACATGTATGCCCAGCATTAGGAGTTTCTGCTATTCTCCTTATATTGAGCATACGGGTAATGAGATTTTTTTTTTCCGTTCAGCCTCTGGGCTGAAAGAAAAAAATGAACGGCACAGATTTCTTCATTCGCATCGATCAATGTGGATGAAAAAATCTCTGCCAAAAAAAAAAAAAGGAGGGGAAAGGCGTCTGCCAGGACATAGGAGCTCCGCCCAACATCCATACCCACTTCAGCTCGTATGCCCTGGCAAACCAGATTTCTCCATTCACATCAATCGATGTGGATGAATAAATCATTGCCGGGATTTTTTTTTTTATATATACAAAGTGTTTGCCAAAGTATATGAACACCGCCACCTCCTCAGCTCATATGCCTCGGCAAACGTATCTTTTACTGCAGAGGAGAAATCTCGTCTTGCAGCGCCGCATACACCGACTTGCGTGTAATCTGACAGCAGCGCAATGCTTCTGTCCGAATGCACATCAGTGCTGCAGCTAGTCGATCGGTTGGTCCACCTGAAAGGTAAAAAAAACAAAACAAAAAAGAAAAAACCAGGCCGCAAAGCAATAACTTTATTAACTGTTGAACAGAACATAGAAACTTTTTTTAAACTTTTTTAACTGAACATTTAACTTTTTTACTTACCGGTATTTTTTTTTTTGTTTAGTTTTTTTTACCTTTTATAGAACAAACCTCTCCTTCCCCATGGGACAATGTGCAAAGCGCAAATCGCCCAAAGATGTGGCGAAGTACGTTATGCACTTTATCCCAGGTGAAAGGAGAGGTTTGCAGCAGCTGTGAGTGAATGGGCCCTAATAGCCCTGTGTGCCTGTCCTGGTGAGATGTGATCCCTATGCTAGGTGTACCTGTGTGTGGTACTTCCGGAAACACTCTCCATAGCATAGGGCAGGGTGGTCAGCACAGTCAGGACAGAAATAGCGGGTGTCACGCCTTATTCCACTCCTGCTACAGACACGACATCTTTTTCGGGGTGACGGTTGGGTTGAGGTACCAGGAACGACACTGGGGAAATGTCGCTCGTGTAGACGGCTAACTACACTGGTGGATGGGGCCACGGAACCTCCTGGGTAAAGGAGGTTCTCGATGATCTCTTCCTGGAATTTGAGGAAGGATCCTGTTCTCCCAGCCTTACTGTAGAGAACAAAACTATTGTAGAGCGCCAATTGAATTAAATATACAGACACCTTCTTATACCAGCGTCTGGTTCTGCGGGAAACTAAATACGGAGACAACATCTGGTCATTGAAGTCCACCCCTCCCATGAGCGCATTATAGTCGTGGACACAGAGGGGCTTTTCAATGACACGGGTTGCTCGCTCAATTTGGATTGTCGTGTCTGCGTGAATGGAGGAGAGCATGTAAACGTCACGCTTGTCTCTCCATTTCACCGCGAGCAGTTCTTCGTTACACAAGGCAGCCCTCTGCCCCCTTGCAAGACGGGTGGTTACAAGCCGTTGGGGGAAGCCCACGCGACTAGTTCGCGGGGTGCCACAGGCGCAAATCCGTTCTAGAAACAAATGCCTAAAGAGGGCCACACTTGTGTAGAAATTGTCCACATAAAGATGGTACCCCTTGCCGAATAAGGGTGACACCAAGTCCCAGACTGTCTTCCCACTGCTCCCCAGGTAGTCAGGGCAACCGACCGGCTCCAGGGTCTGATCTTTTCCCTCATAGATCCGAAATTTGTGGGTATAGCCTGTGGCCCTTTCACAGAGCTTATACAATTTGACCCCATACCGGGCACGCTTGCTTGGGATGTATTGTTTGAAGCCAAGGCGCCCGGTAAAATGTATTAGGGACTCGTCTACGCAGATGTTTTGCTCAGGGGTATACAAATCTGCAAATTTCAGGTTGAAATGGTCTATGAGGGGCCGAATTTTGTGGAGCCGGTCAAAAGCAGGGTGGCCTCTGGGACGGGAGGTGGTATTGTCGCTAAAATGCAGAAAACGTAGGATGGTCTCAAATCGTGTCCTGGACATAGCAGCAGAGAACATGGGCATGTGATGAATTGGGTGCGTTGACCAATATGACCGCAATTCATGCTTTTTTGTCAGGCCCATGTTGAGGAGAAGGCCCAAAAAAATTTTAAGTTCGGAAACTTGGACTGGTTTCCACCGGAAAGGCTGGGCATAATAGCTTCCCGCGTTAGCGGTTATAAATTGTGTGGCATACTGGTTGGTCTCTGCCACGACTAAGTCCAAGAGCTCCGCAGTCAAGAACAGCTCAAAAAATCCCAGGGCCGAACCGATTTGAGCCGTCTCAACCCGAACTCCAGACTGGGCGGTGAAAGGGGGAACTACTGGTGCGGCTGAAGTTGGTGACTGCCAATCAGGATTTGCCAGCACCTCAGGGACTCTAGGGGCTCTACGGGCCTGTCTTTGCGGTGGCTGCGACGGGGTAACTATTGCACGTGCCACCGTACCAGCTTCAACTGCCCTTCTGGTGCTCGCTACTTCACCATGTTGTACGGCAGTGCTGGTACTAGGTCCAGGAAGGGCTGCGCTGCTGGTGTATGCCTCACCACGTGATCCGGCAGCGACAGCCCCACTCTGCTGCTCTTGAAGCGGATCCTGCGTAACCTGTGGTCTAGCGACATGGGGCCGGGTACGCCTGGTGCTGCCAGGGACCTCCACCTCCTCGTCCGAACTTTGGGTCAGAGAGCCACTGCTTTCCACAGGTTCATATTCTGACCCGCTAGATTCGTCAGATGAGGGTTCCCACTCCTCATCCGACTGGGTCAGAATCCTGTAGGCCTCTTCAGAAGAATACCCCCTGTTTGACATTTTGGACTACTAAATTTAGGGGTATTCCCTGAGACTACCCAAGAAAAAAAGCAAACCTGTCTTACAAAGGGGAGGCTAGCGAAGTACCGGAGGCTGCTGCGGTTGATAAAAAATATCAAAACTGATTTTTTTATCGCCGCAGTGCGTGTAAAATGAATGTGCAGTGATCAAAAAATATATATTTTTTGTCACTGCGGTGGGGCGGGCGTGGGTGAACGCACGTGTGGGCGACCGATCAGGCCTGATCGGGCAAACACTGCGTTTTGGGTGGAGGGCAAACTAAAGTGACACTAATACTATTATAGATCTGACCGTGATCAGTTTTGATCACTTACAGATACTATAAAAGTACAAATGCTGATTAGCGATACGCTAAACAGCGAATAAAAGTGACTGCGGTGCGGTGGGGTGGGCGCTAACTGACGCTAACTACCTAACCAAGGGGCCTAAACTATCCCTAAAACCTAACAGCCAATACCAGTGAAAAAAAAAAAGTGACAGTTTACACTGATCACTTTTTTTCCTTTCACTAGTGATTGACAGGGGCGATCAAAGGGGTGATCAAAGGGTTAATTGGGGTGCAGGTGGGTGATCTGGGGCTAAGGTGTAGTGTTGGTGCTACTCACAGTTCAGTCTGCTCCTGTGCTAGATCCAACCGACGAAAAGGACCAGCACAGGAGCAGACAAGCCATATAACAGATCATATTTACTAATATGATCTGTTATATGACTTTGGATTGGATTTTTTGAAAATCGCCAGCCTGCCAGCCAATGATCGTTGCTGGCAGGCTGGTGACGAAATACTTCTTTTAATTTTGCCGGCCCGCGATGCGCATGCGCGGGCCGGCTTTGAGCGAAATCTCGCGTCTCGCGAGATGACGCGTATATGCGTGACTCTGCGCAGCGCTGCCACCTCCGGAACGCAATCCTGCGTTAGGCGGTCCGGAGGTGGTTAAAATAGACAAATTTATTGAATAATTAAAAACTGTTAAAACTACCTATAATGTCTAAAATAGATCAGGTGGTGCTAGAGGAGTTTTCATATAATTAATGTGAATAAATAGTGCATAAATATAATGAGATATAACAATATTATTAAATCAGGTTGTAAAAGATGGTAAAAAATGGAAAAAGAAAAAATGGTGTAAAAAGTAGTGCCTCAGACGGAAAGACACAGAGCCTGCGCAGATACATCAGGATGGGTGAGTGGCTGTGTAGCGGGTGGGACGCCCCCGACTCCAGCCGAAAACACAAAAGTCTCTTGTGAGTAGAGACGTTCGATACCAATACTATTTTGCTATTCTACCCATCAATTGTGACTCCTATCAGGTGGATACAAGGTACAATTGACTTATGCTCAAGATCTATACACTAACCTTAACTTTTTTCACTAACCCTTTTCACCAACCCTGAATGAAAATACGGGATACCACATCTACAATTGACTTTTGCTCAGGACTTATACTAACTTTAACTTGGTCCATTAACCCTGAGTGACCACACGGGGTAACACAATTTGCACAGGAATCCTATAATTGTGATATTGGTTCAAAATATATTTATCAAATATTTTTTATATTCTTTAATATACAATTGCCAGAATTATCAGTGAAATCAAGAGACACTTCTTTTTACACCATTTTTTCATTTTTTACTTTTCCATTTTTTTACCATCTTTTACAACCTGATTTAATCATATTGTTATATCTCATTATATTTATGCACTATTTATTCACATTAATTATATGTAAACTCCTCTAGTACCACCTGATCTATTTTAGACATTCTAGGTGTGCTGTTCCTTTCATATTGAATTTCTGCACTGTATTATTTCTTGTTTTAGGGCTCTTTCACACCTGCGTTATTGTCTTCCGGCATAGAGTTCCGTCGTCGGGACTCTATGCCGGAAGAATACTGATCAGGATTATCCTAATGCATTCTGAATGGAGTGAAATCCGTTCAGGATGCATCAGGATGTCTTCAGTTCCGGTACGGAACGTTTTTTGGCCGGAGAAAATACCGCAGCATGCTGCGCTTTTTGCTCCGGCCAAAAATCCTGAAGACTTGCCGCAAGGCCGGATCCGGGATCAATGCCCATTGAAAGGCATTGATCCGGATCCGGCTTTAAGCTAAACGTCGTTTCGGCGCATTGCCGGAGCCGACATTTAGCTTTTTCAGAGTGGTTACCATGGCTGCCGGGACGCTAAAGTCCTGACAGCCATGGTAAGTGTAGCGGGGAGCAGCATACTTACCGTCCGTGCGGCTCCCCGGGCGCTCCAGAGTGACGTCAGGGCGCCCCAAGCGCATGGATCATGTGATCACATGGATCACGTCATCCATGCGCATGGGGCGCTCTGACGTCACTCTGGAGCGCCCGGGGAGCCGCACGGACGGTAAGTATGCTGCTCCCCCGCTCCCCACTACTACTATGGCAACCAGGACTTTAATAGCGTCCTGGGTGCCATAGTAACACTGAACGCATTTGGAAGACGGTTCCGTCTTCAAATGCTTTCAGTACACTTGCGTTGTTACGGATCCGGCAGGCACCTCCGGCAACGGAAGTGCATGCCGGATCCCAACAACGCAAGTGTGAAAGAGGCCTTACCTATGTTGTTTAAGTCTATTGTTCTCTGCTGCCATCTGCTGACCGGAATTTGTATGCTGCACGCCTTCGTTCTTGTTAAATAAAGTTTTATCTTTGGGCGTGGTTTTAGCAGCCTTGGGCCTGGTCACTTCCTGTAGCCTTTTTCAGTGCTGCATTCTTTGTGACTGGAGACACACACCTCGGCTTGTGAAGGCATCAGTTTTTGACCAGCAGTTGCCTCAGCAGTTAGCCTCTGGAAAGACATCCACATCACAGCATCTACTGCATTCCTGTATTGTATCACCGTATGTCACTGCTCTGGATCAAATAAACCCACGTTTGATTGCATCCTCGTGTCTACGTCTGGATCCATCTAACCTGAGCGTCTGCCGGTCCGGTCTGCTCCACTGCTTGGATACGAAGGTAGGACAGTCACAAAGCCATTATCAGTTACACCTTCATTCGCCTTCATGTGGGGACAGAACAGTCAAAAACTGCCTTAAAGCCTTATACCCCAGTCAATATCCGTCTGAATGTCCAATGCCGGCTACAGGTTCCCTCAAAGCCCAGTGCCACACTCAGGAACCTCCCCTGCCACAGGCCCACTCCCAGCAAATCTGCCCAGCAACAGTGCACGTCCCACAAGCCTAAGGGGAAGCACGGCGTGTCCGCAGTAGATATACTCTTGCCTGGAAGTCCTCCACTACTCGCCAAGCCATTTTCTACATCCGATGTTAACCCTTGCTCGCATGATATAAGAACTGTTCACGCACGCGGGGCCTCCCTTATACCAAAACCCCGCAATTCACTAAAAGGACCTTGGGAAACTCATCGGGGTGCCTCATCTGAGCCGCACTGCAATTTTCAGCCCCCAATTCAAAAGTTCGATTTCTTAAAGAGACAGCGCACCTTAAATCAAAATGGCCGAAAAGGACCTTGTACAGTTCCCCAGTGATGAAACAAAGCAAATGCAACCTGATACTGATCATTATGAAGAGCTGGAGGTAGAACCCACACTTCCAGCAGACCAAGTCATGCGACCAATGCGCTCTCTCAAACCAACTATAAAGATCACAGAAAATTATCACACCAGGAAAGATGAGCTATGTGACAACCTGGAAGAGCTATGGGAACGAGTTTCCTCCCTCATATCAGGACTTAACCACCTCCGGACCGCCTAACGCAGGATCGCGTTCCGGAGGTGGCAGCCCTGCGCAGAGTCACGCATATATGCGTCATCTCGCGATGGGCGAGATTTCCTGTGAACGCGCGCACACAGGCGCGCGCGCTCACAGGAACGGAAGGTAAGAGAGTTGATCTCCAGCCTGCCAGCGGCGATCGTTCGCTGGCAGGCTGGAGATGTGTTTTTTTTAACCCCTAACAGGTATATTAGACGCTGTTTTGATAACAGCGTCTAATATACCTGCTACCTGGTCCTCTGGTGGTCCCATTTGTTTGGATCGACCACCAGAGGACACAGGTAGCTCAGTAAAGTCCCACCAAGCACCACTACACTACACTACACCCCCCCCCCCCCGTCACTTATTAACCCCTTATTAGCCCCTGATCACCCCATATAGACTCCCTGATCACCCCCCTGTCATTGATTACCCCCCTGTAAAGCTCCATTCAGATGTCCGCATGATTTTTACGGATCCACTGATAGATGGATCGGATCCGCAAAACGCATCCGGACGTCTGAATGAAGCCTTACAGGGGCGTGATCAATGACTGTGGTTATCACCCCATATAGACTCCCTGATCACCCCCCCTGTCATTGATTACACCCCTGTCATTGATCAACCCCCTGTAAAGCTCCATTCAGACGTCCGCATGATTTTTACGGATCCACTGATGGATAGATCGGATCCGCAAAACGCATCCGGACGTCTGAATGAAGCCTTACAGGGGCGTGATCAATGACTGTGGTGATCACCCCATATAGACTCCCTGATCACCCCCCTGTAAAGCTCCATTCAGATGTCCGCATGATTTTTACGGATGCACTGATAGATGGATCCGATCCGCAAAACGCATCCGGACGTCTGAATGAAGCCTTACAGGGGCATGATCAATGACTGTGGTGATCACCCCATATAGACTCCCTGATCACCCCCCTGTCATTGATCACCCCCCTGTAAAGCTCCATTCAGATGTCCGCATGATTTTTACGGATGCACTGATAGATGGATCCGATCCGCAAAACGCATCCGGACGTCTGAATGAAGCCTTACAGGGGCATGATCAATGACTGTGGTGATCACCCCATATAGACTCCCTGATCACCCCCCTGTCATTGATTACCCCCCTGTAAAGCTCCATTCAGATGTCCGCATGATTTTTACGGATGCACTGATAGATGGATCGGATCCGCAAAACGCATCCGGACGTCTGAATGAAGCCTTACAGGGGAGTGATCAATGACTGTGGTGATCACCCCATATAGACTCCCTGATCACCCCCCTGTCATTGATTACCCCCCTGTAAAGCTCCATTCAGATGTCCGCATGATTTTTACGGATGCACTGATAGATGGATCGGATCCGCAAAACGCATCCGGACGTCTGAATGAAGCCTTACAGGGGCGTGATCAATGACTGTGGTGATCACCCCATATAGACTCCCTGATCAACCCCCCTGTCATTGATCAACCCCCCTGTCATTGATCAACCCCCCTGTCATTGATCAACCCCCCTGTCATTGATCAACCCCCCTGTCATTGATCAACCCCCCTGTCATTGATCAACCCCCCTGTCATTGATCAACCCCCCTGTCATTGATCACCCCCCTGTCATTGATCACCCCTCTGTAAGGCTCCATTCAGATATTTTTTTGGCCCAAGTTAGCAGAATTATTTTTTTTTTTTTCTTACAAAGTCTCATATTCCACTAACGTGTCAAAAAATAAAATCTCACATGAACTCACCATACCCCTCACGGAATCCAAATGCGTAAAATTTTTTAGACATTTATATTCCAGACTTCTTCTCACGCTTTAGGGCCCCTAGAATGCCAGGGCAGTATAAATACCCCACATGTGACCCCATTTCGGAAAGAAGACACCCCCAGGTATTCCGTGAGGGGCATATTGAGTCCATGAAAGATTGAAATTTTTGTCCCAAGTTAGCGGAACGGGAAACTTTGTGAGAAAAAAATTAAAAATATCAATTTCCGCTAACTTGTGCCAAAAAAAAAAAAATTTCTATGAACTCGCCATGCCCCTCATTGAATACCTTGGGGTGTCTTCTTTCCAAAATGGGGTCACATGTGGGCTATTTATACTGCTCTGGCATTCTAGGGGCCCCAAAGCGTGAGAAGAAGTCTGGTATCCAAATGTCTAAAAATGCCCTCCTAAAAGGAATTTGGGCACCTTTGCGCATCTAGGCTGCAAAAAAGTGTCACACATCTGGTATCGCCGTACTCAGGAGAAGTTGGGGAATGTGTTTTGGGGTGTCATTTTACATATACCCATGCTGGGTGAGAGAAATATCTTGGTCAAATGCCAACTTTGTATAAAAAAATGGGAAAAGTTGTCTTTTGCCAAGATATTTCTCTCACCCAGCATGGGTATATGTAAAATGACACCCCAAAACACATTCCCCAACTTCTCCTGAATACGGCGATACCACATGTGTGACACTTTTTTGCAGCCTAGGTGGGCAAAGGGGCCCATATTCCAAAGAGCACCTTTAGGATTTCACAGGTCATTTACCTACTTACCACACATTAGGGCCCCTGGAAAATGCCAGGGCAGTATAACTACCCCACAAGTGACCCCATTTTGGAAAGAAGACACCCCAAGGTATTCCGTGAGGGGCATGGCGAGTTCCTAGAATTTTTTATTTTTTGTCACAAGTTAGTGGAAAATGCTTATTTTTTTTTTTATTTTTTTTTTCATACAAAGTCTCATATTCCACTAACTTGTGACAAAAAATAAAAAGTTCCATGAACTCACTATGCCCATCAGCGAATACCTTGGGGTCTCTTCTTTCCAAAATGGGGTCACTTGTGGGGTAGTTATACTGCCCTGGCATTCTAGGGGCCCAAATGTGTGGTAAGGAGTTTGAAATCAAATTCTGTAAAAAATGACCTGTGAAATCCGAAAGGTGCTCTTTTGAATATGGGCCCCTTTGCCCACCTAGGCTGCAAAAAAGTGTCACACATCTGGTATCTCCGTAATCGGGAGAAGTTGGGGAATGTGTTTTGGGGTGTCATTTTACATATACCCATGCTGGGTGAGAGAAATATCTTGGCAAAAGACAACTTTTCCCATTTTTTTATACAAAGTTGGCATTTGACCAAGATATTTCTCACCCAGCATGGGTATATGTAAAAAGACACCCCAAAACACATTCCTCAACTTCTCCTGAATACAGAGATACCAGATGTGTGACACTTTTTTGCAGCCTAGGTGGGCAAAGGGGCCCACATTCCAAAGAGCACCTTTCGGATTTCACAGGTCATTTACCTACTTACCACACATTTGGGCCCCTAGAATGCCAGGGCAGTATAACTACCCCACAAGTGACCCCATTTTGGAAAGAAGAGACCCCAAGGTATTCGCTGATGGGCATAGTGAGTTCATGGAAGTTTTTATTTTTTGTCACAAGTTTGTGGAATATGAGACTTTGTATGAAAAAAAAAATTAAAAAAAAAATCATCATTTTCCACTAACTTGTGACAAAAAATAAAAAATTCTAGGAACTCGCCATGCCCCTCACGGAATACCTTGGGGTGTCTTCTTTCCAAAATGGGGTCACTTGTGGGGTAGTTATACTGCCCTGGTATTCTAGGGGCCCAAATGTGTGGTAAGGAGTTTGAAATCAAATTCAGGAAAAAATGAGGAGTGAAATCCGAAAGGTGCTCTTTGGAATATGGGCCCCTTTGCCCACCTAGGCTGCAAAAAAGTGTCACACATCTGGTATCCCCGTACTCAGGAGAAGTTGAGGAATGTGTTTTGGGGTGTCTTTTTACATATACCCATGCTGGGTGAGATAAATATCTTGGTCAAATGCCAACTTTGTATAAAAAAAATGGGAAAAGTTGTCTTTTGCCAAGATATTTCTCTCACCCAGCATGGGTATATATAAAATGACACCCCAAAACACATTCCCCACCTTCTCCTGAGTACGGAGATACCAGATGTGTGACACTTTTTTGCAGCCTAGGTGGGCAAAGGGGCCCATATTCCAAAGAGCACCTTTCGGATTTCACAGGTCATTTTTTACAGAATTTGATTTCAAACTCCTTACCACACATTTGGGCCCCTAGAATGCCAGGGAAGTATAACTACCCCACAAGTGACCCCATTTTGGAAAGAAGAGACCCCAAGGTATTCGCTGATGGGCATAGTGAGTTCATAGAACTTTTTATTTTTTGTCACAAGTTAGTGGAATATGAGACTTTGTAAGAAAAAAAAATAAAAAATCATAATTTTCCGCTAACTTGTGACAAAAAATAAAAAGTTCTATGAACTCACTATGCCCATCAGCGAATACCTTAGGGTGTGTACTTTCAGAAATGGGGTCATTTGTGGGGTGTTTGTACTGTCTGGGCATTGTAGAACCTCAGGAAACATGACAGGTGCTCAGAAAGTCAGAGCTGCTTCAAAAAGCGGAAATTCACATTTTTGTACCATAGTTTGTAAACGCTATAACTTTTACCCAAACCATTTTTTTTTTACCCAAACATTTTTTTTTTATCAAAGACATGTAGAACTATAAATTTAGAGCAAAATTTCTATATGGATGTCGTTTTTTTTGCAAAATTTTACAACTGAAAGTGAAAAATGTCATTTTTTTGCAAAAAAATCGTTAAATTTCGATTAATAACAAAAAAAGTAAAAATGTCAGCAGCAATGAAATACCACCAAATGAAAGCTCTATTAGTGAGAAGAAAAGGAGGTAAAATTCATTTGGGTGGTAAGTTGCATGACCGAGCAATAAACGGTGAAAGTAGTGTAGGTCAGAAGTGTAAAAAGTGGCCTGGTCTTTCAGGGTGTTTAAGCACTGGGGGCTGAAGTGGTTAAGTCCTCCTCAGGCGATACCACCAGTTTACAAGTTGCCGTCGGGCGGCTAGACGCAGCCCATGAAAGGTACAAGAAACTGTCCACAAGGTATATAACCTTTCTAAAAGACTCTAATATTGAAGAAGCCCCGTCAGAATTGTGCAAGGCAGAATCAATAGACAGACAAAGAGACGCCATGGTGCTGGACGCTAAAGATAAAGTGGAACTCCGCATCTCTCATTTACAAGAAACCAGATCACACAGATCGCATTCTTTAAAACATTCCTCGCGGTCCTATAGATCATCATGCTCTAGAAGCTCCACCCTGAGCGAAAGATTACTAGAGGCCCGCATAAATGCAGAGCAATCCAAAGTGAGGCGTTCCTTCACCGAAAAAGAAGTCCTTGCGAGGGCAGAAGCACAGACGGCGGCCAAGAGGGCAGAAGCGGAGGCAGAAGCCAAGAAGGCAGAAGCAGAGGCGGCGGCCAAGAGGGCTGAAGCGGAGGCAGAAGCCAAGAGGGCTGAAGCGGAGGCGGCGGCCAAGTGGGCTGAAGCAGAGGCAGAAGCCAAGAGGGCAGAAGCGGAGGCGGCGGCCAAGAGGGCTGAAGCGGTGGCAGAAGCCAAGAGGGCTGAAGCAGAGGCAGAAGCCAAGAGGGCAGAAGCAGAGGCTCGAATAAAGATCCTTGAATCAGAGAGGGAAGAGGAAATTGCATTAGCAAAAGTAAGACTACTTGAGCAAGCATTGAGCCAAGGCCTTGATTCAGTCTGCTTACCACCAGAGGAGATAGATGATCCAGTTGATCGCACCAGCGACTACGTACTGAAACAGTTACCTGCACCACCCCCAGTGTGCAGTACTGTCCAAGCCAACAACACTGAAACCTCCAAGTCAGCTCTACCTGCAGTGCCAGTGACACCCACAGCACCCGAGCAATCCAATAACAGTCGCCCAGACGCGCCCTCTCAAGGGCAGTTATTACAGCAAGATGGCTACCAGGTGTTTCCTGGCCTACCTCCACAGCTCAAGCAGCAGTCATCAGAATCTACAGAGGCTAGACCACAGCTCAACCCTGCAGCAACATCATTCTACCCGGAAGCATCTCACCCTTTCACGCCACGCAGCCTATACGCCCCAGGGGCATCACAAGTTGTCATGGCAACAAGCAGTGAGAAATCAGATATGTCTGAGTTTGCCAGGTTTATGGTGAGCAGAGAGCTAATTAACACCAGTCTCTCAAAATTTGATGACCGTGCAGAGAGCTACAGAGCCTGGAAGGCAACCTTCAAAGCCGCCATCACCAACCTCAACCTAACCGCAGAGCAGGAGCTCGACCTCTTGATCAAATGGCTGGGCCCAGGCTCCACAAATCGCATCAAGAGCCTTAGAACTGTCTATGTGGGACAAGCAGAAGCAGGTCTCGCTGCAGCCTGGCAGAGACTCGAACGCACCTTTGGCAGTGCAGAAGCAATAGAGAAGGCACTATTCAGGAGACTGCAGAACGTCCCCAAGATCAGTCTCAAAGATGTCCATAAGCTTCAGGATTTGAGTGATTTGCTCATGGAACTGGAGCTCGCCAAAAGAGACCCTCGTCTGTCCGGGCTGTGCTACCTGGATACAGCCCATGGGGTGAACCCAATTGTCGTGAAGTTACCATACAGCCTGCAAGAGAAGTGGGCGGCATCAGTCTCAAGGTACAAAAGAGTGCACGACGTCACTTTCCCCCCATTTATTCATTTCTGTAGATTCATCGATGAACAGTCCCAGATGAGGAATGACCCCAGCCTCGACTTCCTGGAGTTCAATACTACAGCTTCAGTGACACCATCATCAAGGTATGAAAGTATTGTGCATAAACACAGAGACTTTAAGAGCAGCGTGAATGTTAGAAAGACTAACCTACCATCATCTGCAGTACCCACTGGTAAACAGTACACTACCTCATCAGGAGACAAGGCCTTCAATCGTGAATGTCCCATTCATAAAAAACCACACTCACTGAACAAAAGCAGAGGATTTAGATCCAAAACCATACAGGAGCGCAAGAAAGTCCTCACCGAGCTTGGGGTATGCTTTAGGTGCTGCGCTTCATTGGAGCACATGGCTAAGGACTGTAAATCCATTATCAAGTGTGAGGAGTGTCATAGTGAAAGACATGCCTCAGCTATGCACCCAACTCCACTCACAAGGGATTCACCTGCTGCTGTCACCACCAGTCCTGCTCAAAGTCATGGCGGGGAGCCCCAGAACCACGCTAACACAGCCACCGCTGTTTCCTGCTCATGCTCGGACGTATGTGGGGAGGGCCAGAGTGAGAAATGTTGTGCCCGCATATGCCTAATCAAGGTCTACCCGGAGGGGCTACCAGAAAAGGCAGTAAAAATGTATGCCATCATTGACGACCAAAGCAACCGTTCGCTAGCAGGACCTAGATTCTTTGAAGCCTTTGGAATAAAGGGACCGTCAGAACCCTACCTCTTAAACACCTGCTCGGGTCGCATAGAGACTAGCGGCAGGAGGGCACAAGGATTCATTGCTTGTTCTGTCAGTGGAAACACGGAAATACCTCTACCGACGCTGATCGAATGCGATCAAATACCCAACCATAGGGATGAAATTCCTACCCCGGAAGCTGCATTTCACCATCCACACCTAAGGCACCTAGCCAACGTTATCCCACCTATGGACAACAACGCTGAGATTCTACTCCTGCTTGGCAGAGACAATCTAAGGGTACACAAGGTGCGTCAACAGTGTAATGGTCCCGACTATGCACCATACGCCCAGAGACTGGACTTGGGATGGGTAGTCATAGGAAATGTATGCTTGGATCAACCAAAAATCCGCTCATTCAAAACGTACGTGCGTGGAGATGGACGCACAACTTGCATTAAGCCTTGCCCTCATCACTATGAGGTGAAAGAGAAGCCTCCAGACCTCATACAACCACCTGACGACATTCCTCCCTTTGCCGACAACTTGGGAAGTTTAGTCTTTCATACCAGCAAGGACGATGATAAAGTAGCTTTGTCAGTAGAGGACAGAGAATTTATCAAGATAATGGACAATGAGTTCCTTAAAGACGAAACCAATCACTGGGTTTCTCCATTACCCTTCCGACCTACCAGGGTGAGACTCCCGAACAATAGGGAACAAGCTCTGTCTAGATTTAACTCTCTTCAGCGTACCATGAACAGTAAGCCTGAGATGAGAGAACACATCGTTGCCTTTATCGACAAAATATTCCGCAACAACCATGCAGAACCAGCTCCATCCTTAGGGAAGAATGACGAGTGCTGGTACTTGCCTTCATTTGGAGTGTATCACCCACGGAAACCTAATCAAATTAGGGTCGTTTTCGACTCAAGTGCCAAACATCAAGGTGTATCTCTTAATGATGTCCTTCTCACAGGTCCTAATCTGACGAATAACCTAGTTGGAGTGCTGATGAGGTTCAGAAAAGAGCTCGTTGCCATCACCGCTGACATTGAACAGATGTTCCACTGTTTCGTAGTCAGAGAGGACCACCGGAATTTCCTCAGGTTTCTGTGGTACAAGAATAACGACACCAACGCAGAGATGGCAGAATATCGAATGAGGGTACACGTATTTGGAAACAGCCCTTCACCTGCCGTGGCAACTTACGGCCTTCGGCACACTGCATTAGAGGGAGAATCCAAGTACGGTAAAGACGCCAGAGACTTTGTAGAAAAGGACTTCTACGTAGACGATGGACTCAAATCACTACCGACTGAAGAAGCGGCTATCGATCTGCTTAAAAGGACTCAAAGTATGTTGTACCAAGCTAAACTTAGACTACACAAAATTGCTTCAAACAGCCTGGCCGTTATGAGGGCCTTCGAATCAGGCGATCATGCACCAGGATTCAAGGACATTAACTTGGGACTGGACAGTCCACCTGTGCAGAGGAGCTTGGGCCTCAGATGGGATCTCTCGGCTGACTCCTTCGGTTTTCAGATAAGTTGTGCAGACAAGCCATTCACAAAGCGAGGCGTCCTATCAGTAGTAAACAGCCTATTTGATCCGCTGGGATTTGTAGCGCCCATTACCATACAAGGTAAATCTCTACTGAGACAGTTTTCTGAAACAGTCAAGGATTGGGATACCCCACTTCCCTCCGTGAAAGAGCAACAAACCGAAAGGATTGACTGGCCTATCGGACTCATTTCAAAGGTTTTCCCTAGCAAGGATGGCAAGGTCCGGAAGGTGGAGTTGAAGATCTTCAGGAAAGGCGAGCTCAAAACGTTCTCAAGACCAATCAACAAACTCATTTTAATATTACCCATCGAGAACGTCCCTGCAGGGTGAACAGGACTGTATCTAGCTTCGCAGATCTTCTCCATTCCAAGTTGGAAAATAGGACTAATCTATGTTTTTGCATTCTAACATGTTTTTCTTTTACAGGTTGTTTATATTTTATGGACATTCGTCATAGTGAAATCCCCAAAGTGAATTTCAGACGGGGAGTGTGCTGTTCCTTTCATATTGAATTTCTGCACTGTATTATTTCTTGTTTTACCTATGTTGTTTAAGTCTATTGTTCTCTGCTGCCATCTGCTGACCGGAATTTGTATGCTGCACGCCTTCGTTCTTGTTAAATAAAGTTTTATCTTTGGGCGTGGTTTTAGCAGCCTTGGGCCTGGTCACTTCCTGTAGCCTTTTTCAGTGCTGCATTCTTTGTGACTGGAGACACACACCTCGGCTTGTGAAGGCATCAGTTTTTGACCAGCAGTTGCCTCAGCAGTTGCCTCAGCAGTTAGCCTCTGGAAAGACATCCACATCACAGCATCTACTGCATTCCTGTATTGTATCACCGTATGTCACTGCTCTGGATCAAATAAACCCACGTTTGATTGCATCCTCGTGTCTACGTCTGGATCCATCTAACCTGAGCGTCTGCCGGTCCGGTCTGCTCCACTGCTTGGATACGAAGGTAGGCCAGTCACAAAGTCATTATCAGTTACACCTTCATTCGCCTTCATGTGGGGACAGAACACTAGGTAGTTTTAACAACAGTTTTTAATTATTCAATAAATTTGTCTATTTTAATTGGTCCCAGATGGTGAGTGCCTGTTTTATTACTTTTCTTTATGTTTTGATTTGGAATAGAATGTGTAGTGTTCCCAATGCATTTGCGTGTATGGAAATAAAAGCGATTAGAAGGATTTTGAGCTTTATTCACTTTTTTAAACACACTGCTATTATTATGAACACAACTGTACATGTTGCGTCTGTATTTGGTCCATTTTTCACTCACCACTAATAGTAGATGCTTCTTTAGAAATTAATTTTCAGCTGAGCAGTGTACGTGGAATACAGATGACACCTGGAAGGAAAAAACAGACACACAAACAAAAACATGGATCCTTCACGGACAAAACACGTGTTTTAAACAGCAAACACAAAAAGCTAATGTATGCATTCAACCATAACATCAATCGCACACATTTAACCCCTCAGATGCTAGGGTCAAAGGTGACCATGGCATCTGGGAGCTCAAAAACACAGGGGTGCAACAGCTCCCCCTAGCGGGGATTGGGGGATCCAGTTAGTGTGTGCGTCAGCCTCTGTCCTCCAGAATGATCCAAGGCTGCTGCAGATAGGTTCCTATGGCGACGTTAGAAATAATGGTATATCTTAAGCATATCCTGAGGATAGGTCATTAATACACTGCTCAAAAAAAATAAAGGGAACACTTAAACAACACAATGTAACTCCAAGTCAATCACACTTCTGTGAAATCAAACTGTCCACTTAGGAAGCAACACTGAGTGACAATCAATTTCACATGCTGTTGTGCAAATGGGATAGACAACAGGTGGAAATTATAGGCAATTAGCAAGACACCCCCTAAAAAGGAGTGGTTCTGCAGGTGGTGACCACAGATTACTTCTCAGTTCCTATGCTTCCTGGCTGATGTTTTGGTCACTTTTGAATGCTGGCGGTGCTTTCACTCTAGTGGTAGCATGAGACGGAGTCTACATCCCACACAAGTGGCTCAGGTAGTGCAGCTTATCCAGGATGGCACATCAATGCGAGCTGTGGCAAGAAGGTTTGCTGTGTCTGTCAGCGTAGTGTCCAGAGCATGGAGGCGCTACCAGGAGACAGGCCAGTACATCAGAAGACGTGGAGGAGGCCGTAGGAGGGCAACAACCCAGCAGCAGGACCGCTACCTCCGCCTTTGTGCAAGGAGGAACAGGAGGAGCACTGCCAGAGCCCTGCAAAATGACCTCCAGCAGGCCACAAATGTGCATGTGTCTGCTCAAACGGTCAGAAACAGACTCCATGAGGGTGATATGAGGGCCCGACGTCCACAGGTGGGGGTTGTGCTTACAGCCCAACACCGTGCAGGACGTTTGGCATTTGCCAGAGAACACCAAGATTGGCAAATTTGCCACTGGCGCCCTGTGCTCTTCACAGATGAAAGCAGGTTCACACTGAGCACATGTGACAGACGTGACAGAGTCTTGAGACGCCGTGGAGAATGTTCTGCTGCCTGCAACATCCTCCAGCATGACCGGTTTGGCATTGGGTCAGTAATGGTGTGGGGTGGCATTTCTTTGGAGGGCCGCACAGCCCTCCATGTGCTCGCCAGAGGTAGCCTGACTGCCATTAGGTACGGAGATGAGATCCTCAGACCCCTTGTGAGACCATATGCTGGTGCGGTTGGCCCTGGGTTCCTCCTAATGCAAGACAATGCTAGACCTCATGTGGCTGGAGTGTGTCAGCAGTTCCTGCAAGACTGAGGCATTGATGCTATGGACTGGCCCGCCCCTTCCCCAGACCTGAATCCAATTGAGCACATCTGGGACATCATGTCTCGCTCTATCCACCAACGTCACGTTGCACCACAGACTGCCCAGGAGTTGGCAGATGTTTTAGTCCAGGTCTGGGAGGAGATCCCTCAGGAGCATGCACAGGCATTGTAGGGAGGTCATACAGGCACGTGGAGGCCACACACACTACTGAGCCTCATTTTGACTTGTTTTAAGGACATTACATCAAAGTTGGATCAGCCTGTAGTGTGTTTTTCCACTTTAATTTTGAGTGTGACTCCAAATCCAGACCTCAATGGGTTAATTTTTGTGTGATTTTGTTGTCAGCACATTCAACTATGTAAAGAACAAAGTATTTCAGAAGAATATTTAATTAATTCAGATCTAGGATGTGTTATTTTTGTGTTCCCTTTATTTTCTTGAGTAGTGTAGAAAAAGCCCGGACAACCCCTTTAAACAAGGTCTGGAAAGCATCTACTCAAGCCTTTAAACAGAATGTAGCCACTACATCTACTGCTCGATCTTTGAAGTCATGGTTACAGGAGTTAGAATCACTTCAAGAGATCAGTTATTGTCAGTTTTTCCTACTATTTAAGCAGTGAATGTTATATCGGATGCATCTGCAGACTTATTAAGATTAAATGCTTGGTCAGCAGCACTTTCTAGTTCTCAAAAAGGGTTTTATAGTTAAGGGTTGGTCTGCAGATACAAGGTCAAAGTCTAAGCTTTGCTCTATTTTTCCCTGTCAGGGAGATTTCCTTTTTGGATCTGGTTTAGATGACCTTCTGGAAAAAGCATCAGATGAAAAGAAGGGGTTTCCAGTTTTCAGCTTTACTAGAAAGATTTTTTTTTTTTTTTTCTCGCATAAACAGGAAAGAGTTCAATAGAGGTTTTAGGAAGGAATGTAATTGTAAGGAGAGTAGAAACAGAAAGAACAAGGGTTTCCTCTTTAGTTCACAGTCCAACTCCAAATCAGGCCAGTGATGATGCCAAGGTTTCAATGGGTGGATGACTCTCTGTTATCCCTGGCTTGGGAGGAGATTTCAGCAAGTTTTTGGATAATAGGAATCGTGAGAGAGGGGTTTCATTTAGAACTTTGAAGTCTCTCAAGCACCCAGAATCTTCACAAAGTTGATCGCAGAGGTTATGGCTCATATAAGAGAGAAGACATTTTAGTAATTTCCTACTTGGACAATTTTCTGGTAGTCACAGCATCAGAAATCCTCTTGTCCTAGCTGGCAGAAATAATTTCAGTTTTACAGAAACTTGGGTGACAGATAAACTGGGAAAAATCCTCCTTGGTTCCTTCTTAGCAGCGTGTTTTTCTGGGGTTCATTTTGGACTCATCAAATCAAACTTGTATCATTCCCCAAAACAAGATATCCCAGATAGTGCAGGTAGTGGAATGTCTCATTGTGGCAAAAAAAGAAAACAATCAGACAAGGGTTGTCGGTACTAGGCAGAATGACATCAACATTTCCTGCAGTCAACTGGGCTTTTTTTCATTCCAGGAAACTACAATGGAAGATTTTAGAAAGCTGGGAGATGTCTTCATCTAACCTGAATTCACTCCTCTACCTGAACCCACAGGTATTTGCATCCCTGACCTTCTGGTTAGACCTAGTAAATCTAGCTCAGGGGTTAGGGTTGTTGTCTTCATAGAAGTTTGTAGCCTCCCAGAAAGTCAGCATTCTCAGAATGCTCGAGCTGTCTTTTTTGCACTGAGAGGGTTCTTAGCCACGATCGCAGGGAAAGATGTAAAGAATATGTCAGACAATATGACGACTGTGGCATATCTGAACAGACTGGGGGGGGGGGGGGTCCAAAAATTTTATTGAATGGAAATTTGATGTCCTTAGCTTCAGAAATATTTCCCATGATTATCCCTCTAATACCATCTATCCATCTATCAAAGTAGCACACTTAAAGGATTCAGAAAACAAAATTGCGGATTTTCTAAACTAGACGGAATGGTGTCTGAATCAGGAGGAAAAAACAGGAAATGCAAGAAGTTCTTTTTCTTAAAACACAAGACTCACCGCCCAGGGATAGATGCTCTTTCTCTTCCCAGGCCAGATTCCCTGTTATACACCTTCCCTCCTCTGAGTCTTTTTCCCAGGATATTGCAGAAATTGGGACAAAAACAAGTAAGAGTTGTTCTGATAGCCCTCTTCTGACCAAGGAGAACATGGTTTACCTGGCTAAGGAAGATGTCCCTGTCAGACCCTTAGATCCTTCCCACAAGGGTCGATCTTCTTTTACAGGGCCCAGTATTTTACCCAGAGTTATTGCCTTCATCTGACTGCTTGGAACTTGAGAGAAGGATTTTGAAGGACAGGGGTTTCTCGGAACAGGTTATTTCTACCCTCTCTCTAGCAGAAAGTTGTTACCTTTTAGTATTTACTGTATCTTAGTATTTGGAGGGCCTTCCTCTTCAAGGGTCCCATTGATCCTCTTACAGTGCCTTGAAAAAGTATCCATACCCTTTGAATTTTTAGAAAAAAAAATCACATTATACCCACAAACTTACATTTATTTTAAAATTTAATGTAATAGACCAACACAAAGTAGCAAGTATGTGTGAAGAAAAAACTAACAGCCCAAACAAGGAGAGCACTAATTAGAGAAGCAGTCAAGAGCAGTCAAGAGGCCCATGGTCACTCTGGAGGAGATGCAGAGATCCACAGGACAACTATTAGTCATTTACTCCACCAATTTGGCCTTTATGGAAGAGTAGCAAGAAGAAAGCCATTTTTGAAAGCAAGTTTGCAGTTTTCCACAAGCCATGTAGGGGACACTGCAAACATGTGGAAGACGGTGCTCTGGTCAGATAAGACCAAAGTTGAACATTTTGGCCTAATTACAAAACGCTATGTGCGGTAGAAAACTAACACTGCACATCACCCTGAACAGACCATTTTCACCATGAAACATGGTGGAAGCAACTTCATGCTGTTGGGATGCTTTTCTTCAGTAGGGACAGGGAAGCTGGTCAGAGTTGATGGGAAGATGGATGGAGCTAAATACAGGGCAGTCCTGGAGGAAACCCTGTTAGAGGCTGAAAAAGACTTGAGACTGGTGCAGAGGTTCACCTTCCAGCAGGATAATGACCCTAAAAATATAGCCAGAGCTAAAATGGAATGGTTTAGATCAAAGCATAGCCATGTGTTAGAATGGCCCAGTCAAAGTCCAGACCTAAACTTAAAAACTGCTGTTCACAGATGCTCTCCATCCAATCTGACTGAACTTGAGCTATTTTGCAAAGCCTCTAGATGTGCAAAGCTGGTAGAAACATACCCCAAAAGACTTGCAGCCTTTAATTGCTGCGAAAGATGGTCCTACAAAGTATTGACTCATGGCGGTTGAATAAAAATGCACGCCACACTTTCCAGATTTTTTATTTATAAAAATTTTTAAAAACCATGTATAATTTTCTTTTCACTTCACACACATTTTCTACTTTGTGTTTGTCTATCACAAAAAATCCCAATGAAATACAGTACAGACCAAAAGTTTGGACACACCTTCTCATTCAAAGAGTTTTCTTTATTTTCATGACTATGAAGGCATCAAAACTATGAATTAACACATGTGGAATTATATACATAACAAACAAGTGTGAAACAACAGAAAATATGTCATATTCTAGGTTCTTCAAAGTAGCCACCTTTTGCTTTGATTACTGCTTTGCACACTCTTGGCATTCTCTTGATGAGCTTCACACTTGTTTGTTATGTATATAATTCCACATGTGTTAATTCATAGTTTTGATGCCTTCAGTGTGAATCTACAATTTTCATAGTCATGAAAATAAAAAAAACTCTTTGAATGAGAAGGTGTGTCCAAACTTTTGGTCTGTACTGTACGTTTAGTGGCTCATGAAGACAAAATAAGGGCTCCGTGTCCGTATTGGCTGCAGTATACGGGAACTGGCCATGTGCACTCTGTGTTGCGTATGCAGAGTCATTGACTTGAATGGGTCCGCCAGATACAACTGAAGATAGGACTTCACCTATCTTTTGCATAGAGGAGGCATGGATCGGAAGCCCACAGAAGCACTACAAAGTGCTTCTGTGGGATATGGGGTCCATGCCTCTGCACCGCAAAAGATGTCCTAGACATGTCCTATCGTTTGTGGTATCTTGGAGATCGGTGACCCATTCAAGTCAATGGGTCCGCATCCGCACCAAAAGTGCACAACAGCACGAGCACTGAGCCATTACGCTCGTGTGCCTATGATTAAGACTCTAGATTTTCTTCATTTTATTTGCTTAAATAAGAACCTTACACCCAAGTACAAGTCTCTCCTCTTAGTGCCTTCTTTGATTTTCCTATTGCTAATCATTCCTCGATTAGACATCTCTTTAGAGCAGTGGGTAGACTAGAACCTCCTAGGGTGATAGATCCTCCCCTTTGGGACCTCACCTTGGTTATGTCAAGTTTAGTTGAGCCTACCTTTGAGCCTTTGGAAGATTTGCCTCTTAAGATTCTGTCCTTCAAAATAGCCTTCCTGGTTGCCATGGCCTCGGCAAGAAGGGTGGGGGAGATTAGTGCCTTTTCTGCCTCTCCTCATTCTTGGAGGATAGAGTTATTATCATACCTGACCCAGCTTTTCTTTTTAAAATGGTGTCCCATTTTCGTCATTTATAGGAGTGTGTTTTACCTTCCCTATGTCAGAATCCTAAAAATAAGGAAGGAAAACGACACTATATAGATGTCAAAAGATGCCTTTCTAGATATTTAGAAGTGACTCGTGAGTGGAGGAAGGCTTCTCGTTTTTTTGTTCAATTTTGGGGCAGGCATAAAGGCGATAAAGTATCTCTAGGACTCTTGCAAGGTGGATGGTGAGGGCGATCTGTTTGGCCTATACTGCAGCGGATAGATCTCCCCTTTAAGGTTTTGGGGCCCATTCTACTAGATCTGTGTCTACTTCCTGGGTTGAGAGAGCTGATGCTACAATATACCAGACTTGTAGACCAAGCTACCTGGAGCTCCCCCAATACTTTTTTTTCAAGCATTATAGACTAGACTTGGGTTCCAATGACCTCTTCTTCCAATGATCTGAATATGCTATTCTAATCTTTCTCTCAGGGTGCTGTCATGGGCGTAAAGGAAATATTTGATTACACTTACTGGTAATCAGTTCTCCATGAGCCCATGACATTACCTTGGGTTTATTCCCACCCTAAGTATTTTCCTTGGAAAGAAAAAAAATATAACTTTTGAACCACAGGAGATATTGCAAATCTGACTGTGACAATCTATTTCTGAGAAAATCCTGGTCTTCTTCCATATGCTATATGACCCTCCTCCCATTGGAAAACTTTGCCCTTGATCCGGTATGGACGGCTTTCAAGATGGCAGTCATGCTCCAGATATAGCCTAAAAGATAGGCCCCTCCCTCACCCATTACTTGCTGGGGTATTCAGAAATGTAATTTTCCCTTTTGCTTCTGAAATAAAAGGATGCCTTACGACTTTTGACTCACCCTGTATAAAAAAAAATATATATATAAAAAATGATGATATACGTATATATAGATAGTAGAACAGTATTCTTGCTATTAAATGATGTTGCAGGGGGAGTTCCTTCTTTTAAAGCTTTAGGGCTCATGCACACGACCGTATTTTGCGGTCCGCAAAAAAAATGATCCTCAAAAAATACGGATGACACCCGTGTGCATTCCTTATTTTGCGGAACGGAACAGCTGGCCCTTCATAGAACAGTACTATCCTTGTCCGTAATGTGGACAATAATAGGACATTTTACATAATAGGACATACGGAAATGGAATGCACACGGAGTAACTTCAGTTTTTTTTGCCGACCCATTGAAGTGAATGGTTCTGCATACGGTCCGCAAAAAAAACAGAATGGACACGGAAAGAAAATACATTCGTGTGCATGAGCCCTTACATAGAGGTTTGTGTTTCCTGTCCTGGATTGGAGGCGGACTCTCAGAGTGCTGCCATGGGTTCATGGAATACCAATTACCAGTAAGTGTAATCAAATATTTTTCCAAAGTTTTTATTTTTATTCAGTATTAAAACGCAAGGAAAAATATATAAATGGGATATCTTTATAATCATACTAACCCAGAGAAGGAAGGTAACCGGTCAGTTTTACCACATAGGAAACACTGTAAAAATTAAATCCATAAAACTGTGGCGGGATTTTTATTTTTTCAATAATTCCACCCCATTTAAAAAAAAATATTCAGCTTCCCACTACATTGTATGCAACAGTAAATGGTGCTATTAGAAAGTACAATTTGTCCCGCAAAAGACAAGTCCTCATATGGCTATATGAATGAAAAAAAAAAAAGTTATTGTTCTGGGAAGGCTGGGAGTGAAAAACTGAAAAAAAATTGGTTAAGTGGACACGGAAATGTGAACTAGGCCTTATTTATACATCTGTGATTTTTAGCAAAAAACAGGAGTGCAGCCTACACAGAGATAAGATATAATGGAAAGATATGCAGATGTTTTTGACCTACACCTGTTTTTTGCTCACAATCACTGAAGAAAATCACTGACGTGAAAAAGGGCTCATGCACATGAATGTATTTTATGTCCGTTCCATTTTTTTCCGAGCCATTCATTTCAATGGGTCTGCAAAAAAAAAAAATTTTAAGTTACTCTGTGTGCATTCGGTTTCTGTATGTCCGTTCCGCAAAAGTATAGAACATGTCCGATTATTGTCTGCATTACGGACAAGGATAGTACTGTTCTATTAGGGGCCAGCTGTTCTGCAAAATACGGAATACACATCTGTATTTTTTGCGGATCTGCTTTTTGCATGAGCCCTAGGGGCTCTTTCACATGAGCATGTGCAGTCTGGAAATCACACTCCGTGTGTGAGCGTGATTCTCCATTCTGGACACTGCTCGTTTCTCAGGAGAGCACAGCATTAGGGCTCTTTCACACGGGCATGTCCCTTGCGGAAATCACGCTTCATGTGTGGGAGGGATTGTGCGGTCTGGACTACAGAAGCACACAGCATTATCATGATTGATAATGCTACATGCCTCTGCCTGACCTTTCTGTACCGGAGTCATACTGACAGCTTTTTTTTAAACATGATAATGCCGTGAGCTTCTGTAGTCCAGAACTCACAATCCCTTCCCGCAAGGGACACGCTTGTGTAAAAAAGCCCTTATACTGATTTATAATGATGTGTGTCTCTGCTTGATCTTACTTCTACAGGATCACACTGACATAAAGCTGTCACTATGATTCAGTAGCAATAAGGTCAAGCAGAGGCACACGACGTCCGTGTGCATTCCTTATTTTGCGGAACAGAACAGCTGGCCCCTAATAGAACAGTACTATCCTTGTCCGTAATGCAGACAATAATAGGACATGTTCTATTTTTTTGCGGAACGGAAATACGGAAACAGAATGCACACGGAGTAAGGGCTCGTTCACATGACCGTGCGGTTTTTTGCGTTCCGCAAATTGCGGATCCGCAAAAAACGTATGCCGCCCGTGTGCCTTCTGCAATTTGTGGAACGGAACAGGAGGCCCATTATAGAAATGCCTATTCTTGTCCGCAAAACGGACAAGAATAGGACAGGACTCATAATTTTTGCAGGGCCACTGAACGGAGCAACGGATGCAGGCAGCACACACACACCATTGAAATGAATGGTTCCATATACGGACTGTATGCGGAACGCAGAAAACGGCCCATATACGGAACGCAAAATATGTTTGTGTGAACGAGCCCTAACTTCCGTTTTTTTTGCGGACCCTTTAAAATGGTTCCGCATACGGTCCACAAAAAAAACGGAACGGACACGGAAATAAAATATGTTCGTGTGCATGAGCCCTAAGTGAAAGGGGTGGTAGAGCTGTAATTACACCTGCTCGCCGCATGCGTAAATGGAAACAGGCATAGATCTCATCAGCTGGTACTGTATTACACTCCCAAATTTCCTGGAAACTGCGTAATTCTCAACTACTTTCATGGTATTGTAGTATGCTGTGGATTTTCCTCGAAACAGGCGTAAATGTTGGTGAAAAACTTGGAGGCACGGACCGAAATGCCACGAAAGCAGGGCTATCCGCTCCGTGCCTCCGCATCATATCATCCGGATTGCGGGTCCACATCTGTGATACGGTGCCCGTGTATTGCGGACCCACTATTTGTGGGCTGCAATACGGGCACCAGCCGTGTGCATGATCCCTTAGGCCTCTTTCACATGGGCGTCGTGTGTGAGGGCCGGACAAGATGCGGGTGCGTTGCGGGAAAATTCACAATTTTTCAGCGCGAGTGCAAAGCGTTCTAATGCGTTTTGCACGCGCGTGAGAAAAATCTGCATGTTTGGTACCCAGACCTGAACCCGGACTTCTTCACAGAAGTTCGGGTTTGGGTTACGTGTTCTGTAGATTTTATTATTTTCCCTTATAACATGGTTATAAGGGAAAATAATAGATTTTTTAATACAGAATGCTAAGTAAATTAGGGATGGAGGGGTTAAAAAATAAAATAAAATAATTAAACTCACCTCATCCACTTGTTCGCGCAGCCCGGCTTGTCTTCTTTCTTCTTCTTTGAGGACCTGGGAGGAAAAGGACGTCACTGCGCTCTTCACATGGTCCGTCACATGGTCCATCACATTGTCCATCACCATGGTCCTTTTCCTCCCAGGTCCTCAAAGAAGAAGAAAGAAGAGAAGTTGGGCTGTGCAAACAAGTGGATGAGGTGAGTTTAATTATTTTTTTATATTTCTTAACCCCTCCATCCCTAATTTACTAAGCATTCTGTATTAAGAATGCTATTATTTTCCCTTATAACCATGTTATAAGGGAAAATAATAAAGATCGGGTCCCCATCTCGATCGTCTCCTAGCAACCATGCGTGAAAATCGCACCGCATCCGCACTTGCTTGCTATTTTACACAGCCCCACTCACTTCTATTGGAGTGAATGGGTCCGGATTTAGTGCGGGTGCAATGCGTTCACCTCACGCATTGCACCCTCGCGGAATTCTCGCCCGTGTGAAAGGGGCCTTAACAAAAAATATTAAAAAAAAGTTCAAATAATTTGTCCTCATGCAGCCATGTCAGTAAAAAATAAAATAAAATTGGCGCTGAAAAGCAATGGTCCAAAAACTAAAACATTTTGTCATGAAGGCCCAAACAGGGTTGGTCTTTAATTAACCCCTTCACGCATTTTCACGTACATGTACGTGAGGGAATGCGGCTTCTTGCCAGATCCTAACGTGCATGTACGTGATGTGATCGGGCGGGTGCAGGAGCTGCACCTGCCCGATCCGCAGCATGGGCTCGGCTGTTACTGATAGCCGCGCCCCTGCTGCATCTGCCGGTCTCGCTGTATGCGGTGATGCCGGCGGATTAACCCTTTCACATGCCGCTGACCGTGGCATGTGTGGGGTTTACAGTGGGAGGGGCCTCCCTCTGACTCCATCGCCCCCCCCCTCGGTCTGACAGGGAGCCAATGGTTGCCATGGCAGCCCCGATGCCTTCCACAGGCATCAGAGCCTGCCAGCTACGGAAGCCCAGGAGATCCATCCTGAGGGCTGGGTCTCCTAGGCAACTGTCAGCATTCTAGTTCTCATGCACACGACCGTATGTATTTTGCAGTCCGCAAAAAACGGATCCGCAAAAAATACGGGTGACGTCCGTGTGTATTCCATATTTTGCGGAACGGAACAGCTGTCCCCTAATGGAACAGTACTCTCATTGTCCGTAATGTGGACAATAATAGGACATGTTCTATTTTTTGGTGGAACGGAAATACGGACATAAAGAAACGGAATGTACACAGAGTAACTTCCGTTTTTTTTGCGGACCCATTGAATTGAATGGTTCCGTATACGGTCAGCAGAAAAAACGGTACGGACATGGAAAGAAAATACGTTCGAGTGCATGAGGCCTATGTATTGTACTGAATTGAAACAGGAATCACACCCTGAAAAGGTGAAGTCCCACAGTGGGACAAATATAAAAAGTAAAAAAAAGTGGGGAAAAAAAAGTTTTTCTTTATAATTAAAAAATTTGAGTTTCAAGTAAAAAAAAAAAAAAGCCCCCTCACCATAAAATTGTTTTAAAAAATAAAATAAAAACAGATATATTAGGTATTGCTGAGTCCGTAACGATGTGCTCTATTAAAATGTCACATAATCTACCACCTCAGGCGAACGCCATAAAATATATATATATAACTGAGCAAAAAATGCAATTTTTGTCACCTTCATCACAATCAAAAGTTTTACACACCCCAAAATGGTACCAATCAAACCGTCATCTCTTCCCGCAAAAAAATGAGACAATCGCCCAAACAATAAAGAAAATATGGCTTTCAGAAAATGGAGACACTAAACCATGATTTTTCTTCAAAAATGCTTTTATAGTGTAAAACTGAAATACATTTTTAACAAGTAGACAAATTAGGTATTTCCACGTCTGTAACAACCAACTCTATAAAAATATCACATGGCTTAACTCCTCAGGTGAACACCTTAAAAAAATATAAACTACCAAAAATGACATTTGTCACCATACATCACAAAAAGTGTAATTCCAAGCGATCAAAAAGAGATATGTACCCCAATATAGTACCAATCAAACCGTCATCTTTTCCTGCAAAAAATAAGCCCCTACATAGGACAATCGCCCAAACAATAAAAAAAAAATATGGCTTTCAGAAAATGGAGACACTAAAACATGATTTTTTTTTCTTCAAAAATGCTTTTATAGTGTAAAACTGAAATAAAGTAAAAAAGTTGACATATTAAAGGGAACCTGTCACCGGGATTTTGTGTATAGAGCTGAGGACATGGGTTGCTAGATGGCCACTAGCACATCCGCAATACCCAGTCCCCATAGCTCTGTGTGCTTTTAGGCTACATGCACACGACCGTATGTGTTTTGCGGTCCGCAAATTGCGGATCCGCTAAAAAAATGGATGACGAATGCCTATCCTTGTCCGCAAACTAGGAAAAAATAGGACATGCACAATTTTTTTGGCGGAGCAACGGAACAGACATACTGATGCGGACAGCACACGGTGTGCTGTCCGCGTTTTTTGCGGACCCATTGAAATGAATGGGTCCGCATCCTATCCGCAAAAAAAACGGAACGGACACGGAAACAAAATACGTTCGTGTGCATGAGGCCTTATTGTGTAAAAAAAAAAACGATTTGATACATATGTAAATGAACCTGAGACGAGTCCTGTCCCTGACTCATCTCACATACAGGACTCATCTCAGGGACAGGACTCATCTCAGGGACAGGACTCATCTCACATACAGGTCTCATCTCACATACAGGACTCATCTCACATACAGGACTCATCTCAGGGACAGGACTCATCTCAGGGACAGGACTCATCTCAGGGACAGGACTCATCTCAGGGACAGGACTCATCTCAGGGACAGGACTCCTCTCAGGGACAGGACTCCTCTCAGGGACAGGACTCCTCTCAGGGACAGGACTCCTCTCAGGGACAGGACTCCTCTCAGGGACAGGACTCATCTCAGGGACAGGACTCATCTCAGGGACAGGACTCATCTCAGGGACAGGACTCATCTCAGGGACAGGACTCATCTCAGGGACAGGACTCATCTCAGGGACAGGACTCATCTCAGGGACAGGACTCATCTCAGGGACAGGACTCATCTCAGGGACAGGACTCATCTCACATACAGGACTCATCTCAGGGACAGGACTCATCTCAGGGACAGGACTCATCTCACATACAGGTCTCATCTCACATACAGGACTCATCTCACATACAGGACTCATCTCAGGGACAGGACTCATCTCAGGGACAGGACTCATCTCACATACAGGACTCATCTCAGGGACAGGTCTCATCTCAGGGACAGGACTCATCTCAGGGACAGGACTCATCTCACATACAGGACTCATCTCACATACAGGTCTCATCTCAGGGACAGGACTCATCTCACATACAGGACTCATCTCACATACAGGACTCATCTCAGGGACAGGACTCATCTCAGGGACAGGACTCATCTCAGGGACAGGACTCATCTCACATACAGGACTCATCTCAGGGACAGGACTCATCTCACATACAGGACTCATCTCACATACAGGACTCATCTCAGGGACAGGACTCATCTCACATGCAGGACTCATCTCACATACAGGACTCATCTCACATACAGGACTCATCTCACATACAGGACTCATCTCACATACAGGACTCATCTCACATACAGGACTCATCTCACATACAGGACTCATCTCACATACAGGACTCATCTCAGGGACAGGACTCATCTCACATACAGGACTCATCTCACATACAGGTCTCATCTCAGGGACAGGACTCATCTCACATACAGGACTCATCTCAGGGACAGGACTCATCTCACATACAGGTCTCATCTCAGGGACAGGACTCATCTCACATACAGGACTCATCTCACATACAGGACTCATCTCACATACAGGACTCATCTCACATACAGGACTCATCTCACATACAGGACTCATCTCACATACAGGACTCATCTCACGGACAGGACTCATCTCACATGCAGGACTCATCTCACATACAGGACTCATCTCACATACAGGACTCATCTCACATACAGGACTCATCTCACATACAGGACTCATCTCACATACAGGACTCATCTCAGGGACAGGACTTATCTCACGTACAGGATCTCAGGGACAGGACTCATCTCAGGTTAATTGAAATCGTCCCTCACACAGCCTGTACACATAGCTACCAAAAAGTTATAGGGGTTAGAATATGGTTATGAAAAAAAAAAAATTTCCTCAAAGGTTTTAATTTTTTTTTCAGTTGAAGATAACAGGTCAATTTTACCGCATAGTGTACAGTGTAAAAAATAAAATAATAAAAAAATTAAAAATTTTGCAGAATTGCGTTTTTCCCCAATTCAACCCCATTTGGAATTTTTTACCGCTCCCTACTACATGGTATGGAACCGTAAATGGTGCCATTAGAAAGTACAACTTGTCCTGCAAAAAATAAGCGCTCATAAGGCTATGTGAATGAAAAAATAAAAAAGTTAGGACTATGGGAAGGCGGGGAGTGAAAAATGAAAACGCAAAAATGGAAAATCCCAGGGTCCTTAAGGGGTTAAAAAGTGGGTTTTGGAAATTTTAAGAATTGCTTCTAAACTTCTAACGTCCTAAAAAAATAAAATGACATTTACAAAATGATGCCAACATAAAGTAGACATATGGGGAATGTACAGTAATAACTATTTTATGAGGTATCAAAAATCAAATTTCCCAAATGGTAAGTTTTTCCAGATTTTCTGTAAATTTGGGATTTTTTTTTTATAAATAAAGGTAAAACAATAGTGACTCAAATTTACCATTATGTGCCACAAGAAAACAATCTCAGAATCGCTTATAAAAGTAAAAGCGTTCCAGAGTTATTACCACACAAAGTGAAAAATGTCAGATTTGCAAAATGTGGCTTGGTCCTTAGGGTGAAAACTGGCTTGGTTAACGGAATAATAATAAGAATAATAATAATCATCATTAAAGACAAAGCTAGAAGAGACTCCTAGGGCTGAATTGTGAGCCCCTGTGTGCTTAGCATGAGGTGTGGTAAGTGTACGGCGCAATGTATGATAGGACTGATAAAATGGCTGAGTATTGTGTAATAATAAGACGGGGAGAACCGCACAGCCCTGCAGAGACACGGAACCAACGGCGTCTGCGCACAGCAGAGCGGAAGTTCATTGCGAAGGACAAGGTTGCTCAGGGGGACTGGTTTACCTGTTGTACCAGCGTGCAGGTGGGTGACAGCAGCTGCTTAGAGCCGGGGGCTGGAAGAACCAGTGTCTGTCAGCAGTGCAGTCAGTGGGTGTAAGAGGCGCAGCTGTCTGCACTGACACAGGCTTGTAATGGAAGGCCCGTGTGTGCTCAGGAGGCCGCGATCCGTTACAGCTAGACGGTCCATACATTGACAGGACTGAGGCTGCCTTCTGTCTAATACTATGTCTATCACTAGCTGTCTAATACTATGTCTATCACTAGCTGTCTAATGCTATGTCTATTACCAGCTGTCTAATACTATGTCTATCACTAGCTGTCTAATACTATGTCTATTACCAGCTGTCTAATACTATGTCTATCACTAGCTGTCTAATACTATGTCTATCACTAGCTGTCTGATGCTATGTCTATCACTAGCTGTCTGATACTATGTCTATCACTAGCTGTCTGATACTATGTCTATCACTAGCTGTCTAATACTATGTCTATCACTAGCTGTCTAATGCTATGTCTATTACCAGCTGTCTAATACTATGTCTATTACCAGCTGTCTGATACTATGTCTATCACTAGCTGTCTAATACTATGTCTATCACTAGCTGTCTGATACTATGTCTATCACTAGCTGTCTAATACTATGTCTATCACTAGCTGTCTAATACTATGTCTATCACTAGCTGTCTAATACTATGTCTATCACTAGCTGTCTAATACTATGTCTATCACTAGCTGTCTAATACTATGTCTATCACTAGCTGTCTAATACTATGTCTATCACTAGCTGTCTAATACTATGTCTATCACTAGCTGTCTAATACTATGTCTATCACTAGCTGTCTAATACTATGTCTATCACTAGCTGTCTAATACTATGTCTATCACTAGCTGTCTAATACTATGTCTATCACTAGCTGTCTAATACTATGTCTATCACTAGCTGTCTAATACTATGTCTATCACTAGCTGTCTAATACTATGTCTATTACCAGCTGTCTAATACTATGTCTATTACCAGCTGTCTAATACTATGTCTATTACCAGCTGTCTAATACTATGTCTATCACTAGCTGTCTAATACTATGTCTACCACTAGCTGTCTAATACCATCTATCTCTCTCATATCCAGACCTCCCAAGTGTCCCTCTTGGCTTTTTAAATGTCGCTCTTTTTGATCTGAGGTATAGGTTTGCATTATCACATTCACCATAAAGTGTTTCTCTGCTTCCTCTCTGTATAATTGAGCCCATTTTATATATTTTTCCATTATTTGAAGCAGTTGGGATTTTAGAAATTTCTATATTCAGATTATTTTTGCGCCATTTCATAAGAGAAAACTATTAAAGTGTATAGATCTATGTGTAGGAAAATGGATTCTTCACATAATGGACCATACATTTCCCTCTTTAATGGTCAAAAAAGTTGGGAGGTATGGATATCTATATCTAATATCTCTCTATATATATATATATATATTTACAGTACAGACCAAAAGTTTGGACACATTTTCTCATTCAAAGAGTTTTCTTTATTTTCATGACTATGAAGGCATCAAAACTATGAATTAACACATGTGGAATTATATACATAACAAACAAGTGTGAAACAACTGAAAATATGTCATATTCTAGGTTCTTCAAAGTAGCCACCTTTTGCTTTGATTACTGCTTTGCACACTCTTGGCATTCTCTTGATGAGCTTCAAGAGGTAGTCCCCTGAAATGGTTTTCACTTCACAGGTGTGCCCTGTCAGGTTTAATAAGTGGGATTTCTTGCCTTATAAATGGGGTTGGGACCATCAGTTGCGTTGAGGAGAAGTCAGGTGGATACACAGCTGATAGTCCTACTGAATAGACTGTTAGAATTTGTATTATGGCAAGAAAAAAGCAGCTAACAGTCTATTCAGTAGGACTATCAGCTGTGTATCCACCTGACTTCTCCTCAACGCAACTGATGGTCCCAACCCCATTTATAAGGCAAGAAATCCCACTTATTAAACCTGACAGGGCACACCTGTGAAGTGAAAACCATTTCAGGGGACTACCTCTTGAAGCTCATCAAGAGAATGCCAAGAGTGTGCAAAGCAGTAATCAAAGCAAAAGGTGGCTACTTTGAAGAACCTAGAATATGACATATTTTCAGTTTTTTCACACTTGTTTGTTATGTATATAATTCCACATGTGTTAATTCATAGTTTTGATGCCTTCATAGTCATGAAAATAAAGAAAACTCTTTGAATGAGAAGGTGTGTCCAAACTTTTGGTCTGTACTGTGTATGTGTATATATATATATATATATATATATATATATATATATATATATATATATATATATGTCCTTCTGTGCAGCCCTCAGTGGTCACACTAGGACACATTTATTTAAGCGACTAGCTGAAGAAATAGGCGCAGATTTCCCGTCTTCCGGGGACAACGAGGAACATTTTCAGAATAATGACTGTGAATAGCAAAGCAGTAATATTAAATGGTAGCATTACATTTCAGAGACATCCTGGGCCAAGCCCACTGTCTGCCGTTGCTCCCCACCCTGCCTTAGGGTGCTGGCACACAGTGCTGTTCTGACATGTATTCAGGGTGCCGTTTTTTATTGTAGCTAGCTGAAATTACTTAAAGGGAACCTGTCATCAACTTTATGCTGATCTCACTGAGGGCAGCATAAAATAGTGACAGAAATGCTGATTTCAGTGGGGTGTCAATCATGAGCTAAAAGTAAGTGGTTGCTGAGAACCAGCATCATAATCATTACAGAACAGGCCTTGAGAAGAGTCCAATCTACCTGGGAAGAGTCCTGGTTATTCCTAATCTCCTGCTCTCTCACCCATCTGCTGATGACTGGCAGTTCTCTCCTAGAGAGAAATGGAGAAAACTAGGTAGAAGTCTGTCAGTCATCAGCAGGTGGGCAGGAGAGCAGGACTTCATGGATAACCAGGACTCTTCTCAGGTGGCCATGACTCTTTTCCAGGCCTAGTCTGCAATGATTGTCATGTTGGTTCTCGGCAACCACTTACTTTTAACTTATAATTGACCGCTGAAATCAACTCGCCTGTCTCTACTTTATTCTGCCGTTAGTTTGGGCAGCATGAAGTTGATGACAGGTTCCCTTTAAATCATTCCCACTACACAGAACACCAGAGTTAACGAGGCTGCTAAACTGGTTAAATTGAAAACTGCTTGCTGAATGCATGTCAGAACGGCACTGTGTGCCAGCACCCTAATAGGGTCCTCCCTGAATAGCACACACATGCTTTGATACAGGACAACCCCTTTAATAGAATTGAAGGGATTTTCTCCGGTGAGCGCTGCAGCCTACCAAGCTTAGGCGACGTTCACATCACTGAATAGTTTTCAGTTCTTCTGATCTTTTAGAAGAGCAAAAAAAATGGATCCTTTATTGTTGCCTTCCGTTGTGGTCATTTCTGTCAGAGATCTCCTCTACAGATCTGATACTGATGACCTATACTGGGGATAACCCATTTAGATGGTTTATGGCCAGCATAATAGATGACTGTGATAATGGTTTGTAGATGGAAAGCCCTGCTGACCATAGTCTTGTATGATTCACTTTAGGTTGTGTTTCTTCTGCGTTCTTCTATATTACGATGGCAGAAAGTGAAGAACAGAGTCCAGAACTCCCTTCTCTTCCACAAGAGGACACTGCTCAGGGTCAGAAGGTGACACCGCACGCTCCGCAGCCTCGCTTGTGCAGGTTCTACTCCCAGGGACGTTACTGCCAGTTTGGACAGAGATGCAGATTTCGGCACCAACGTGTAGATCACAAACTCCCTGAGAAAAAGAATAAGCTGCTCGTACCAAATAATACTGTGGAGCAGAATGCAGTTGCAGAACAACTGGCTCCACATGGCAAAGATGAGCTCAACCGTGTCCCACCAAAGGCCCACCCTGAACCGCTCCACAAGCAGCACCGAAACAGAAAGCTCTGCTGGTACTTTGCTTCAGGATACTGCTCCATGGATCAAAACTGCAGGTTTTGGCATCCTCAGAAGCTTCCAGCTGTACATGATAATGTCTCTGGAAATAAAAAACCACCTAGTAGAACTAAGGTGGAGCGACCATCGATTATTCCAAAAGAGATAAAGTTTGCAGATCTAACTGTAGAGTTGGCCACTAAACTTAGAGAGACAGAAATTTCTCAACTTTTGAAGCGATTTCCTAAGGACAAACTGATCGTCCAAGAGAGAGAGGATGGAAAAGTTACATATTATAGGGTAACTGTGGAGCCTACGGATCCGGACTGGGTGAGCTACTACATCTGATCTATGATGGTCTTGTTTTTATTAACCACTTGCCATCTGGGCCATTTGCCCCCTTCCTGACCAGGCCTAATTTTGCAAAACTGACATATCTCACTTTATGTGGTAATAACTTTGGAACGCCTTTACTTATCAAAGTCATTCAGAGATTGTTTTCTCGTGACACATTGTACTTCATGATAGTCATAAATTTGAGTCAAAATATTTCACCTTTATTCATGAAAAAATCCCAAATTTACCAAAAATTTTGAAAAATTCGCAATTTTCTAAATTTCAATTTCTCTGCTTTTAAAACAGAAAGTGATACCTCATAAAATATTTATTACTTAATATTCCCCATATGTCTACTTTATGTTGGCATCATTTTGGAAATGTCATTTTATTTTTTTAGGACGTTAGAAGGCTTAGAAGTTTAGAAGCAATTCTTCAAATTTTTAAGAAAATTGCCAAAACCCACTTTTTAAGGACCAGTTCAGGTCTGAAGTCACTTTGTGGGGCCTACATAGTGGATACCCCCATAAATGACCCCATTGTAGTAACTACACCCCTCAAGTTACTTAAAACCGATTTTACAAACTTTGTTAACCCTTTAGGCGTTCCACAAGAATTAAAGGAAAATGGAGATCAAATTTTTAAATTTCACTTTTTTGGCAGATTTTCCATTTTAATCCAATTTTTTCTTTAACACATCGATGGTTAACAGCCAAACAAAACACAATATTTATTACCCAGATTCTGCGGTTTACAGAAACACCCCACATGTGGTCATAAACTGCTGTATGGGCACACGGCAGGGCGCAGAAGAAAAGGAACTCCACATGGTTTTTAGATGCCATGTCCCATTTGAAGCCCTCTGATGCACCCTTACAGTAGAAACTCCCAAGAAGTGATCCCATTTTGGAAACTAGGGGATAAGGTGCCAGTTTAATTGCTACTATTTTTGGGTACATATGATTTTTTGATCATTCATTATAACACTTTATGGGGCAAGGTGACCAAAAAATTGTTTTTTTTAGCACAGTTTCTATTTATTTATTTTTACAGCGTTCCTCTGAGGGGTTCAGTCAAGTGACATTTTTATAGAGTAGATTGTTACGGACGTGGCGATACCTAATATGTATACTTTTTCTTATTTATTAAAGTTTTACACAATAATAGCATTTTTGAAACAAAAAAATTATGTTTTAATGTGTCCGTTCTGAGAGCTATAGTTTTTTAATTTTTTGAGAGATTTTCTTATTTAGGGGCTCATTTTTTGCGTGATGAGGTGACGGTTTTATTGGTACCATTTTGTGTTGTGGGACATACGCGTTTTTGATCACTTGGTGTTGCATCTTTTGTGATGTAAGGTGACAAATTGCTTGTTTTGACTTTTTTTTTTTTTTTTTTTTTACGGTGTTCACCTGAGGGGTTAGGTCATGTGATATTTTTATAGAGCTGGTTTTTACGGACGCGGCAATACCAAATATGTCTATTTTATTTTTAACATTTTTATTTTTATTCCTTACTTGGGGAATTTTTTTTTTTTTTTACATGTGAAACCTTTTTTTTATTTAATTTTTTTCAACCCTTTATTTTTTTATTTTACACTTTTCGTCCCCCATAAGGTCATACAAGACCTCTGGGGGACATTTACTTCACTTTTTCTTTTTTTTTTTCACTGTTGATTTCTCCTGTAACTGGGGCTGACATAGTAGCCCCAGTTACAGAAGAAATGCACCCCTAGAGAGGCTGTACAGCATAATACTGTGCTGTACAGCCTCAGTGCAGGGCTGATCGAGGTCTGTGAAAGACCTCACACAGCTCCTGCACTCTCCGGTCCCGACGGTTACATGACCGCCGGGCCGGAACAGGAAGCGCATAGCGCTTCCTGCTCTACATACACAGCGCTTGGTGAGCGCTGTGTAGGCAGCGATCCAGAAGGCAGGGACACCTGGGCACTGTCCCTGCCTTCTCTCTGGGTTGCCCTGCTGTCACTGACAGCTAGCAACCCGATCAGCAGCTGCACGATTAGCGTGCAGCTGCAGTTTCTGAACGGATGTTCTGGAACGTCCATTCAGAAATAGAGATCCACCTCCCGGACGTTTATATCCTATGGGCGGACGGGAGGTGGTTAATAAATACCTCATTTCTAAGGCTTCATGCACACAACTGTGGTTTTTCATACGTGTGCTATCCACATTTTTTCGGATAGTACTCTCACTCAATCATTTCTATATGGGCCATGCACACATCCCTATTTTTGGTGGACCTGTGTGGTTGTTCTGCAAATTATAGAAAATATCCTATTCTTGTCCATATAGGTGGGAGTGAGAATAATGCTGAAAGCGCACTTATTTTGCGGATTTGTTTTTTTACAGACCAAGGGGCCAGATTTATCATTAGCTCAAGTCAGAATAATGGAGTGAAAAAGACGCTAAAAAAAGCACAAATTTGCGACTTTTTTCTGCTCTGCACTATGCTCGCCAGTTTTCTGAAAGTGGGCGTGTTTTCTTATGTAAATTAATCTCTAGACAGATTTACTATTGGGACTATTTAAAAAGTCGCAAAAAAATGCGCAATTTCACTCCAGTGAGGACCATGCTTATCTTATGAGACTTTTTAATAGAACATGCGACTTTTTCGTAAGGACGTGCGACTTTTGTAAAGCTGCTTACTGACTGATAAACTGCTACCGTCAAACCACATTTATTACAGTCTTAAAGGGCCGATCATAAATCTGACTTGGCTAAAACTGACTTTAGCCATATGTGAAAGTGGAGTAAGCTGTCAGAGTCATGATAAATCTGGCCCCTTGTGTGCATAAGGCTACTTTCACACTGGTGTTTCAAGGTCCGCTTGTGAGATTCGTTTCAGGGCTCTCACAAGTGGCCCAAAACGGACCAGTTCAGCCCCAATGCATTCTGAATGGATAAGGATCCGTTCAGAATGCATCAATTTGGCTGCGTTTGGTCTCCGTTGCGTTTTTTTAGGCAGTCACTAAAACGCAGCTTGCAGCATTTTGGTGTCCGTCTGACGATGCAGAGCCAAACAGATCCGTCCTGACTTACAATGTAAGTCAATTGGGACGGATCCGTTTTTCACTGACACAATATGGTGCAATTGAAAACGGATCCGTCCCCCATTGACTTTCAATGTAAGTCAAGACGGATCCGTTTTGACTTAGACTTTTTTTTATTTTTATGAATAATGCAAATGGATCCGTTATGAACAGATACAAGCATTTGCATTATCGCTAGTTCGCTAAAGAGTGTGTTCACATAGGACATATTGTGGTGCAAAAAATTGGTAATGGATCTGTGGCAAAACCTGCATGCAGATTTGGCTTTAGTTTAGCTGTGGATTTCTGCATTGCAAAGGTTTAAAGGGAACCTGTCATCAACTTTATGCTGATCTCACTCAGGGCAGGATAAAGTAGTGGCAGAAATGCTGATTTCAGCGGTGTGTCACTGATGAACTAAAAGTAAGTGGTTCCCGAGAACCAGCATCCTAATCATTGGAGCTCAGACCTTAAAAAAAGAGTAAAATCTATCTGAGAAGAGTCCAATCTACCTGAGAAGAGTCCTGGTTATTCCTAATCTCCTGCTCTCTCACCCGTCTGCTGATGATTGGCAGTTCTCTCCTAGAGAGTAAGGGAGAAAACTAGGTAGAAGCCTGTCAGTCATCAGCAGGTGGGCAGGAGAGCAGGAATTCATGGATAACCAGGACTCTTCTCAGGTGGACATGACTCTTTTCCAGGCCGAGTCTGCAATGATTGTGATGTTGGTTCTCAGCAACCACTTACTTTTAACTTATAAATGACAGACCTCTGAAATCAACTCGACTGTGTCTACTTTATTCTGCCGTTAGTACGGGCAGCATAACGTTAATGACAGGTTCCCTTTAAATCCCCAGCATAAGTCCTCATGCACATGACCGAATCCGTTTTTGCGGTCCGCACTATATTACAAATGCCTGTTTTTGTCCACAAAATGGACAAGAATAGGACATCTTTCATTTTTTGTTGGGATGCGGACAGCACACTGTGTGCTGTCTGCATCTTTCGTGGCCCCATTGAAATGAATGTTAAAGGCACAGGAACCAAAACATGTTTAAAGGGCATCTGTCAGCAGATTTGTTCCTATGAAACTGTCTGACCTGTTACCTGTGCACTTGGCAGCTGAAGACGTCTGTGTTAGCCCCATGTCATATGTGTCCGCATTGCTGTGATGTTTTAATATATGCAAATAAGCCTCTAGGCTCTGCTCTCTTTGCAACTGCTGCGCCCTCTGCACTTTAACAGAGCCAGGCAGCGAAAAAGTGATTACACCAGGCACCATCAAAGTGCAGAGGGCGCAGCAGTTGTAGACTTAGCAGTGCGGGCACATATGAACATTGAACAGAGATGCCTTCAGCTGCCAAGCGCACATGTAACAGGTCAGCCAGTGTCATAGGAACAAACCTGCTGACAGATGTCCTTTAAAGGCAAAACAAAATCAAAGTCCTTCTTAGCAAACTCCAAAAGAAGCAAGTTGATAACAGACCCCAATTCGGGTGTAAGGCAGTTTTATAACAACTGCCTCAACTAGGGATGAGCAAATCGACGTCTGATGGTACATCCGAAGTCGATTCTCTAAAAACCTTGTTGTAATACTGTACGGCGTTCCCGCTCCGTACAGTATTGGGGTCCATTCACACGTCTGCATGAATGGATCCGCATCCGTTCCGCAATTTTGAAGAACAGGTGGGGACCCATTCATTTTTAATGGGGCAGGAAAGATGTGGACAGCACACAGTGTGCTGTCCGCACTTCCGTTCCGCAGTCCGGTCCGCGTCTCTGCAAAAAAATAGAGCATGTCCTATTCTTGTCCGCAATAGCGGACAAGAATAGGCATTTTCTAATATAGTGGCATCCACAAAACACTTACAGACGTGTGAATGGACCCTTAGAATGTATTGGCTCCGATGAGCTAGCGTTATTACTCGAAGTCGCGTGAGACTTTGTGTAATAACTTTGGGAATTATTAATTAACTCTGGTTCGGTTCCTAGTGGTACCTAGTGTACCATCCGAAGTTGATTCGCTGTTCCCTAGCCTCAACCAAAGTTAGTGAGAAACAGGCAAGAGATCCCTGCTAGGTTGTAGCATACAGTTCAGCTGGGAAGCCATACACCCTTCATTAGATGCAGTAACAGGTAGGGATGAGTGAACTTCTGTTTTGAAGTTCGGCGTACAAGGTTCGGGTTATCTAAGAATTCCATTATGGGTTCTGCTACCATGGACCATAACTCATGGTCCATGTTAGCGGAATCCATAACGGAATTCTTAGATACGCCGAACTTCAAAACAGTTCACTCAACACTAGTAACAGGTATTGATAAATACAGTGTTCTGCATGAACTCCTTTGCTTTTAAAGAAAAAGGGTCCATTCACATGTCCAGAAAAAGGGTCCATTCCATTTTGCAATACACGGACACCTTCAATGTGTGATCCGCAATTTGCGGACCGCATAGCAGACACTATAATAGAAAATGCCTATTCTGGTCCGCAATTGCGGACAAGAATAGGACGTGTTCTATTTTTTTCAGGAACGGAATTGCGGATCCCAAAAAATCAAATCCAGAAAATGCGGATGCGGATCCGTTCCAGCCCCATTGAAAGTGAATGGGTCCGCAAATTGCGGAATGAATGTGGACCCAAATTCTGGACGTGTAAATGGAAACTAACTGTCATATTTTCATCAAAAAAATCAATTTTAGCATATGTTACTGCTGCAGCAGCATTATGCATAAAGCAATCTTTAGTTTCTTCACATACCACTGTTTTCCTTGAGTTTTCCCCTTAGTTACAACTGTTTTGAATCCTACATCATAAGGATCTTCACAAGATGGCTCCTCTGCCAGTTTGCAGGTAAGTAAAAGAAGACGGTCCTGGAGACATATGAGGTTCCTCTTTCAGCTTTGCTTTAATGATTTATCAGAATGACAGACATCACCACCTTCCACATGACATAGCATTGACGCGTTTCGGGTAACCACCCTTAGTCGTAACTGGTTACGACTAAGGGTGGTTACCCAAAACGCGTCAATGCTATGTCATGTGGAAGGTGGTGATGTCTGTCATTCTGATAAATCATTAAAGCAAAGCTGAAAGAGGAACCTCATATGTCTCCAGGACCGTCTTCTTTTACTTACCTGCAGCCTGTCACGGGAACACTCCCCTAGGGCCTCTGGAGCCGGGACTACATCTTTATTACGGAGGTGAGCTGGATAAAGTGTTTCTATATCCTCTGCCAGTTCTCTGAGGCCAAAACTGCATTCCCTCACTTCACATACAAACTTGCTGTAGCCAGCAGCTTCCTGCCAGCCAATCAGATTAGATTACTGAGAGACACGCCTCTTCTTTCTGAAGCCTAATGCAGGCATGCAGTGTGAAGGACCGCCCCTCTGTCTTCCTAGCCGGAGACCGATGAGCCATAGCAACGGTCTTTTAAGGGAGCAGTGGAAAGGGACAGGGGACATTAATGAAAGCTGTTATTATAAGGTAATTACAGATCTTTTGGCAATCATTGACAGACTAACTCAGGTATACATGCCTAGCTGTAATAAAGTAGCAAATAAAAAATGACAGTTACCCTTTAATGTAATTACTCAAAAAGGATGACATCCTTGCACTGATAAATGTCTCCAATGCGCCATTAAGCAGATTTTCATTCTGAGATATGCTGTGCAAGAGTGCACATGGTGAAGGATTCCCCCATTACATCAATGTGAAACCTACACTGTTTCATATTCTTGACTGGCGATTAGAATAAATCAATTTAGTAAATATCATTAGGAGATTCATAGGGAAGTTATTTATCCTCAAGACAACCACACAATACTGTGGTGCCTGCTCGGGGAATATATTAATATTAAGAACTGCTCATGTGCTGCTATACTTTATATAGGCTTCTTGGTAATCCGATTGTATTTTTTAACATTTGATATACATTTTGCAGTGGGGTGTGACTTAATAGGCACGGCAGGTTCCCTGATGTCACATCATCATATCACATGTAAATCAATGACTTCCATCAAAAAATTTAGATGGGTTAAAGACATTTACTGTATTTTTCAACTTCTTTTTGCCGCCTTAGGCTACTTTCACACTAGTGTTTTTACTGGATCTGGCAGGATTCAGCAAAAACGCTTCCTTTACTGATAATACAACCGCCTGCATCTGTTATGAACGGATCTGGTTGTATTATCTTTAAAATAGCAAAGACGGATCCACCATGAACTTCATTGAAAGTCAATGGGGAACGGATGCGTTTTCTACTGTCAGTGCATTGTGGGTCATGTCGGATCTGTTTTGCTCTGCATCCCATGATGGAAAGAAAACCGCAGCTTGGAGCATTCCATTCTGTTCAGTTACGTTTCGTCCCCATTGACAAGACGGAGGCGTTTTTTTCCGGTATTGAGACCCTATGACGGATCTCTATCAGACACACATGACTATAAGATGCACCTATGTTTTAGAAGAGGAAAACAAAACGAGAGCATTTTCATCAGACTTCAGATCGAACCCCCAATCCTCATCAGATCTCAGATCAGTCATAAAATTAAATTAAATAACTTACCTCTCCTGCTCCTGATGGTGCCGCTGTTCCTACATTGCTGCACACATCATCAGGTCATAGTTTGCGCACATGCACCCTACATACGGAGGCTGCAGTGACACAGCGCAGCACTGGCAGAAGACCAGGGAGTGGTGGGTAAAGCCAACACCAGGAACGCTATATTCACTACTCCCCAGTCCTACTGTGTACTAATGAGTGCTTGCATAATGGAAGCGCTCATTAGTATTCGCTTCATAAGATGCACTGCCCTTCTCCTATACACTGAAATAAGTTACCGTAATTTTCAATCCAAAAGAGGGGGAAAAACCCCTCTTTTGGATTGAAAATTACGGTAATTTATTTCAGTGTATAGGAGAAGCCATCTGAAGATTGCATATTCAAGTCCCATAACGGGACCTGTAAAAAAAATAAGGTTTTTAAAAATATGTAAAAATAAAATATTATAATCAATAATAAAGAAAACGATAAAAAAAAAATATCCTTTGCACCACAGTGTCCAAAAACGCCTGTACTATTAAAATATTAACATATTTATCCCATACAGTGAACGGGAAAAAAATCAAAATAATCGATTCAGCATTTTTTTTTTTTTGTCACTTCACCCCCCCAATTCCAATATGGTATGAATAAAAATTGCATATTGCTCTGCAAAAAATGAGCCTTCATAAAACTCTGTAGAAATAACTATTAAAGGGTTATCAGGGTCAGAATATGGGGATGCAAATAAAAAAATAAATTAAGAAATTGAAAAAATATTAAGTATTAAAACATAAGAAAAGCTATAAATGTGGTATCGCTGTAATCGTAGTAACTCAGAAAATGAAGGTAAAAGGTCAGTTTTTCTGCATAGGGAACTCCATAAAAACTAGACCTGTGATGGAATTGCGTTTGTTTTTTTGTTTAATTTGAAATGGTTATTTTTTTTATTCCAGCTTCCCACTACATCATATTTAATATTAACTGGTGCCTTTAGAAAGTACAACTAAGGCCTCATGCACACGGCCGTGTTCCGGGGCCGAGAGCGGTCCGTGGTAACCCGACCGGGATTCCTGCTGACAGCAGGAGCGCACGGCGTCTTTGGTTGCTATGACGCCGTGTGCTTCATGCCGCCGCTGCTGTACAGTAATACACTATACGCCTAATATCCCACAAATAACAACCTCTTATGTAACTATGTGAACAGGAAAAAAAAGAAAATAACGCCCCTTTCCCCTGATTTTATAATAAAAAAAAAAAAGAAAAAACACACATTAGGTATCGCAGCGTCCGTAACGATCGGCTCTGTAAATATATCGCATGATCTACCCTGTCCGATAGACACCAAAAAAATAAAAACTGTGTCAAAAAAAGCAATTTTTGTCACCTTACATCATAAAAAGTGCAACACCAAGCGATCAAAAAGGCGTATGCCCCCCAAAATAGTACCAATCTAACCATCACCTCATCCCACAAAAAATGAGCCCCTACATAGGACAATCGCCCAAAAAATAGACTATGGCTCTCAGACTATGAAGACACTAAAATATTTTTTTTCTTTTTTCAAAAATGCTTTTACTGTGTTAGGCTACTTTCACACTTGCGTTCGGAGCGGATCCATCTGGTGTCTGCACAAACGGATCCGCTCCTATAATGCAGACGATGGTATCCGTTCAGAACGGATCCGTCTGCATTATATTTCCGAAAAAAATCTAAGTGTGAAAGTTGGTCAGACGGATCCGTCCAGACTTTGCATTGAAAGTCAATGGGGGACGGATCCGTTTGAAATTGCACCATATTGTTTCAACTTCAAACGGATCCGTCCCCATTGACTTACATTGTAAGTCTGGATGGATCCGTTTGCCTCCGCACGGCCAGGCGGACACCCGAACGCTGCAAGCTGCGTTCGGGTGTCCGCCTGCTGAGCGGAACGGAGGCTAAGCGGAGCCAGACTGAGGCATTCTGAGCAGATCCGCGTCCCCTCAGAATGCATTGGGGCTCTACGGATCCGTTCGGGGCCGCTTGTGAGAGCCTTCAAACGGAACTCGCAAGCGGAACCCCAAACGCAAGTGTGAAAGTAGCCTAAAATGTAAAAATAAAATAATAAATACATATTAGGTATCGCCACGTCCGTAACAACCTGCTCTATAACAATACCACATGAATACCACCCCTCAGATGAACACCGTAAAAAAACAAAAAGAAACGGTGTAAAAAAAGCCTTTTTTTTTTTTTTTGGCACCTTACATCACAAAAAGTGTAATAGCAAACGATCAAAAAGTCATGTGCACCCCAAAATTGTACCAATCAAACACTCATTTCATCCCGCAAAAATGATACCCTACCTTAGAGAATCGCCCACAAAATAAAAAAATAACTATGGCTCTCAGACTATGGTGACACTAAAACATGATTTTTTTTAATTTATTTTTTGTTTTAAAAATGAAACTACTTTAAAAAAAAAAGGTATACATATTAGGTATCGCCGCATCCGTAACAACCTTCTCTATAAAAATTTCACATGATTTAACCCCTCAGGTGAACACCGTAAAAAAAATTAAGTAAAAACTGTCAAAAAGCCATTTTGTCACCTTACATCACAAAAAGTCATATGCACCCCAAAATTGTACCAATCAAACCGTCATCTCATACTGAAAAAAATGATCCCCTACATAAGACAGTCACCTAAAAATAAAAAATATAGCTTTCAGAATATGGAGACACTAAAAAATCTATTTAAAAAAATATGCTTTATTATGTAAAATTGAAACAAACAACCAAAAAAATGTATTTTGTATTTTTGCGTCCGTAACAGCCTGCTTTATAAAAATAGCTCATGATCTAACCTGTCAGATGAACGTTGTCAATAACAAAAAATAAAAACAGTGCCAAAACAGCTATTTTTTATTTTTTTTACCTTGCCTCACAAAAAGTGTAATATAGAGCAACCAAAAATCATCTGTACCCTAAAATAGTACCAACAAAACAGCCAGCTTATCCTGTTGTTTCCAAAATGGGGTAACTTTTTTTGTAGTATCTACTCTAGGGGTGCATCAGGGTGTCTTCAAATGTGACATGGCAAGTTAAAATTATCCCAGTGAAATCTGCCCTCCAAAAAGCATATGGCGTTCCTTTCCTTCTGCGCCCTGCCGTGTGCCCGTACAGCAGTTTACGACCACATATGGGGTGTTTGTGTAAACTACAGAATCAGGGCAATAAATATTGAGTTTAGTTTGGCTGGTAATCCTGGCTTTAATAGCGGAAAAAAAATATTAATATGGAAAATCGGCCAAAAAAGTAAAATTTTGAAATTGTATCTCTATTTTCCATTAATTCTTGTGGAACACCTAAAGGGTAAACAACGTTTGTAAAATCAGTTTTGAATACCTTGACGGGTGTAGTTTCTAGAATGGGGTCATTTTTGGGTAGTTTCTATTATGTAAGCCTCACAAAGTGACTTCAGACCTGAACTGGTCCTTTAAAAAGTCGGTTTTTGAAAATTTCGGAAAAATTTCAAGATTTGCTTCTAAACTTCTAAGCCTTGTAACATCCCCAAAAAATAAAATATCATTCCCAAAATGATCCAAACATGAAGTAGACATATGGGGAATGTAAAGTAATAACTATTTTTGGAGGTATTACTATGTATTATAGAAGTAGAGAAATTGAAACTTAAAAATTTGCAAATTTTTTAAAATTTTTGGTAAATTTGGTATTTTTTCTAAATTAAAAATGAATATTTTTTTTTACTCCATTTTACCAGTGTCATGAAGTACAATATGTTACGAGAAAAAAATCTCAGAATGGCCTGTATAAGTAAAAGCGTTTTAAAGTTATCACCACAAAGTGGCAAAAATCAGTCTGGTCCTTAAAGTGAAAAATGACCCGGTCCTTAAAGGGTTAAAGAGGTTGTGGCACGAAAAATATTCAAAATTTTTCAAACCAGCACTTGGATCTGGATAATTTTGTAACTGTATGTAATTAAACATTTAGTATAGGCTCTGGGCCATTCAATAAAATGTATCTGTATAGCATCACCTGCTAAATCTCCATCCACCTTAGGCCCCTTGCAGACGAGCATGAGCGGAATAGGTCTGGATGCGTTCAGTGAAAAATGCGCAATTTCGCAAGCAAGTTCATTCAGTTTTATATGCGGTCACATTAGGATGTTCAGCTTTTTCCGCACTGTTGCAATGCGCATTAATGCGTTTTTCACGCGCGTGATAAACTGAAGGTTTACAAACAACATCTCTTAGCAACCATCAGTGAAAAAAAAAATGCATTGCATCCTCACTTGCTTCCGGATGCGATGTGATTTTCACGCAGCCCCATTCACTTCTATGGGGCCAGCGTTGCGTGAAAAACGCAGAATACAGAACATGCTGCGATTTTCACGCAACGCTCAAGTGATGCGTGAAAACCAACGCTCATGTTCATTGAAATGAATGGGTCCGGATTCAGTGTGGGTGCAATGCGTTCGCATCATGCATTACACCCGCGTGGAATACTCGCTTGTGTGAAAGGGGCCTTACTGAGGTGGTCACATGCACTCCGTTTAGATCTTCAATGGCCACCAGCCCTATCCTCTGTTAAAAGCTGTGCCAGTTACAGGGAAAAAGCTCCAGCAGAAAGGACACACCCCTTGGGCTGTGATGGGTAGAGAGAGCTGCAGCAGAAAGGGCATGCCCCCTAGGAAAGGACACACACCCCTGAGCTGCCAGCCTAAAATAAATCTGGCATACCCCTTTAATGTACTAGCTTCCTTCAGTTTTTCTGGTTGGAGTTTTTCTTCTCTGTTGAAAACCCAGTCCTCACCCAAACATCATGTCTACTTCTGTCATCTGGATCCTTCATCCCCTCACTAATCACTGGGATCATAAACTAATGCATTTATTTCTTTCTTCCGCAGCCATTTGACCTAAAGGAAATTGAGATTTTGCTGGAGTTCCCAGAAGACTACCCCTTGCAGGTATTGAACAGAAGACTTTCTGCAGATTGAGCTTTAATGCTGAACCTGTGACCCTTTCCTTGTTACAGACCTTAAGCTTTACCGCTGTGGGTAGGAGATGTATTTCGTTTTGTAAGGGGTTAAGCTCTGTACTTTTTTTTGGGAAGGGGGAACCATGAATTCTGCTATCTTGGGAAGGCATCATGATTGTCCGTGTTGCTCTTTCATCTTCGTCAAGCAGAGAACTGGGATCCTATTAACAACTTTGTTCAGTGCGATTAATTCCACTTCCCTCCCCTCCGTGCGTTCTTACAAGAGTACGTCCAGGAGATTAAAGCTTCCCCAACATGTCTCCCAGAGAGGATTTAGTAAGATCTTTTAGCTTTCAGATGGCGTTTGATGCATTTTCGTCATCTCTGCAGCCCTCTTTGTTGAATTATAAAAACACATTGATTGACAGCAAATAGCTGTATTTGATATCCCATTCTCATTTCCCCCTGTCTTCTGAAACCTACACTCTCTGTTCTGTCCCACTCAATATTGGTAAGCAATCGGAAATGTTCACATTTGTCATAGTTAGTTATTGTCCTTTATGCAGTTATGGGGAGAGGTATCAAACTGGCGTAAAGTAGAACGGGCTTAGTTGCCCATAGCAACCAATCAGATTCCTCCTTTCAAGTAGCGGTGAAAAATGAAAGGTGGAATCTGATTGGTTGCTATGGGCAACTAAGCCAGTTCTACTTTACACCAGTTTGATAAATCTCCCCCTTTGTATCTGTACCCTGCCTCCATATTCTAACTGTACAAACAGGAACAATATGGTAATAATGAACAGCATGTTCAGATGCTACGTTTTTGATATGATGCCTTGATTGTTTGGTCCTAACATTACATGGGAAATGGAAGCACATGGGACAGATTCCACCCAACTACATTTAAAGGGCACATGCAAGCAGAGGTTTTGTATAGGATTGCTGGTAAAGGAACACCAATCACATAAAATTAACAAGTCCAAGGTCTTCCTCCCTTTATCTCTCCATTTACGTTCCTTTGATCCTATTAGCCCATTTTACACCTAAAACAGAAATTTATAAACTAATCTTCTGTGTTCCAGGAAGTCGGCCATGTTCCCATCCTGTGTCTGGCTGTAAGATAGCTGACTGGAGGAGGAGCTTTACCATCTCTGCCCTGTCTGCAGTAGGACAAAAAGATAGCTGGTCCCCGCCCCTTTGTTTGGCTACTTTACATTAGCGTTTTTTGCGGATCCGTCATGGATCTGCAAAAAACGCTTCCGTTACAATAATACAATCGCATGCCTCTGTCATGAACAGATCCGGTTGCATTATGTCTTACATAGCCATGACTGATCCGTCTTGAACACCACCATTGAAAGTCAATGGGGGACGGATCCGTTTTCTATTGTCAGAGAAAACGGATCTGTGCCCATTGACTTACATTGTGTGTCAGGATGGATCCGTTTGTCTCCGCTTCGTCAGGCGGACAGCAAAACGCTGCAGGCAGCGTTTTGGTGTCCGCCTCCAGAGCAGAATGGTGACTGAACGGAGGCAAAGTGATGCATTCTGAGCGGATCCTTTTCCATTCAGAATGCATTAGGGCAAAACTGATCCGTTTTGGACCGCTTGTGAGAGCCCTGAACGGATCTCACAAGCGGAAAGCCAAAACGCTAGTGTGAAAGTAGCCTTAAGCGTGTCCCATTATCTAACCACGAGCCGAAGATAGATCGGCATGAAATTAACCCCTGTGTTCTCTGCATGATTTCTGCAAGACATTTTGTATCAGGAGAATGTAGAGAATGTTGTGAACTGACAAGCAATGTAGGCAATTATATTTATTGTTTTTTATTAGGTTTATTGTTCCTTCAGCCAGTTCATTAGTGGACCATTTGCCCACCTTCATGACCAGACACCCTTTTTGTGCTCTATTTTAGTACATGCAATTTTTTTTCATCCTGTTAATTAAATAATTTTTGTGCCTTTTTGGAGATACATGAAGCTTTATTTTTAGGCCTTTTTTATTATAGTATTTGATTTATATTTTTTAAACCTGGGAATGAGGTTCTTCCTTCTTTCTCCTTTCTTCTTGCAGGTAACTCAAAAACACGTATTTAAAGGGGTTCTGCACTTTCATTTAACTGATGATCTATCCTTATAGATCATCAGCTTCTGATCGGCGGGGGTCCGACACCCTGCGATCAGCTGTTTGAGAAGGCAGTGGCTCTCCAGCAGCGCCCCGGCCTTCTCACTGTTTACCGCCGGCCCACCGACGTCACGACTAGTATCAACTAGCGTGGGCGGGGCTAAGCTCTGTTCACTTATCAGTAAGATTCTTATCAGTAAGATAAGAATTGAGCTATAATGAGTGTTTATAAGGTCGAAGATAAAGAGCTGCCTGATGGAACACCGTTAAAACACAGAGTATGCTACTAGAAAATCTCTATTCTGTAAAGAGAAAGGGGTTTAAAACTGTTAATGAAGACCAATTAAAAATGTTTTTTTTTAGCTCAAAATGAATACAATGCAATAATAAAAAAAATTCCCCCAAAGGTGTCCATAGCCTTCAAAGGTTTCATTTGGTATATCTATGTCTTAAAAGGAGGTTTTCCGAGACTAACATATTGATGAGCTATTCATAGGATAGGTTATTAATGAGATTGGTGGGGGTCTGACAACTGTCACCCCACCAATCAGCTGTTGGCTTCAGCCGCAGGTTCAGGAAGTAGACAGTATATGGAGGCAGAACACTGCAGTATAGTGGCCGTTCTAGGGTACTGCAGCACAGCTTCCATTCACTTGAATAGGAGCTTAAGCTGCTTTACCCAAGGCTGCACTGCACTCTGTATGGAGCCATGGTGTTCTGTGCACTCTTTACTTCTGGAACCTGCAGCTGCTACTAACTGCTGATTGGTGGGGGTGCCGGGTTTTATACACTCCGGGATCTCATGTTGATGACCTATCCTATGGATAGATGATCACTATATTGGTCCCAGAAAAAAAACCTTTTGAAGGGGTATTTTATACACCTAAAGACAGACAGCTATGTTGGAAAAATGATTATCATTGTGGTTATTACAACATTGGTCCTATAGGTTATCCCATGGATGTGTCCCATTCAGTTAGAGCATTACACAGGACTGATCCATGGGTTCTACCATTCTGTGCAGTTAGGGTACTTTCACACTTGCGTTGTTGGATTCCGGCAGGCAGTTCCGTCGCTGGCAATCTGTATGCAAACGGACAGCATTTGTAGACTGATCCGGATGTGGATCCGTCTCACAAATGCATTGCAATACCGGATCCGTCTCTCCGGTTGTCATCCGGAAAAAACAGATCCGGTATTTATCTTTTTCACATTTCTAGAGGTCTGCACATGCGCAGACCGCAAAACCATTTCAATGTAAAATAATGCCGGATTCGGCATTCCGGCAAATGTTCCGGAATTTTGGACGGAGAAAATACTGCAGCATGCTGCGGTATTTTCTTCATCCAAAAACCGTCCAGTGACTGAACTAAAGACATCCTGATGCATACTGAACAGATTGCTCTCCATTCAGAATTCATTAGGATAAAACTCAGTTTTTTTTTCCGGTATTGAGCCCCTAGGACAGAACTCAATACCGGAAAAAGTTTAACGCAAGTGTGAAAGCACCCTTAGAGCATTACGCAGGACTGATCCATGGGTTCTACCATTCTGTGCAGTTAGGGGCTACAGAACTCTTGTAAATATGTTATAATACAAAACTGGAAAAAAAAGAACTTGAATTCAGCTTTAATCTGTTTATGGGAAAGCTTTTTACTCCTCCAGTAAAAGGTACTATTTTTTTATTTATTTATTCAGGTTTTCACAATTCAGATTCCCGAAGATCAAGATTTACCCTCTGTTATGGGCAGGTAAAGCTACACTTATTCAATAACGGGACATAACTTTAAGTGTATTTAATAGGAATGTACTTGAATGAAAATAGATGACACATTGGCACTCAAGACATATATAAGCAGGTCACAGTGTAAAAGTAAGAAGCAAACACAGAGTTTTCTGCATGCAGTAGTTGCAACCAAGGAAATAAAAAAATAAAGACAATCAATGCCTGTAAATTTTATTTACTGAACTGTAACCTCCAATGGAAACTGCAGGTTGCAGATGTGAACTTATAGTGTATTACTCTTTTACAGGCACGTGTGTGACGCCTCCAAAGCATGGCTGGACGCAAAGCATGCAACCAATCAGTTGGTTGGAAAAGTGGAGCTTTTGTTTAGGCCTTTTCTACTTTGGTTAGATCGCAACTTGGAGCGCTTATATACAGAAGGAGCTCGCCTGGTAAGAGCACTTTCATTTCCTAGAATTGTAAAATAAAATGTGAATTTATAACGTTTTGTATGTTAGAAGTAATTCTGTATTTTGCCTATGCTCTAGTTAAAAAGAGACATTGACGCAGAGAATGCTGGCTTAGAGTTTGTGCCATACCAACAGTTGCAAGCAGCAGTTGCAGTTAAATCAAGCAAGGATGAAAATGTTGAAGATACGGGACCACACGAAACTAATCTCCAAGAAGATCTGGAAGATGATGACTCTGATAGCTGGATAAGCTGTGATGAAGATGATGACGACCTAGAGCCTGGCACTGGTGGTGACACCATTGATGGGATGAGAAATGTGGAAGGAGGAGCGGCAGTAGGCCCAAGAAAAGGAACAGAAATACGCTTTTTGGGATTAAAATTGGGAGCTGGAGTGGGCACCTTGACTCCACTTCACATTGTAGTGTCCTTGCAGTGTGGCAGGTGAGAAAGGGAGTTCCAGAGTTTAATTTAAGCAGATGTTCTACAGTTTAGCTTGGATTCAAAGATGTCTTAAATGTCCATCTGAGATAATGTACCATGCTGATACAACGGCATAGTGCAGTCTCTGCAGACAGATCACAAAGATGTCTAGTGGGCATTTGATATAATGGCCACTGAAAGGAAACTTGTACTTTTATTTAAGACACTCAATGAGGGTACGTCATTGAATGTCTTAAATAACTGACAAAGTTTCTATATGTTGATTTTACTTTTGTTCCTTCAGGTGTAATGTTACAGCAGACTTGTCAATGACAGGAAAGCAGCCATGTTCAGCACAGTGTGAAAAATGCAACAGTCGTATCTCTGGCACCTTCCTCCCTAGTATCCTGCACCAGTACTCAACTCTGCTGGGTTATGTGGATATACAAGGCGCCACAGCCAGAGATCTGGTATTGCTGGAGTGTACATTCATGATCAACTGCTTAAATTGTTCTCATGAAGAACCAATAAAGGTAAGAGAAGCATCAACTAGGAGATGAGATGCATTTATAGTAACAATACCAGATAGCTTATGCTTGTATCTGTCATTTCTTTTATGCAGAGTCTCTCTTATGGCATCACTAAAGAGCTGAATTGTGTCCAATGCCACAGCAAACTCAGCATTTTCAGTGAAGCCACCAGATTCCAAAAGATTCAGCGTTACCTTGGCAAAGATTCTGGTATGATACAAACTGTTATATAAGATTTGGGGGATTTTTAATAGATTACATACTTTTAGTAATGGGCTAGATGTAGGCATGTAAGTGTACAGTAAGTTCCCATGTACGTCTGTTACAGGTAGCAAAGATGGTTTTATCCGAAAGAAGACAATGAGAGATCCTTCTATACAACCTGGGAAACCTCTTCCAGATCGAGGCACCTGTAGACATTACAGGAAGAGCTACCGCTGGCTAAGGTGAGCTTTGAGATCCGTACTCATATTGCACGCACATAGCATAGTCCTAAATCACTGAAGTATATAAAAATTATATATTTTTATTAATAAAAAAAATAAACAGGACCATGACATATTCTATATAAAGTAGCCAAAAGGTTCAAACTTCTTGTTACTCAAGTACATATATAAGTGCAAATGTGTTCCATGATAACAACATATATACAAAAACCACCAAACCCCAATGCGTTTCCCCAATACTATTGGTTCATCAGAGGATCATAAAAAATATGTAGATCGCATAAGTGGAAAACCTTTATTGAATCACACTACACAGAGGCGGAAATAAAGGATCTGATGACTGCTTTTAGATATACGGAATGGTACTGCCAGGCTGATAACCAAGACCCTGAGGAATACCTTAGGTCAGTGGAAGGTGGAGGACTGACTCTAGCGGGTTAGGCAGGGAACTGGGGTATACAGACACGGTCATCTTTGGATCAGTGTTACTTATTTCTTGGAGGGGTAAAGGAGACCCTGGGGGACTAAATCAGGTTCTTTGTAGGGGCGAGGTGGGGATAAGAGCGTTGGAATGAAACACATACTGATTGTACTTATATTGTTCTTTTATTTTATTATGTTTAATGTTTTCATTTTTTCAATACGTTTGTATTTCTCGCTGGTATCATTGGGGGACACAGGACCGTAGGTATAGCTTGCTGCTGCCACTAGGAGGCGACACTAGGCTGAAAAAAGACTTAGCTCCTCCCTTGCAGGCTATACCCCCTCCAGCCTGGAGAGAGCATGTCAGTTTTTAGCTTATTGTCGTAGGAGGCAGACCCCCTGCTCTGCAGGGTGGCTGTTATTTTTTAATTTTTATTTCCTTTTAGGTTGGGGGTCCAGGGCTACTAAGAGCTCTTCATCCCCGGGGAGGCTGACCGGTGACGCTTATTCCACTGCTCTGCCTCCCACAAGAAGACAAAGTGGACCAGGAGGGCTTGACCTTCCTGCTCCCCCCAGCCATAGAGCCACCTGTTCCTGCCCTTCAACCCGGTCCCACTTGTGCCAGGGACTGAAGAGGTGGCTCTGCTGGTAGATGTCAGAAGGGTGAAGAACACAGATGAAGGCAGGTGAGTAGACTAGCTCTTCCGCCGTGCAGAGTTTTACCTGGTCATTCCTGGAGGTCCTTGGATGGGCTCAATGGTCTCCAAGGGGTGTTCCAGGTGGATCCGTTGGCGGCTGCTGAGGCATTCCGCTCCCGGGGCAAGACACCGTCCAGCGGAGTTCGGGACATCTACCAGCGGTCAGCTCTTTGGGAGATACATGTTTCACCCTGCACCAGCTTTGCGGTTGTATACAGCGGCACCTTGGTCTTCCTGGCGCACGTTCACTGGCTTTTTTTGCCAGGTGCTTCCTAGGCATCGCCAGGGCTGCTCCAGGTCTCGCAGGCTGCAGTCCATTTAGTATTCTCGTGAGTGCTATTCCATGGGAGTGGATTTTTTTTTTCCCTCGCCGTGGACTGCTTTAGGACGTCCCACGGTCCTGTGTCCCCCAATGATACCAGCGAGAAAACGAGATTTTGTGAAACTCGCCTGTAAAATCCTTCTCGCGGGGTTCATTGGGGGACACAGCACCCACCCAGTATTTATATTGTTGCTTTCTCCTTTATTGGGCACGTGTTTTCTATTGCTCCTACTGCTTGTGCACAAACTGACATGCTCTCTCCAGGCTGGATGGGGTATAGCCTGCAAGTCTTTTTTCAGCCTAGTGTCGCCTCCTAGTGGCAGCAGCAAGCTATACCCACGGTCCTGTGTCCCCCAATGAACCCTGCGAGAAAGATTTTACAGGCGAGTTTCACAAAATCTCATTTTACTTTTTATGGAGATTATATTTCCACATGTCTCGTGCACGGTCATATGTGCCTGACTGTCAAATGTTAAACTTGTATCACATATTTCAAAAAAATCCAACAAAAAGACGTTTTTAGAAAAAAATATAGAGATCACCATAAATAACTAGCAAACTGACAAACATAATAGTCAATCAAATAAAAAATAGATCTCCCCCTTTTTTTGTTATACATACTGCTCTTCTTAAAGTAGCTCCATTGGGCAAAATATGGGCCATCCAATAAAATGTCTTCATTTAGAGGATATTCTTTGCACATCAAAGGGCTTCTGTGATAAGGAACATCGTTAGTAAACTGTCTGGCTTTACACCTTAATCAGTGTGAGGAAACTTATAGGCCATACATGCTCCTCTGGAATTCTGGGAGGGAAGGGATGCAAATGAGCTCTTAACAAGCTCAAGCCTTGAGACATAACTTGGATATTAAATAAGCCAGCACCTCATCTGCAGACAGCTGTTTCGGGGTGATTGCCCCTCAACAGTGCAGAGCAGAGAGTGCTGGCTTAACTAGGTGAGAGGCCTGTGTCCAGGTAAGGGGGGAACTAAATCTCCTTAAGCCAGTACTCTCTGCTCTGCACTGATGAGGGGCAATCACCCCGAAACAGCTGTCTGCAGCTGAGGTGCTGGCTTATTTAATATCAAAGTTATGTCTTAAGAGCTGAACATTGACTTATAGGATAGCTGCCTTACATCTGGTTGCATTAGAGGCAGAGCTTGTTCATAGCTCATTTGCATCTTTTCCCTGTCTGACTTTAAACAGGCTAATGTTAGCTGAAGCTAACAGTCTTTGTTCCTTCCTCCTATGTGCCTCTGTTTTTGTGAAAAATGAACTTTTATATTATGCAAATGAGCCTCTAGGGGCAAAGGAGGCGTGGCCACTACTCCCTGAGACTCCGTTCTTCCTCTTCTGGCCATGCGCCCATCATGTTAATTGACAGGGCCAGGCAGGATGACATGAACACTGCCTGGCCCTGTCAATCAACATGATGAGGGCGCAGCCAGAGGAAGGAGAATTAGAGGCTCATTTGCATAAAATAAAAGTTTATTTTTCACAAATACGGAGGCACATAGAGTATTAGGCCGCATAGAATGAAGGAGGTAATTTGCTGCAGGTGTTATCAATTTTGTAGTCTCCAAAAGAAAGTTATGCCCCATACAAATATTTCAAAGCTGCTTCTTTCACCAGATTATTGATAATTATGGTGGTACTGTATGGGTCAAGATTATTTCTTATGGGCAAGATCAACAAGCTTCATCGTGAGTTAGATATCCAATTTCTATCCTATAAGGACCACACTACCATAACATCTATCACTATGTTCTCACTGAGTGACCGAAGGGAACTAGAGTTCCTCTATACAATAGCAGCCGGATAGATCCGCAATCTGATAGAATCCAATTAACCGGCTGTGTTCCTCAAATTCACAACCAAAGTAGCCAGGCAACCAAATGTGTCCTACCCAAAAAGAGGCCGTTCGCCCTAGATAAAAGGATGGAGATATTGTTTTAAGATAAATGTCAACCTCTAATGGGGTATAAAAGATCACACCATACAGGAGCCGCTTGTGGCGTCCACGTGTGTTTGCCAATGGACACGCCGCTTCGATAGCATGCCATAACAAGATGTGTTAGCTGAGTGGGTAGCGTAGACAAAGGGTGCCTACTATTTATACAGCACACACTTAAAAGTGGTAAAGTCTTTGATCGGCGAAATAGATGTCAGTTACTGATATCTGTACACAGGGGAGGTCTTATCAGTGATCGATAGCATTTTCTGTGTAAGTGTGTATACAGTCACAGATAACACCTCCCCTATGTACAGCTATCTGTGACTAACAGCTATCTCTGTATATACACTTACACATAGAATGCTATCACTGATAGCTGTACACAGGGGAGGTGTTATCAGTAGTGATTGATAGCATTCTCTCTGTAAGTGTGTATACAGTCACAGATAGCTGTACATAGGGGAGGTGTTATCAGTGATTGATAGCATTCTCTGTACAACTGTATATACCGAGATAGCTGTTAGTCACTAATAACACCTCCACCGTGTACAATGAAATCAGAAATGGCAGAGATATAAATGTATAAGTTTCAAGTGTTTCATCTTTTTCCACAAAATATATCACTCTGCTCAGCTTCTGGCATATTATAACATGCAGTCTGCAGATTGCACTACATTTCGTGTTGACAGGTCCTCTTTAACCCCTTCATGGCATATAATGTAATGGTCACTGATGGCTGGGCCCTGCTGTATCTGCCGACATCCCTGTAAAAGCCGATGCCGGTGGATTAAACCCCTTCTATACCACAGTCAGTGCTGACTTCGGCATAGATGGTGTTTGCGGCGCTGCGGTCACCGGGATCTCATTTTGTTTTAAAAAAGCTTTTATTGTGTGAAACTTAAATTTAAAAAAAGTATACATATTAGGTATTGCCGCATCTGTAACAACCAGCTCTATATAAAAAATATCACATGACCTAACCCCTAAGGTGAACATCGTAAAACAAATAAAATAGAAACTGTGGAAAAAAAATAAATAAATGTTTCTCGCCCAGTTTCCTTGGGGGACACAGAAGACCTTGGGTATAGCTCATCTCCATAGGAGGCGTGACACTAAGTGAAGACTGTTAAGCCCCTCCTCCACAGCTATACCCTCAGCCTGGAGAGAGAGACTGCCAGTTTTTTGCTTAGTGTCCAAGGAGGCAAGACACTCCCTGCTCTGCAGGGCTGGTTTCTCCTTGTTTAAATTTTAGATTTTTACTTTTTTCTTTTCTTTTTGTTCCAGATCATCAGGGATAACAGAGACGCACTAGACCTCTCTGTTCTCCCGGGGTTGAGCTGCGCCAGTGCCGGTCACCCGCACTGCTGCCTCCCCCACAGAAGACAAGGTGGATCAGGGCAGCCCAGCTCCCCTACATCCCGCCAGCGCAAGGGTCGCCCGCACGCCAAGTCCCTCTTCCAGCGTCCTGCCACTACTGTGCCAGTAGCTGAAGGGGCGACCCTGCTGGAATGGACCGAGGGTGAAGACGGCTGTGTTAAGAGAGAGGCTTCTCCAGCCCTACGTCCCTCACCCCCCCACCCTGGTCTCCTGCGTGCCTGACCCCCATATTGGGCCTCTAGTCCCCTGCTGGATCTATGCTGGCCCCTGGGGTGCCGCAGAGCGGCAATCTCCTTCTGCCTTACCCCCCCCCCCCTGCCTGGCTCCCATAGACATGCAGCCAGTGGCTGTCTCCACAGCCAGCTACAGAAGCGGCAACATAGTTTATTTCTCTATCAGCACAGGCACCCGGTCTCTGGGTCCCCCCCTACATCTCCTACCGGAGTGTTGCTCCAGGCCTGAGGCTCCTGACGGCTGTGGAGTAAGGCCTCGCCTCCGGCCGACATTGGTATTCCGGTGCGGCCGGGCGCCGCAAAAATCTTAGCCCAGGCTCCGCGGCCTGCTAGGCCGCCATTCCGGGTCCCTGACTTTTCCGGCCGGCGGGGTGGGCTCCCGCGGCCGTCAAGCCGCCATTCCGAGCCCCTGACTCTTCCGGCCGGCGGGGTGGGCTCCCGCGGCCGGCAAGCCGCCATTCTGGGCCCCTGACTCTTCCGGCCGGCGGGGTGGGCTCCCGCGGCCGGCAAGCCGCCATTCTGGGCCCCTGACTCTTCCGGCCGGCGGGGTGGGCTCCCGCGGCCGGCTTTGGGCTTGACTTCTAGGCCCAGCAGGCCCCGGCCGACCGTCGGTGCCGGTCGGTGGGGCTCCGCAAATTTTGGCCCAGGCTTCGCGGCCTGCTGGGCCGCAATTCCGACCGGCCCGCGGGGTGGGCACCCGCGGCCGGTTTGATGCGCCACTCCGCCTCAGGTCCCGGCAGTACATACCGGGCGCCGCAAATTTAGACCCCGGCTTCACGGCCTACTAGGCCGCAAAATTCCGGCCTCTGGTGGAGGGGGCGGGAACTTCTCCAGGCGCGAATTTTTCCCGCCGGGAGGTTCCTCCGCCCCCAGGGGATCGCAGCGCCGCCCTCCAGGCCGGATCCATGTTGACCCTTTGGGTACAGGCCGGATCCCAATGGGCCTGTATGGCTGGCCCCCCTTTTTCCTTTTTCCTGACTATCTGTGCCCCTATATGGTGGCCCCCTTTAGCCTCAGAGAGGCTGTGTTTTTAATAAAAAAAATAAAAAAGAAATAATAATAAATACATATACATATATATATATATATATATATATATATATATATATATATATATAATAATAATAATAACAGATTTCTTTTGGACTGCGCAGGACGCTGCAGCCTCATCAGTAGTTCTGCATGTCTGCATGCCCTCTTTCCACAGGCGGCATAGTGTTGCGCTCCCAACCTGCGTCGCTGCTAAGGCATTTCCCCTTTTAGGCGGTTTTCCTGCCCTCTTCCAGGATACGGCGCTGGCCAAGTGCATGCGGCCCTTCCGTAGGCAGCATTCATCATCTCTCCAGTTATGGTGCCTGCCATGTGCATCCCCCCCCCTCCTAGGCGGGATACTGCACTCTCCCTGGCTGCCGGCTGGCCATGTGCATGACCCCCTTTTAGGCGGAATACAGCACCTTCACCGGATACGGTGCTGGCCATGTGCACGACCCCCTTCCATAGGCGGAATGCTGCACTCTCTATGGATTTGCTGCCGGCCATGTGCACGACCCCCTTCTCTAGGCGGAACGCTGCACTCTCGCTGGATTCACTGCCGGCCATGTGCGTGACCCCCTTCCATGGGCGGAACGCAGCGCTCTCACTGGATTCGCTGTCGGCCATGCGCGTGACCCCCTTCCATGGGCGGAACGCAGCGCTCTCACTGGATTAGTTGCCGATCATGTGCATGACCCCCCTTTTTAGGCGGAATACTGCACTCTCACCGGATACGGTACTGGCTATGTGCACGACCCCCTTCCATAGGCGGAACGCTGCACTCTCTCTGATGGGCTATGATGTACTTATGTACTATGTTACTATGCTGCACTCTCACTGGTTTCGCTGCCAGCCATAGGCATGACTCAGGCAGCATACATACATCCCTCTGTCTGTGGTTGTTTTCTCGCAGGTACGTTACTGGCCATGTGCATGTACCCCATACATGGCGGGGTGCTTGCACTCTCGCTGGATCCGCTGTCGGCCATATGCATGACCCCTCTTCCGTGGGCGGTGTACGCACTCTCGCTGGATTCGCTGCCTGCCATGGGCATGCCTTCCTTCCTCAGGTGACATACACACATTCTCACTGACAGTGTTTGTCTCTCACCAGTACGTTGCTGGCCATGTGTATGACTCCCATACATGGCGGGTGCACGCACTCTCCCTGGATGAGATGCTGGCCATGTGCATTACCCCCCCTTTTTTTCTGGGCGGCATGCTACACTCTCACCGGATACCTTGCTGGCCATGAGCATGGCCCTCTAACATGGGTGGAACGCTTGCACTCCCATTGGATACGGTGCTGGCCTTGTGCGTGACCACCCCACAGTCCATGGGCAGAATTTGGCACGCTCATGAGATTCACGGCTGTCCTTGTATGGCTGTGCTGGACTTGTACATGTCCCCCTTCATTGGCAGAGTAGTTGCACTCTCGCTAAGTCAGTGTTGGGTGTATTATTGCACACTCACTTAATGCTAGGATAACCCTGTGCATGTTCCCCTTTCACTAGGTGGACCTCCTGCGTTCCTGCTGGATTATAGGGTATGTCCTGCTTCTCTGAAGTAGGTACGGCCTTAGGCATCACTCCCTTTTGGGACCGGCCTTTGCACTCTTGCCGACTGCAGTTTGCCAGATACAATTTCCCCCCTTTCGGGGCGGACTGCTTGCGTTCCATCGCATGCTATACTAGGCTTGTGCATAACTCCCTTGCAGGTTGCACTTTGCAATTACGTACATGCTGTGGCACTCTGTGGCGAGCCCTCTTTTTCGCTGAATTAACCTTTTTGCAGTGAGCGGACGTTCTTGTGCGTTGTTTGGGCCGTGTATGCCTTCTCCTCCTGTAGGTGGGTTGGCCTTCTCACTGCTTACGGGCTGCTCGTACGTATGCCTCATCTGCTTCCTGCGGCATACTTTTGTTTTCTTGGGATACGATGCTTGCCGCAAGCCTTGCACTCGTCTCTAAGGAGTTCATTCTGTCCACCTGACCCGGACGGGCTCTACTTGCTCTATGCTGCACGGAGCTGGGTGGTACTCCTTCATTTAGTTGGCCCTTCATCCCAGGGAGTGTTCGTGGTTCCTAGATGCGTGCCCATTCGTCCTTCCGCGGTATTGCTTCCCTGCGCTAGTGGTCACATGGTCGAGAGTGCTGTTGTCTGGAGCGCCCCTCGAATTCTTCGTTGGCTCTGGCAGGACTGCGGTTCCCTTGCCTGCTCAAATTTCCTCCTCTTCGGATGTAGTGTGGTATGAGTCCTTCCTCTTGGCGCCTCTACGCTTCAGTCTGATCTGCTACCAGGTGCGGGCTGCTTTTCTCGGGAAGGTCACCCAAATTCTCTTGGGTGCTCGATTACCCAGGTCGGAGGACCTCCACCTTGGGTTCTTCAGGGTATTCGCCTTCTGCGAGGCGGTGAACCGGGCATCTCACAGTGTAGCAGGGTTCTGCTTTTGAGCTGTCCTATGGCTTCCCTGTTGCCCACTCCTCCGTTCGGTTGGAGGGTGTTATGCCGGCCTCTGTCTCGACTACCTTATCTCGCTGGCTCTGTTTGGCTCCCGCTCGGTACAGATCACTCCGATGTGGCTTCTGTCCCGCCAGACTTCAGAGGCTGTTCCTTCACTGTCCTCCCCTCTGGGGAGAGCATGGTTGTTCATGTGGATGGTTCCGGTGTTCCTTTTGGCCTCGTACTGTCTCCCTTGTTCACACTGGCTGTATTAGCTGTGCCTATTTACCGAGTCTACCGCGTTCTGTCCTCCGGCTGAGTGCAGATTGCGTGGTCCATTCTAAGACAATGGTCCTGCTGTAGACTTACCTTCTCGGTAACTTGGGGGGACTACCTTTCGGTCCAGATTGTCCTTTGATCTCCCACACCGGGACTGTAGAACATGGCTACATCAGCATGGACTTTAGCCTGTCTTGTCCTGGCATCTGGCGGATACTGGGCGGACCCTTTGGTTCCGTTCCGTCTGTCCTTCTGCTCCCCCACTCGGGTGGATACGGGACAACGTTGCTCGGGGGCCGACGGGACCAGTTTTGTCGACTTCTGCCCATGTTACTGGTCTGCGCCTGATCACATTGGGTTTTCGCCGGCTTGCCAGGCGACTCCAGCGGGTTCGCTATTGTCCGCTCCTGGCTGTATTTTCGTCCAGGATCTGTCGTAAGACTTATGGTTTTTTTGTCTGGGGTTCTGTGGGAAGCTGTGCATTTCCCATTCTGACTTTTTCTCTCCCCATGGTTCTGTCTTTTTTCCAGTCCGGCCTGGACCTGGGACTGGGATTCCTTTACTTGAGGTGTCAAGTGTCAGCGCTGTTCTTCCTCTTCCAGCGTTCCCCGGCCCTCTGGGCCTGTCAAGACCTTCTTACTCGAAATGGCTCTTGGGTTCCTCTGTACTGTCCTTCGGTACCGCCCTGGGAACTACATACTGAGCTCTCGGCGCTCCAATCTTTTCCTTGGAGCCGTTACAGAAGTTCTCTCTACCCCGCCTGTCCTGTACGGTTGTGTTTCCGTATCAGTCGTGTCTCTGACGGGTGCCTGAATGGCCCCTTTTTGTTCTGAGCCTTCTGTCTTTTCCCAGGACAGGGCTGTTTCTACATCCCGTTCCTTCCTTCTGAAGGTGGTGTTGCCTTTCGCTTCAACACTTCACCAATTTGGACGTTGTTTGGGCCTTGCCGGTTTTACTTGGAGATCTCCGACTCTTGTCGACGTTCGGTCTCTTGGGTTTCCTGGAGGTCCGCGCTTAGAGTTGACGGACTCTAGGGTGGTTTTCCTCCGCTTTATCAGATTGGCTATTGCTGAGGTTACCGCACCGAGGGCAGGATTCTGCCTTTGCTGTCACCGTTCATTTCACCAGAGCGGTCGGTGCCTCCTGGGCTGGAGGCATTGGGCTTCGGCCATGCATTTGAGCAAGGCGGCCACAGGTCTTCCTTGCACGCTTTACAGAGTTCTACAGGGTGCATACTCTGGCTTCGGCGTATGCTGCCTTGGTCCGCCTGGGTCTGCAGGCGGCGGTTCCTTGATGCCTTCGGGTGCTTCGCCTTGGAGCTGTGGTCCCTCCCCTTTTGGACTGCTTTTGAACGTCCCAAGGTCTTCTGTGTCCCCCAAGGAAACTGGGCGAGAAAACGAGATTTTTGTAGAACTTACCAGTAAAATCTCTTTCTCGCTCTTTCCTTGGGGGACACAGCACCCACCCATTCATTGTTTTTCTCTACACGGTTTCCGAGTTTGTGTTACCCGTTGGGTAGTTGGCTTGTTGGTTCCTTGTTGGACTTTGCCTTTTCTCACTGCTTGGACACGCAACTGGCAGTCTCTCTCTCTCCAGGCTGAGGGTATAGCTGTGGAGGAGGGGCTTAACAGCTTTCACTTAGTGTCACGCCTCCTATGGAGATGAGCTATACCCAAGGTCTTCTGTGTCCCCCAAGGAAAGAGCGAGAAAGAGATTTTACTGGTAAGTTATACAAAAATCTCGTTTTTTCACCTTACATCACAAAAAGTTCAACACCAAGCGATCAAAATGTCATATGCACCCCAAAATAGTACTAATCAAACCGTCACCTCATCCTGCAAAAAAAGAGACGCTACATAAGACAATCGGCCAAATAATAGAAAAAAAAAAACTATGGCTCTGACTTTAAAGACCCTAAGGCTACGTCTACACGACGACATTTGTCGCGCGACAGGGCACAACTGCACTGCAACATTTTGTCGCGCAACAATTTTTATAATGGCAGTCTATGGTGTCGCACTGCAACATGCAACATACTAAGACGCAACAGTCGCAGAAAAATCCATCTCGACTGGATTTTCTGCGACTGTTGCATTGCAGTCGCAGCATGTTGCAGTGCGACACCATAGACTGCCATTATAAAAATTGTCGCGCGACATTAGTGCAACAAAATGTCGCACGACAAATGTCGTCGTGTAGACGTAGCCTTAAACATTATTTTGTTTCAAAAATGCTTTTATTGTGTAAAACTTAAATAAGAATAAGTATACATATTAGGTATTTCCACCTCTGTAATGATCTGCTCTATAAAAATATCAAATGACCTACCCCCACAGGTGAACGCTGTAAAATAACTAAATAAAAACTCTACCAAAACAACCAGTTTTTTGGTCACCTTGCCCTATAAAATGTAATATTGAATGATCAAAAAAATCATATGTACCCAAAAATGGTACCAATAGAAGTCAACTCTTCCTGCAAAAAACGAGCCCCTACACAAGACTATCGGCAGAAAAATAAAAATATATGGCGTTCAGAAAATGGAGCCACAAAAACATAATTGTTTTTCAGACATGCTTTATTATGTAAAACTGAAACAAACAAAGAAAGTAGACATATTTGATATTATGGTGTTCGTAACAACCCGCTCTATGAACATGATGTAACCTGTCAGATGAACATTGTAAAAAACAGAAAATGAAAACTGTGCCAGAACAGCCATTTTTTGGTTATCTTGCCTCACAAAAAACGTAATATAGAGCGATCATAAATCATATGTACCCCAAAATAATACCAATAAAACTGTCACCTTATCCCGTAGTTTCCAAAATGGGGTCACTTTTGGGGAGTTTCTACTGTAGGGGTGCATCAGGGGGGCTTCAAATGTGACAGTCTTTAAAAAACAGTCCAGCAAAATCTGCCTTCCAAAAACCATATGGCGCTCCTTTTCTTCTGTGGCCTGCCGTGTGCCCTTACAGCATTTTACCACCACATATGGGGTGTTTCTGTAAACTGCAGAATCAGAGTAGTAGATATTGAACTTTGTTTGGCTGTTAACCCTTGATGGATGTGTTACAGAAAATTATGGATCAAAATGGAAAATTTGCCAAAAAAGTGAAATTTAGAAATTTCATCTCCATTTTTCTTTAAAGAGGACCTTTCACTTGTATAAACTATGTGAACTGAGTATGCTGCCATATAGAGCGGCGCCCGGGGATCTCACTGCACTTACTATTATCCCCGGGCGCCGCTCCGTTCTCCCGTTATCTTAAGGAGCAAAGGTACCGGAGCCTATAACGGGAGAACGGAGCGGCGCCCGGGGATAATAGTAAGTGCAGTGAGATCCCCGGGTGCCGCTCTATATGGCAGCATACTCAGTTCACATAGTTTATACAAGTGAAAGGTCCACTTTAATTCTTGTGGAACACCTAAAGGGTTAACAAAGTTTGTAAAATCAGTTTTAAATAACTTGAGGTGTGTAGTTTCTAAAATGGGGTCATTTATGGGTGGTTTCTACTATCTAAGCCCCACAAAGTGACTTCATAACTGAAGTGGTCCTTAAAAAGTGGGTTTTGGAAATTTTTCTTAATTTTATAAGAATTGCTTCTAAAATTCTAAGCCTTCTAACGTCCTAAATAAAATGATATTTTCAAAATGATGCCAACATAAAGTCGACATATGGGGAATGTTAGGTATAAATATTTTGAGGTATCACTTTGTTTTAAAAGCAAAGAAATAGATTTTTAAAAATTTGTGGTGAATTTGGGATTTTTTTTTTTTAATAAAGGTGAAATATATTGACTCAAATTTGGGACTCAGGTAGTGGTCAGCCGGCACTCTGTCAAAGAGGCGTGGTGCACGTGTCCGAGATCACAATCCCACATGTTTTAGAAGAAGAGACCGGCACTCACTTGGTCTTTTGCAAATTAAATCCTTTATTCGTCACATATAAGGTGCAATTTTCTGTGACGCACGTTTCGACTCCAATCCGAGCCTTTCTCAAACAGATATGGCATACACATGATACAAAATACACAATTTAAATAGACCGCCTGGGCGGAAGTGACATCAAGTAACCATGGTGATCAATTAAACAAAATGAAGCAAAAACAGAAACACGTGAAGAAACAGACCAACTGCAGCAGCATCGATCAAGGCTGGGTTACTAAACCATTGCAGCCTTGATCGATGCTGCTGCAGTTGGGCTGTTTCTTCACGTGTTTCTGTTTTTGCTTCATTTTGTTTAATTGATCACCATGGTTACTTGATGTCACTTCCGCCCAGGCGGTCTATTTAAATTGTGTATTTTGTATCATGTGTAAGGCTCGGATTGGAGCCGAAACGCACGTCACAGAAAATTGCACCTTATATGTGACGAATAAAGGATTTAATTCGCAAAAGACCAAGCAAGTGCCGGTCTCTTCTAATTCAAATTTGGGACTGTCATGAAGTACAATCTCAGAATGACTTGGATAAGTAAAAGTATTCAAAGTTATTACCACATAACATGACACATGTCAGATTTCCAAAAAATGGCCTGGGCAGGAAGGTGAAGACTGCCCTGGAGCAGGGTTAAACTAGCCTATTGTTATATTTCAGAAACAAGTGAATTGTGACCAAAGTTGTTGAGTGTAAATAGACTATGCCTTCAGTCTCTTACTAATCCTTCTATTATTATGTTACATTTTCTACCCTGTGTCTCATTTTCAGTTACATTCTTGTTCATCCTTTACATAACTTACCATCACGTGTGTTTTTTCTCTGCCGTTGCCATTTATGTCTGTTATGTGTATATGAAGTTGTCATGTATTCATTGTTGGCACATAATAGAAATGATTACATTCTCACTACTTTTCTCTCATATAAATGGAAGATTCCCATGCTGTGGGAAAGCTTACCCGTGTGATAGTTGTCATGATGAAGCTGAAACCCATGAAATGGATCTGGCTTCGCGCATGTTATGTGGTTATTGTGCTAAGGAACAGGTGAGGCTTTGCATAATCCAAGCGGCTTGCGGCTTCCTATTTGCACCATGGAATTTGTTGCCACAAATAATGTTTATGCCAAAATCAAAGATGCAGTCAGTGAAAAACAGACATTCGCTAATTACTGGGCATATTTACAATAGCCAATGATAACTAACATTCAGGGGCCTTAAAGAAGTATTTGCATCTGGGAAATTTATGGCATATGGATAGATAATGCCATAAATGTCTGATAGGTGTCAGTCACATCTCTGGGACCTGTTTCTATCTCAAGAACACGGCCCTGCTGTGAAAGAAGGGCACCCACCTATGCGTGGCATTCTCTCCATTCACCACTGTGGGACTTCTGAAAATTGCCATGCGAGCATGCTCCACTATTTGCGGAAGTCCCATAGTAGTGAATAGAAAGGAGTCTGTGCATGCACAACTTGCTTTCCATTCACTTAGGGCCCCTTTTCTTGTGATAAGAGCAGGTCCCAAAAGTGAAGCCCATAACTATTGAACATTTACAACATATTCTATCAATACACCATAAATGTCTCAGAAGGGAATACCCCTTTAACTTAGGTATTCCTTTAACAAATAGTTTATTTTGTTTTTGTTTTTTTATGTGCAGGCAGTAATGTAATTTTAATATGCAATGTTTAAAGTCTGCTAACGGGTCAAAAGAAAACTAGAACAAAAATATAATTTATTACATTTATTTTTTATTAATTATAAGGAAAATAACGCTACAAAAGGAAAAGTACAATGAACACAATTTGTGGTATCTTCATATTTTTACCCGAATAATAAAGATATGCCATCTGTTAAAGGGAACAACTTTAAAAAAATGGTGTAAAAAGTCTGTTAAGTTCTGCATAAACCAAGTTATTTTGAAAGGGGTCCTGTCACCTCTCTTGACATGTCTGTTTTAACATGTTCCAGACCACCTTATAACTATATATACGGAGGTCAGGGACTTTTAAATATGGCGCCTGCTCGCTAGTGCAGCTGGCGCCATAGCCACCAGGTACATGCAGTTTTAAAAAGCAGCCACCCAGGGCTATGCAATTGACGATAAGGTTGATTGCATACATTTAACCTCCCTAGATGCTGTGGTTAAAGGGATTCTGTCATCAAGATTTTCGATATGGAGCTGTTTATATCATCCTCTCAGTCTCCATTATCTAATTAAAAATATACTAGTTTTACCCCCACCTGTCCTTTCATTTTGGATAAAAATCGGTATTATTAATATGCTAATTACCTTACTAGCGTGCCCAAGGGGCTGTCCCTCCGGCCGTTTGTGCCCAGTCACGCCCCTTATCTCGTAGCCCAGCGCCGCCCCACTGCTAATTATGCACTCCTACGAGATAAAGGGAGCAGCTGTGCACAAACTGCCGGAGGGACAGCCCCTTGGGCACGCTAGTAAGGTAATTAGCATAATAATAAAACCGATTTTTATCCAAAATGAAAGGACAGGTGGGGGTAAAACTAGTATATTTTTATTTAGATAATGGAGACTGAGAGGATGATATGAACAGCTCCATATCGAAAATCTTGATGACAGAATCCCTTTAAATGTGACCGTGGCATCTGTGAGGATGAAAACCGGGAGCGCACGGTCCTTGCCTTGCATCGGCTCCCCTAGCTCGGATTGGGGGCGGGGGGTGATTGTAGTGTGCAGCAGCCTCGGTCCTCCTGAGTGACACCAGGCTGCCACCGATTAGCTTCTATGGGGCTCCATAGGAACTTGGTGTAATTCTTATTCATTGCTTCTCTCATAGACTCTAATCTAATCATTGCTTTAACTAAAAAAGTCTAAATGGTCACTTTACTTTCCCCAAAAAATTGAATAAAAAGTAATCAAAAAGTCATACATACCCCAAAATGGTTTCAATAAAAAGTATAGATCGCCCCACAAAAAATTATCTCTTGCAGACACAAATACACGTACAAGTAAAAACGTTATGAGGGTCATATTATGGCGATGCAAATAAAATACATTTATTTTTTTTCTTCTTTTTTTTTTTTTTTATATATATTTTTTTTTTTCAGTATTAAAAGGCAATAAAACTATACATATGTGGAATTGTTGTAATCGTACTGACCCACAAAATGAAACTAACAGGTCAGTTTTACCACATAGGAAACACTGTAAAAACAGAACACATAAAACTGTGGTGGAATTTTTTATAATTTCACCCCATTTGGAATGTAAATGGTTCCATTAGAAAGTACAACTTGTCCTACAAAAAACAAGCCCTCATACGGCAATGTGAATGGAAGAAATTAATGAATTCTTTAACAACTGGATGGTATTGTTGTCAAAGGGATGTGTCCCGAACACAATCTGCTACGGTCAGCATTGGTTAGACAATGTTAGACTGTGAGGAGGAATAACAGAGGAATAGACCCAAAAAAGTTTCCGGTAAAAGATGTTCCAGAATTGTTATATTATGGGGACTACAAGTATTTACTAGGACAGACATGTCAGGAGACCTGGAAGGTCCTGTTTAAAAGTGTACATCACTCCCTTAGAAAAAGGCTTCAAATGAGGAAAAAAATCCTTTGGCTGCTGAAGGGGTTAATATTGATTTATTTTAGAAGTAGAAGGTTATACAATAATAAAATGCTGTACAAAATGGTTGAATGGAATGCCAGTCCACATAGACAAATGAAAGCTGTGCTTTTGACAGCATTATACTGGCTATGCACGTGACGTACCATACACTTGGACTGTTGGCGCCTGCAGGTTTATTTCACTAGAGAGAAGCGGTTCTGGTAGTGATTATCTGTCGGGGAAACAAAGGATGCAGCAAGTTTAGCTTGAAGATGATTGCTCCTTCTTCCTCCCATCTTCTTTCCATTCCATTTTGTGTGCAGTTCTTTCATACTTTCTCACTCCTCCATGTCTTTATAAAGTGTTTAACTTGTGTCTGTCTCATGCAGCCATACAGTAACGGGAAGGCCTGCATTTCATGTGGGAACATGATGACTAGGAACATTCACGCAATACACTGGGAAGGAGGGAAGGGCTGCAGAAATAAAATAAAGATGTCAAGGTATGGTTCGTGGCAAGGAATCCATGCATGTAAACGCCAAAGTATATGCTGTGCATCAAGCTGTACACTGGTAACCCGTGTATTTTTCAGTATTTATCTCTGGCAAAGTAAAATTTAGGAACAGATATTGTTTGCATATAGCGGTATTCATAGTGACACTGATCTTGGTTAGTCACGTAGTCTGACAGAAGTGAAGGTGCTGCTTTTCCTTATTTCTCAGGAGGTATGTCGGGTTATAACACCTTCCAGATTAATTTTTGTAAATGCCTAGTAAAGCAGTGAGTAGCAAGTAAGTTTGCCAAGATCATGCACATCGTCTGTTATTAGCAGGTAAAGGGGTTGTCTGGTTTCTTATATTAATGACCTGTCAATCAATATCGGGTCGGTGGGGTCTGACTCCAGATACTCCTGCTGATCAGTTGTTTGAAGAGACTGCAGTGCTTGTACGAGCGCAGTGTCCCCTTCACTCTTTATCTGCGCAGCGTTATATTGCAGCTTCTCTGTCCCACTCACTTCTATGGGAAGGAGCAGTTGTAGTTACTCTGTCCAATCCAACTGAATGGGATAAAGGAGCTGCAATGTCGACGGCGATCAGGTAAACAGTGAAGACTCCCAGCACCCCTGCTAACCTGATATTGATGAACTATCGGGAACCAGATAACCTTTTTTTTAAAGGGTTTGCTCCTTTTGATAACTTTTTGTAAGAAGGCTTACCTAAAAATAAGCTAATCATGTTGGGGATATTTAATAATCAAAATAACCAAAATTACCAAAATTTCCGGCGCAGTTTGTATAAAAAAAAAAACTGATCTACACGCTTTACACCATGTTTATTAAGGGTTTTAGACACTTTCACATGCCTTCTATAAACTGGTATGAAGAAGGAAAATGTCTTTGTGGGAAAGGAGCATGCCTAAAGATGTGCCAAAACATGTGATTCTGGTGTAAAGTAAGCTGTCTGTTAGACTAGACAGTGTAGGTTTCACCAGATTTATCTTCCAGCAATTAGCCACTACAATTCTAGCACAGTTTAAAAGTTGTCTATAAGTATTAGACCGTATTAGAAAATATCTCATTGTGTGCTTTTGAGACCCTCAGATATCAGCTGTAATCTGCAGAAGAAGCGAAGCAGCAAAGGTTTATTTCCCCTACAGCACCACCATTAAAATAAATAGACTACATGTGTAATGTACAGTGTCCAAAAAAGATGCAGTTTTTAACAACTCTTTGCTTTGGCTAATGAATGTGGTTTTACTAATATACTGGTTGATCTGCCTCTGTATGACAGTCTCACAAGCATTGCCTCCTACTTGTGTGTGTTGTGCTAGCAAAACCCCTTTAAATGTGGTTTCACTTGAGGGACTTCCCTCTTAGAGCTCAGAATGCCCTCGGACATGGATGCTCAACCTGTGGCCCTCCAGCTTTTGTAAAACTACAACTCCCACCATGCCCTGCAGTAGGATGTTAGCTGTAGGCTAGCCGGGCATGCTGTGGGTTGTAGTTTTGCAACAGCTGAAGGACCGCAGGTTGGGCATCCCTTCCCTAAGATATTTAAAAATAGGTTTTTAAGACTAGACAACCCCTTTTAGAATCTGCTTTGTCATCCTTAAAGGGGTTCTCCGTAACTAATAAAATTCTTTAAAGAGGACCTTTCACTACTGTACAAACTAAAAACTAACTAGATCAGTGGGCAAAGCGGCGCCCAGGGGGTCCCCCTGCACTTCCTAGTATGTCTGGGCGCCGCTCCGTTCGCCCGGTATAGGCTCCGGTGTCTGCGCTCCCTCTGTTGTACTGGAGTGATTTCTTGTATGAGGCGTGTCCCTTGCTGCAGCGCTGGCCAATCGCAGCGCACAGCTCATAGCCAGGCTATGAGCTGTGCGCTGCGATTGGCCAGCGCTGCAGCAAGGGACATGCCTCATACAAAAAATCAGTCAGAGGGAGCGCAGACACCGGAGCCTATACCGGGCGAACGGAGCGGCGCCCAGACATACTAGTAAGTGCAGGAGGACCCCTGGGCGCCGCTCTGCCCACTGATATAGTTAGTTTTTAGTTTGTACAGTAGTGAAAGGTCCTCTTTAAAATAACTAAATATTTGTTTATTATAAACACATTCCCAAAAAGCTTTTATCATTTACAGTGGCTTGTATTCTCTAGGGGTCAATCATCAGGAGAAATAAAATGGCCACTGCCCAATTAGCACACACAAAACCCATCCTAATCACACAATAGGATGGGTTACTTAAGAGCAGTGAGCTAAAGGGCTGTCTCGGCTCTCCTCACTGCTCTGCCTGTCATGAATTACGATTCTACATACACCAGATAAGAATTTCTGTGGATTTTGTGTGTGCTACTAGGATGGTGGCCATTTTATTATTATTATTATTATTATTTGATTATTGCCCCCTAGGGAAAGCGAGCCATTTTCAGTAATTTTATTAATTCACTGAGAACCCATTTAATGGTCAGTTTTCTGACCATTTTTTCTAACTTTTTCAATACTTACTTGCAGAAAAGATAAGCAAAAATATAACAGCTCCTCGAAGACTGTGTCACGGAAGAGTGTAAGCAAGAAGTAGATTTCAACCATCATAGTTTAATAATGGTAAGTACTTCCAAGATGATTTATTTGGTTATATATATTATAACTATATTACGACTGGGGTGGGAACCCTATACACAGCAGACACCCGGTGTGAACAAATTTTTTCTATACATGATTTATTTGGTTAGTCATGAATTTAATTCCTCACTTGCCACATGTTGAGAGAGATGGTATATTAACACAATATTATCTACTTTAGGCTGTGTTTAAATTATGTTTTTGGCCTCTGTTTAATGTGTAAGGCTACTTTCACACTTGCGTTAGGTGCGGATCCGTCTGGTATCTGCACAGACGAATCCGCACCTATAAATGCAAACGATGGTATCCGTTCAGTGCGGATCCGTCTGCATAACAGCTTTTTCAGATCTGAGTTTTTACAATCGTGAAAAATCAGATCCGACAGTATATTCTAACACAGAGGCGTTCCCATGGTGATGGGGACGCTTAAAGTTAGAATATACTAAGAACTATGTACATAACTGCCCCCTGCAGCCTGGCAGCACCCGATCTCTTACAGGGGGCTGTGATCCGCACAATTAACCCCTCAAGTGCCGCACCATTGGTGGCCAGTGCGGTCCCTCCCCAGTATTAAATTCATTGGTGGCCAGTGCGGCCTCCCCCCCCCCCCCCCCCTAAGTAAAATCACCCCCCCCCCCCCCCCCCATCATTGGTGGCAGCGGAGAGTTCCGATTGGAGTCCCAGTTTAATCGCTGGGGCTCCGATCGGTTACCATGGCAGCCAGGACGCTACTGCAGTTGCCATGGCTACTTAGCAATTTTAGAAGCCTTATACTTACCTGCGCTGTCTGTGGCTGGCCGGCGCTCCTCCTACTGGTAAGTGACAGGTCTGTGCGATGCGCCGCAAGCAGCGTTTTGGTGTCCGCCTCCAGAGCGGAATGGAGGCGGAACGGAGCCAAACTGATGCATTCTGAACGGATCCTTATCCATTCAGAATGCATTGGGGATGAACGGATCCGTTCGGGCCGCTTGTGAGAGCCCTCAAACGGATCTCACAAGCGGAACCCCAAACGCAAGTTTGAAAGTAGCCTAAATTATTAGCTTTAAATGACATATATGTTAATTGGATGCCGTTATAGCCTATCGGTTATGGATGCCACTGTTGGTCATCTGTTTAACATATTCATCACCCATAAGCTATATTGGCACCCATTTAATGGATACATCATGAAAAGCTATTGAAAAGCTCATGTGTTTGTTTATTGGATGCCTGGGATGGATGCCTTATAGTGGAATCCTTCACCCATAGGCTGCCATATTTAAAAAAAAGTATGTTTAACATGTGTTTTATATTAGAGCCCACTGGTTGGAATAGCATAGTCATCATCTATTCTATTCCATCTTTTTGACATATACCTGCCAGACTGCAATAAATAAAAAAATGCAACGTTACAGGCTATAGCTACTAGAGAGGGGTCGTTGATCCAGGGAGTTATTCTGATTGCCTGATTGGAGTCGGGAAGGAATTTTTATTCCCCTAAAGTGAGGAAAATTGGCTTCTACCTCACAGGGTTTTTTTTGCCTTCCTCTGGATCAACTTGCAGGATAACAGGCCAAACTGCATGGACAAATGTCTTTTTTCGGCCTTATGTACTATGTTACTATGTTAACCAAACCTTAAAATGGTTTTTATCTAGTAATAAGGAATCAATACCAATTTTTTTTTTTAAGAAAGAGATGCTACTAGGCACAGGCTCCATGGCAATGAAATGTGTGTGGTGGTTTTTCCCTGTGCATATTGTGTGTAATCACAGTGTAAAATTGAGTGTGATTTTATTTTTATTTTTTTTATTTTGTTCTTTCACTCACATGGTCTTACTGTAAAATTAGTAGTGATTGGGAAAGATGGGAAAAGTGATATATTTTCTAAAACTGTCTTGTTTTCTATATTAAAATGTGTATTCTTAACAACACTTATTGGAGTGTCTGTCTGCTTATGGACGCTATATTAAAAAGGTTTTCTGGGAGTACAGTATTGATAACCTAGGTAATCAATATCAATCAATGGGGGTCTGACTTCTGGCACCCCCGCTGATCAGCTGTTTGAAATGGCTGTAGTGCTTGGACAAGCAGCCTCCTTACAACATACCAAGCACAGTGCCATACATTGTATAGCAGCTGTTCTCCGGTATTGTATCCCAGGCCAACTTACTCGAATGGGACAGAGCTGTGCCTAGGCCATGTGACCAATGATCGTGACATCACTGGCCTAGGAAGAAGCCACAGTGCTCAGTGGAATATTGCACCCTCTTCAGTTAGCTGATCGGTGTAGGTGCCAGGAGTCAGACTCCACTGATCTGATATTTATGACCTATCCTGAGAAAAAAGCCTTTAATATGCACGCTTCTATTAACTCCTTCATGCATAATCATGTACATGTACGTGATTATGCACGAGTCTGTATGGAGTGGACTGTTGCGCTGGGCCTCCTCCATATACGGCAGAAGCTGACTGTGTAATACACCCCTCTGCCTTCCGATCTGAGCCTCTGCCGTGAAATCGATCCTTTATCTTGGCACCCCTGGCCCTTCTGAAGGTTCTTATGTCAAACATGGTTAGCTGCCTGTAAAACTATCCAGGAGTCACAGCTTAGCAGGCAGGAGTGTCAGAATCTCATAGACCATAATAGTACTATTATGTTCTATGGGACAAGTGATCAGGAGATTTCAGGTTCTAGCCCCTTAAGAGGGCTAAAAATATTATGTGTAAAAAGTCAAAAAAGTGAGAGGGCTAAAAGTTTTTGTATAAAAAGGGAAAAAGAAATAATTTAAATATTACATTCTAATACCCACTACTTCCCAATTTTACATAAAGAGGTATTTCGGTTACATTGTTATCCCCTGTCCACAGTATAGGGCTTAACTATTAGATCGGTGGGGGTCATACTGCTGGGACCCCCAATGATCACAAGAACGGGGCCTCATACCCTCTGCAGCCCCTTGAAATGAACGGAGCCAGTTACGCATATGCGTGGCTGTTCCATTCTTTTCTGTGGGAGTTCTATAGATAGCCCAGTATAGTGCTCAGCTACCGTTTCTTATAGAAATGAATAGAGATGCCATCCATGCACATGCCTGACTGGAAACTGAAAAGTAAGTAAAAACATGTATGTAGTAAAACAGAATAAAAACTACAAATTTGGTATAGTTGTAATCGTATTGACCCACAGAATAGGGACGTCATGGCATGTTTAGCGCACAGTGAATGCTGTAATATCGAAACCCAAAAAACCTTGGTATAGTGGGTTTTTTCAATTTCCTGTTTTCCAGACATAGTAAATAGTAGACATGGTAAATGAAATTGTGCCATTGAAAAATACAACTTGTACAACAAAAAATAAGCCCTGGAAAATTAAAAAAACGTTATGGCTCTTAGAATGTGGGGAGGAAAAAAAGGAAAATGGGCTTTGTCTTTAAGGGGTTAATGTAAACCCTAGCAGTAAGTATTGCTAAGAACACACATTTTCAAATAAGAGATGAGCTTAGTTTTACAAAATAAATATATCATAAGGATCGGTATAATCAGTGTTGTAACTTATTTGTGAAACATACCAGATTTTTATATATATATTTTTTTTAAATCCGTCCCAGGGAATACACTCCTAACCTTACCCTAAAATAAAGATCACTAAAGTCTGTTTTAATGGGGTCATTCACAAATAACCTATCTGACCTTGTTGATTAAATGTCCTCGATGTGCAGTGAATACAAAGTTTACCATACAGTTAAAACTGGAGATGTATATGTTCTGTATAGATGGAGGGTCTGTAGAATGAATGGGTTCTTCTAGTGAGCCCAGGAATCCCCATTCTTACACGGTTTATTAGCAAAATACAGCAATATATTGCCTAAGATTTCCAGGTTACCCGCATGTTCTATATTCCCATTGTGACCAGTTCCTAATGTTCCAGCATGTGTCGGAGTTAAATAATACTTATCACACATTTTATCTGGTTTCTTAATTATATCTTGTTGTTTTCTCAGAACAGAGTCTGGATGGCACAATATGTACCAAAGAACATAGGACTCTTTTTCATCAGTATGATCGTTATTCCACACATTGCTTCTGTGCAGTTGCTTCAGTTACAGGGGCGCGAAACATCTAAGACAAAAAAAAAAAATGCCTGGTCATAACATCTCGGAATGTAATAAATATCTTTTATTTTATTTTGTGCTATTATCCATGCATTCCATCAGCATTGTAAATGATGCACATATTTATTTATGTTGCCATTACTAGACCCAGGGTGCGTAATTTTTCTGTCAGTCTATCTGATCTATCAAATGTATCTAATAAAATCTATCTAATGTATCAAATCTATTTTACACACAGTACGTGTTAATTTGCTTTCTTCTGTTGTCTGTACTTGGTATAGGGATATATGCAGACAGCATGCCAGTGGACACATTTGTATTGATTTTATTTTATTCATTTTCTTCCTAAATGCAAAATAAATGGGGTCTTCCCATCTGGGACATTTATGGCATAACAATAGGATATGTCAAATGTTTGATATGTGAGGGTCCCACCTCTGGGACCCACTCCTATCTCCAAAATGGAGCCCTGAAGTGAACAGCGAGCAAGCTGTACATGCACGTCCACCCTCCACTCATGGCTTTTCCAAAATACCCCAGTGCGGTCTCATCTATTTTTGGAATTCCTATAGTGGTGATATAGGGTTGTCCGCGTTTGCACGGCTAGTTCTCCTTTCAGTGCTGTGGTACTCCAAAAATAGCCAAGCGTAGAAAGAAAGCAATGTAGCCAGCATTGTAAATGGTGCATAACAGAAATAAGGCTGTGTTCACATCTGCATCAAAGTCTTCCATTGTTTTGATGGGTAAAATGGCTTTGCACGTCAGTCAAATTGACAGACATCTCAAGGGAACTCGACGGACATCATTATAAGCCAGTGAGGTCTTTCTTGTGTGATCGGTTATGCATTGTGGTTTAAATTTGTAATGGAAATTACACTGCAGATGTGAACAGAGCCAAAGGCTTTATAGGTTCACAACTTGATAACCTAGGGCAGGCATCCTCAACCTGCGGCCCTCCAGCTGTTGCAAAACTACAACTCCCAGCATGCCCGAACAGCCTACAGGTATCCGCCTACAGCAGGGCATTGTGGGAGTTGTAGTTTTACAACAGCTGGAGGGCCGCAGTTTGAGAATGCCTGACCTAGGGTATAATATAAGTTCAGAACTCTTTGTATGTATATATTAGCAGTCATGTTCGGATGCAGTTAAGACCCCAATTTAAAATTGGTTTTCTGTGATTCAGAGATCAGAACGATCGATTTCAAATAAAATGTTATAAAAATCATTCTGATCTTTTTTTTTATTCCCCCTCTACTGATGGATAGCAATATCATAGAGATGCTTTTTGTGCACTGTAGCTGATCTATTATATCTCCCAACTAACTTCCATACATCAAAAATAATAGCTTTTCTTTTTTACTTACAGTAAGGCCTCATGCACACGACCGTTGTGTGCATCCGCGTCCGTTCCGTCATTTTTCACAGTTTAGCGGAGGTCCCATTCATTTCTATGGGGCTGTGAAAAAAAACTGATAGTCCTCCGTTTTTTTTTCTCCGCGTCCGTGATCCTTGATTCCAGTCCGTCAAAAAAATAAAATCTATCTATCTTGTCCGCTACATGTGGCCATACCCATAGGCTCAGTTTACACTCGTTGTAAACTGCCTCTCATTTATTTCAGTGGTAGTCAGCAGTGGCTTCTTTTTTACACGTGAAAAGAAGCAGCATGCCTGTCTCGGAGCAGAATCGGCGCTGATTTTCTCATTGTAATTAATGGAAACCAAAAATTACCGGTGCATATAAAGAAATGCAACTTATTTTGAGGCAGAAAAATCAGCTTGAGATCAGAGCTGATTTTTTATTTATTTTTTACACACGTGTATACTAGAAATCAGCCATGTAAACTGACCCTTAGGCTTACTATGAAACTGCAGTTTACACAGTGGAGTACATTCTCTTTCCACAAGATGGCACTGCAGCCTTTTCATTATAACAGGGATGCTCACCCTGTGTCCCTCCAGCTGTTGTAAAACTACAACTCCCACCATGCCCTGCTGTAGACTGATAGCTGTAGGCTGTTCAGGCATGCTGGGAGTTGTAGTTTTGCAACAGCTGGAGGGCCGCAGGTTGAGCATGCCTGCATTATAGCATTTCTAATCAAATGCATTTATGAGCTAATTGAATGCATATTTTTTTTAACTTTGATTTTCACACAGTTTTACTAAAAATGATTATGGTTTTGTGATTTTATTTTTATTTATTTATTTTTTCTATATTTTGGCCTCTTGGCTGGTACAGGTGAAGCACATTGGAAACTATTTGCTTCAACTATACACATCTGAAAAACGCTTTGCAAAACCAAATCAGTTTACTGTAAAACCCATGTGTGGGTTTGCCACAGTGTTCCTAGAAAGCACGCACAAACTGCTGTGTGCATGGACACTATCTGTATTGAACTCCTCTGTCCAATGCAATTAAATCCGCGGAAAGTGACGAAAATGATACAGCCTTTCTGTAATAATAATGGGGCAAGAGATGAAATGTTATTTTTGCTAAATTTGTAAAATTGTCTTTTTGTAAATATTTAGCTACATAGGGTAAGTAAACGCAAAATGTATCTAGATCTTGCAATGCTTAGGTTCAGTGCAACATAAATCCACACTCTCTCCTGTTCCTTTTTATCCTCTGATATCTGGGTATCATGTGCCAGTATATTGTTGCTCTAGTTGTATGAGGGAGGCAGGGAGATGCACAGAAAGTGCTCCCCTTTGGCACTAGTACAGCAGATATCTTCCTATTATATTCTTTGGTTACAGATCTATTGCATCAATTGTACTCGTGTTTTTTTTAGATCTCATCTCTTTACAAGCACATTTTTAGGGTGTTCCTAGCTGTAAAACCAAGTTGTTAACATTAATAAAATAAGAAGAAAACTGAAAAGAATCAAACACAACAATGAATCATTCCAGAGAATGAATATATTATGATTTGTGGACATATTAGCCAGAATTGTGAATGATACCAGACTGCACCTCATAAAATGCGTCCTCCCTAACCAATATTGTCAATTTACATATATATACACCCACACTATAATACTGATCTACCTGGACCTGAGCACCTTCACAGACAATACTGTCAAGGTTTTTTTTTTTTTCTTAAGCATTGTACTTGTATAGAAAACCATATGCACTGGTGTATACCATCGTACCATCTACCATCCTAAGTAGCGATCAATTTACATCACATCATAATACATGTTGTATTCTGGGAACAATCTCTGATATAGCAAGTGGACGGAATTGCTCTGTGTATCTGTCATACAAGAAGACGACAAGATTGAAAGATATCAATGTATTTCTGTATTTACTTTGCCTATGAACTTGTCAATCAATTAAGAACTGTTAAATGCTGCTTAAATCCAATAAAATGAGTTTACTTTTGGTTTTTAGTCAGTTTGTAACTGTCTTTTTGTTTACTTTGAAGTGAAGAGAAATGTAAAATAATGTACATTTTTTACTGACATCAGGCAGTTACGTAGACCAAATAATATCAGTTATGCCATAAATGTGCATATTTATCTATCCATGCTAAGCAAAATTTAGACAAAGCATAAGGTTCTTTTGAATGGCCTACTTGCCGAGTTCATGCTATTGGGTACTGCTGCAACAAAGCACCAGGGGAAGGGGGCATGACAGGCCAACACATCCCTGCTGCCAGGCTAAGCTATCTTGTTTTTGGACTATGCCACAGACACAGCAACAACAGCTGCCATGTAGTACTGCACCATGCAAACAGACCACAGAAGCTCACCTTTCCATGTGGTCTCAGAAAACACAATAAGGTTCAAATTTACTTACTGAAATTTTCATGAGTCTGAAGGTGGCACATGAAGGGTTAGCTGTCAGCTAGGAAAAAGAAAAATTAGTGTATCTGTCCTTAAAGCGGTATTCTGGTTGTTACAAGTTTGGTAACTTTCACACTGGCGTTTTGGCTTTCCGTTTGTGAGATCCGTTCAGTGCTCTCACAAGCGGTCCAAAACAGATCAGTTTTGCCCTAATGCATTATGAATGAAAAAGGATCCGCTCAGAATGTATCAGTTTACCTCGGTTCAGTCACCATTCTGCTCTGGAGGCAAAACGCTGTCCGCCTGACGAAGTGGAGCCAAATGGATCCGTCCTGGCACACAATGTAAGTCAATGGAGACTGATCTGTTTTCTCTGGCACAATAGAAAACTGATCCGTCCCCCATTACTTTCAATGGTGTCCAAGACAGATCTGTCATGGCTATAGAAGAGATAATGCAACCGAATCTGTTCATGGCGAATGCATGTGGTTGTTGTATTGTAACGGAAGCGTTTTTGCAGATCCATGACGGAGCGTAGCCTTTGTCTGAGGGCTTGTACAAATTTGGGGTCCATATAAATTCAGGGATTTACAAGTATATTCTTTTGGGCTCTAGAGTCTATTCATTTTATGTTCTGATCAGGGGTCTGAATAAATTTTAGAGTCAGGTTTTAATTTAACAGCTGATTTGATTTTAGAGTTTGGTCTGAATTAATTTTGGGTCTTTATTCATTTTGGTGTCTGATCTCTTAATTATGAGGTCTGGTTTGGGATCTCATCTTGGGTCTGATTTTTAGATTTGGGGTCTGGTCAGGGGGATAATCGTTAACCTCCACCATTCTGTTTAAGTTTGCATTTGGGCCCAGCATTTTGTAGTTACGCTCCCACTTTCACATGTTTCTAATTGATTCCATGAAGTGAGGGAGGTTGGAATTTACCAAATATGTCTAGGGCACCAGAATATATATGGTACTTTGTCCTGCCCTTACCAGGGAGAATGAGGACAGGCCCGGGAAATGGTTTTGCTTTGACTCTTTCTCCATGTTTCTAAGGCCTCATGCACACGACCGTATGTATTTTGCGGTCTGCAAAAAACGGATCCGAAAAAAATACGGATGATGTCCGCGTGCATTCTGTATTTTGCAGAACGGAGCAGCTGGCACCTAATAGAACAGTACTATCCATGTCCGTAATGCGGACAATAACAGGACATGTTTTATTTTTTGCGGAAAGGAAATGCGGACATACAGAAACGGAATGCACACTGAGTAACTTCCGTTTTTTTTCGGACCCATTGAAATGAATAGTTCCCTATACAGTCCGCAAAAAAAATTGAACGGACACGGAAAGAATATACGTTCGTGTGCATGAGCCCTAACAGTTTTTTTTAGTCTCCTTGCATGTGTTTTCTTTTTCTTATGGTACGTGGAAACTTAGAGGACCTTTTTTACGGTTCAATCATTAAGGACCTTTTTTTTTTCTTTTTTTTTTATTCAAGATAAATACCTTTACTTGTGGCTGATGCTGCCACCATGCCTTTTTTTTTATTTTTTTATTTATTTTTTATATTGCTCCCCTGTATTTTTCCTGCTCAGTATGTTAATACTGAGCATTGGTACAAGAAGGAGGAGACACCAGGGTTTCTCAATAGGTGTCTCCTTCTCCCTGGCTGTGACGCACTCCGCTGTGATTGGAACAGGCAGGGTGGCAGCATCAGTGGTTGTTACCCCACAAGTAAAGGTAATTAATTAATTTCCCCAAGTAATATTCCCTTATGTTTGGTGGCCTACATTTTATTTATTTTTTTAGCTCTGAACAGGGGCGCACAAGAAACCTGGAAGCGCAGGTGGTAAGCCAGAAGATGGCAGAGTCCCTTGTTGAGCTGGGGTTTGTAGGTTCCCAAAAAAGGAAAATGTGGGAGTGGTGCCCTGCATGTGAAAGATTTTTGATAATAGGGAAAGAATATTTTATTTTATTAAACCAGCATATAGGTGATCAGTACACCAATACACAGTGTAGTGCACCACATGATCTGTGAGTGATAACGTGATATTAAGCGGGCCTGGCCCCTTAATCACCCGTTTCCATTTATTTATTTATTGTATATCCACACGGTTGGATTATTATATTTTTTTTTTGGGCGGGAGGGGGTGGGATAATTTAATTAAACCAGCATATATGTGATCACTACACCAATACACTGGGTGATGATCTGTGAGTGATAACGTGATATTAAGCATCAGTCCTGTCCCTTAATCATCCATTTCTGTTTATTCTATCTCCACACTGTTATAAGTAGAAGAAAGATAAAATAAATAGCCAAGCTCACCTGCACCATTTATGGAAGCATGGATACTGCCAGGAACAAGTAGAAGTCCACAGGAAAAAAGAAAAAAAAATTAAATCTGCTCCCATAATAAAAATGAAATAGTCTTTATTATTCCATCAGTATAAAATCCATGCAGTCACCAAGTCTATGCTTTTCAGGTCTCGCACGGACCCCTACTCATGACTCTCCACACTGTTGTCATTTTTTGTGGGGTTGTTCAATTTCATGAAACCAGCATATAGATCAGGCATCCTCCAGCTGTTGCAAAACTGCAACTCCCAGCATGCCCGAACAGCCTACAGGTATCAGCCTACAGCAGGGCATTGTGGGCGTTGTAGTTTTACAACAGCTGGAGAGCCTCAGTTTGAGGATGCCTGATATAGATGATTACTACACCAATACACAGGGTAGTGCACCCCATGATACGTGAGGCATCCATTTATTTATTTATTTTTTGGGGGTTCTTTAATTTAATGAAACTAGCATATACGTGATCACTATACCAATAAATAGTTTAGTGAGCAAAATCATATGTGATTGATAAAGAATTTAGGACTAAAGCCTTTTCCATTTATCTTCACACGTTTTCAAATTTTGCTATCCAGATTTTTGTTTGAGGTTTTTCAATTTAATAAAAACCAGCATACACGTGACCAGTACACCAATACACAGGGTAGCACGCAAAATTATGTGTGAGGCCCAAAAATGTCAGGGTTACGGAAGGGTTCCCAACGAATGACCCAGAATGTGGGTAGTAGCAGGACCAGATATCCGGCCAGAAGTACACTGCTCAAAAAAATAAAGGGAACACTTAAACAACACAATGTAACTCCAAGTCAATCACTCTTCTGTGAAATCAAACTGTCCACTTAGGAAGCAACACTGAGTGACAATCAATTTCACATGCTGCTGTGCAAATGGGATAGACAACAGGTGGAAATTATAGGCAATTAGCAAGACACCCCCAATAAAGGAGTGGTTCTGCAGGTGGTGACCACAGATCACTTCTCAGTTCCTATGCTTCCTGGCTGATGTTTTGGTCACTTTTGAATGCTGGCGGTGCTTTCACTCTAGTGGTAGCATGAGACGGAGTCTACAACCCACACAAGTGGCTCAGGTAGTGCAGCTTATCCAGGATGGCACATCAATGCGAGCTGTGGCAAGAAGGTTTGCTGTGTCTGTCAGCGTAGTGTCCAGAGCATAGAGGCGCTACCAGGAGACAGGCCAGTACATCAGGAGACGTGGAGGAGGCCGTAGGAGGGCAACAGCCCAGCAGCAGGACCGCTACCTCCGCCTTTCTGCAAGGAGGAACAGGAGGAGCACTGCCAGAGCCCTTCAAAATGACCTCCAGCAGGCCACAAATGTGCATGTGTCTGCTCAAACGGTCAGAAACAGACTCCATGAGGGTGATATGAGGGCCCGACGTCCACAGGTGAGGGTTGTGCTTACAGCCCAACACCGTGCAGGACGTTTGGCATTTGCCAGAGAACACAAAGATTGGCAAATTCGCCACTGGCGCCCTGTGCTCTTCACAGATGAAAGCAGGTTCACACTGAGCACATGTGACAGACGTGACAGAGTCTGGAGACGCCGTGGAGAATGTTCTGCTGCCTGCAACATCCTCCAGCACAGGCGTTGTAGGGAGGTCATACAGGCACGTGCAGGTCACACACACTACTGAGCCTCATTTTGACTTGTTTTAAGGACATTACATCAAAGTTGGATCAGCCTGTAGTGTGTTTTTCCACTTTAATTTTGAGTGTGACTCTAAATCCAGACCTCCATGGGTTGAAAAATTTGATTTCCATTTTTTAATTTTTGTGTGATTTTGTTGTCAGCACATTCAACTATGTAAAGAACAAAGTATTTCAGAAGAATATTTAATTAATTCAGATCTAGGATGTGTTATTTTTGTGTTCCCTTTATTTTTTTGAGGAGTGTAGTATTAGTAGGCCCTGGCTTCAGAAAGGTGCAACTTTATCGTTGAGCAGAAAGAGGATGAGATTGTGGATTCGATGGCTCAGTGTCACGGTGCGGTTCACAGTGCAGGCTGGCTGCCTTTTGCGTACTGGCTGCGGGTGATTCTGTGTAGGCTGGTTCCTTTTGGCTGCGTGCTTGCCGAAATATCTGGTGTGAACCTGCCGTGTGTGTGTACCCCCTTTGGCTGTATCGTCTCCCTGTGGCTATGTCAGGTTGGTTGCGATCTTGCATACTGGCTGCAGTGTTCTGTGCATACTGGTTGCTAGGGGCAATTTCGTGGTTTCTGGTTACCCCTGAACTGATTTGGTACCTCCCTGTTTGGTTCTGATGGGGTTAACCTCCCCTGGTTGGTTCCTGGGTATGTTCTTTCAGGTGCGCTCGTTAGGCTGCTATTTCTGCCTTTGAGCGTGGAGTGTTGAGGTCAGTCTGTTTTGTCTTGTCAGTGTTTCACCCTTTTGCTCTGTGTAGTCTGTCTACGTTTGTCTTGCCAGGTTTTGCCCTTTGTTGCTGACCCAAGGGGTCCTACCATCTACACCTGGGTGTGTTCCGCCTGATTCTGTATTGTTGTCTTCTTCCCTGTACCTTGCCTTGTATCTGTATAGCCTAGCAGAGCTTATCTGCGTCTGATCTATGTTCCTGCTATTGTCTGTTTGGCAGTCCTTACTGCTCCTGGTGTTCTGTTCTTGTATGTCCATGTCCGCCTTCGGAAGAGGGTGCCTGTATTCCCTGGAGGGGGAATGCCTATTCTCTGTCTCTGTGCCCCCTGGGGCAGTCTTGCTTCTTCTATTGCTTGGGGCACAGGTACCTGCTTCTGCCTCTGTTCCGTTCTTCCTGTCTGTCTGTGGTCTCAATGTACTGTCGGTACCTTGTCTGGTATCTCTTTGCCACCTGAACCTGCTGCCACTGACTCGTTTTACGCTCTGGAGTAGCCCCTGGCAACTACCCTAACGGCCCAAGCCTATACTCACCATCTGAGGATCTAGTGAAGACCAGGTAGCTGCTTAGTTACGCCCCTCCAGAGTATTGCTAGTCAGTGGCACAGTGGGTTCACACCCACAGATCCGTTTCAGTACATTGAGGTCTTCTGTTATAGTCATTGTCACATGTCTTGGGTACTTTGTAATAAGTTGTGGTCCTTGGCCTGTTTTCCTTGTATCCTGCTCGCATGACATCCCGGAGATACCCCTTGGGACATCCGGCACGTGACACTCAGTCCTCGTATCAGTCTCAGCAGGATGATGTGTCACAGCGTTCCTCCTGCTCCTCCTCCTTGCAGCCCCAGAGAAGGCTTTCAGTGGACTCCTCCCTGTCTTCACTGCCCCTTACTAGTGGGGGGCCTTCCTTTTTTCTAAGAAGTGGCAGGAAAACCTCACCACCATATAGTCAAGTGAGTTACCCTGTCGATGACTTGTGCGAGAGCACTCACCGTTTGGAAATGGAGGCTACAGCCTCCAGGCATAGCTGTGTTGCTTGTGGTAGTAATAGTGGCATCTTTAGGGTTGGTGGGGTAGCAACAGTGGCAGTCGGGTAAAATACAGAGCAGGGGAAGGGGGCCAGGAGCCCACCATGATATGTCACAGTCTGATAAAAGCGGCAGGGAGAGTGAGGATGATGATTGTGTGCTGGATCGGGGTGCTGAGGAGGAAGCAACATCAGTGGAGAATTGTGGTGGCAGCGGCAATAAAGAGCAGAGGCCACGTACCTCTCAAGAAACAGCCAGGGCTACATGTGCTTCAGGATCTGGTGATGCAGCTGACACTATAGGTGGGTTAGGCCCAAAACGTGCCAGAGCTAAGCCAAGCTTAGCTGCCTGTAGCTCTGTGCCAGCAACTCCTATATGGCATTTTTTCTTCACAAGGCAGGCACACAAAACCACAGCTGTCTGCAGGATTGAAATAAGCTGTGGCTGTTCAAACACAATCATAGGTACCAGAGCTCTATTGCAGGACTTGAGATGGCATCACCGGATCCTTTGGGAAAATACAAATGGCCAGCATTCCCAATCAGAACTAGTCTGCCCTCCTCCTCTTGGATCAATTTGTGGCAGCCAACCTGCATCCCCATATAATATGGTATCTTTATCATCACCTTCTTCTTCAACTGATTATGTTGCTGGTGGTGCAGTCACTGCCATGCCATTGTATTAGTGCCTTGTACTCTCACATATCTGAGAATGTGGGCCACTCCTTGCGATTCACGCTGCGCAGCCAGCTGTATTTCACTGTGGACACCCGGAGCAGCTGTTACAGGCAGGGACAGTACATATCTTTCACGGCCCACTGGGTCAATGCTTTTTACGGCAGTGGAGAAGAAGCCCCTCAGCTACATCATGGCCAGGTCCTTTTGATCCCCTCCCCATAATATCATTGGGCTGGCTCCCTCAGCAGACACTTATCTGCCTCCTGCACCTCCTCCTCCACGGACATGGTCCAATCTCCAACAGCAGCAGGGAACAGCATCACTGGCACTACCTCTCCTTCCTATCACATGTGTCAAGTCCAGCGCTGCCATGCCGTGTTGGAGCTGATCAGCCTGGGTACATAAGGCAGCATACATTCTGCTGGCTATCACCTCGCCGACTCTAACTGGGTAAGGTATTCAGTGTCAATGGGCGCGACATACAACCTAGGGGAAATAACACATTCTACCTACATGGGCTTTTAAAAAATGCACTGGCTTGCACAAGGTCCTGGCAATGTCCAGGAGACTGTCTCACTTTCAACCATTCTCACTTGGTGAGGAATGCTCTCCTGGACTTGCAACGTCAGAATGGTTAGCAGCTTCACGACTTAATCTGTGACGTTCCAATTTGCTGGAATTCAAGATTGCACATGCTTTAGCGTCTGTATGAGCAGCAGAAAGCCGTGAATGATTTTGTCATGCACCAGTTCGCCTCAGCAATGAGCAGGTTTTGTTTCCAGGTTGGGCAGTGGTAGTTTGTCATTTAAATAAATAAAGCTACTTTCACACTTGCGGTAGCAGGGTCGGGCAGGCTGTTCTGGCGGGGGAACAGCCTGCCGGATCCTTGCTAACGCTAGCCAACCGTGCCGCCAGAAGTCCAGCTCAGCCCCATTCATTATAATGGGCGCGGGCTAGAAGTCCATCCGCAGCATGCAAACAAGCCAAGAGGCGGCCGGACAAAAAACGCAGCATGCTGTAGTTTTTGTCTGCCCCCCCAATTATAGTGAATGGGGCCTGAGCCGACTTCCGGTGGCACGGTGGACTAGCCCCTAAACAAATCATTATACATAATCACAGTTGGACTAAACATTTTGCCAGAGCAGAGGCTAAGATAAAGATGTACAGTGCTCATACATGCCAGGTATTCCCATGCCGAAATGTCTACAGCTTTACAAAATCTACCTGAAACCAAAACCTGAACAGATCAAAATCAAAACTGCTAAAAATTAACATAGTGAAGTTGAAAGTTTTCCTGATTAGGTTCAGATTGCAAATGCTCATATTCTCATTCCCATAGTAGAAAATAAATGAGACAATTAGAGTATTCAAGTCCTCACTTACATATGAAGAACATTTTTTCTATTAACCACCTGGAGTTACTGGAGAACTATTGATGACAGTAACTGTGATCAGATGTGCTGATTTCAACCTGTGTGATCACTGCTACACAATGAGGGAGTCTCCATAGACATTATTATTGGCTGATCCTATCAAAATTATCAGGGCCCACCAAAAAAAATGACCAGTATACTGTGATGAAATAACACTATGTAATATGGGATTCAAGGAAACGTTAATCATAAAACATTAATATCTCAGAGAACACTCAACATCAAAATGTAGACTCTGTAACCATGTGGGATAACATTATATGGATAACTTAATTTATACTGGAACGCTAAATGATATCATGGCACAAGCCAAAATCGTGGTGGAGTAGGAGGGTATCTGTCATGATATGGAGCAGTGAGCCCTCAACTCCTGTCTGAAACTCTGTCCCTACCTATTTGCACAGTCCACTCTAGAAGTGGCTCACAACTGGACGACAATCCCTTCCTAGATACATGCTGGGGCCAATCAGGGAAGGAACACAGTGGACAAAAATAATAAATAATTAGTGAGTGGAAGGAACAAAGAAATGACAGACGAAATCAGAAATGTTACTATACCGAAGTCAATATCAGGAGAATCCAACAGCACCAGATCGAGAACCGGAGATCAGAAACCGTTCCAAGCCTGAAGTCTAAAACTAGGAAGTGGCATCAAGTCCAAATCGTCAGGCAAAAGGGATAAAGACAGTACTGAGCCGAGGTCCAATAATCCAGAAGTCCAAGTTGAGAAAATTAGGCTAGCATGGTGTAAAAAAAGCCAATCACAGGCAGTTGTGGCCAGCTGTTGCCTGTTTAAATAGGCTGCACTCCCGATCATGTGACTCGGCTCATGTCACATGACAATGATGTCACCACGATGGATGTGCCAGTGTTTTCCCTCATTGGCTGGTGCTTCTGTACAAAGAAACCTAACCTGGCAACCAGGCGCCAGTGGCTCTGAATGCAGAAATGTGCCCTCACTTGCTCAGTTAAGTAAGTGACAGTACTCTTATGACTAGTACTAATCACCTCCACAGCTAGATAGCTACACGCAGAATAAACGCTAGCTACATGCAGGATTAAAGCAGGACTTTAGACTGCAGGCTGCCTGGTTTTGGTTACAGGCATATCTCTTATACATGCCCTAGCTGCTTCCTGGATGCTTGAACTACCGTAGGTGTTTTTTTTCCAACTCTCAAACCCTCTGTGATGCTGAGCAGATGTGTAGCCATATCTGGGCTCTGAGGTGTTGTACCCTTATGACTAGTACTAATCACCTCTACAGCTAGCTAGCTACATGCACAATTAACACTGGCTTTGTTTCTGGCAGTTTACCAGCTCTGTTTCAGTCACTCCTGCTTCTGAGCATGTGACTTGTCTGTCTATTTCTGATCTTCCAGAAATCCACACGTTATCCAACGGTAATAATACAATTGGTGAGTAGAGATGTCCCGAACTATTCGCCGGCGAACATAGCTTGTTCGCCGCGGCCGGCGAACATATGCAATGTTCGGTCCGCCCCTATTCATCATCATTGAGTAAACTTTGACCCTGTACCTCACAGTCAGCAGACACATTCCAGCCAATCAGCATTATACCCTCCCTCCCAGAGCCTCCCACCTCCTGGACAGCATCCATTTTAGATTCACTCGGAAGCTGCATTCAGATTGAGAGGAGGGACAGTGTAGCTGCTGCTGATTTAATAAGGAAATCGATAGCTAGGCTAGTGTATTCAGTGTCCACTACAGTCCTGAAAGACTCATCTGATCTCTGCTGTAAGGACAGCACCCCAAAAAGCCCTTTTTAGGGCTAGAACATCAGTCAGTTTTTTTTTCTTTTTCTGTGTAATCTAATTGCAGTTTCCTGCCAGCGTGTGTGTGAGGCTCACAGCGTATACTGTGCACACTTGCCCAGTGCCACCACTCATATCTGGTGTTACAGTAGCTTGCATTTAAAAAAAATAAAAACTTTTTTGACTGTAATATAATAGCAGTCAGTTGCCTGCACGTGCGTGTGTGTTTCATGCCCTGCAAGTGCATAGTGTCACCAGCGCAACTCATATCTGGTGTCACAGTAGATTACATATAAAAAAAAACTATTTTGACTGTGAATAAATAGCAGTCAGTTGCCTGCACGTGTGTGTGTGTTTAAGGCCCTGCAAGTGCATAGTGTCACCAGCGCAACTCAAATCTGGTGTCACAGTAGATTACATAAAATATATATATATATATATTTTGACTGTGAATAAATAGCAGTCAGTTGCCTGCACGTGTGTGTGTGTTTCGTGCCCTGCAAGTGCATAGTTTCACCAGCGCAACTCAAATCTGGTGTCACAGTAGATTACATTTAAAAAACAAAACAATTTTGACTGTGAATAAATAGCAGTCAGTTGCCTGCACGTGTGTGTGTGTGTTTAAGGCCCTGCAAGTGCATAGTGTCACCAGCGCAACTCATATCTGGTGTCACAGTAGCTTGCACGCATAGTACAACTAAACAAATCTAAAAAAAATGACAGGCAGAGGCAGGCCACCCCGCAGGGGCCGTCGTGGTCGTGGTGCTATGGTTCCCTTTGGCCCTAGAATAATGCCCAGTGTTCAGAGGCCAAGTACCCTGAACTCAAAAAGTTCTGAGGACATAGTTGACTGGCTAACACAGGACACCCAATCTTCTACAGCTTCCGCTCGGAACCTTGACGCACCATCCTCCTCCAGCTCAGCTACGGGCACCTCTCAAGTTAACACTCGCCCACCTGCCACCAACACTAGTACCACAGCTGCTTCACTTGATCTGTCAGAGGATTTATTTACACATCAGTTGGAAGAAATGAGTGATGCGCAACCATTATTGCCAGAGGATGTAGATAACAGGGATATGTCTCAGTCAGGCAGCATTACACACATGGACGTACGGTGTGATGATGATGATGTTGTACCCGCTGCTGCTTCCTTTGCTGAGTTCTCAGATACAAGTGAAGCGGTTGATGATGACGATGTGTCCGTGGATGTCACGTGGGTGCCCGCTCGAGGAGAAGAAGAACAGGGGGAAAGTTCAGATGGGGAGACAGAGAGGAGGAGGAGACGAGTTGGAAGCAGGGGGAGGTCGTTGCAAGGAGATAGTGGCACAGTCAGACAGCATGCATCGGCACCCGGGGTCAGCCACACAGCACGCCAATCGACACATGCTGTTGCCACCACCAGAATGACGTCATTGCAGAGATCAGCAGTGTGGCATTTTTTTTGTGTGTCTGCCTCTGAAACCAGCAATGCCATTTGCAACCTGTGCCAAAAGAAACTGTCGTGGGAAGTCCAACACCCACCTAGGTACAACTGCTTTGCGAAGGCACATGATCTCAAATCACAAACGCATATGGGATCAACACATGAGTACAAGCAGCACACAAACTCAAAGCCGCCATCCTCCTCCTGGTCCAGCATCTTCAGCCACGTCAACCACTGCTGTCCTCCTTGCCCCCTCTCAACCATCCGCCACTCCGTCTCTCGCCTTGAGCAGTTCCTGCTCATCTGCCCACAGTCAGGTGTCTGTCAAGGACATGTTTGAGCGTAAGAAGCCAAACAGCTAGCTTCTGACAGCTGGCTTGTCGGAACTCTTAGCCTGCCAGCTTTTACCATACAATCTGGTGGAGTCTGAGGCCTTCCAAAAATTTGTAGCTATTGGGACACCGCAGTGGAAGGTACCCGGCCGAAATTTCTTTGCACAAAAGGCAATCCCCAACCTGTACTCGATTGTGCAAAAGGAAGTCATGGCATGTCTGGCACACAGTGTTGGGGCAAGGGTCCATCTGACCACTGATACCTGGTCTGCAAAGCATGGTCAGTGCAGGTATATCACCTACACTGCGCATTGGGTAAACCTGCTGACGGCTGCCAAGCATGTAATGTGTGGCTCTGCAGAGGAGTTGGTGACACTGCCACGACTTGCAGGCAGGCCTGCTGCCACCTCCTTTACTCCTCCTACTCCATCCTCTTCCATAACCTCCTCGGCTGAGTCCTCTTCTGCTGCTGCGTCTTGCTCCACATCAACGGCATCCCCTAGCTCCCCAGGGGCTATTCCACATCCCAGATACGACAGTGTCACGCCGTATTGGGGTTGACTTGCCTGAAAGCAGAGAGTCACACCGGACTAGCACTCCTGTCCGCCCTGAACGCACAGGTGGATCAGTGGCTGACTCCGCACCAACTGGGGATCGGCAAAGTGGTGTGTGACAACAGAAGAAATTTGTTGGCGGCATTGAATTTGGGCAAGTTGACACATGTGCCGTGCATGGCACATGTGTTGAATCTGATTGTACAACGCTTTGTGCATAAGTACCCAGGCTTACAGGACGTCCTCCAGCAGGTCATGAAGGTGTGTGGCCATTTTAGGCATTCCTACACGGCCATGGCACACTTTTCAGATATCCAGCTGCGAAACAACATGCCAGTGAGGCGCTTGATTTGCGACAGCCCGACACGTTGGAATTCAGCACTCCTAATGTTCGACCGCCTGCTCCAACAAGAAAAAGCCGTCAACGAGTATTTGTATGACCGGGGTGCTAGGACAGCCTCTGCGGAGCTGGGAATTTTTTTGCCACGTTACTGGACGCTCATGAGCAATGCCTGTAGGCTCATGCGTCCTTTTGAGGAGGTGATAAACCTAGTCAGTCGCACCGAAGGCACCATCAGCGACATCATCCCATTTGTTTTCTTCCTGGAGCATGCCCTGTGAAGAGTGCTGGATCAGGCCGTAGATGAGCGTGAAGAGGAAGAGTTGTGGTCACCATCACCACCAGAAACAGCCTTATCAGCATCGCTTGCTGGACCTGCGGCAACGATGGAAGAGGAGTGTGAGGAAGAGGAGTCAGAGGAGGAATGTGGCTTTGAGGAGGAGGAGGAAGACCAACCACAGCAGGCATCCCAGGGTGCTCGTTGTCACCTATCTGGTACCCGTGGTGTTGTACGTGGCTGGGGGGAAGAACAGACTTTCAGTGAGATCACTGAAGACGAGGAACGGGACATGAGTAGCTCGGCATCCAACCTTGTGCAAATGGGGTCTTTCATGCTGTCGTGCCTTTTGAGGGACCCTCGTATAAAAAGGCTGAAGGAGAACGACCTGTACTGGGTGGCCACACTACTAGACCCCCGGTATAAGCAGAAAGTGCCTGAAATGTTACAGAATTACCGCAAGTCGGAAAGGATGCAGCAGTTCCAAAATAAATTAAAAAGTATGCTTTACACAGCGTATAAGGGTGATGTCACAGCACAACGGGAATCTAACAGGGGAAGAGGTGAAAGTAATCCTCCTCCTACCACGACCACGCCGGCAAGGACAGGACGCTTTACAGACGTGTTGTTGATGGAGGACATGCAGAGCTTTTTAAGTCCTACGCATCGCCACAGCCCTTCGGGGTCCACCCTCAGAGAACGACTCGACCGACAGGTAGCAGACTACCTCGCCTTTACTGTAGATATTGACACTCTGAGGAGCGATGAACCCCTTGACTACTGGGTGAGCAGACTTGACCTGTGGCCTGAGCTATCCCAATTTGCGATAGAACTTCTGGCCTGCCCTGCTTCAAGTGTGCTGTCAGAAAGGACCTTCAGTGCAGCAGGAGGTATTGTCACTGAGAAGAGAAGTCGCCTAGGTCAAAAAAGTCTAGATTACCTCACCTTTATTAAGATGAATGAAGCATGGATCCCGAAGGGACTGACAGTGGGCGATACATTTGACTAATAAAGGCCTGGTGATGAGATGAGCTGCCTTGGGCTAAAAATGGTCCACACGCTGCTGTATTTTATCTCTGCATGCCGGATGACTTGCGTGACTTATTTGCCACCAACTAGGGTTCATGCCAAAATGTTTTAGTGCACTTTCTGCCTGGAAAACATCAATTTTTCTGGCCGCTGCTACAGCAGCGGCTGCAACAATACCTAGTTTTTCAGGCATGTGTACATGCCTAATTTTTCTGGCCTCTGGTGCTGCACTGTAGCTGCAAAAACAAAACAAAAAAAAAGGCACATACATGTGTCAATTCCCCTTCGTGATAGTTACCTTGTTGTGGTGAAGGGGCTTGCGTATCACAATGAAGCGACCACCTCTATGAGTGTGTTGGCAATGGCAATGTTGGCACACCCCAGATGATAAGGTTGTTGCTTCATTGTGAACAGACCAAAAGCGATCGACTGGATAATTTTGCACAGAAAAAACATTCATTTTCTTTGTGATCATCTAAGGTGATCATTAAAGCCTACTAGGCCAACAATGGGCCCACACTGCAGAATCATTGTTTTCTGGGTAACTTAACTGTCACTGAACTACCTCAGTCAGCACGACCATAGACTGAAAAACGCCCATCGCCTGCAATCTCCCAAACGTGCGCACGAGCACAGTCATCACTACACCAAGATTGACGCATAGAGGAATACAATTTATGTCATGAGTGTGTCAACTATTGACAACTCTTTGCGGTTGTCTAAAATCTATTCCATACACGTCCCCTGATAGGAATAGTACTATTTAGCACACCTAATTATAATAATAATAATAATAATAATAATAATAATAGGGCACGTAACAGGGATTAAACTGATAGGAATAGTACTACTTAACACACCACTCATATCTGGTGGCATAGTACATTACACGGCACACGTGAAGTGCCCCAAATTGGAAGTAAGAGGACCGACCAAGCATCTTTTTCCATCTCCCGGTTCCTAAAATCTATTCCATACACGTCCCCTGATAGGAGACGTAACAGGGATTGAACTGATAGGAATAGTACTACTTAAACACACCACTCATATCTGGTGGCACAGTACATTGCACGGTGCACGCGCAGTGCCCTAAATTGGAAGTAGGAGGACCGACCAAGCATCTTTTTCCATCTCCCGGTTCCTAAAATCTATTCCATACACCGGCCCCTATTCCAAACAGAGATTAAACTGTTAAGAACAGATTTTTTTCAATTAAAATAAAAAGAGGACAGCCTCTGCGGAGCTGGGTATTTTTTGGCCGCATTACCGAATGGTCATGCACAATGGCTGTAGGCTCATGCGTCCTTTTGCGGAGGTGACAAACCTGGTCAGTCAAACCCAAGGCAACATCATCGACCTCATCCCATATGCGTTTTTTATGGAGCGTGCCCTGCTAAGAGTGCTGGATCAGGCCGTAGATGAGCATGAAGAGGGAGAGTTGTGGTCACCATCACCACCAGAAGCAGCCTTGTCATCGTCGATTGCTGGACCTGCGGCAACGCAGAGAGAGGAGTCTGAAGAAGAGGAGTCAGAGGAGGAAGGTGGCTTTGAGGAGGTGGAAGACCAACCACAGCAGGCGTCCCAGGGGGCTTGTTGTCACCTTTCGGGGACCCTTGGTGTTGTACGTGGCTGGGTGGAGGAAGAGACCTTCAATGACGTCAGTGAGGACAAGGAACGGGACATGGCTAGCTTGGTTTCTATCCTTGTGCAAATGGGGAGTTTGCGGTTGTGCAAATGGTTTGTTTGCGGTGCGTTAAACGGGGAGTTTGGTCTGTCACTGTGAAGCGGGCGTAACCCTTACACTACCTGATTGATACAACATTATACCTGATGTTTTAAAGCACGTTATTCCAAACAATTTAGGAATGTTAGGTGATTTATGCCCTTTATGGATTAAAACCCGACTCTGTGTCAACTACGTAATTTTCCATGGGAGTTTTGCCATGGATCCCCCTTCGGTATGCCACAGTCCAGGTGTTAGTCCCCTTGAAACAACTTTTCCATCACTATTGTGGCCAGAAAGAGTCCCTGTGGGTTTTAAAATTCGCCTGCCTATTGAAGTCTATGGCGGTTCGCCCGTTCGCGAACATTTGCGAAAATCCGCGTTCGCCGTTCGCAAACGGAAAATTTTATGTTCGCGACATCTCTATTGGTGAGTAGATGTCAGCATAATGTTAGTGTTGCTTACAATATGCATCATTTTAGTGCAATGCTTATGAATCAAAGTATATCCACAGGGTGTATCTCACTATTTGCATAGCAGTATCTTTACATATACAGTGCATTATACCAGGGTGGCTCATCTACAGTGTCCAATGCTTTCTGCCTAAAGCACATGACTTCCTCAGAATGGCAACATGTGGTTACAAACAAACTGCTGCATTTCCCACCCATTTTTAGATATGTCAGGGCCTTTGTATACAGTGCTTTATACTCTCCTACAATACCCACACAGCACATGTCAGCACATATCATATTACATAAATAACACTGTGAATCATACGTTAATACAAGTTATATGGCAAACATAAGTTCAGGTAGCTATAATGGCTATTTCTGGCAGTCCCATAGTGGTGAAAGGAGAGGTGGCTATGATTGCATGGCTATTTCCCTATTCACCACTATGGGACTTTCAAAAATAGCCAATCTTGCTCGCTCATCTATTCATAAGTGGTATACTCTCCTTCACTTTAGGGGCTTCGTCTGGAGATTGGAGCTGGCACCAGATGGGAATACTCCTTTAAGGATATAGTAACAGTCATGTAATAGTCCAACTAAGTGGAGTGACCACTGCAACAGGGTTAATGGTACCCGCAATGCTAAGGGTTTGTGTCAAGTTTATAAGTTACTAGTGAATATTAACTTAGGCACTATCAATACTAAAGCTGACATGAGTCTATCAACAGATGTCAGACAGTGTCATGAAAGCAACCCCAAATTCTGGGAAGTGAACCATAAGCAATTGGTTCCAAGAAGAGGAAATATTGACACAATTATTTTACATAAGGAAGCTAAATGGATATTCAGATTAGATAGTTAGAGTCCTAAATGAATCAATGAGGGCTTCTCATATATTCCATTATTATAATTACATTTGATAATCTCTCCACAATGTAAGTAATAATGATAAATTCCAATTCATAGAGGAAATCTTTTGACTAATGGAACTGGAGCCTGGTTCTTGTCAAATCATAATAAATTAATAGGTAGCCTATAATAGCTGCAGTCAAAAACCATAAGAAATGAAATTGTAAAATAAAATACTTACAGTGTCACTCTGTAGCTGCACACCTCCTAAAAAATGGAAATGGAATGGGCTTGGCTTTTGGTCGAGCTCCTGATGGCGATTCCAGTGAGTTGGCCCGGTGTTGACCCGATGGTTGGGCCCAATTGGAGTGCTGTGTGTTCGATGGCTGAACACTTGTTTTGATGATTAGAAAGACAAGTGTCTCCTATAAATACCAGGAAGTAATATAAATATATACAAATAAATAACATTAAAAATTAATCAGGTATCAACAACTCAATTGCAAGTACCCTATCATCCTAATCAGAGCTCCTAACAATTTCTATGGTAATAAAATTATATAATAAGAAATTATCAACAAACAATGGCCAATGTGACAAAGTCTCCATTGAGATGAGCTGAAACGTTGCATTGGGTGTATTAAAGATCCACGACCAGAATGCTGCCTTTCTTCTATTTTTATTCTACATTGCAATAGTAACAATAGTAGGGCAAATATTTCATATTATTTACATCTATCATCATTACAACATTGCAGCAAAAGTGCATTTTATTGGAACACCCAGCCGGAAATAGCTTTGTCAATATGAGTATACAGCTACAATATTGAAACTGAGACTAGTTAAGTAATTTATATATATATATATATATATATATATATATATATATATATATATGTGTAGTTATTTATAACTGTAAAAGCCTATATATATAATATAATATAATATATATATATATATATATATATATATATATATAGCCTTTTATAGCACCAACATATTTTGCAGCAGTTTACAAATATTGGGGCACATTTATCAAGCTTGCCTTTTTTTTTTGGGAGTAAAAAAAACATACATATTGGCAACACCCATCTTTAATTGTTGTCTCATTTATTCCTAAGGCTACTTTCACACTTGCGTAATTCTTCTCCGGTATTGAGTTCCGTCCTAGGGCTCAATACCGGAAAATAACTGATCAGTTTTATCCTAATGCATTCTGAATGGAGAGCAATCCGTTCAGGATGCATCAGGATGTCTTCAGTTCAGTCTTTTAGACTTTTCAGGATGGAGATAATACCGCAGCATGCTGTGGTTTTATCTCCGTCCAAAATTCCGGAACACTTGCCGGAATGCCGGAATTTTTTCCCATTGACATGCATTAATGCCGGATCCAGCTCCGAGTGTTCCGGCAAAAAAGGATCTGGCATTGCGGTCTGCGCATGCTCAGACTGCAAAAAATGTGAAAAAAATAAATGCCGGATCCTTTTTTCCCGGATGACACCTGAGACACGGATCCGGCATTTCAATGCATTTGTCATACGTATCAGGATCCTGATCCGTATGACAAATGCCATCAGTTTGCATGCGTATTGACAGATCCGACAGGCGACGGAACTGCCTGCCGGAATCCTCTGCCGCAAGTGTGAAAGTACCCTCAATCAGGCCTTTTCTTTTATAAAACTCAAAATAGGAGCAAGTCCCTCCACAACAGGTGCAAAATCAGTTGGTAAATGAGATTTTAAAACTAAGACAGTCGGAAACTGTCTCATGAAAATAGGCGCTGTAGTAAATGTGCACCATTATCTTACTGTCACGGCCATGGCCATGGCATGCGATTGTCAGCGGTTTGGTTTTGGTGTCAATCACAGGTGAGGGCAGTGGTATTTGCCTCACCTGTGGTTGCCGCTGACAACGCTTGCTTGTGGCAGCTTTCCTGCTGTGCATGCGGTTGCACCTAGCAACCCCTATGTTAGGTGTGTGTGTATTGTGTTCACTGTGTTGTTTGTCTGAGTGCACTCTGTGTAGTGTGTTGTGTGCACTGACACTTTTCCTGCACTGTGGTTGCCCGTGGCAACGTTTGGCTGTCTGTACATGTGGTGGCAGTGTCCCGGCCTCCGGGCTATTCCCCAGGACACGGTTGCCACCCATGTCGTGGCCAGCGGCAACAACCACAGTGGCTTGCTACTGTTGGACACTTTCCCTTTAATGTTGTGTTTTCCCTTCCCGGGTGTTGGAAGGGTTAACTTCCTTCCCAGTGTGTGTGTGTGTCACTGGGTGTGTCCGACTGTGGGGTGTGGCTTCCTGGCCTATATAGCCTCACTGTTAGCATGGCTCTGGGGGTTGTTTCAGCCATGCTTGCTGGAGCAGCCTCCTGTGTTACTATCTGCCAGTGAGAGCCACCCCTGTGGTCATAAAGATATTGTCCTTATGTTTATGTCTGCTGTGTGTTGATGTTGTATGTTATGTTCTGTTGGGACCTTTCTATGTGTTTGGTGCAGCTTACGGTTCTGGATTCCTGTTTGCGCAGGGATCCAGTCAGCAAGGCTGTGACAGGTTGGTGGAACTAATAGTTTGCCTGTAATTCCCGTAAGGCTGTATGAGTTCCCCTTTTCCCAACAACTTGGCCATTGAGACTCCTGCTCCTCCGTGCCTAGGAGGAGTAGGTCGTCTTACCCTGACTCCTAGCGCAGGGACCGGACGGAGGGTGAGTTAGGGATCCGAGGTTCCTGCGCATGGGTCCTCCTACCTTTAAGGTCGGCCCATGCAGTTAGGAGTTAGGGTCAGGGTAGGGACGCTGTAGGAGGTGACCTGCTCCCTATCCTGTTCTCCTGGCCGAGTAGGCCTACAGCACATGGCAGCGCACGGCTGAGGATTTCCCCCATCCTCAGCCGTGACACTTACTCACTATCCTCAGTGGGGCTCACAATAAAAATTTCCTTTCAGGATGTCTTTGGAGTGTGGGATGAAACACACAAACTCCTTACAGATGTTATCCTTGGTCAGATTCAAACCTAGGACCCCAACACGGCAAACCACCAGAACTAACCACTGAGCCTCTGTTGCTCTCTTTTACTCTGATTCCCAAGAGCTGTTCCTTAATTCATTGAGTAATTAATCCCTGAAACAAATCATTCCCAGTAAACCATTTTAGCTTTTGTCTTCTTCTAGGGTTCACTGAGGGACTTTTTTGGTATTTCTATGGTAATCCTGGTGTTATGGATTGCACATAGCTCTCTTCAGATTTACAACCTTATTATAGCTTTAATGATCTGTACACAAGGTAGCCCATTCTGCGTAACCTTGTTTTCCCTTTTGATCTAAGAACGCCAATTAAAGATAACTGACAGAGAACTAATTGTATTTAGGCAAAATTAATTAAAACCATCTGTGTTCTAAGAAGTTATTGTTGCATGGCCAAAAGATTATTCTGAAACATTAATAAATTGCTCTATTATATGCAATTGTGTGAGAATACAGCAATAACAATTTTTTATAATAATTTGTAATAATAAAAAACATATTAAGATATGATTCTTGATTTCTTTTCTAGGCAATTTTGATTATCAAATCTGTGGTGTCACTATCTAATAAAAAAAGATGTATTTAAAAAAATTGCAATATTACAGATTTTAAGAGCTTTTATGCCTCATTCACACGTCAGTGTTTTGGTCAGTGATTTCCATCAGTGATTGTGAGCCAAAACCAGGTGTGGCTCTAAACATGTCTGTGAAGGCTCCAATCCTGGTTTTGGCTCACAATCATGGATGGAAATCACTGATCAAACACTGATGTGTGAATGAGGCTTTAGGCTGCAAATTTTTGTATGCTTTAAAGGGCTTCTGTCATCAGAAACATGGACCTAAAACAGACTCAAGCATTTGGGTTTTTTGTGGAGACTCCATCACTTGTTCACACGTATCCTTAGTGGGACAGCCCTATTCCTGGTGGTCCACAAAACCCGTTTTTGCATCCTGCTTGGAGCTAAGTATCACGCTCAGTATCACATTTGGTGTATCTATTTATGTATTGAGATCACCCCCTGAGCCTGGAAAGCTCTAGGCGAAACGCGTCAGGGTTTTTGTTTCTCTTTTTAGAGAGTGGCAGTGGCATCCATTTACTAGGATAACCATTGACACTCTGTATGTTAATTATCTTTCCCTTATTAGGGTCTACTAGGGACCGGATAGTACTAGGTTTTGGGACAGGGAACCTCCACCATCAGGGGGCAGCCCTGGGCTAAGCAGTCTGTAGGGCAATTAGGGTAAGCGTAGTCTACCCTGCCCTCTCAATAAGACCTTGGTCCCGCCCCTGGAACCTGTTTTTCTATCCTGTCACTATGAATGTCTTCTTAGGGGTTACGACTCCCTTGTAAAGAAATTCAAGTATTTGCAGTGCACAATTGAATGGTATATATATACCGTACCCTTCCTATTAGAATAAAGGTATTTTTAAAAGTCACGTTCTCTAGTCGATGAAATTCCCTTTGAAACTAATGTGACAGAGTATCTAAGCTAAAAAATCCTAATGTTTGTTGGTGTTAAAACAGACTCACCTGGAACATGAGCCATTGCCATTTAAAGATCATGAAAATTCTCAGCTAGTCAATTTATTCTGCGGATCACAGTCACAGTCTCACCCTTTGCAATGCAAAAGATGAAATCTGCAGCAAGTTCCATCAAAATCTATAGCAAAATGCCAACGATTTGGTGCAGATTGTGCTGCTGCAGGTATCGGCCAGATGCATTGAGGATTTTACCCTAAGGCCTCCTGCACGTGACTGTCTTCAAATTGTGGATCCGCACAACACAGATACTAGCCGTGTGCATGCCACATTTTCCCTTCCGCTGTTCTATTCTTGTCCGCAAAACAGACAAGTATAGGTCATGTTCTATTTTTTTTTGTGGGGCCGTGGAACAGAAATATGAATGCGGAGAGCACATGGTGTTCTGCACGCATGTTTTGCAGCCCCATTGAAGTGAATGAGTCCGCATCCAATCTGCAAAAAATGCGGATCAGATGCAGCCTAAACTACGGTCGTGTGTATGAGGCCTAAGAGATTAAAAAAATCATGAGTTATGCAGATACAAACAGCTTTTGAGTAGATGTATCTTTGTATAGCGCCAGTATGTGATTCAGATAGCTGAACAATAAAACATGGGCTGCTTTCCCGTAAGAGCCAGAATACAATTCTGACATTATTTTGATCGTTTTCTGATTGCCAGCATGAATTTAATAAAAAATATAATGTTTTGTGTATTTGACAATTTTCTTCCCAAAACATTTTTAAATATAATTAATATAACTTTAATGTTTCCATTCTAAGGTTTCCGCATTTGCTATCAAGACTGGTGTATTTTTTTTCTTTGCTGCCAGCTTTCAAACACATTTTATCCGCTTTTACTTGGAATCTAATCTGCACAACTAAACAATTGCTTATTTTGTCATGACATAATGAGATTATTTCTCCGGATCCTGAAGATTCTTGTAGAAAAAATGGCTTTAACACATACTCAGTCTATGGATTAGTGGTCAGATAAATTGTGTAGTGAGTATCTCTGAAAACACATATCAGAATGGACTCATCTACTTCCAGCCAACATTTGGTTCTCCAGCCATTCTGGGATTACTTGCTTACAGAATTTGGTGACCAGGTGAAGAGCCCCATTTTCCCCGTCTTGCTTGCATTCTCTGGCTATCTATGCTTCAGTTTCCCATTTGCTGTTATAGACATCCTGGGAGAGCGATGCCAATTTTTCTATCAATACAAAATTCAGAAGAACAGTCAACCAACAATAAGGATGATGTTTCTCTGTCTCTGGAAGGCTGTGTTTAACCATGTGATGTATATCTTTCCAACTGTATTTCTGAATTGGCTGTGGATGCCACCAGTATCCTTACCCATGAGTGCTCCTTCGGTTTGTACTCTTCTTGGAGAGATCTTGGGATGTCTAATTTTATTTGACTTACAATATTTTATATGGCATGTACTCCACCATAAAAACCAGTGGTTATACAAGAAGATCCATGCTGTTCACCATGAATATACTGCACCATTCTCATGGTCTAGTCAGAACCTCAGTGGCTCTGAGTTGATGACTGTTGGTTTGTGGAGTACCATGAATCCCATTCTATTAGGATGTCATCCATTGACATCATGGACTTGCAATCTACTTAGCATCTGGATGTCTGTAGATGATCATATAGGGTATAATTTTCCCTGGTCCCTTTACCATGTATTCCCCCTTGGTTTATATGGAGGTGCTCTAGCTCATGACTTGCATCATCAGAAACCAAGAACAAACTTTGCTCCTTTTTTTCGACATTGGGACTTAATTTGTGGAACGGCTTGCTCTATTAATGAAAATGCCTAATATCCATGTATCCATTGTAATACAATGTTGCTTTACTTTGGTGAAGAGAAATTAAAATTTTTAACTTCAGAAGACCATCAGGAAACCTTTGCAGTTACCCCTGAGAACCTCTGATGTTTAATGCAAGTAATTGAAACATTTTTAAGAATGTGTTATTACATTTAAATGGATTATTCTGTGCATTTCCTTCAGATCCACCCACACTGTAGTACACAAATATAGCACACATAATATAGATTTTGTATGAATCCATCATTATATACTGTAGTACATTTCATGATAACAGAAACAGTTCATATTTCACAGAAGCTGAAGTAAAATCAATGGCTGGTAAGTAGTTGTTTTAGACACTTGTTCTTGTTAGTACCATATAGTAAAGAATGTTGCTAAAACCCTGGTCCATGCCAGCATGACCACATTTCTAATAGTCACAAAACAGTTTTTCTTTACTTGCAAATTGTAATGGTAGACAGTAACACAAGTCAATATAATATGTCACTCATGGTGTCAGTCTCAGGAAGTAAATAATTCAACAGTAACATAACACTAGCTTCCAAAGCAATAGGGTTAAACTGAAAAAGGTTGATATTTTTTCTTGAGTGACAACTCATTGAAATGTAGAAATGTTTGTGCGTGAAATCACACATGTAATACTACTTATGTGTTGACTGTTTCACTGCTGTAAAGCAGTCACATTATCTTCCTGGAGCCAGGCTGTGTTGTCAGAGAGCTGGAAAGGGTCTGAATTGTTGGGTTTGTGAAAGCTGCTGAATGGGAGGAGTAGGCAGCTCAGCGCTATCCAAATGAATAATAAAAAGGAAGATCCTATGCAGCAGGTCTCTTGAAGATTATAACTAAGCAGGTGCCGACGATGGAAGACTTCTCCTGTCTATCCCATGCTCTGGACACATACCTCCACAGCAGACCACTTCTGCAGCCATTGTGGGGCTACCTGAGGCTTCATTATTCTGATACTCTTAGGTCTCCACTCTTTCCTGTAGTCCTTACCGTGTTATGCTACCTTATCTTCTGCATGCCTTACCTTGTTTTCAACATCATGGGCAGAAGGTGGCCTTTTATTCACAAATATAAAATCCAACAGGACAGGAATCCAACTGGACCAATGATTATCCATTGCCTCGGAGTGACTTTATACAACCACCTGTTCTTTATCTTCCCAGCTGCAGTTGCCCAGTGGTACTGGAGGCCTCCTTGTCCATTGCCAGAAGAGGCTCCAAGCGTTTTGGATGTAATGTTTGGTGTGACGGCGAGCCTTCTGCTATTTGATTTTCAATATTTTATTTGGCACATGATCCATCACAAGAACAGGTGGCTATACAAAACATTCCATGCCATTCATCATGAGTACATGGCTCCTTTTTCCTTAGCCACACAGTGTCTTGGAGGCTGGGAACTCATAACTGTTGGATTGTGGACCACAATGAACCCTATAATCTTCAGGTGCCATATTCTCACAACATGGTTATTTATGGTATTTCATGTATATGTGTCTGTGGAAGACCATTGTGGTTACGATTTTCCCTGGTCCACCTCACGTCTGATACCATTTGGGATCTACGGGGGACCAATAAAACATGACTTACATCACCAGAAACCCATGAGCAATTATGCTCCCCACTTTACACATTGGGACAAAATATTTGGCACACATGCAGACTTCACTTCCATCAAGGGCATACTAGAGGTTGATACCCCGAATAAAACTTGCTGCGCCAGTACACAGGAAGATAACCTTTATGATGAAAGTGTCTCACCAACAGATAGGGTTGCTGAAGAAAGGAGCAATTAAATTATATGATATATAAGAGCTATACATTTCTATATTTTGATACGAATGTGTGTATTGTTATTTTTTCAGTGAGTATTTTTCAGGTTGTAAATAAGAAAATGTCTGTATTGTAATTCCAGGGTGATTATTTATGGTACATAAGGTTTAGAGTATGTCATCAGTCCATGACTTACAGTGCATCAGAGGCTTTTGTCTGTTGCAGTACTACACTTCTTTTGTCTGGTCAGTGCCCCTATTTTTTAGAAGATGGGTGTAAGAAAACTGCTTGCACTTTGTAAAAACCAAATGTTGGTTTATGTTTTCAGGCATGCATATATCTAATATAATCATCTAATTCATATGTAATGTAGAATTTCAGTATAGTGTGGATAGTATCACAAATGTGTTGTTTCCAAAAATCATGGTGACCACAAAGGTTAAGATCTCAGAAATTTGATTGTTAAGGCAAATATTTAAAACTGTGATACTAAATCAGTCAGTTCCGATCAATGGAAATATTCTCTATCAGCCAGAACACATATGTAATTAAAATTGTTCTTTTGGATGCTACAATCACATTATCTACTTCACTATAGTCTAAGGTATGATTGTTTCGATGGTATGGCCAACTCTTAATTTTAGAAAGTTGTTCATATTATGGCTAATATCTATGCATGAAGAGTCGTGATTACAGAAATCATCATAACACTCACCGGATCAGGCGACGTCTATGACTAGCTAAAATATCCGTTACCTAGTGAAATACTGTGACTGGCAACAGCCTGACATCCATATAAGGCCTCTTTCACACTGCCGTTTTTTTTTTTTTTTTTTTCGTTTTGCAGGCCGTTTTTTGCGTTCCGTATAAGGTCCGTATATGGAACCATTCATTTCAATGGGTCCGCAAAAAAAACGGAATGTACTCCGTATGCATTCCGTTTCCGTGTTTCCGTATCTCCGTTCCGTGCAAAGATAGAACATGTCCTATATTTGGCCGCAAATCACGTTCCGTGGCTCCATTATGTCAATGGCTCCATTAAGTCAATGGGTCCGCAAAAAAAACGGAAATGCATCCGTATGTCTTCCGTATCCGTTCTGTTTTTTTTGCGGAACCATCTATTGAAAATGTTATGCCCAGCCCAATTTGTTCTATGTAATTACTGTATACTGTATATGCCATACGGAAAAACGGAACTGAAACGGAAACACAACGAAAACAAAAAACGGAACAACGGATCCATGAAAAACGGACCGCAAAACTTTGAAATAGCCATACGGTCGTGTGAAAGAGGCCTAAGTCTATAGCCACACAGTCAGGTTTCTTCATTCAGTTTTGGAAGCCAAAACCAGGAGTGTATTAAAAAGAGAGAGAAACTGTATTTGTCCTGTATACTTTGTCTCCCTTTATGACCCACTCCTGATTTTAGTTTCCAAAACTGCATGCAGAAAGTTGACCGTATGGTAATGCCCTAATAGTATATCAGGTCAACAAGAGGATTTACAGCCAAAGAAAAGGACATTACCAAAGGTTCCTCAAAGTGTAAATCAAGGAGTAAAACTGAATATTGGGAAGACATGTAATGTTCTCCCTCCCTGTAAAGCCCAATGATGCTGCGTGTATCATATTGCATATATGTTGGGCAAAGGTTGTATGTATATGAGTGTGCAGGTAAGTGGTATTGACTGGCTAAGCTTACAGATGCATTTTGCTACAAAATAACATAGTAAGGGCTTGTTCACACGAACGACCGTGACCCAGCCGCATGGGAATCGCGGACCCATTCACTTGAATGGGTCCGCGATACCTCCGTTCCGCAAAAACATAGAGCATGTTCTATCTTTTTGCGGTGCGGAGGCACGGAACCGAACCCCAGAAAGCACTCCGTAGTGCTTCCGTAGTGTTCTGTTCCGTGCTTCCGTTCCGCATCTCCGGATTTGCGGACCCATTGAAGTGAATGGGTCCGCATCCGTGATGCGGAATGCACACGGAACGGTGCCTGTGTATTGCGGATCCGCAAATGCGTTAGGCAATACAGCAATGGGCAGCACAGGTTCTTGTGAACAAGCTCTAACTCATATTAATCAGAGCCGTTTATTTATTACAAGTTGTGCAATAAACAATTACTTTATGTGCTGTGGATCTTATTCATAGACACTGCAGGTCACATTACACAGTGAACATGACACCATGTCATTTCACTGCACTTTGTACTGACTCTAACAGCTGCAGGTTGATGTAACTAGATGTTCAGATATTATTTTATGTGCACAGTCTAACTACACAAGGTGAATTCATCTTACGTTTAACGTATTTACCATACATGCACATATATATTTTTTTTCTAGACTTTTTACAGGCCAAAGATGGACAAATTAGTCTGTTTGTCCCAATGGTTAGCACATCTCCTCCAGTTTGGACCTTGTGTAATTACACTGCATACACAGATTTATATGAAAACAAATCAATATTTTATTAAATATAAGTTAAAATTTTCAACCTATATCGACAGATCAGCCACATGGAGGGGCCACAACATAGGTCACATAGACAGTAATGTAAGCATGTAACAGCAGTGAATATAAGTATAAACCAAAATATGGCACTGCAAATAATACATAATAGTATACAGACCAAGAAGTGTGCTCCTCCAAAAATACAAGGCACTTACTTATGTATTGTGATAGTCCATATTGCCTCCTTTGCCAGCTTTATTCATTTTTCATTGCATTATGTGCTGCTTAGTTCCATGGTTAACTTATAACCACACAGCAATTCAGCAGTAGTGGCCATGCTTGCACACTGTCGGAAAAAGCACTGGACTATGCACACTTTTCCAATTCCAGCCACAAGAGAGGCCATCTTTTTTTCCTATACTCTGTAAGCACAGCTACGGCTGCTGGATTCCAGGGTGGTCATAAGCATGGAAACGAGCAGTGTATAACATGATGGAAAAATGAATTAAGTCAGCAAAGGAGGCAATATGGACAATGACAATACATTAGTAAGTGCCTTGTATTAACCTTGTGTACATGATACATGTAATTTGCTGAAGTGAGACAACCACTTTAATAGCAGCCACATGGGCTATAGGCACAATGGACAGGAGCTGGCCTCATTGGCTTCTAAGAGAGTTTATCAGGCATGTTCTGTAACCCGTGCAGAGGTCAGGAGGGATTAAATAAGCTATGATGTCACCTATTGTGATCCGGTGTTATCTATACAGAGGTGATATTTGTCAGTGTAACTCTGCCTGTCATGATAATGTGATGTCTACTGAAAAGTGATCTGTACAGAACAGGAAGTCTCAATATATTATTAGGCTTAATGGTGAGTACGAGAACTGCATGATTTTTTAATATAGTTAGTGACATGGAAAATTAAACCAAAAATCCCCAAAAAGTATGTTTAACGCATACCTAAGTTTTCAAAAAAAGTTTGCGTGAGGGTTGTGCTTCACTCTAGAATCATAACTGTGAAGGAGCAGGTCTTTTTGGGGTTTCTAATGTCTTCTCATGTCTTCCCTAAACAGGTTATCCAAGATTATAAAAATGTCCCCCATATGCCCGGGCCCCTCTCGGCTACAGCTTCTCCCCGTGCGTGAAACATCTGGTGTGTGTGTGTGTGGGGGGGCCTCCTAGCATGGCGGGTGACGCTAGGGAGGCTCGTCCCTGTTCCCACCTGCCATTGGCTGCTCCCTCTGACACTGGATGTAGCAATGGCGGTGCGGGGACCAGGAGTGGCGCAGGGAGTGGGGAGCCAGGTACAGAGGGGCAAAAAAGTATTTAGTCAGCCACCAATTGTGCAGGTTCTCCGATTTAAAAAGATCTGTAATTTTCATCATAGGTACACTTCAACTATGAGAGACAGAATGGGGGGAAAGAATACAGGAAATCACATTGTAGGATTTCTAATGAATTAATTGGTAAATTCCTCTGTAAAATAAGTATTTGGTCATCTACAAACAAGCAAGATTTCTGGCTCTCACAGACCTGTAACTTTTTTTAAGAGGCTCCTCTGTCCTCCACTCGTTACCTGTATTAATGGCATCTGTTTGAACTTGTTATCAGTATAAAAGACACCTGTCCACAACCTCAAACAGTCACACTCCAAACTCCACTATGGCCAAGACCAAAGAGCTGTCAAAGGACACCAGAAACAAAATTGTAGACCTGCACCAGGCTGGAAAGACTGAATCTGCAATAGGCAAGCAGCTTGTTGCGAAGAAATCAACTGTGGGAGCAATTATTAGAAAATGGAAGTCATACAAGACCACTGATAATCTCCCTCTATCTGGGGCTTCACACAAGATCTTACCCCATGGGGTCAAAATGATCACAAGAACAGTGAACAAAAATCCCAGAACCACATGGGGGGACCTAGTGAATGACCTGCAGAGAGCTGGGACCAAAGTAACAAAGGCTACTATCAGTAACACACTACGCCTCCAATGACTCAAATCCTGCAATGCCAGACGTGTCCCTCTGCTTAAGCCAGTACATGTCCAGGCCCATCTGAAGTTTGCTAGAGAGCATTTGGATGATCCAGAAGAGGATTGGGAGAATGTCATATGGTCAGATGAAACCAAAGTAGAACTTTTTAGCAAAAACTCAACTCGTCGTGTTTGGAGGAGAAAGAATGCTGAGTTGCATCCAAAGAACACTATACCTACTGTGAAGCATGGTGGTGGAGACATCATGCTTTGGGGCTGTTTTTCTGCAAAGGGACCAGGACGATTGATCCGTGTAAAGGAAAGAATGAATGGTGCCATGTATCGTGAGATTTTGAGTAAAAACCTCCTTCCATCAGCAAGGGTATTAAAGATGAAACGTGGCTGGGTCTTTCAGCATGACAATGATCCCAAACACACCACCCGGGCAACGAAGGAGTGGCTTCGTAAGAAGCATTTTAAGGTCCTGGAGTGGCCTACCCAGTCTCCAGATCTCAACTCCATAGAAAACCTTTGGAGGGAGTTGAAAGTCTGTGTTGCCCAGCGACAGCCCCAAAACATCACTGCTCTAGAGGAGATCTGCATGGAGGAATGGGTCAAAATACCAGCAACAGTGTGTGAAAACCTTGTGAAGACTTACAGAAAACGTTTGACCTCTGTCATTGCCAACAAAGGGTACATAACAAAGTATTAAGATGAACTTTTGTTATTGACCAAATACTTATTTTCCACCATAATTTGCAAATAAATTCTTTAAAAATCAGACGATATGATTCTCTGGATTTTGTTTTCTCATTATATCTCTCATAGTTGAGGTATACCTATGATGAAAATTACAGGCTTCTCATCTTTTTAAGTGGGAGAACTTGCACAATTGGTGGCTGACTAAATACTTTTTTGCCCAGTCACTGTAAGTATATTCAATGTGAGGGGCCTGGCATATGGGGGGCAGTTTTATAATCTTGGATAACCCCTTTAACCATATTATTCCATTTCCTACCACAGCTACTGTAGATGCATTTCTCTCATAAGCAGTGGGTATCCCCCTACTATGGAATCTGCCAGCACTGTACTGCAGTGACCTCACTTCCCTTACTACGCACTGTGTTTGTTTTCTTTTAGGGAACTCAAGAAGGGGAGATCTCTGCTTATCAGAAGCAGCGTAGAAACATTTCTATCAGGCTCAGAAGCTCAGCTAGCACTGACAAGCCCCTATTTCCTGTGAACCTCTTTCTGTGTCCCTGTTACTAGAGATGGATGTAGTCTAACAACAGGCAGTGGACTTTACAGCTTTTTTTTTTTTTTTTTTCAGGTGGATGCAGGTACACCATTCTCTATTAAATTGTGTGAAAGTACAGTAACTCTTTAAATGAAACAACAGGTGATTTTTGTTATGGCACAAAACACATTTTAAGCAAAGTCTTTCTGAATGTTAAAATGCCTTTCATGTGCTTTCTATTACATGATGCTCTTTAGGGAAAGACTGGCCTATACTGCATTGCATAATATATTGCTGTTGTCGCCAATATATCTTCTGTTTTTCCTCTCTAGAAAAGATGCCAGAAAACACCAAACGCTTCTGCATGCTCTTTGACAAAAAAAGCACCAGAGAACTGACAAAAAATGCACCTAATAAACAAAAATGGCAGTAGCAAAAAACATTTGTGTCTTGTGTTTTATATTTCCAGTAGACTCTCAGCTAACATTTAAAGCTAGTGTTTTTACCGCGCATTCCCAAAGGTAGTTTTCCCACCAATCTGATAGGGGATAACTTGTACCTAAGGGAATACCCCTTTAAAGAAATTTGACTAGTGTATACTGGTATACTGTACTTGAGTGTTGTTTATTTAAAGCTTGGAGCACATTAATTACCATTAGCTTAATAATTATTAATCTCTACAGCAACTGCAAATGAGAAAGGCTAGATTAAAAAGGAGAAAAACAAAGAAAATGGAGCTCAAAGTACCAAATAATGAATATTAAATTTTATTACATTATAACAAGACATGATTAAAATTACATACATGTGATGCCAAAGGACAAGGTAGATGGGAGCAGGGAAAAGGAAAGAACGGCACCACCCTGGGAGAGCACACAGGTCAGGAATACATAAATATGGAGGTCAAAGGGAAGTACATGGTACTTTGAGCTCCATTTTCTTTGTTTTTCTGCTATTGTACTCGGGAGCTTGTACCGAGTCACCTCCCACGGGTGTCCTCTGTGATTACATTGGGTGGGCACCGCCCCCTTTCCCCTTGGCACACCCGGGGTCCTTTCCCCTTTTCTTTAGATTAAAAAGAAGCAATAAAACGTGCCTGTGCCATCATAGGACAACAATATTGACGCAATGGTTTTTGTCTGGCCAAATCATGGCATATTTGGCCTGTGGGCATTGCATTAATATCCACAGAGCTCCAGCAATCTGTTTTCTACCAACACATCGTACTGGAGAGTAGGCTACAAGTGTGAAACTAGTCTTAGTCAGTCCCAGTCCAGTACTGCTTAATTGCCCTCACTGGTTTAAAAAGAAGGTATAGAATGGTGCAGTAAAATCTTAAATGTTGAGTGTACAACTAGCCTTTTATTATACGCACATATGTATTAAAATTTCACAGTATAAAAGCCACATGGAGTCCATACAAATGCCCAACCTGAGTTTCGACTCGTTAGGTAAATGCCGGAAACAGAGTGAAACTAGGCGATTGTTTGAATTCTATGCATCATTTACATTGTTGATGGGCCAGTAGAACGTAATGCTGTATTGAAGACGTCATCACAATAGCAGGTTTTGCCACTGTAAGATGTACAACCTTTCCACTTGTGATGGTTAATTCAGTTAATGACATGCGTGAATGTTATACTTACCAAATATATAATTCAGTTTTTAGCTATGATATTATTATTATTTTAATCATATAACTGTTGTCTACAAAATTGAGATACAAGATTACAATAGGCAGAAAATTGTGCAACGTGTTATACTAATATTTTTGTAACTGCAATATAAACCTCAGCCACTCAACCAAGAACAACCAGTTATCTAAATCGGAATCACTAATACATATTCTCTCATTTAATGCAAGCATTGATAAAATATATACTATTCAGATAATATTAATTACTCATATATGAGTGAGGAAATTAAACAAAACTACAACCTGTAAGGTCCAAATTTTGAGTGTAAGATGGAATCCCACGCAATACTTAACTGAAAGAAAGAAATGAGGAGAGTGCACTTGCCAAGAAAATCCTGATGAATAAGCTTCTGTAACACACTGTGACCGCTTTACTTGCATCTGCAAGAACAAATGGAGGAAAAAATCATCAACAGATCTATAGTGGTTTTGTACGGAACAGTAACCCACACAAATTAAAGTGTACCTCACATGGAAAAAGACTTGTGAATGAGATTTAGTTTGTATGAACAAAAACACAATCATGCTCTATTTTTACTTTAGCTTGTTTGCTTATACTACAGAGGAAAGCACTAATTTTAACCCTAATATTCACCCCTTAACACACATGACATACATATGAGTCTGGAAGGACTACCCAAAAATTGTCATAGAAGTATGAGGTACAAGTATGACCCAGGGGAGGAGGCACGTGTCTAATACAGTGAGAAAAGATAGCTGCTATCCATAACATCAAACCATGTTTACTCATCACTCAGGGGAAAAAAACATTAAACTGCCTTTGGAGACAATCACTTGTCTCTAGGTTCTATTTCTTCTGTTGACCATTATTGATGATATCATTCAAGTTGGGCCTCGGAAATAATTTTCTCTGGTGGGCCCCAGGAACCCCATGTCCAACACTGAATCTCAGGTACCACCTCATTCCCTCCATCGTCAGTGATCAATGTGATTGGCTAGTCAATTTTGACTGATCATTTGCATAAATGTGCAATAACCTATGAATGCCAAACATCGAGGGGGAAATAACAGTTGCCCAACCAGTGCAATCTCCGTATTTGGGTGTTCTGTATAGAATTTTAACCTAACAATTCCTGAACGTAAGGAGAAAAAGGAAAAATCTGGCACTGTAGATGCTTTGCAGTAGAAATCTTCCATTTATAAAAGCAACATAAATCCACATACAGACAATGCAGACACAAGCGGTACTTTGTTGACGCGTTTCTGACGAAGTCCTTAGTCGTAACGACTAGTAAAACCTACTCAGAGATAAGGTATAATGGAGAGATCTGCTCCTGTTCTGTGTTTTTGACCCGCATCTGGTTTTGGCTCACAATGACTGGTGGAAATAACTGACCAAATAACTGAAGTGTGAACTTGGCCTAATGGTAGCCCAGGCTAATGTATATGCTCAGCAGTTTTTAGCCTAAAATCCCTTGTCATTATCCCCATTGACGCCACATAAATGATTATGTTTTGAGGCCTTTTGTGTGATATGGGTCTAGCAAAGAAGTCAGGAATTAGGCAATACTGAGTATCTAGCTATTTTTCTATCTATTCACTTTAATAGAAGTTGATAGCACATTTTCTGCCATCTCTACTCTGCAAACAGGGGCCATGGAACTCTTGTACTAAGAATTAATGAGGGACCCAGATACCATATGTTTGTTTCATTAGCTCCACCTTTAAACACTATAACATGATTAAGCATGTCACTTTAAAGGGATTCTGTCACCAGTTTTTAACCCTGTCAGCTAAACATATGGTTATGTTCAGGGCCTCATCACGATTCCTAATGTGGGCTTATAAATGTCATCTGTGGGCTTATTTAGCTAAAAAACAGCTTTTACTAACCTGTCAGTCAAACAAATAGGGTGCCCAAGGGGATGTGAAGCGATGCCAGGTGCCGGCCGCACCCGCCGCCGTTCGTGCCCAGCGCCGCCTTTCCGGACTTCTGTGCCGCCTCCTAATCCTCTGTGCCGCCTCTCGCTCTCCCTCCCTCCCCCTCCTCCTGCTGTAAGATCTCGCGCGTGCGCACAGGCCTCTGCCTGATGCGCCCGTGCGGACTTCTCCATTTGGCTTCTTACAGCGTAGTGCGCATGCGCCGGCACTTCGCTCAACCCCTGTATGCACGAGATCTTACAGTAGGAGGAGGGGGGAGGGAGGGAGAGCGAGAGGCGGCACAGAGGATTAGGAGGCGGCGCAGAAGTCCGGAAAGGCGGCGCTGGGCACGAACGGCGGCGGGTGCGGCCGGCACCTGGCATCGCTTCACATCCCCTTGGGCACCTTATTTGTTTGACTGACAGGTTAGTAAAAGCTGTTTTTTAGCTAAATAAGCCCACAGATGACATTTATAAGCACACATTAGGAATCGTGATGAGGCCCTGAACATCAGCATATGTTTAGCTGACAGGGGTAAAACCTGGTGACAGAATCCCTTTAAATGTCATGGGCCTCAATTTGAATGCTAAGAGGTGCATGGCACTTAATGAGATGTGGTCCTCACGAGCAGATATCACCTTCCTCCAGGAAACTCATTTGGACAGAGCTTGTACGTTTTGGGTCAAAAGGAGTTGAAATTCTGTTAGCACGACAGCGGCCCATTCAGAGCTGTTTATAATGCAGTCGGCTCTACAATACCAATTCCTCACTGTGCTTCCATCTAGGGATGGCATCCAAGATACATCTGTTGCAAAAAGACCAGCACTTGCTTCATGCAATTAAACGCTTTATTGTTGCATTAATTCACATTGATGTGACAATAACGCATTGAATTGCATAAAGCAAGTGCCGATCTTTTTGCAACAAATGCCCCATCAGGTCACTTCCTCCATCTCTGACCCCAGTGGAAGATATGTCATATTGTCCTGCACTCTGCAGGGCTCTCCCTTGATTTTCTGTAATGTTTATACATCTAAACATGGGCCAAGTGGGTTTCCTTAACCGTCTTTAAAAAACAAACAAAAAGAAAACTAACAGATCTCCTGCAGTGGTTCTGGTGGGAGGAGAACAAAGTACCAAACTAAGGCTACTCCTAGGTATTCACCAGATCCCGCTGCGAGACAGGATGGGCTTGGCTGCTAGGGACCCAGGATAAGTCTGCAGAGCTTGATAATAGAATACTGATGTGGGTACACTAGTAGCAGACCATTCAGAATGGCCAGGGAGGTAAAGAGGAGTCAGCAAGCAGGGTCAAAAAACCAGGAGAAGCAAACATGATAAATGCAGTACACAAGAGGTAAATCCAGATACTAGCCAGGGTCAATACCAGTATAGTAGATGTAAGCAAAATCAGCAGCCAAAAGGATAATCCAAAATAACAAGCAAGAACTAAAAAAACATAGAAGTCTGAAGTAAGCTGCACACTACAGAGGGAAGACAAAAGCAATACCAGACAATGATGATGGGAAACATCTGAAATCCCCCCTCCCCCACCTCTAGGATTGGATACAGAGAGACATAATCCTGATTGACACGGTTTCCAATCATACTGACAGGTCCAACAGCCTCGGCTTGTCTGGTCTGCCTGAGGACCCTCGACAACCCTCCCAGTTCAGTCCTTCATAATAATTTGAGGTAAACTCTTGAGATATACACACACTAGAGGTACTATGAACGAGGCAATAAAGCTCATTCCCTCCTGGCCAAACAGCTCAGGGACCTATTAGAACAGTCCCCACTTCATGCCCTTAGAAAATGAGACAGCACACTAATTAATAACCCAAACTCCATCTAATCCTTCTTTCATGACTACTCTAAATTATGCTCCCTCCCTGCTAATCCCACTGCACAAGATGCGCTATTCAAGAACTTCATTGCGCTTGCATTCTTACCTATGTCATGAAGCTCTATCCTCTCTTCATGACAACTTTGGAATTTATTTCCCACTTCCCACTACATTCTATGCAATATTAAATGGTGGCGTTGGAAAGTACAACTTATCCTGCAAGAAATAAGCCTTCATACCACTATGTGAATGGAAAAATAGAAAAGTTATGGCTCTGGGAAGGCGGAGAGCGGAAAACAAAAATGCAACGTAAAAAAAACCTCCGGTGTAAAAAGGCTTAACAACTGCATGCCTCAAAATAACACAAAATGAAGTGCAATCTACAGACAGCATGTAAAGAGCTGAAGAAACTGAGCAGAGTCACTGCCCTCAAAAAAACGGAATACAGATTGTACTTTCTAATGGCTCCCTTTAATATTCCATGTGTTGTATTGGAAAACTTGGAAAAATGGGGTAGAACTGGAATATAAATGCAATTGAGCTATTGTTCTACAGGTTTTGTTTTTACATTGTTCACTGTGTTTAAACAATAGCACACACATCTTTATTCTCTGGGTCAGTACAAATACAGCAATTCACTTTTGTTATGTGTTAATACACTCACTGACAAACTGAGTTCATTGACGCAAAAAGAAAGAATTATTAGAATTAAAAGAAACTGTAAGTGGTGAATGTCATATAAGCGATTACAATATTTGAGAGAAGGGATACATTTATTGGGCAAAACTGTACAATTGAAAGGAGTCTCTAGTACCCTGTTGGGCCACCTCTCGCCTGGATAATACATGATTTGGCATGGAGGAATACTGGTTCTGTATGGTATCCTGTTCGATGTTGCAACTAGGCCTGTAGACCCTGCACACGTAGGTTGCTGAAGCTGAAGTATCAGTTGGTTCCATAAATGTTTAATTGCCAATAAATCTGACGACCAGGCAGGTCAAGGAAGTGCTGCAATCTAGCCAAGACATTTCTGAAAAACCCTTGCTATGTGTGAATGAGCAATATCCTGAAGATAGGTCATCAATATTAAAAAAGCGGACAACCCTTTTTAGTTCCAATAAATGTTGATCGCGCTGCCTATGAGTGTAGGGTTCCAATCCCAGATCCTTTATTTATTGAGCCAAGATCCCTTCCATGGACCGCCCATAAATACAGACCTTTTTTTTTTCCTTATTTGGATACTCATCAGAACTCAAGCAATAATAAATAAACATATTTCCTAAAGCCCACAAGGGCTAGCGGTATTCTGACACAAAATTAAAACAATTCATCAACTTTTCAGAGCGTATAATTCACACATAACTACTAACCCTCTATTTTCCATTCATAAAAAAGGTCACGTGGTGACACTCCGATCACATGATTCCCCCGAGCCAATCACAGCCCACTATATTCTATTCATTCATAATAAACGGCAACAGGTATCCAATAACAGCTGCAATATACCACCCCCCACTTACAACTTTTCCTCATTTCACTTGAGAAAAGCCCGGCTATTACCTTGCATAGTAATCCTAAACAGGTCAGTAGCGGCAGCGATACAACCCCCCCTAACAACTCCTCCTCATTCCACCAAGCACGGCTTCAGATCTCAGCATTAAGCCCTGCTGGTTTCAAGGTTCCTAGTCTGTATATCCATCCAACTTCCCTGCGGTTAATGTTGGCAACAGGATCCCCTCCTCTCCAGTTCCTCTCCAAACCACTAAACCTCAAGCCCGCCGGATTTTTTCCATGCGCAAGCTTGAAGTGTAGTGGAACACTATGATCCTCTTTACCTTTCCTGATATTCCCTATATGCTCCTGCAGTCGGGTCTTCAGTTTGCGAAGGGTCCTGCCCACATACTGGAGCCCACAAGGGCACTCCAGCATTTAGACAACCCCCATTGTCTCACACAACATTTCACTTTTGATCTTATGTGTCTACCCTCCTTTCGATACAATTTCCTGCTGGTTTCTTTTCTTCTTGTCCTCTCTGGTGCGGTTTCTGCACGCACCGCAGAAACCGCACCAAGTGAACTGATCCCTACTTGTTTTTTTATTTTTCACTATGCAGCTATGTACCAATGCATCTCGCAGGTTTGGTGCTCTTTTATATAGTACTCTCGACCGCTCGGGGATAACCTGTCCCAGCACTGGGTCATTTTTTTAAATGAACCAGTTTTTCTGCAAGGAGTTCTTTAGCGGTCCTATCTGCGTGTTATATTGGGTAAGGAAGGTAATTTTAAAATCCTGCATTTTATTCTCCTTATCTGTTTCCTTCTTTCTATTAAAGTTTTTAACCCCCCCATCCCATTCTTCCACTTCTTTCCTGATCTTCTCCAAAGCCTCGGGGTTGTATCCCTTCTCTTCAAACCTCTTCTGAATCACCCTACTTTGTTCCTTGTAGTCTCTGACCTCAGTACAATTATGACGAACACGTATAAATTGTCCCTTCGGAATATTTTTGTTTCCAGGGAACATGGTGGCAGCTCTGCATATCGATGTAGCCATTCACATCTGTTGGTTTGAAGTAATTTTTTGTCTTCAGCTGACCTTCCTCCAAAAAAATGGTCAAGTCCAAGAAATTGATACTACTGGGGCTCATTTCACTTGTAAATCTTAGGTTATAGGTATTCTGGTTCAAGCTGTTCATAAATTTTTCCAAGCCCCAGCGTTCCCCCTCCCACATAATCAGGCAATCGTCGATAAAGCGCTTCCACAATATCAACGTGCCTCCTTCCTGGACTGTTTTTAAAAGGGGGTCAATTGCTAACTTTTCCCAGGCAGCCATGTACAGATTAACCCTTTTTAGGCCTATTTCACATTTGTGTTTTGAGATCCAGCAGGCTGATTTCTCTGAATTCCGCATCACAGATATCCGGCCACAATACGGCAAATAGCACACAGCACTATTTATCCTGCCAATTCTCTACATATTTGCTGGGTTGCGGCTGGATCTCCGCTGGTCCCCATTATAGTAAACATGGCCGGATGATGATGTAGTTGCATATGGCAATGCCGGAATGCCAAAACAGCCTGCCGGACCTTAAAATGCAATTGTAAAGCAGGCATAAATCACACACTTGCTAACAAACAGAAGAACGCTCACACACTCGCATTTATGGCAGTATACAGCAGTATAATACAGTATATTCAGTATATTCAGTATATTCAGTATATTGGGCAGACTAGATGGGCCAAATGGTTCTTATCTGCCGACACATTCTATATAGTAGTATACAGCAGTATATCACAGTGTATAGCAGTATATAACAGTATATAGTAGTATACGGAAGTATATAACAGTGTATAGCAGTATATAGCAGTATGTAGAAAAAGAAAGGAAAAAAGCAGCACACATTAAATGCGGGTGCAAGTCCTCTTGGGGGCCTGAGACCAAGGTCCCAAGTGTATAGAGAAGAGAAAAAAGGCAGCACTCCAAATTGTGATGAAAAAAAGTGGACGGTTTATTCACCCATCAGACAGCAACGTTTCAGCTCTCTCATTGGAGCCTTTGTCCAGCTGAATAACATGTGCAAATTGGCATACATACACTCACCTAAAGAATTATTAGGAACACCTGTTCTATTTCTCATTAATGCAATTATCTAGTCAACCAATCACATGGCAGTTGCTTCAATCCATTTAGGGGTGTGGTCCTGGTCAAGACAATCTCCTGAACTCCAAACTGAATGTCAGAATGGGAAAGAAAGGTGATTTAGGCAATTTTGAGCGTGGCATGGTTGTTGGTGCCAGACGGGTCTGAGTATTTCACAATCTGCTCAGTTACTGGGATTTTCACGCACAACCATTTCTAGGGTTTACAAAGAATGGTGTGAAAAGGGAAAAACATCCAGTATGCGGCAGTCCTGTGGGCAAAAATGCCTTGTGGATGCTAGAGGTCAGAGGAGAATGGGCCGACTGATTCAAGCTGATAGAAGAGCAACGTTGACTGAAATAACCACTCGTTACAACCGAGGTATGCAGCAAAGCATTTGTGAAGCCACAACATGCACAACCTTGAGGCGGATGGGCTACAACAGCAGAAGACCCCACCGGGTACCACTCATCTCCACTACAAATAGGAAAAAGAGGCTACAATTTGCACGAGCTCACCAAAATTGGACTGTTGAAGACTGGAAAAATGTTGCCTGGTCTGATGAGCCTCGATTTCTGTTGAGACATTCAAATGGTAGAGTCCGAATTTGGCGTAAACAGAATGAGAACATGAACCCATCCTCTGATGGCTACTTCCAGCAGGATAATGCACCATGTCACAAAGCTCAAATCATTTCAAATTGGTTTCTTGAACATGACAATGAGTTCACTGTACTAATATGGCCCCCACAGTCACCAGATCTCAACCCAATAGAGCATCTTTGGGATGTGGTGGAACGGGAGCTTCGTGCCCTGGATGTGCATCCCTCAAATCTCCATCAACTGCAAGATGCTATCCTATCAATATGGGCCAACATTTCTAAAGAATGCTATCAGCACCTTGTTGAATCAATGCCACGTAGAATTAAGGCAGTTCTGAAGGCAAAAGGGGGTCCAACACCGTATTAGTATGGTGTTCCTAATAATTCTTTAGGTGAGTGTATATAGTGCAAACAATTTCATAATTACAAATTGGTAGTTAAACATTAAAGTGCAAGTGCATCGAAAGTATAACAGTGTTAAAAAGTGCAGTTCATCTGTCGTCATGTTTGAATCTCATATGGTTGTAAACATGATCGTGTGAAAGACATATCGTCATTGGTACAGTGAAAAATCCATGAATATACATGATTGGCAATCAAATATGGTGGAGTGTGCACAGTGTGTAACAATCACGAATCAATAAAAGCATTAAAAACCTTTGAATGGATCACTTTGAACCATGGAGACCAGGTGGAATCAGCTGGCGCCCGGAAGAACAGTCGGCGCATGCGCCGCTCCTATGTGCTCTCGCGAGGCACGTATTGATAACCAAGAATAGGGGAACCACATCAAAGATGGCCGCTGTCAAACTTTGCACCAGAGCGCATGCTCATGCCCAAACAGGCCGGCCGGTGCCTTATACAATTGTACCAGACGCTATACAGTATCCAAAGCCCCGCAGTGTAAAGCAGATAAGGCTAGTCCATTGTGGTGAAACGTGTAACTTGTGGAAGAGGTGACACAGGAAAGGTAATTATTATAATTCATTTTAATTATCCGAATGAATAGTGGATATAAAAAGTCTACACACCCCTGTTAAAATGTTAGGTTTCTGTGATGTAAAAAAATGAGACAAAGATAAATCATTTCAGAACTTTTTCCACCTTTAATGTGACCTATATACTGTACAACTCAATTGAAAAACAAAGTGAAATCTTTTAGGTGGAGGGAAGAAAAAAAAAAAAATAATAATAATAATGTGGTTGCATAAGTGTGCACACCCTCTTCTAACTGGGGATGTAGCTGTGTTCAGAATTAAGCAATCACATTCAAAATCATGTTAAATAGGAGTCAGCATACACCTGCCATCATTTAAATTGCCTCTGATTAACCCCAAATAAAGTTCTGCTGCTCTAGTTGGTCTTTCCTGAAATTTTCCTAGTCGCATCCCACAGCAAAAGCCATGGTCCACAGAGAGCTTCCAAAGCATCAGAGAGACCTCATTATTAAAAGGTATCAGTCAGGAGAAGGGTACAAAAGAATTTCCAAGGCATTATGCAGTGTCCCACTCACGTGACCGTGGGCACCACAAACTTGCTTTAATTATGTATTAATGTCATGTGATATGCCTGTATTTTGTATTTTATCTCCTGTCATATTCTCCATGTCACAATGTGATTCTATATGCAAAGATCCTTTACACAGGCCTAGTCAGGGTGCATTACACTTGTTTGTCCACTAGATGGAGCAGTGTCAGTGTGTATAAATAGCTTAGCTCAGACCTAAGTAAGGCAGTTGAGAACAAGTTCAAACCGGATCAGTTCAGTTCCTGGTTGAGGTCAATCCAAACCAGCGCAGATGAGCTCAGGTCAATCCAAGTGAGAGTTCATTTCAAAGCAGTTCTCTCATGAGCCTACAAGAAAGCAACAGCAATGTAGCTGAATACCTGGAGGGAGGCATCTTCCTAGCCTCTCTGCTCTGTCCCTGTCGGCTTCACAGTCCAGGGTTAAAGCCTGCAATCATTCTACCTATAGGTGAGCAATCCACTCCTATAGATCGCTCTTCCAGGGTGACCAATGTCTAAACTGCATGCAGCCGAGTATTTAAGGAATTATCACGTTTATGCAAGACAAAGGATTAGCAAGATAGTCATTACCTGAAGACTTATTAGGCACCTTTGTAGTAGGTGTAGGAGACAGCATAAGGCATCCACACCTTGAGTTTAAAGGGAACATGTGGATATTTGATTATAATCTAACTAATTATATACAATCATTAACTACTAAAAAGTGCCTTAGATGTATTCACTTACTGGTGTGACAGATGGTTACCTCATAATATACATACAAAGATGCCACATCCTGCATGCTAATGAGCTGATTTGAGTCCAGCGTTTTTTTAATGCAGAGCTATAGCCACTCCCCTGCCCACCTGCTGCTGGTTCATATGGAAACAAACTGTCAATCAGCAGCAGGTAGGCAGGAAGAGTCAGGAGCTCATGAATATTCAGGACTCATCATTATCAGCTGGAGCTTTTCAATACAAGATGTTGGCAGATTGACTTGGTCAATTAAAGAAAGTGACCCATTATTTTGCTAACAGAATCAGTCACTTATTTATGATGCCCTTATTTAGGACACCATAAAACTGGTAACAGGTTCCCTTTAAATCCTGAGAACAATCAGGCCAACTGTCAGAACAACAATGGACTAGTAGTTTCAGGATTCAGAAAAGCACCTTTAGGGTCCATTCACACGTCCGTGTGTGTTTTGCGGATCTGCGGATCCGCAAAACACGGACATCGGCGATGTACGTTCCGCATTTTGCGGACCGCACATCGCCGGCACTTAATAGATAATGTCTAATCTTGTCCGCAATTGCGGACAAGAATAGGACATGTTCTATATTTTTCGCGATCGGAATTGCGGACCCGGAAGTGCGGATCCGCAATCCCGGATCCGGGCAGCACATCGTGCTGTCCCATAGAAATGAATGGGTCCGCAATTCCGTTCCGCAAAATGCAGAACTAAATTGCGGACGTGTGAATGGACCCTAAAATCAAGGATTAGAATCAGGTCGGAGTTTTGACCAGTGTAAGACTTTCATATTATTACAAGCCTAGTCTGAGCAGTAGCTTTCTTATGTATTACAAGAGCCTGTATTTCATTGAGGATTTGCATTTCCCTTTCACCATATGTTTGGGAGATTGTGCTTAATGCCGGATTGTATCAAGAGACTGTTTTAGTGCTTTGGATGTACTGTTATCAGAAGTCATCTTCAGTAAAGTTCCACCTTGAGTTTCATCTTGCTTGCCTCAGTCTCAAGTTCCTCTATTAACACTATAGTAAATGGTTGTACCTCAATACAAAAGTTACTGGCCTCACGACTACAAGGGACCTTGCCACTGGCACATTAAACTAGACCATCAAGGGCACCTCGAACCACCATCTGGCCAGTGTCCCTTACACCAGAGTGTGCCCCAGAGAATCCTTGTGCAATTCTCCTTTTCACTTATGCGAGCCTGCCCAGGGACGACATAACCGCGAGTAACCAGAACAGTATTTACCTCGGCCCACATATTGCTCACATCGTGACCTCACACATAATTCCTCTGCAAGGTCTGGAATACCGCAATTAGATATACCATGGAACACAGTGAAGACAGTCATCATCAAGTGGAGAAAATATAGCACAACAGTGACATTACCAAGAACTGGACGTCCCTCCAAAATTTATGAAAAGACGAGAAGAAAACTGGTCTGGGAGGCTACCAAGAGGTCTACAGCAACATTAAAGGAGCTGCAGGAATATCTGGCAAGTACTGGCTGTGTGGTACATGTGACAACAATCTCCCGTATTCTTCATATGTCTGGGCTATGGGGTAAAGTGGCAAGACGAAAGCCTTTTCTTACGAAGAAAAACATCCAAGCCAGGCTACATTTTCCAAAAACACATCTGAAGTCTCCCAAAAGCATGTGGGAAAAGGTGTTATGGTCTGATGAAACAAAGGTTGAACTTTTTGGCCATAATTCCAAAAGATATGTTTGGCGCAAAAACAACACTGCACATCACCAAAAGAACTCCATACCTACAGTGAAGCATGGTGGTGGCAGCTGTTTTTTTCCAGCTGGAACTGGGGCCTTAGTTAAGCTAGAGGGAATTATGAACAGTTACAAATACCAGTCAATATTGGCACAAAACCTTCAGCCTTCTACTAGAAAGCTGAACATGAAGAGGAACTTCATCTTTCAGCATGACAACGACCCAAAGCATACATCCAAATCAACAAAGGAATGGCTTCCTCAGAAGAAGATTAAAGTTTTGGAATGGCCCAGCCAGAGCGCAGACCTGAATCCGATTGGAAATCTGTCGGGTGATCTGAAGAGGGCTGTGCACAGGAGATGCCCTCGCAATCTGACAGATTTGGAGTGTTTTTGCAAAGAAGAGTGGGCAAATCTTGCCAAGTCAAAATGTGCCATGCTGATAGACTCATACCCAAAAAGACTGAGTGCTGTAATAAAATCAAAAGGTGCTTCAACAAAGTATTAGTTTAAGGGTGTGCACACTTATGCAACCATATTATTTTATTTTTATATTTTTTACCTAAAAGATTTCAGTTTGTTTTTCAATTGAGTTGTACAGTTTATAGGTCACATTAAAGGTGGAAAAAGTTCTGAAATGATTTATCTTTGTCTCATTACATCACAGAAACCTGACATTTTAACAGGGGTGTGTAGACTTTTTTTTATCCACTGTATATTAATTCTAGGCCAGCAAGTTTTTATTATAATCAGGATATTTTTATATATGAATATAATATATTTATATTTGATTTACTATACAGGTGAAACTCGAAAAATTTGACTATCGTGCAAAAGTCCATTTATATCAGTAATGCAAATTAAAAGGAATTGCATTTATGCAGCTTAAAATTTGAATTTTTTGAAAAGGTTTAATATTCTAGGCTCAAAGTGTCACACTCTAGTCAGCTAATTAATCCATACCCCCTGAGCAAAGGGTACCTCAAAATTGAGACTTTGGGGTTTTCCATAAACTTTAAGCCATAATCATCCAAATTATAACAAATAAAGGCTTGAAATATCTCGCTTTGCATGTAATGAGTCTATCTCATATGTTAGTTTCACCTTTTAAGTTGCCTTACTGAAATAAATAAACTTTTAACGATATTCAAATTTTTCGAGTTTCGCCTATATATGGTTTTATGATATCTTGTTGAATGTCCTATAAATATAACTTATGCACTCACGTATATTACAGTGCCATTTCAGAGACACGTAAAGGGGCTTCATATGCCTAAATACAAAGTGACCTTGTGTCTCATTACAGCCAAAAGCTAAACTTTCATTTTCAGACCTGAAAAATGAAATGTAGACTCAAACTGCATTATGTCTTCTGTCATACAACCAGAGGTGGGACTGCTGTTGTAGTAGCTATAGCGACTGCTACACTTAGGGGGCATGAATACTGTGTGGGCCATTAAGGGGGAATAACTACTGCGTGTGGGCACAAAGAGGGCGTAACCACTGTGTGGGAGCACTAAGGGCTTCCAGCATTTTATTTTCATATCTTTTACATGACTGAGTGGGTGGGTTTTCTTGACTAGTGCAGATCAGACATTTGTCACCAGAGGGAGCACACGCAAACAACTAGCAAGAGATGTGGCAAAGACAAGATGACACAGGAGAGGTAAATAAATCCTAATTATTGACCATCATAGGGGTGTAACGAGCACGGTCGCAGAACGCTCATCTCAGCTACATCATAAGCGGTCGGTCCAGAATCTATCAGGCCCCAGCGCTGCCCTACTAGTACTATTCACAAATGAAGCAGGTGGGTGGAGTCTAACATCAGTCAGGCTCCGCCCATCCGCTTCATTTGCGAACAGTACTAGTAGGGCAACACTGGGGCCTGATAGATTCTGGACCGACCGCATGTGGTGCAGCTGAGATGACAGCTCTGATGGGTCCGGCATTAAGTACAGTCACAGTACCAGGCCCCGTTACATGTGATTGAAAACTAGGGCAGTGGGGGACATTACTAGGGACAGTGGATGGACACTACTGGGGGCACTATAGGGATATTACTGTGCACGCTATAGTTACATTAGTGGGGGGAATATTTTTATTACCAGAGATCAGGAGTGTAACGAGGATTGCAGAGGATTGAGAGGCCCGATCCAAAGTTTACCCTGGGGACCATAGAAATCTAGTTATACCACTGGGTCATAGTTCAAGGGCAGGAAGTTCTGCAAGATCTTTATATCACAGATTCTTGCATACAGTAAATTTCAATCAATACAACATCATAAATGAGGACAACCTAAACTAAAGTCTCATTATTGTCATGTAAACTTGCTAAGGATGATTAAGTCTATGATGTCATGGGGGTCCACATGCAAAAACAAATGCACACACTCAAACACACTAAAATCTTTCATAAAGATTTCTAATAATTCAGACAAGTAGAAACACGACAAGACCAGAATCAGAACATTAACATATAAGACTATTTTGGGTTTGCTTCTTAGGGTTTCTCTATCTAAATATGTGTTTTGAGCCTTTCCATTTGTCAATACAGTATGCAAATTAATAATGTCATTTGTTAATCCAGAGATCTGTTCAGTTATAAGTAGGAGATAAAGGGGGAATTTTTCCCACTCTAGTGAAGTGGTCTATACCATCCATGGGTGGATTGTACTTTCCTTAGTCCTTAGTCTGCAGTAATATTTTTACCAAAATATGTCACAACCTTCCAGAAAATCCTAATGGATCCAACTAAACTAAATGAGGTCCATTAGATTCAGGGCTCATTGAGATGGCCGTATGAATGGGTTCGCGTCCTTTCCGCAATTTTCCCGGGTTGAGGGCAGCATTTCAGGGCATAGACTGGGAGAATATACTGTCACATAATAATACTGAGGATAAATGGGAGAGCTTTAAATCCATATTGACTACACTACAAAATTAATTCCTGTAGGTAACAAGTATAAACAGCTAAAATTAAATCCCTATGGCTTACAGCTGTGTAAAAAGGGCATTTTAAATACAAACCTCAGGGGTCAGCTGTAGCCTTTGAAGTTTACAAAAGGCTTAATAAAATCTGTAAAAATAAGATACAATCTGCAAAAATGCAAAATGACCAGTAGGTGGCAAAAGAGAGCAAATTCTTTAAATTATATAAATGCTAAAAACGAAGGTCTGAGGAGGTAGGTGTCCTAAATAATGGTAAAGGGGGGATAGTCACTGAAGATAAGGAAAAGAAAGAGTTACTAAATGTTTTTTTTAGCTCAGTATATAAAAAAGAAGAGAAAGGATCTGATATTGGTGGTGCTAGGGCTGTTAGTACATCCAGTAATATACTTAACTGATTATCATTATATATGGTCCAAGCTAAGTTAAATAAGGTAAATGTGAACAAGGCTCTGGGTCCAGCTGAATTACACCCAAGAGTTCTTAAAGAGCTCAGTTTAGTCATTGCTGTGTATTTGTTTTTAAAGATTCTCTAGGTACTAATACAGTGGCAAGTGACTGGTGCTAGGCAAATATTCCCATAGTCAAAATGGGATCTAGGTCCTCTACAGGTAATTATAGACCACTTAGTTTAACTTCTGTTGTGGGAAATTCACAGGAGATGCCCTTAGCAACTAGTCTGCATAAAACTGCAATCTCTCTATTCAGTTAAGATGGCCGCCACTGCCCTCACCCTGAGGCTAATCCCGCCTGCCCTCACTAGCCAGTAACAATAGCCCCCTAAAAGTCTCAGTAACCAGAGCCCTCCCCCTAAAAGGTTAATCTCCTGCAGCACAAAGGGGTCCTCTTACCACATGTTGCTTTCATTTATACACTGAGCAGACGGCAGATCTCCCTTCCCTGGTCTGCGCTGATTCAACTCTGCCTTCTCCAGCTCTGCTGAGTGAGGGAGCATCTGCCAAGCGCAGGGACAGAGAGAAGTGCACACAGCCCAGGCACTGTTATCAGCTGCTTGGGGAGGACCTGGCTTTAATCATTTACTTACAGTCCCTGGCTGTCAGTAATCTGACCTTGCATGCAGCCTGCTTCTGCGTCCTCCATCCTTCAACAGATAGACGGACCATGCCTAGCAACCCTATTTTAAGCACAGCTAAAAGTAGGCAGTACAGGGAACAAAAATTTGGAATTAAGGGGTAATTGAATACACAGTGAAAAGTTGAAATAGGGCCACCAAGGAGATATTAATCACCACAATCCAATACTCCATAAAAAAAAAAATACGACAGTTATCCTTTAACCGCTTCACGTCCGCCCATAGGATATAAACGTCCTATGGGTGGACGTCTATTTCTGAAAGCACGTTTTAGAACGTCCTTTCAGAAATAGCAGCTGCACGCTAATCGTGCAGCTGCTGATCGGGTTGCCCGCTGTCAGTGACAGCAGGGCAACCCTAAGACAAGGCAGGGACAGTGCCCAGGTGTCCCTGCCTTCTAGATCGCTGCAGACACAGCGCTCACCGAGCGCTGTGTCTGCAGAGAAGGAAGCGCTATGCGCTTCCTGTTCCGGCCCGGCGGTCATGTGACCGCCGTGACCGGAGTGTGCAGGAGCTGTGTGAGGTCTCTCAGAGACCTCGATCAGCCCTGCTGTGAGGCTGTACAGCGCTGGATTGCTGCTGTACAGCCTCTATAGGGGTGTATTTGTCCTGTAACTGGGGCTACTATGTCAGCCCCAGTTACAGGAGAAATCAACAGTGAAAAGTGAAAAAAAAAAAGAAAAAGTGAAGCAAATGTCCCCCAGAGGTCTTGTATGACCTTATGGGGGACGAAAAGTGTAAAATAAAAAAAATAAAAATAAAAGGTTGAAAAAAAAAAAAATAAAAAAAAGTTTCACATGTAAAAAAAAAAAAGTCCCCAAGTAAGGAATGAAAAAAAAAGTTTAAAATAGAAAAAAAAAAAAAAAGTATACATATTAGGTATTGCCGCATCCGTAAAAACCAGCTCTATAAAAATATCACATGACCTAACCCCTCGGGTGAACACCGTAAAAAAAAACAAAAAAAAACTGTGTCAAAACAAGCAATTTTTGTCACCTTGCATCACAAAAGGTGCAACACCAAGTGATCAAAAACGCGTATGTCCCACAAAATAGTATACCAATAAAACCGTCACCTCATCCCGCAAAAAATGAGTCCCTACATAAGAAAATCTCTCAAAAAAATAAAAAAACTATAGCTCTTAGAACATGGAGACACTAAAACATCATTTTTTTGGTTTCAAAAATGCTATTATTGTGTTAAAGTGAAACAAATAAAAAAAAGTATACATATTAGGTATTGCCGCGTCCGTAAAAACCAGCTCTATAAAAATATCACATGACCTAACCCCTCGGGTGAACACCGTAAAAAAAAAAAAAAAAAAACTGTGTCAAAACAAGCAATTTTTGTCACCTTGCATCACAAAAGGTGCAACACCAAGTGATCAAAAACGCGTATGTCCCACAAAATAGTACCAATAAAACCGTCAACTCATCCCGCAAAAAATGAGCCCCTACATAAGAAAATCTCTCAAAAAATAAAAAAAACTATAGCTCTCAGAACATGGACACATTAAAACATAATTTTTTTGTTTCAAAAATGCTATTATTGTGTAAAACTTTAATAAATGAGAAAAAGTATACATATTAGGTATCGCCATGTCCGTAACGATCTGCTCTAGAAAAATGTCACTTGACTGAACCCCTCAGGTGAACGCTGTAAAAATAAATAAATAGAAACTGTGCTAAAACAACCAATTTTTTGGTCACCTTGCCCCATAAAGTGTTATAATGAATGATCAAAAAATCATATGTACCCAAAAATAGTACTAATAAAACTGGCACCTTATCCCCTAGTTTCCAAAATGGGGTCACTTCTTGGGAGTTTCTACTGTAAGGGTGCATCAAGGGGCTTCAAATGGGACATGGCATCTAAAAACCATGTGGAGTTCCTTTTCTTCTGCGCCCTGCCGTGTGCCCATACAGCAGTTTATGACCACATGTGGGGTGTTTCTGTAAACCGCAGAATCTGGGTAATAAATATTGAGTTTTGTTTGGCTGTTAACCATCGATGTGTTAAAGAAAAAAATTGATTAAAATGGAAAATCTGCCAAAAAAGTGAAATTTAAAAATTTGATTTCCATTTTCCTTTAATTCTTGTGGAACGCCTAAAGGGTTAACAAAGTTTGTAAAATCGGTTTTGAATACCTTGAGGGGTGTAGTTTCTACAATGGGGTCATTTATGGGGGTATCCACTATGTAGGCCCCACAAAGTGACTTCAGACCTGAACTGGTCCTTATAAAGTTTTGGCAATTTTCTTATAAATTTGAAGAATTGCTTCTAAACTTCTAAGCCTTCTAACGTCCTAAAAAAATAAAATGACATTTCCAAAATGATGCCAACATAAAGTAGACATATGGGGAATGTTAAATAATAAATATTTTATGAGGTATCACTTTCTGTTTTAAAAGCAGAGAAATTTTTCAAATTTTTGGGTAAATTTGGGATTTTTTCATAAATAAAGGTGAAATATTTTGACTCAAATTTATGATTATCATGAAGTACAATGTGTCACGAGAAAACAATCTCTGAATGACTTGGATAAATAAAGGCGTTCCAAAGTTATTACCACATAAAGTGAGATATGTCAGTTTTGCAAAATTTGGCCTGGTCAGGAAGGGGGCAAATGGCCCAGATGGCAAGTGGTTAAACAACAGGAAACACTATTCGTAATGCGGTAAAAACATTCCAATCCTCATACGCAAGAGACAATCTACGCGTTTCGGACCCTTATGTTTCGGTCCTTAATCATGACATAAATGATATATATCAAGCAGTTACTTATATACTCCTCCCACACCAATCCATAGTGGTTTAGATGTCACATGACCAGAAACTGCTCGATAAAATCAGAACACATAATATATATATATTTTTTTTTAAACTTCCATATTCCAATCAAATCAAATCAAAAAAGTCTGACTTTGCAAATCTCTACATAGCCTTCCTGCCTAAAATCTGAAGCCTGCTTCCTTACATGTTTCGCTGAGCGATTCGGCGTCTTCAGGGGAAACTCACAGGTTCGATTTGCAATCGATGTATGTGAGCACTCAGTGTGCGGCTTAAACCCTTTGGGGGTGACATTAGTTGAAGAAGTGTATCACATCTCAGTATTAAAGACTGTATCCCGTTCATAACCTACTCCTGATAGTTTTAATCGTTTGATCCCAAGATTTATATGTTTATTTGAGTAATTATAATAAAGATTAGTATTAATGTACTGTCGGTGAGGTTGCAACAACACACTAAGGTCCTAGAGACCACCTGATTATTATTTTTCTCTCAGGACATACAGAGAGCACTGTAACCTTACGCTGGGGAGACCGCCAGACCTGGTAAGTTTATTTATTTATTTTGAAGTCTGATATGGGGGGTCTGGAAGTCTAATGGGGGTCTAATTGGGGATCTGGAAGTCTAGTAGGGGTCTGGAAGTCTAATGGGGGGTCTGAAAGTCTGATATGGGGGCCTGGGATTCTAATGGGGGTCTGGAAGTCTTATGGGGGTCTCATTGGAGGTCTGGAGGTCTAGTAGGGGTATGGAAGTCTAATGGGGGCCTGGAGGTCTGGTCTGAGGTTGGATATGAGGTCTAGGTGTCTAATGGGGGTCTGATAAGGGGGCCTGGAAGTCTAATGGGGGTCTGGAGGTCTAATGGGGGTCTGGAAGTCTAATGAGAATCTGATATGGGGGTCTAGAGGGCTAATGGGGGTCTGGAGGTCTAATGGGGGTCTGGAAGTCTAATGGGAATCTGATATGGGGATCTGGAGGTCTAAGAGGGGTCTGGAAGTCTAATGGGAATCTGATATGGGGGTTTGGAGGTCTAATGGAAGTCTGGAGGTCTGGTCTGAGGTCTAAAAGGGGTCTGGAGGTCTGGTGTGAGGTCTGATATGGGGGTCTGGAGGCCTAATGGGGATCTGGTCTGAGGTCTGATATGGGGGTCTGAGAGGTCTAATGGGGTTCTGAGAGGTTTAATGGGGGTCTGGTTTGAGGTCTGATATGGGGGGTCTGGAGGTCTAATGGAGTCTTATCTGAGGTCTGATATTGGGGGGGTTTGACATGGAGGTCTAATGGTGGTCTAATCTGGGGTCTGATATTGGGGTGGTCTGACATGGAGGTCTATTGGGGGTCTGATCTGGGGTCTGATATTGGGGAGTGTGAGAGGTCTAATGGGGGTCTGGTCTGAGATCTGAGATGGGGGTTTCTGACATGGAGGTTTAAAGGGGGTCTGATCTGAGGTTAAAAAATGATATGGGGTCTGACATATAGGTCTAAAGGGGTCTGGTCTGAGATGTGGGGTCTCATAAGAGATTTGATATGGGTGTTTGATCTGAAAGGTAAGGGGGTATTTTTTGTACTGGTGCACAATATAAAGGGGTATTTTTGCACTGGCTACTAGTATTTTCAGGGGGACTGTTTCTGCATGATAGTATTAGGGGTACAGTGGACACAGTATTGGGGGTAGCAGGATAGCGTGTTGAGAAGGTGAGGAGGATGATGGAAAAGTAGGAAACTAAGATGTCCATTTGTTAAACTATGCAGAGACGAGACATGGCTGAAAGAAATCATCATGGCGGTCGGGTCTGAAGGTAGAAGATAAGGAAAGAGAATATCTACATCAGAGGAGACATCACTGGATGTAAGAGGTATACAGGTGGAGCTGTATTACCCTGTATGTTCTGTAGCACTGTATGTAACGTTTTCAAGTATGTCTTTAACCCCTTAAGGACCGGGCTCATTTTCACCTTAAGGACCAGGCCATTTTTTGGAAATCTGACCAGTGTCACTTTAAGTGCTAATAACTTTAAAACGCTTTGACTTATCCAGGCCATTCTGAGATTGTTTTTTCGTCACATATTGTACTTCATGACACTGGTAAAATGAAGTCAAAAAAATTATTTTTTTTGCACAAAAAAATACCTAATTTACCAAAAATTTGGAAAAATTTGCAAATTTTAAAGTTTCAGTTTCTCTACTTCTGTAATACATAGTAATACCCCAAAAAATTGTGATGACTTTACATTCCCCATATGTCTACTTCATGCTTGAATTGTTTTGGGAATGATATTTTATTTTTTGGGGATGTTATAAGGCTTAGAAGTTTAGAAGCAAATCTTGAAATTTTTCCGAAATTTACAAAAACTCAATTTTTAGGGACCAGTTCAGGTTTGAAGTCACTTTGCGAGGCTTACATAATAGAAACCACCCAAAAATGACCCCATCTAAGAAACTACACCCCTCAAGGTATTCAAAACTGATTTTGCATACATTGTTAACCCTTTAGGTGTTGCACAAGAGTTATTGGCAAATGGGGAGGAAATTTGAGAATTTGATTTTTTTGTCTAATTTTTCATTTTAACCCATTTTTTCCACTAACAAAGCAAGGGTTAACAGCCAAACAAGACTGTATCTTTATTGCCCTGACTCTGCTGTTTACAGAAACACCCAATATGTGGCCGTAAACTACTGTACGGCCTCACAGCGGGGCGTAGAGTGAAAGGTGCGCCGTTTGGTTTTTGGAAGGCTGATTTTTATGGACTGGTTTATTTACACCATGTCCCATTTGAAGCCCCCTGATGCACCCCTAGAGGAGAAACTCCCTAAAAGTGACCCCATCTAAGAAACTACACCCCTCAAGGTATTCAAAACTGATTTTACATACGTCGTTAACACTTTAGGTGTTGCACAAGAGTTATTGGCAAATGGAGATGAAATTTGAGAATTTCATTTTTTTGCGTAATTTTCAATTTTAACCCATTTTTTTCACTAACAAAGCAAGGGTTAACAGCCAAACAAAACTGTATCTTTATTGCCCTGACTCTGCTGTTCACAGAAACACCCCATATGTGGCTGTAAACTACTGTACGGCCACACAGCGGGGCGTAGAGTGAAAGGTGCGCCGACTGTTTTTTTGACACCATGTCCCATTTGAAGCCCCCCTGATGCACCCCTAGAGTAGAAACTCCATAAAAGTGACCCCATCTAAGAAACTACACCCCTCAAGGTATTCAAAACTGATTTTACAAACTTTGTTAACCCTTTAGGTGTTGCACAAGATTTAATGGAAAATAGAGACCCAATTTCAAAATTTCACATTTTTGGCAGATTTTCCATTTTAATATTTTTTTTCCAGTTACAAATCAAGGGTTAACAGCCAAACAAAACTCATTATTTATGGCCCTGATTCTGTAGTTTACAGAAACACCCCATATGTGGTCGTAAACCGCTGTACGGGCACACGGCAGGGCGCAGAAGGAAAGGAATGCCATACGGTTTTTGGAAGGCAGGTTTTGCTGGACTGTTTTTTTGACACCATGTCCCATTTGAAGCCCCCCTGATGCACCCCTAGAGTAGAAACTCCAGAAAAGTGACCCCATTTTAGAAACTACGGGATAGGGTGGCAGTATTGTTGGTACTAGTTTAGGGTACATATGATTTTTGGTTGCTCTATATTACACTTTTTGTGCGGCAAGGTAACAAGAATTAGCTTTTTTGGCACCGTTTTTTTTTTTTGCTATTTACAACATTCATCTGACAGGTTAGATCATGTGGTAATTTCATAGAGCAGGTTGTCACGGACGCGGCGATACCTAATATGTATTACATTTTTTTAATTTATGTAAGTTTTACCCAATGATTTCATTTTTAAAACAAAAAAAAGTTTTAGTGTCTCCATAGTCTAAGAGTCATAGTTTTTTCAGTTTTATTATCTTAAGTAGGGTCTCATTTTTTGCGGGAGGAGATGACGGTTTGATTGGCACTATTTTGGGGTGCATATGACTTTTTGATCGCTTGCTATTACACTTTTTGTGATGTAAGATGACAAAAAATTGCTTTTTTTACACAGTTTTTTTTTTTTTTTTTTACGGTGGTCACCTGAGAGGTTAGGTCATGTGATATTTTTATAGAGTCGGTCGATACGGACGCGGCAATACCTAATATGTATACTTTTTTTTTATTTATGTAAGTTTTACACTATGATTTCATTTTTGAAACAAAAAAAATTATGTTTTAGTGTCTCCATAGTCTAAGAGCCATAGTTTTTTCAGTTTTTGGGTGATTATCTTAAGTAGGGTCTCATTTTTTGCGGGATGAGATGACGGTTTGATTGCTACAATTTTGGCGTACATGCGACTTTTTTGATCACTTTTATTACCTTTTTTTGGGAAGTAAGGTGAGCAAAATTTCAATTTCATCATAGTTTTTTATTTTTTATTTTTATGGCGTTCACCGTTCGGGTAAAGTAACATGACCGTTTTATAGATCAGGTCGTTACGGACGCGGCGATACCAAACATGTGTAGGGAATGTTATTTTTTAAATTTTTAATCAGTGATAAATGTGTTTTTTGATTTTTACTTTTTTTTCACTTTTTTTCACTTTTTTTTTTACCCAGATCCACTTGGTTTTTGAAGATCCAGTGGGTCTGATGTCTGTATAATACAGTACAGTACAATATATATTGTTCTGTACTGTATTTTACTTACACTGAACAGATCTATGCTTTCAGCACAGATCTGTTCAGCACCATGGACAGCAGGACGCCTGAGAGGCGTCCTGTTGCCATGGGAACCTTCCCCGTCTGCTCAGAACTGCGCAGACGGGGAAGGGTAAGGATGGGATCTGGCGGGGGGCTGTCTGGGAGCTCTCTCCCTCTCCATCGGGGGGCTGCAAAGGCACAGCAGCCCCCCGATCGGAGAGGGAGGGAGCTCCCTCTTACTGTTAACTTTTTCCATACAGCGGTCCGTACGGACCGCTGTATGGAAAGGGTTAAACGGCTGACATCGCATCACCGATGTCAGCCGTTTATACCAGGGTGCCAGCAATGTGCTGGCACCCTGGTATACCCACTCTACACCAACGATTATTCAATGGGAGGCGGGCGGGGGATCGCGATCCCGCCTGCCGCACCGCCCGCCTCCCGCACCGCCCCCACCGCCCGCAACACCCCCCCTGCACCTCCCACCGGGCTAAAATCATTCAGAGGTGCAGGGGGGGGTGATAAAAATATATTTTCGGCACACTAAAGTTTCTGATCGCCGCGGTCAGGGACCGCAGCGATCAGAAACAGCAGAAAGCGCAACAAACCGCAGGTCTGAATTGACCTGCGGTTTGTTGCGATCGCGGACATGGGGGGGTCACGGGACCCCCCCGCGCATTTAGCCGAGGTGCCTGCTCAATGATTTGAGCAGGCACCTTGTTCCGATCACAGCCGGCCGGGCGGCAGTGATCGGAACAACACATGACGTACCGGTACGTCATGTGTCCTTAAGGACTCGGGAAACATGCCGTACCCATACGTCATGTGTCCTTAAGGGGTTAAAGGGGTTGTCCACTTTTTTCTTCTTCGTACGAGCGACGTCTTCTCTGCTCTGTTTACCCGCTCTCCACTGCAATTGCTGCAGAGCAGAGAAAGCAGCTCTCATATGAGCGCTGCCTTCTCTTCAAACAGCTGATCAGCTAGGGTGCCAGGGGTCGGAGCCCTGCCGATCTGATATTGATGACCTATCTTGAAGATAGGTCATCAATAAGGACATCGCAAAGGAGAATGACTAAACTGTTAAGGGGCATGGAGGGCCTTACTTATGAAGAAAGATTAAAAGAATTACATTTATTTAGTCTTGAGAAGAGACGTCTAAGGGGGGACATGATTAACCTATATAAATATATAAACTGGCCATACAAAAGATACGGTGAAAAACTGTTCCATGTAAAATGCCCTTAAAAGACAAGGGGGCACTGCCTCCGACTGGAGAAGAAAAATTTCAGTCTACAGAAGCGTCAAAGCTTCTTTATTGTAAGAACTATGAATCTGTGAATTAGACTTCCTCAGGATGTGGTCACAGAAGGAACAGTAAACATGTTTGACCCTTAGGATACCGGAGGTTTTCTCGTTTTGCGTTTTCATTTTTCTTCCCTATCTGAGCCATAACTTTTTTATATTTCCATTCACATAGCTGTATGAGGGCTTATTTTTAGTGGCACAAGTTTTACTTTCTAATGCCATCATTAATTATGGCATACAATGTAGTGGGAAGCAGTAAATAATGGGGTGGAATTGGAAAAAAAATGTTATTTCTCTACCGTTTTACGGGTTTTGTTCTCACGGCGTTCGATTTGTGGCAAAACTGACCCACACCCTTCATTCTCTGGGATGGTTTGCGCTTGTGAACAGCAATCTTTAAGTCTGACCACAGATTTTCTGTTGGATTGAGATCTGGGCTTTGACTAGCCCATTCCAACACATTTACATGTTTCCCCTTAAAGCACTCAAGTGTTGCTTTAGCAGTGTGTTTGGGGTCATTGTCCTGCTGGAAGATGAACCTCTGTCCTAGCCTCAAATCACGCACAGAGTTGTACAGGTTTTTCTCAAGAATATCCCTGTATTTAGCACCATCAATCTTTCCCTCAACTCTGACCAGTTTCCCAGTCTCGGCTGCTGAAAAACATCCCCATTGCATGATGCTGCCACCACCATGTTTCACTGTGGGGAGGGTGATGTGATGTGTTGGGTTTGCGCCAGACATAGCGTTTTCTTTGATGGCCGAAAAGTTCAATTTTAGTCTCATCAGACCAGAGCACCTTCCTCCATACATTTTGGGAGTCTCCCACATGCCTTTTCACAAACTCACAACATGCCTTTTTGTTTTTAGCTGAAAGTAATGGCTTTCTTCTGGCCACTCTGCCATTTAGCCCAATTCTATGGAGCGTACAGCTTATTGTCGTCCTATGTACAGATACTCCAGTCTCTGCTGTGGAACTCTGCATCTCCTCCAGGGTTACCTTAGGTCTCTGTGCTGCCTCTCTGATTAATGCCCTCCTTGCCTGGTCCGTGAGTTTTGGTGGGCGGCCGTCTCTTGGCAGGTTTGCTGTTGTGCCATGTTCTTTACATTTGGTTATGTTAGATTTGATGGTGCTCCTGGGGATCATCAAAGATTTTGATTTTTTTTTCTAACCTAACCCTGACTTGTACTTCTCAACAACATTGTCCCTTACTTGTTTGGATAGTTCCTTGGTCTTCATGGCAGTGTTTGGTTAGTGATGCCTCTTTCTTAGGTGTTGCAGCATCTAGGGCCTTTTAAAAAAGGTGTGTATATGTAATGACAGATCATGTGACACTTAGATTGCACATAGGTGAACATCATTTCACTAATTATGTGACTTCTGAAGATAATTGGTTGCACCAGAGCTTTTTATGGGCTTCCTAACAAAGGGGGTGAATACATTCGCACATGCTAATTTTCTGTTTTCTATTTCTAAACAATAGTTTTATTTATATATTTTTATCATTTCACTTCACCAACTTAGACTATTGTGTTCTGATCCATCACATAAAATTTAGATTAACAAAACATTGAACTTAAGGCTGTATTGTACCAAACTACAAAAAAAGTAAAGGGGGGTGAATACTTTTGCAAGGCACTTATATTACTGAGAATTGCAGCATAAATGCCCTCAGCCTCTTCAGCACGGCTGAGCTCATTTAAATCAATTACCGGCATCCTCATTGGCCACAGAGGATGCCGGTAATAAGCCCGGAAGCGCGAGCTTTGACACTTTTGATCACACCATCTAAAGGCTTTAATTACCGCGATCGGCATGCCATGTTTAGCTATCGCTCCATCGCAGTACATGTACGCTGCTGGTAGCGAAAGGAGGTTTAGATGAATTCTTAAAAGTAAATGACATTAATGCTTATGAAAATGTGTAGAAATCTGAGTCTCACTTCTTTCTGAGATTCACGTCCCCACCTATCCCTTGGTTGAACTTGATGGACTTATGTCTTTTTTCAACTGTATTTACTATGTAATTATCTAACCGCATCACCATCCGGCCCCATTCACAATAATGAGGACCAGCAGAGATCCGCCGCAATCCGTCAAATAGCACACAGCTGTATTTGTCTGGCCAATTCTCTACTTTGCTGAGTTGCGGCTGGATCTCCGCTGGTCCCCATTATAGTGAACGTGGCCGGACGTCAATGCAGTTGCTTGTGGCACGTTATTAAAACTGGCATGTCTGGAGTGGTGAAAGGTCCTCTTTAAGGAGAAGTCAGGGCCAGGCGTGATGACATTTACATTACCTGGCCATGTCAATCAAAGTGGAGAGGGCAGGGCAGTGAGAGCAGAGCCTCTAGGAACAAACCTGCTGACAGATGCCCTTTAATAATGTAAATTGTTGATTCAGGGATGAAGGAGGCTTGTTTCCATTCTAGTGAATCGTTCAATGCAATTCGTGAGGGGGTTGTGCCTTCCTTAGTCTGCAGTACTATTTTTACTATGAAAAATGGCAGTCTTGCCATTAGAGTTTTCTGGTATCCATTGAAAATTAATCTGGCATAGGTGTCATGGCTCTCTTATGCATGGGATACATGGTCAGAACAGAGTTTAGTACATTTTAGGTTTTCCTAACTAGAATTAAAATAGAATAGGAACAAGCACTAGCATAAGTATTAGCATAGCATTTGCAATGTAATATGTCTTTGTACTTTATTTGGTTTGTAGAGGGCTGTTGCACTATGTGTTGTTCTATATGTGTTTTCAGCCATAGCGACGTGCACCTGCGCATTGGGATGTGCCGACTGACCCCCTTTTCCTTTGTAGTTTATATGGGAGATGTGGCTGACTCCTATTTGGTCGTGCACTCCTGTAGCCTGTTTTGCCTCACAGGCTAATATTTTAATTAGCATGAGTATATAGTGTGCTCTGCATGCATTTTGCTACTTGTAGTCCCTGGATTCAATGGATGCCATTTTGGCACCACAGAGATATAAACCAAAAGGGGCCCAGCATGCATGTGGAACCTACACCTCCTGAATTTCATGTTCGCTGTCATGGCACATAACATGGTCGCTGTCATGGCACATAACAGGTGAACTAAAGTTGAATGGATTAAGCAGTGGCTGAGGGACAGACAACAGAGGGTTGTAGTCAATGGAGTATATTCAGACCAAGGTCTTGTTACCAGTGGGGTACCTCAGGGATCTGTTCTGGGACCCATATTGTTTAATATCTTTATCAGCGAAATTGCAGAAGGCCTCGATGGTAAGGCCTCATGCACACAACCGTTTTTTTTTGCGGTCCGCAAAACGGATTTCCGTTGTTCCGTGATCTGTGACCGTTTTTTCTTCCGTGGGTCTTCCTTGATTTTTGGAGGATCCACGGACATGAAAAGTGAAAAAAAAAACTAAGTCAAGTTTGCATTGAAAATGATAGGAAAAACGGACACGGATCACGGACACGGATCACGGACGCGGATGACTATCTTGTGTGCACCCGTGATTTTTCACGGACCCATTGACTTGAATGGGTCCGTGAACCGTTGTCCGTGAAAAAAATAGGAAAGGTCATATTTTTTTCACGGACTGGTAAAACGGATCACGGACGCGGAAGCCAAACGGTGCATTTTCCGATTTTTCCACGGACCCATTAAAAGTCAATGGGTCCGCGAAAAAAAATGGAAAACGGAACGACGGCCACGGATGCACACAACGGTCGTGTGCATGAGGCCTAAGGTGTGTCTTTTTCTGATGACACAAAGATTTGTAACAGGGTTGATGTTCCTGGAGGGATACACCAAATGGAAAAGGATTTAGGAAAACTAGAGGAATGGTCAAAAATCTGGCAACTAAAATTAAATGTTGATAAGTGCAAGATAATGCACCTGGGGCGTAAAAACCCAAGAGCAGAATATAAAATCAGTGATACAGTCCTAACCTCAGTATATGAGGAAAGGGATTTAGGGGTCATTATTTCAGAAGACTTAAAGGTAGGCAGACAATGTCATAGAGCAGCAGGAAATGCTAGCAGAATGCTTGGGTGTATAGGGAGAGGAATTACCAGTAGAAAGAGGGAGGTGCTCATGCCGCTCTACAGAGCACTAGTGAGACCTCATTTGGAGTATTGTGCTCAGTACTGGAGACCATATCTCCAGAAGGATATTGATACTTTGGAGAGCGTTCAGAGAAGAGCTACTAAACTGGTACATGGATTGCAGGATAAAACTTACCAGGAAAGATTAAAGGACCTTAACATGTATAGCTTGGAAGAATACATAAAAATATTAAAAACCAAGAGGACCGGTGGTGGTCGTGTGTGGTATATGAGGCTGGTTGGTCAGTATTTTCTATGTGACTATTAAATTTTTGCTGCTCTATTGCCTCAGTCAGCCCTTGTGGTGTGTATTATCACCCACATGTTTAGGTGTCTGTTGTATATATATGCATATGAGTTTTTTGTACTATGTATTTTTGAGCCATAGTGGTTTGGTTGAATAAACCTTTTTACTAGTGACCAATCATAATTTTTGCACTTGCATTTTACAAATATATACCAACAGCCGACCATCGGTCCTCTTGGTTTTTAATATTTTTATGTATTGTGACCTGTGTTAAATGTGTTTTAGTGACTTGTGCCAATTATGTCCTTTTGTGATTCTCAATAAAATCATGTTATTTTTTGATTACCTCAGTATTATATGTGTTTTTGTACCTAATTGACCCATTTCCTTTGGTTGTTTCTCATGATATAGTTAGGGGTGGGTCCTGGACTTTGATTTTGTGCTATATATAGGTTTCTCTACATAACAGCTCAGCCATTTTTTGTCACTTTATAGGTCACTGTTAAGGGGTTGGGGCACTCTGGAGATCACTTTTAAGGGGGAGGGGCACTATGGAGGTTACTGTTAAGGGGAGGGCTGTGGAGGTCACAGTTAAGGTGGTGAGGCACTGTGAAAGTTTTAGTTAAGGGGGCTGGGCGCTATGGAGGTCACTGTTAAGGAGGCAGGCCTCTGTGGAGGTCACTGTTAAAGGAGTTGTCTCACTTCAGCAAAAGGCATTTATCATGTAGACAAAGTTAATACAAGGCACTTACTAATGTATTGTACACTGCTCGTTTCCATGGTTCCGACCACCCTGTAATCCAGCTACTAGGGACGTGTTTTGCACAATATAGGAAACAGCACCTGCCTGTCTGGTGGCTGTGACCGCGGGAGTGTGCATAGTCCAGCACTTTTTTCTATAGTGTGCACTCAAGACCACCGGATGGATGTCATAGTTAAGGGGACATGGTGCTGTTGAGGTCACACATTATATAACCATACATTGTCTTTCCCAGCATCCTTTGCTTAGCCTAGGGGTCAGCAACCTTCGGCACTCCAGCTGCTGTGAAACTACAACTCCCAGCATGAAAATGTACTTGGCTGTTCTTGTAACTCTCATAGAAGTGAAAGGAGGATTCTGGGAGTTGTAGTTTCAAAACAGCTGGAGTGCCGGAGGTTCCTGATCCCTGACTTAGCCTGCTCTGTTTTCTAGTCACTTGTACAGTTGAGGTCTATTTGGTGAAACGTGTAAATTGTGGAAGAGGTGACACAGGAAAGGTAATTATTATAACTCATTTTAATTATCTGAATGAACCAGGGGATATAAAAAGTCTACACACCCCTGTTAAAATGTCAAGTTTCTGTGATGTAAAAAAATGAGACAAAGAAATCATTACAGAACTTTTTCCACCTTTAATGTGACCTATATACTGTACAACTTAATTGCAAAAAAAAAATAAAATCTTTTAGGTGGAGGGAAGAAAAAAAATAAAAAAACTCTAATAATGTGGTTGCATAAGTGTGCACACCCTCTTATAACTGGGGATGTAGCTGTGTTCAGAAATAAGCAATCACATTCAAAATCATGTTAAATAGGAGTCAGCATACACCTGCCATCATTTAAAGCATTTAAAGTGCCTCTGATTAACTACAAATAAAGTTCTGCTGCTCTAGTTGGTCTTTCCTGAAATTTTCCTAGTCGTATCCCACAGCAAAAGCCATGGTCCACAGAGAGCTTCCAAAGCATCAGAGAGACCTCATTATTAAAAGGTATCAGTCAGGAGAAGGGTACAAAAGAATTTCCAAGGCATTATGCAGTGTCCCACTCACGTGACCGTGGGCACCGCAAACTTGCTTTAATTATGTATTAATGTCATGTGATATGCCTGTATTTTGTATTTTATCTCTGTCATATTCTCCATGTCACAATGTGATTCTATATGCAAAGATCCTTTACACAGGCCTAGTCAGGGTGCACTACACTTGTTTCTCCACTAGATGGAGCAGTGTCAGTGTGTATAAATAGCTTAGCTCAGACCTAAGTTAGGCAGTTGAGAACAAGTTCAAACCGGATCAGTTCAGTTCCTGGTTGAGGTCAATCCAAACCAGCGCAGATGAGCTCAGGTCAATCCAAGTGAGAGTTCAGTTCAAAGCAGTTCTCTCATGAGCCTACAAGAAAGCAACAGCAATGTAGCTGAATACCTGGAGGGAGGCATCTTCCTAGCCTCTCTGCTCTGTCCCTGTCGGCTTCACAGTCCAGGGTTAAAGCCTGCAATCATTCTACCTAGAGGTGAGCAATCCACTCCTATAGATCGCTCTTCCAGGGTGACCAATGTCTAAACTGCATGCAGCCGAGTATTTAAGGAATTATCACGTTTATGCAAGACAAAGGATTAGCAAGATAGTCATTACCTGAAGACTTATTAGGCACCTTTGTAGTAGGTGTAGGAGACAGCATAAGGCATCCACACCTCCAGTTTAAAGGGAACCTGTCATGTAGATATTTGATTATAATCTAACTATGTATTATATACAATCATTAACTACTAAAAAGTGCCTTAGATGTATTCACTTACTGGTGTGACAGATGGTTACCTCATAATATACACACAAAGATGCCACATCCTGCATGCTAATGAGCTGATTTGAGTCCAGCATTTTTTTAATTCAGAGCTATAGCCACTCGCCTGCCCACCTGCTGCTGGTTCATATGGAAACAAACTGTCAATCAGCAGCAGGTAGGCAGGAAGAGTCAGGAGCTCATGAATATTCAGGACTCATCATTATCAGCTGGTGCTTTTCAATACAAGATGTTGGCAGATTGAATTGGTCAATTAAAGAAAGTGACCCAGCATTTTGCTAACAGAATCAGTCACTTATTTATGATGCCCTTATTTAGGACACCATAAAACTGGTGACAGGTTCCCTTTAAATCCTGAGGACAGTCAGGCCAACTGTCAGAACAACATTGGACTAGTAGTTTCAGGATTCAGAAAAGCACCTTTAGGGTCCATTCACACGTCCGTGTGTGTTTTGCGGATCCACGAATCCGCGGATCCGCAAAACACGGACATCGGCAATGTACGTTCCGCATTTTGCGGACCGCACATCGCCGGCACTTAATAGAAAATGCCTAATCTTGTCCACAATTGCGGACAAGAATAGGACATGTTCTATATTTTTCGGGATCGGAATTGCAGACCCGGAAGTGCGGATCCGCAATCCCGGATCTGGGCAGCACATCGTGCTGCCCCATAGAAATGAATGGGTCCGCAATTCCGTTCCGCAAAATGCGGAACGAAATTGCGGACGTGTGAATGGACCCTAAAATCAAGGATTAGAATCAGGCCGGAGTTTTGACCAGTGTAAGATTTTCATATTATTACCAGCCTAGTCTGAGCAGTAGCTTTCTTATGTATTACAAGAATTTCATTGAGGATTTGCATTTCCCTTTCCCCATATATATGGGAGATTGTGCTTAATGCCGGATTGTATCAAGAGACTGTTTTAGTGCTTTGGATGTACTGTTATCAGAAGTCATCTTCAGTAAAGTTCCACCTTGAGTTTCATCTTGCTTGCCTCAGTCTCAAGTTCCTCTATTAACACTATAGTAAATGGTTGTACCTCCATACAAAAGGTACTGGCCTCACGACTACAAGTGACCTTGCCACTGGCACATTAAAACAGACCATCAAGGGCACCTCGAACCACCATCTGGCCAGTGTCCCTTACACCAGAGTGTGCCCCAGAGAATCCTTCTGCAATTCTCCTTTTCACTTATGCGAGCCTGCCCAGGGACGACATAACCGTGAGTAACCAGAACAGTATTTACCTCGGCCCACATATTGCTCACACCGTGAACTCACACATAATTCCTCTGCAAGGTCTGGCATACCGCAATTAGATATACCATGGAACACAGTGAAGACAGTCATCATCAAGTGGAGAAAATATAGCACAACAGTGACATTGCCAAGAACTGGACGTCCCTCCAAAATTTATGAAAAGACGAGAAGAAAACTGGTCTGGGAGGCTACCAAGAGGCCTACAGCAACATTAAAGGAGCTCCAGGAATATCTGGCAAGTACTGGCTGTGTGGTACATGTGACAGCAATCTCCCGTATTCTTCATATGTCTGGGCTATGGGGTAGAGTGGCAAGACAAAAGCCTTTTCTTATGAAGAAAAACATCCAAGCCAGGCTACATTTTCCAAAAACACACCTGAAGTCTCCCAAAAGCATGTGGGAAAAGGTGTTATGGTCTGATGAAACAAAGGTTGAACTTTTTGGCCATAATTCCAAAAGATATGTTTGGCGCAAAAACAACACTGCACATCACCAAAAGAACAACATACCCACAGTGAAGCATGGTGGTGGCAGCATCATGCCAAGGGGCTGTTTTTCTTGAGCTGGAACTGGGGCCTTAGTTAAGCTAGAGGGAATTATGAACAGTTACAAATACCAGTCAATATTGGCACAAAACCTTCAGCCTTCTACTAGAAAGCTGAACATGAAGAGGAACTTCATCTTTCAGCATGACAACGACCCAAAGCATACATCCAAATCAACAAAGGAATGGCTTCACCAGAAGAAGATTAAAGTTTTGGAATGGCCAGGCCAGAGCGCAGACCTGAATCCGATTGGAAATCTGTCAGGTGATCTGAAGAGGGCTGTGCACAGGAGATGCCCTCGCAATCTGACAGATTTGGAGTGGTTTTGCAAAGAAGAGTGGGCAAATCTTGCCAAGTCAAAATGTGCCATGCTGATAGACTCATACCCAAAAAGACTGAGTGCTGTAATAAAATCAAAAGGTGCGTCAACAAAGTATTAGTTTAAGGGTGTGCACACTTATGCAACCATATTATTTTATTTTTATATTTTTTACCTAAAAGATTTCAGTTTGTTTTTCAATTGAGTTGTACAGTTTATAGGTCACATTAAAGGTGGAAAAAGTTCTGAAATGATTTATCTTTGTCTTATTACATCACAGAAACCTGACATTTTAACAGGGGTGTGTAGACTTTTTTTATCCACTGTATATTAGTTCTAGGCCAGCAAGTTTTTATTATAATCAGGATTTTTTTATATATGAATATCATTTTCTATATATTTGATTTACTATACAGGCGAAACTCGAAAAATTAGACTATCGTGCAAAAGTCCATTTATTTCAGTAATGCAAATTAAAAGGAATTGCATTTTTGCAGCTTAAAATTAGAATTTTGTGAAAAGGTTCAATATTCTAGGCTCAAAGTGTCACACTCTAGTCAGCTAATTAATCCATACCCCCTGAGCAAAGGGTACCTCAAAATTGAGACTTTGGGGTTTTCCATAAACTTTAAGCCATAATCATCCAAATTATAACAAATAAAGGCTTGAAATATCTCGCTTTGCATGTAATGAGTCTATCTCATATGTTAGTTTCACCTTTTAAGCTGGATTACTGAAATAAATGAACTTTTCACGATATTCAAATTTTTTGAGTTTCGCCTATATATGGTTTTATGATATCTTGTTGAATTTCATATAAATATAACTTATGTATATTACAGTGCCATTTCAGAGACACGTAAAGGGCTTCATATGCCTAAATACAAAGTGACCTTGTGTCTCATTACAGCCAAAAGTTAAACTTTCATTTTCAGACCTGAAAAATGAAATGTAGACTCAAACTGCATTATGTCTTCTGTCATACAACCAGAGGTGGGACTGCTGTTGTAGTAGCTATAGCGACTGCTACACTTAGGGGGCATGAATACTGTGTGGGCCACTAAGGGGGAATAACTACTGCGTGTGGGCACAAAGAGGGCGTAACCACTGTGTGGGAGCACTAAGGGCTTCCAGCATTTTATTTTCATATCTTTTACATGACTGAGTGGGTGGGTTTTCTTGACTAGTGCAGATCAGACATTTGTCACCAGAGGGAGCACACGCAAACAACTAGTACAGTCACAGTACCAGGCCCCGTTACATGTGATTGAAAACTGGGGGCAGTGGGGGACAATACTAGGGACAGTGGATGGACACTACTGGGGGCACTGTAGGGATATTACTGTGCACGCTATAGTTACATTAGTGGGGGGAATATTTTTATTACCAGAGATCAGGAGTGTAACGAGGATCGCAGAGGATTGAGAGGCCCGATCCAAAGTTTACCCTGGGGACCATAGAAATCTAGTTATACCACTGGGTCATAGTTCAAGGGCAGGAAGTTCTGAAAGATCTTTATATCACAGATTCTTGCATACAGTAAATTTCAATCAATACAACATCATAAATGAGAACAACCTAAACTAAAATCTCATTATTGTCATGTAAACTTGCTAAGGATGATTAAGTCTATGATGTCATAGGGGTCCTCATGCAAAAACAAATGCACACACTCAAACACACTAAAATCTTTCATAAAGATTTCTAATAATTCAGACAAGTAGAAACACGACAAGCCCAGAATCAGAACATTAACATATAAGGCCTCTTTCACACTTGCGTTGTCCGGATCCGGCGTGTACTCCACTTGCCGGAATTACACTCCGGATCCGGAAAAACGCAAGTGTACTGAAAGCATTTGAAGACGGAACCGTCTTCCAAATGCTTTCAGTGTTACTATGGCACCCAGGACGCTATTAAAGTCCTGGTTGCCATAGAAGGAGCGGGGAGCGGGGGAGCAGTATACTTACAGTCCGTGCGGCTCCCGGGGCGCTCCAGAATGACATCAGAGCGCCCCATGCGCATGGATGACGTGATCCATGCGATCACGTGATCCATGCGCTTGGGGCGCCCTGACGTCACTCTGGAGCGCCCGGGGAGCCGCACGGACGGTAAGTATACTGCTCCCCCGCTCCCCGCTACACTTACCATGGCTGTCAGGACTTTAGCGTCCCGGCAGCCATGGTAACCACTCTGAAAAAGCTAAATGTCGGCTCCGGCAATGCGCCGAAACGACGTTTAGCTTAAGGCCGGATCCGGATCAATGCCTTCCAATGGGCATTAATTCCGGATCCGGCCTTGCGGCAAGTGTTCCGGATTTTTGGCCGGAGCAAAAAGCGCAGCATGCTGCGGTATTTTCTCCGGCCAACAAACGTTCCGTACCGGAACTGAAGACATCCTGATGCATCCTGAACGGATTACTCTCCATTCAGAATGCATTAGGATAATCCTGATCAGGATTCTTCCGGCATAGAGCCCCGACGACGGAACTCTATGCCGGAAGACAATAACGCAAGTGTGAAAGAGCCCTAAGACTATTTTGGGTTTGCTTCTTAGGGTTTCTCTATCTAAATATGTGTTTTGAGCCTTTCCATTTGTCAATACAGTATGCAAATAACGTCATTTGTTGATCCAGAGATCTGTTCAGTTATAAGTAGGAGATAAAGGGGGAATTTTTCCCACTCTAGTGAAGTGGTCTATACCATCCATGGGTGGATTGTACTTTCCTTAGTCCTTAGTCTGCAGTGATATTTTTACCATAAATATGTCACAACCTTCCAGAAAATCCTAATGGATCTAACTAAACTAAATGAGGTCCATTAGATTCAGGGCTCATTGAGATGGTCGTATTAATGGGTCCGCATCCTTTCCGCAATTTTCCCGGGTTGAGGGCAGCATTTCAGGGCATAGACTGGGAGAATATACTGTCACATAATAATATTGAGGATAAATGGGAGAGCTTTAAATCCATATTGACTACACTACAAAATTAATTCCTGTAGGTAACAAGTATAAACAGCTAAAATTAAACCCCTATGGCTTACAGCTGTGTAAAAAGGGCATTTAAAATACAAACCTCAGGGGTCAGCTGTAGCCTTTGAAGTTTACAAAGGGCTTAATAAAATCTGTAAAAATAAGATACAATCTGCAAAAATGCAAAATGAACAGTAGGTGGCAAAAGAGAGCAAATTCTTTAAATTATATAAATGCTAAAAACGAAGGTCTGAGCAGGTAGGTGTCCTAAATAATGGTAAAGGGGGGATAGTCACTGAAGATAAGGAAAAGGCAGAGTTACTAAATGGGTTTTTTAGCTCAGTATATACAAAAGAAGAGAAAGGATCTGATATCGGTGGTGCCAGGGCTGTTAGTACATCCAGTAATATACTTAACTGATTATCATTAGATATGGTCCAAGCTAAGTTAAATAAGGTAAATGTGAACAAGGCTCTGGGTCCAGCTGAATTACACCCAAGAGTTCTTAAAGAGCTCAGTTTAGTCATTGCTGTGTACCTGTTTTTAAAGATTCTCTAGGTACTAATACAGTGGCAAGTGACTGGTGCTAGGCAAATATTCCCATAGTCAAAATGGGATCTAGGTCCTCTACAGGTAATTATAGACCACTTAGTTTAACTTCTGTTGTGGGAAATTCACAGGAGATGCCCTTAGCAACCAGTCTGCATAAAACTGCAATCTCTCTATTCAGTTAAGATGGCCGCCACTGCCCTCACCCTGAGGCTAATCCCGCCTGCCCTCACTAGCCAGTAACAATAGCCCCCCAAAAGTGTCAGTAACCAGAGCCCTGCCCCTAAAAGGTTAATCTCCTGCTGCACAAAGGGGTCCTCTTACCACATGTTGCTTTCATTTATACACTGAGCAGATGGCAGATCTCCCTTCCCTGGTGTGCGTTGATTCAACTCTGCCTTATCCAGCTCTGCTGAGTGAGGGAGCGTCTGCCAAGCGCAGGGACAGGCAGAAGTGCACACAGCCCAGGCACTGTTATCAGCTGCTGGGGAGGACCTGGCTTTAATCATTTACTTACAGCAGTCCCTGGCTGTCAGTAATCTGACCTTGCACGCAGCCTGCTTCTGCGTCTTCCGTCCTTTAACAGATAGACGGACCATGCCTAGCAACCCTATTTTAAGCATAGCTAAAAGTAGGCAGTACAGGGAACAAAAATTTGGAATTAACGGGTAATTGAATACACAGTGAAAAGTTGAAATAGGGCCACCAAGGAGATATTAATCACCACAATCCAATACTCCATAAAAAAAAAAATACGACAGTTATCCTTTAAACAACAGGAAACACTATTCGTAATGCGGTAAAAACTTTCCAATCCTCATACGCAAGAGACAATCTACGCGTTTTGGACCCTCATGTTTCGGTCCTTAATCATGACATAAAGTATATATATCAAGCAGTTACTTATATACTCCTCCCCAGGGCTTTTTTTCTCAGAGAAAAGGTGGTGGAACTCTTCCCCTGGCCACACCCCTACCCAACCCTAGGACCGCCCCTACACGCCCCTAAGACCACCCCCCCTACCCACCCCTAGGACCGCTCCCCTAAAACCGCCCCTTTAGAGAACAGGGATGCAAGTAAAATTTGGGGGGGCTATGAAAGTCCAGCCCAGCAAAGAAACCCCCCAGATGGGGATGGCACTGTTAATGGGGGATCTGGGGATGGCACTGTTAATGGGGGATCTGGGGATGGCACTGTTAATGGGGGATCTGGGGATGGCACTGTTATGGGGTGGAGGATCTGGGGATGGCATCCACAGATCCCCCATCCTATAACAGTGCCATCCACAGACCCCCCCCCATCCTATAACAGTGCCATCCACAGACCCCCCCACCCCATAACAGTGCCATCCACAGACCCCCCCACCCCATAACAGTGCCATCCACAGACCCCCCCACCCCATAACAGTGCCATCCACAGACCCCCCCACCCCATAACAGTGCCATCCACAAACCCCCCCACCCCATAACAGTGCCATCCACAGACCCCCCTCCACCCCATAACAGTGCCATCCACAGACCCCCCATCCTATAACAGTGCCATCCACAGACCCCCCCAACCCATAACAGTGCCATCCACAGACCCCCCCCCATAACAGTGCCATCCACAGACCCCCCCACCCCATAACAGTGCCATCCACAGACCCCCCCACCCCATAACAGTGCCATCCACAGACCCCCCTCCACCCCATAACAGTGCCATCCACAGACCCCCCCACCCCATAACAGTGCCATCCACAGACCCCCCCACCCCATAACAGTGCCATCCACAGACCCCCCCACCCCATAACAGTGTCATCCACAGACCCCCACCCCATAACACTGTCATCCACAGACCCCCCCATTGCTGCTCCAGTACAGTTATAAAATGTGTAATTAAATGAATAATGATTCATGCTGCCCCTCAGTAGTATAACTTTCAATATATTGTACTCACAGGGCTACTGTTATCGTAATGCAGGCCGGCCGGGCAGACGAGCGGCAGCGTCACTGACTGACGTCACGTGCCTGCGCCGCCTACTTTATGAATGAAGTAGGCGGCGCAGGCACGTGACGTCAGTCAGTGACGCTGCCGCTCGTCTGCCTGGCCGGCCTGCATTACGATAACAGTAGCCCTGTGAGTACAATATATTGAAAGTTATACTACTGAGGGGCAGCATGAATCATTATTCATTTAATTACACATTTTATAAGTCTCTACTGGAGCTGCGGGGCCGGAGCACAGTGAACGTTGGCCCCCAGCTCCTCCTCCCAGTCCCTCCCCGCTGATACATCGCAGGCTGCGATGTCAAAAGGTGGCGGAATGCCGTTCCGGTGCGTTCTGCCAGAAAAAAAAGCCCTGCTCCTCCCACACCAATCCATAGTGGTTTAGATGTCACATGACCAGAAACTGCTTGATAAAATCAGAACACATGATATATATATATTTTTTTAAACTTCCATATTCCAATCAAATCAAATCAAAAAAGTCTGACAATGCAATATTCGGCTATAAGAGAGCTGCAATTTTCTTCCTTTCTAAATGGACTATATACAGGAATATGTGACCCTAAATAATATCATAAGTGATAACCAGCATGGGTTTACTAAGGACAGAAGTCAGACTAAGGCTACTTTCACACTAGCGTTTGGGTGTCCGCTCGTGCGCTCCGTTTGAAGGGGCTCACGAGCGGCCCCGAACGCATCCGTCTGGCCCCAATGCATTCTCAGTGGAGGCGGATCCACTGAGAATGCATCCGCCTGCCAGCGTTCAGCCTCCGCTCCGCTCAGTGAGCGGACACCTGAACGCTGCTTGCAGCGTTCGGTTGTCCGCCTGGCCGTGCGGAGGTGAGCGGATCCGTCCAGACTTACAATGTAAGTCAATGGGGACGGATCCGCTTGAAGATGACACCATGTGGCTCAATCTTCAAGTGGATCCGTTCCCCATTGACTTACAATGTAAAGTCTGAACGGATCCGCTCAGGCTACTTTCATACTTAGAAAATTTTCTAAGTTTTAATGCAGACGGATCCGTTCTGAACGGATGCGAACGTCTGCATTATCGGAGCGCATCCGTCTGATGAAACATCAGACGGATCCGCTCCGAACGCTAGTGTGAAAGTAGCCTTACCTGATTTGTTTTTATGAGGAGGTGAGTAGAAGCCTGGACAGAAGGGCGGCTGTGGATGTTCTAGATTTTGCAAAGGCTTTTGATGTTGTCCCTCATAGACGTTTAATAGGTAAAATAAGGTCTATAGCAGGGGTACTCAACTAGTTTTATTAAAGGTCCACATACCTGGGTCTGCAGTCAGGTGAAGGTCCGAGTTGACCGCCAACAGTAAAGATGCCATGCGATCATGTGATCCATGCGCTTGGGGCGCTCTGAAGTTATAGTGGAGCGCCCCGGGTAAGTCCCAGAATTAGTAATGGCCACATTAGTGCCCCAGTAAGAATAATGCCCCCAGTAAGAATAATGTCCCCATTAGTGCCCCCAGTAAGAGTAATGCCCCCATTAGTGCCCCCCTTCTCTGCTTTTGCAAAAAAATAAAAAAAAAATTAGCATTCACTTGGCTGCGGTGAACATTCGCTGCTGACTGCAAGCTCAGGACCGGTGCTCCAATGTGATGACGTCTTGTAGGTCCTGTCCTGAGCTTCTAGTCAGCAGGGAGTGTTCTCCACAGCGTGAGCAAATGGAGGTGGAGGTACCGTTATTTTTTATTTTTTTTTACTAGCACAAGTAGCAGTGGAGGTAAAGGCTGTACTAATGGGCGTTCCATGATGGAAGCGCTCATTAGTAATGGTACTTTCACACTTGCAGCAGGACGGATCCGACAGGCTGCTCACCCTGTCAGATCCATCTTACCACTACTTTGCCGTGCCCATCGACTATAATGGGGATGGGGGCAGAGCTACGGCGCAGCACATTGAGAGGCCGCCAGACTAAAAGTACTACATGTCCGACTTTTTCGTTTGGCAGCCTCACGCCGTGCACTGCCATGCTGCGCCGTAGCCCCACTCCCGCTATAGTCAATGGGAAGTGGCAGTCCGGCGAAATAGCAGCAGGACGGATCTGACAGGGTGAACAGCCTGTCGGATCCGTCCTGCCGCAAGTGTGAAAGTACCCTAACAGTCCTTACAGGAAAATTCTGCCACCGGCAAGGGAATTAAAATACCAGTCTTGCTGGTGAACTACCGGCCGGGTGGCAACCCAAGCCACAGAACAGACATATGATAGTTTTGTTTTGCATCCAATTCCCATTATTGGGGGATTGGATGCGGACCCCTTAATTACAATGGGGCCACAAGAGATGCAGACAGCACACTGTGTGCTGTCTGCATCTTTTTCCGCTCCATTGAAAATAAGGGGTCCGCATCCAATGCCCCAGGTTGCCTTTAATTTTAAAGAAGATGGCCCAGGAGAGATGGGAACACGACACTGACTGGAGTACTTTCCTGCAGTCAGTGACGTGTTCCCGCCTCTCTGTAGCCCTCTCCACGCCCCCCTTCCTTCCCAAATGTGACATTTATTTCATTGGTGGCAGTGGTGATGTCCCTCCCCTCTCCAGCAGCACGTAAGTGTCCTTTGGAGCTTGCAGCTCCCTTACGTGCTGCCGCTGCTGCAGGGGAGGAGGGACCTGTGAGCGCACTGAGGGAGAAAGCTCCCTCCACGTGCAGGTGCCGGATGAAAGCGCTGGTGCCTGCATGTGGAGGGAGCCGTCTCTCACTGCGCTCCTGGGGCAGCAAGAAGTGCGCCGGTAAGCTCCTCCTCCTGCACGGTACAGTGTGCAGGAGAGGAGGAGCGCTCTGAAGGATGGCCGGGGTCCGGACAACTGGCGACCCCGGTCCGTATTTGGACCGCGGTCCGCCAGTTGAGTACCCCTGGTCTATAGGCTTGGAAAGTATAGTTTGTAATTAGATTGAAAACTGTCTGAAGGCCCGTGTCCAGAGAGTTGTGGTCAATGATTCCTATTCAGAATGGCCCCAGGCTATAAGTGGTATACCCCAAGGTTCAGTGCTGGGCCCTCTATTATTTAATTTATCTATTAATGACATCAGGGATGGGATTAATAGCACCATTTGTATTTTTGCAGATGACACTAAGCTATGTAGTATGGAAGATGTCCACAAAATACAAGCTGACTTGGTCACTCTGAGTGATTGGGCATCAATTTGGCAAATGAGGTTCAATGTGGATAAATGTAAAGTTATGCATCTTGGTAGCAATAATCTCCGTGGATCATATGTACTAGGGGACATAACACTGGGGGAGTCACTTGTAAAGAAGGATTTGAGTGCCCTTTTAGATCGTAGAATAAATAACAGCATACAATGTCAATCAGCTGCTTCTAGGGCTACCAGAATATTGCCATGCATTAAGGCTGGGTTCACACTTGAGCGTTTTACAGCGCGTTCAAACGCGCTGTAAAACGCTCAACACATGAAAACCAATGCTTCCCTATGGCCCTGGTTCTCACTTGAGCGTTTTACAGCGCGTTTGAACGCGCTGAAAAACGCCCTACGCTCAAACAAGTTCTTGAGCTTCTTTGGGGCGTTTTGACGCGCGTCTGTGGCCATAGGACACTGCTGTCAATCACACAAACGCGCGTCAAACGCGCGTTTACTATTGCAAAAAACGCGCATAAAAACGTGCGACAAAAACGCGCGTTAAACGCGCATATCAAATACGCTCAGGTCTGAACCCAGCCTAAAGGAGGCATGGACTCGTGAGGCAGGGATGTAATATTACCACTTTACAAAGCTTTTGTGCAGCTTCATCTGGAATATGCAGTTTAGTTCTAGGCACCAGTCCATAAAAAAGAATGCTTAGGAACTGGAAAAAGGTCACAGCGGTTGCATTTGCAATTGTGCCCCCAAGCTAGAGGGGCCCACAGGGCATCCCTTGCCAGTGGCGTTGTATTTTTCCCTTTATAAGATGCAGTGCATCTTATAAAGGGAATATTAGTGAGCGCTCCCATTATGGAAGCGCTCACTAATCTGCAGGAGGCGGGGGAGTGAATCGCTGTACTTACCTCTCCCTGTTTGCTCTTTCTCAGGGCCCACACTGCTGTGTCCTGGCTGCCTTCAGTGTCAGAGGTCTAGTAGGGGTATGGAAGTCTAATGGGGGCCTGGAGGTCTGGTCTGAGGTCGGATATGGGGTCTAGGAGTCTAATGGGGGTCTGATAAGGGGGTCTGGAAGTCTAATGTGGGTCTGGAGGTCTAATGGGGGTCTGGAAGTCTAATGAGAATCTGATATGGGGGTCTGGAGGTCTAATGGGGGTCTGGAAGTCTAATGGGAATCTGATATGGGGATCTGGAGGTCTAAGAGGGGTCTGGAAGTCTAATGGGAATCTGATATGGGGGTTTGGAGGTCTAATGGAAGTCTGGAGGTCTGGTCTGAGGTCTAAAAGGGGTCTGGAGGTCTGGTGTGAGGTCTGATATGGGGGTCTGGAGGCCTAATGAGGATCTGATCTGAGGTCTGATATGGGGTCTGAGAGGTCTAATGGGGGTCTGAGAGGTTTAATGGGGGTCTGGTTTGAGGTCTGATATGGGGGGTTTGGAGGTCTAATGGAGTCTTATCTGAGGTCTGATATTGAAGGGTTTGACATGGAGGTCTAATGGTGGTCTAATCTGGGGTCTGATATTGGGGTGGTCTGACATGGAGGTCTATTGGGGGTCTGATCTGGGGTCTGATATTGGGGAGTGTGAGAGGTCTAATGGGGGTCTGGTCTGAGATCTGAGATGGGGGTTTCTGACATGGAGGTTTAAAGGGGGTCTGATCTGAGGTTAAAAAATGATATGGGGTCTGACATATAGGTCTAAAGGGGTCTGGTCTGAGATGTGGGGTCTCATAAGAGATTTTATATGGGTGTTTGATCTGAAAGGTAAGGGGGTATTTTTTCTACTGGCGCACAATATAAAGGGGTATTTTTGCACTGGCTACTAGTATTTTCAGGAGGACTGTTTCTGCATGATAGTATTAGGGGTACAGTGGACACAGTATTGGGGTAGCAGGATAGGGTGTTGAGAAGGTGAGGAGGATGATGGAAAAGTAGGAAACTAAGATGTCCATTTGTTAAACTATGCAGAGACGAGACATGGGTGAAAGAAATTATCATGGCGGTCGGGTCTGAAAGGAGAAGATAAGGAAAGAGAATATATACATAAGAGGAGACATCACTGGATGTAAGAGGTATACAGGTGGAGCTGTATTACCCTGTATGTTCTGTAGCACTGTATGTAACGTTTTCAAGTATGTCTTTAAAGGGGTTGTCCACTTTTTTTTTCTTCGTACGAGCGACATCTTCTCTGTTTACCTGCTCTCCACTGCAATTGCTGCAGAGCAGAGAAAGCAGCTCTCATATGAGCGCTGCCTTCTCTTCAAACAGCTGATCAGCTAGGGTGCCAAGGGTCGGAGCCCTGCCGATCTGATATTGATGACCTATCTTGAGGATAGGTCATCAGTAGTAAAATGAAGACAACCCCTTTAATAGTAGGACTGGAGGGAATGGGTTGGGTTAAGAATTTAGCATGGGGGTGTCTTTTTATTTTTTTCTTTAGGTAAAAGAAAGGCTAGGTGCACCCCTGCCCCCTGCCACAAAGGGAAGGGGGGCCCAAGCTGAACTCTTACACAAGGGCCCATGAGCCTTTAGCTATATCCCGGCAAAGGAGAATGACTAAACTGTTAAGGGGCATGGAGGGCCTTACTTATGAAGAAAGATTAAAAGAATTACATTTATTTAGTCTTGAGAAGAGACGTCTAAGGGGGGACATGATTAACCTATATAAATATATAAACTGGCCATACAAAAGATACGGTGAAAAACTGTTCCATATAAAATGCCCTCAAAAGACAAGTGGGCACTGCCTCCGACTGAAGAAAAAAAAGTTCAGTCTACAGAAGCGTCAAAGCTTCTTTATTGTAAGAACTATGAATCTGTGAGTTAGACTTCCTCAGGATGTGGTCACAGAAGGAACTAGGGATGTCCCGATACCGATATCGGTATCGGGACCGATACCGGGCATTTGCACGAGTACATGTACTCGTGCAAATGTCCCCGATACCACTGCCGATACCTGTGCACCGCTTCTATGTGTCTGTGTCAGTCCGCAGCCTCCCCCTGCACCTCGCACAGCTAACAGCTTCAGAGGGCAGCAGCAGGCACTGTGTAATAGGAGCAGACAGTGGAAGCTAGCTCCGTCCCGCCCCTCCCCGCCCTCCAACCAATCAGAGACTCACAACACAGGGAGCGTAGTGCAGGGACTCAGAGAATCGTCTGACAGTTTATTAGTTAAAAGAATCGAATGAGTCACAGACAGTGTCACCGAGTCCCTGCCAGACTTCCTGCTCTGCGGCTCCCTGTAAGTCCGTCCGGGGGAAGGGGGGGGGGGGGGGGGGGGCATTATTAGCATAGCATGTAGTGGAGCTGTGTGTGTACAGGATGCATGTAGCAGAGCAGGAAGTCTGGGGTGACAGTCTCTGAAAACAATTTTTGAAGCCCCCCTCCTCAGTATAATAGTCTTGTGGCCATCATACAGTAATGTATATTTCTTCTTGCCCTAATGCCTGCTTTTAGAGATCAATGTGCAGCTTGCAGGCAGGAAGGGAAGGACCAGGGCCATAGAAGACAGACACTATCACCTTTGGAGGGACTCGCTCCTGGCAAACACAGCTCTGCTGCAGTGAATGCAGTGGAGCAGACTGATGTAATTACAATGTATAGTTATTGCAGGGACTCAGAGAATCGTCTGAGAGTTTATTAGTTAAAATAATCTAATTAGTCAGAGACTGTCACCCCAGACTTCCTGCTCTGCTACATGCACCCTGTACACACCCAGCTCCACTACATGCTATGCTAATAATGCCCCCCCCTTCCCCCGGACGGACTTACAGGGAGCCGCAGAGCAGGAAGTCTGGCAGGGACTCGGTGACACAGTCTGTGACTCATTAGATTCTTTTAACTAATAAACTCTCAGACGATTCTCTGAGTCCCTGCAATAACTATACATTGTAATTACATCAGTCTGCTCCACTGCATTCACTGCAGCAGAGCTGTGTTTGCCAGGAGCGAGTCCCTCCAAAGGTGATAGTGTCTGTCTTCTATGGCCCTGGTCCTTCCCTTCCTGCCTGCAAGCTGCACATTGATCTCTAAAAGCAGGCATTAGGGCAAGAAGAAATATACATTACTGTATGATGGCCACAAGACTATTATACTGAGGAGGGGGGCTTCAAAAATTGTTTTCCTGACTCCTTACAGTAGCGTCTCCTTGTGGCCGTCCCATACAGTGTAACGTCTCCTTGTGGCCGCCCCATACAGTATAACGTCTCCTTGTGGCTGCCCCCATACAGTGTAACGTCTCCTTGTGGCTGCCCCATACAGTGTAACGTCTCCTTGTGGCCGCCCCATGCAGTATAACGTCTCCTTGTGGCTGCCCCATACAGTATAACGTCTCCTTGTGGCCGCCCCCATACAGTGTAACGTCTCCTTGTGGCCGCCCCCATACAGTGTAACGTCTCCTTGTGGCTGCCCCCCATACAGTATAACGTCTCCTTGTGGCTGCCCCCCATACAGTATAACATCTCCTTGTGGCTGCCCCATACAGTATAACATCTCCTTGTGGCTGCCCCCATACAGTATAACGTCTCCTTGTGGCTGCCCCCATACAGTATAACGTCTCCTTGTGGCTGCCCCCATACAGTATAACGTCTCCTTGTGGCTGCCCCCATACAGTATAACGTCTCCTTGTGGCTGCCCCCCATACAGTATAACATCTCCTTGTGGCTGCCCCATACAGTATAACATCTCCTTGTGGCTCACCCCATACAGTATAACGTCTCCTTGTGGCTGCCCCCATACAGTATAACGTCTCCTTGTGGCTGCCCCCATACAGTATAACATCTCCTTGTGGCTGCCCCCATACAGTATAACACCTCCTTGTGGCTGCCCCCATACAGTATAACATCTCCTTGAGGCTGCCCCCATACAGTGTAACGTCTCCTTGTGGCCGCCCCCATACAGTGTAACGTCTCCTTGTGGCCGCCCCCATACAGTGTAACGTCTCCTTGTGGCCGCCCCATACAGTATAATAGTGGCTGCCCCCATACAGTATAACGTCTCCTTGTGGCTGCCCCCCATACAGTATAACATCTCCTTGTGGCTGCCCCATACAGTATAACATCTCCTTGTGGCTGCCCCCATACAGTATAACGTCTCCTTGTGGCTGCCCCCATACAGTATAACGTCTCCTTGTGGCTGCCCCCATACAGTATAACGTCTCCTTGTGGCTGCCCCCATACAGTATAACGTCTCCTTGTGGCTGCCCCCCATACAGTATAACATCTCCTTGTGGCTGCCCCATACAGTATAACATCTCCTTGTGGCTGCCCCCATACAGTATAACGTCTCCTTGTGGCTGCCCCCATACAGTATAACGTCTCCTTGTGGCTGCCGCCATACAGTATAACATCTCCTTGTGGCTGCCCCCATACAGTATAACACCTCCTTGTGGCTGCCCCCATACAGTATAATGTCTCCTTGTGGCTGCCCCCCATACAGTATAACATCTCCTTGTGGCTGCCCCATACAGTGTAACGTCTCCTTGTGGCTGCCCCCATACAGTATAACATCTCCTTGTGGCTGCCCCCATACAGTGTAACGTCTCCTTGTGGCTGCCCCCATACAGTGTAACGTCTCCTTGTGTCTGCCCCCATACAGTATAACGTCTCCTTGTGGCTGCCCCCATACAGTATAACGTCTCCTTGTGGCTGCCCCCATACAGTATAACGTCTCCTTGTGGCTGCCCCCATACAGTATAACATCTCCTTGTGGCTGCCCCCATACAGTATAACATCTCCTTGTGGCTGCCCCCATACAGTATAACATCTCCTTCTAGCTGCCCCCATACAGTATAACGTCTCCCTGCGGCTGCCCCCATACAGTATAATGTCTCCTTGTAGCTGCCCCCATACAGTATAACATCTCCTTGTAGCTGCCCCCATACAGTATAACATCTCCTTGTGGCTGCCCCCATACAGTGTAACGTCTCCTTGTGGCTGCCCCCATACAGTGTAATGTCTCCTTGTGTCTGCCCCCATACAGTATAACGTCTCCTTGTGGCTGCCCCCATACAGTATAACGTCTCCTTGTGGCTGCCCCCATACAGTATAACGTCTCCTTGTGGCTGCCCCCATACAGTATAACATCTCCTTGTGGCTGCCCCCATACAGTATAAGATCTCCTTCTAGCTGCCCCCATACAGTATAACGTCTCCCTGCGGCTGCCCCCATACAGTATAATGTCTCCTTGTAGCTGCCCCCATACAGTATAACATCTCCTTGTGGCTGCCCCCATACAGTATAACATCTCCTTGTGGCGGCCCCCATACAGTGTAACGTCTCCTTGTGGCTGCCCCCATACAGTGTAACGTCTCCTTGTGTCTGCCCCCATACAGTATAACGTCTCCTTGTGGCTGCCCCCATACAGTATAACGTCTCCTTGTGGCTGCCCCCATACAGTATAACGTCTCCTTGTGGCTGCCCCCATACAGTATAACATCTCCTTGTGGCTGCCCCCATACAGTATAACATCTCCTTCTAGCTGCCCCCATACAGTATAACGTCTCCCTGCGGCTGCCCCCATACAGTATAATGTCTCCTTGTAGCTGCCCCCATACAGTATAACATCTCCTTGTAGCTGCCCCCATACAGTATAACATCTCCTTGTGGCTGCCCCCATACAGTGTAACGTCTCCTTGTGGCTGCCCCCATACAGTGTAATGTCTCCTTGTGTCTGCCCCCATACAGTATAACGTCTCCTTGTGGCTGCCCCCATACAGTATAACGTCTCCTTGTGGCTGCCCCCATACAGTATAACGTCTCCTTGTGGCTGCCCCCATACAGTCTAACATCTCCTTGTGGCTGCCCCCATACAGTATAACATCTCCTTCTAGCTGCCCCCATACAGTATAACGTCTCCCTGCGGCTGCCCCCATACAGTATAATGTCTCCTTGTAGCTGCCCCCATACAGTATAACATCTCCTTGTAGCTGCCCCCATACAGTATAACATCTCCTTGTGGCTGCCCCCATACAGTATAACGTCTCCTTGTGGCTGCCCCCATACAGTATAACATCTCCTTGTAGCTGCCCCCATACAGTATAACATCTTCTTGTGGCTGCCCCCATACAGTATAACCTCTCCTTGTGGCTGCCCCCATACAGTATAACATTTCCTTGTGGCTGCCCCATACAGTATAACGTCTCCTTGTGGCTGCCCCCATACAGTATAACGTCTCCTTGAAATGTTATAGTTCTGTTTTTGGGCCTTTTGGTTGGTCAGTGGTCAGAAAATACATGTGTGTGTATTTTATTGTTAAAATTAGTATCGGTAATTGGTATCGGTGAGTACTTAAATAAAAGTATCGGTACTCGTACTCAGTCTTAAAAAAATGGTATCGGGACATCCCTAGAAGGAACAGTAAACATTTTTGACCCTTAGGATACCGGAGGTTTTCTCGTTTTGCATTTTCATTTTTCTTCCCTATCTGAGCCATAACTTTTTTATATTTCCATTCACATAGCTGTATGAGGGCTTATTTTTAGTGGCACAAGTTTTACTTTCTAATGCCATCATTAATTATGGCATACAATGTAGCGGGTTTTGTTCTCACGGCGTTCGATTTGTGGCAAAACTGACCCACACCCTTCATTCTCTGGGTCAGTACAATTACAATAATACCCCATATGTATAGGTTTTTTATGTCTAAATAGTGTCAAAATTTATTTAAACTTTGAAAAAATAAATATTTTTACATCACCATGTTCTGACCGCTATAACTTTTTTATAGTTATATCTACTGAACTGTGTGGGGGCTATTTTTTTGCGGGACAATCTGTAGGTTTTATTGATACCATTTTGGAGTGTGAGTGTCTTTTTTGGGGGCGATTTAAACTTTTATATTTTTAAAATCTTTTTATATACCGTATTTTTCGCTTTATAAGACGCACCCAATGATAAGACGCACCCCAGATTTTAGAGGAGGAAAATAAGAAAAAAATATTTTTCATCAGACCTCATATCAGATCTTTAGATCAGACCCCATAAATATTAGGACATCATATCAGACCCACATATCAGCCCTCCATGTCAGACCCCCATTAGACCTCATATAAGTCCTTTATTTTTATCCCCCATCAGACCTCAAATCAGCCCTTTATTTTTAACCCCTATCAGACCTCAGATCAGTCTTTTATTTTTAACCTCTATCAGACCTCAGATCAGCCCTTTATTATTAACCCCTGTCAGACCTCAGATCAGCCCTTTATTATTAACCCCTTTCAGACCTCAGATCAGCCCTTTATTATTAACCCCCATCAGACTTCAGATCAGAATTTTAAAAAAAACTCCTCTTACCTCTCCTCCTCCTCTCCTCTTACCTCTCCTCCTTACCTCTCCTCTCTCCTAGTATTCACTTTTGGGGAGAAAAAGTGTGTCTTATAAAGCAAAAAATATGGTATTTAACAGTTTTTTTTACTTTTTTTGTAATGATTTTGAAGCTCGTACATGAGCGCAAAAAATGCATTTTTATTTTTTTATTTTGAACAATCATGGATTTTTAAAATGCGTTTATTACTAGCTACTGTGCCTTGCAAAAGTATTTACCCCCTTGACTTTTTTCATATTTTGGTGCCTCACAACCTGGAATTAACGTGGATTGTTTGAGGATTTGCATAATTTAATTTACAGAACATGCCCACAACTTTGAATTTTTTTTTTTTATTGTGACGCAAAAAACAAATAGGACAAAATAACAGAAAAAGTCAATGTGCATAACTATTCACCCCCCTAAAGTCAATACTTTGTAGAGCCACATTTTGCAGCAATCACAGCTCCAAGTCTCTCTGGATAAGTCTCTATGAGCATGCCACATCTTACCACTGGGATTTTTGCCCATTCTTCCTTGCAAAACTGCTCTAGCTCCTTCACGTTGGATGGTTTGCGAATTGAGATCTGGGCTTTGACTAGGCCATTCCAACACATTTACATGTTTCCCCTTAAAGCACTCAAGTGTTGCTTTAGCAGTGTGTTTGGGGTCATTGTCCCGCTGGAAGATGAACCTCTGTCCTAGCCTCAAATCACGCACAGAGTGGTACAGGTTTTTCTCAAGAATATCCCTGTATTTAGCACCATCCATCTTTCCCTCAACTCTGACCAGTTTCCCAGTCTCGGCTGCTGAAAAACATCCCCATTGCATGATGCTGCCACCACCATGTTTCACTGTGGGGAGGGTGATGTGATGTGTTGGGTTTGCGCCAGACATAGCGTTTTCTTTGATGGCCGAAAAGTTCAATTTTAGTCTCATCAGACCAGAGCACCTTCCTCCATACATTTTGGGAGTCTCCCACATGTCTTTTCGCAAACTCACAACATGCCTTTTTGTTTTTAACTGAAAGTAATGGCTTTCTTCTGGCCACTCTGCCATTTAGCCCAACTCTATGGAGCGTACAGCTTATTGTCGTCCTATGTACAGATACTCCAGTCTCTGCTGTGGAACTCTGCATCTCCTCCAGGGTTACCTTAGGTCTCTGTGCTGCCTCTCTGATTAATGCCCTCCTTGCCTGGTCCGTGAGTTTTGGTGGGCAGCCGTCTCTTGGCAGGTTTGCTGTTGTGCCATGTTCTTTACATTTGGTTATGATAGATTTGATGGTGCTCCTGGGGATCATCAAAGATTTTGATATTTTTTTCTAACCTAACCCTGACTTGTACTTCTCAACAACATTGTCCCTTACTTGTTTGGATAGTTCCTTGGTCTTCATGGCAGTGTTTGGTTAGTGATGCCTCTTTCTTAGGTGTTGCAGCCTCTAGGGCCTTTTAAAAAAGGTGTGTATATGTAATGACAGATCATGTGACACTTAGATTGCACATAGGTGAACATCATTTCACTAATTATGTGACTTCTGAAGATAATTGGTTGCACCAGAGCTTTTTATGGGCTTCCTAACAAAGGGGGTGAATACATTCGCACATGCTAATTTTCTGTTTTCTATTTCTAAACAATAGTTTTATTTATATATTTTTATCATTTCACTTCACCAACTTAGACTATTGTGTTCTGATCCATAACATAAAATTCAGATTAACAAAACATTGAACCTAAGGCTGTATTGTACCAAACTATGAAAAAAGTAAAGGGGGATGAATACTTTTGCAAGGCACTTATATTACTGAGAATTGCAGCATAAATGCCCTCAGCCTCTTCAGCACGGCTGAGCTCATTTAAATCAATTACCGGCATCCTCATTGGCCACAGAGGATGCCGGTAATAAGCCCGGAAGCGCGAGCTTTGACACTTTTGATCACACCATCTAAAGGCTTTAATTACCGCGATCGGCATGCCATGTTTGGCTATCGCTCCATCGCAGTACATGTACGCTGCTGGTAGCGAAAGGAGGTTTAGATGAATGCTTAAAAGTAAATGACATTAATGCTTATGAAAATGTGTAGAAATCTGAGTCTCACTTCCTTCTGAGATTCACGTCCCCACCTATCCCTTGGTTGAACTTGATGGACTTATGTCTTTTTTCAACTGTATTTACTATGTAATTATGTAACCGCATCACCATCCGGCCCCATTCACAATGAGGACCAGCAGAGATCCGTCGCAATCCGTCAAATAGCACACAGCTGTATTTGTCTGGCCAATTCTCTACATATTTGCTGAGTTGCGGCTGGATCTCCGCTGGTCCCCATTATAGTGAACGTGGCCGGACGTCAATGCAGTTGCTTGTGGCAAGTTATTAAAACTGGCATGTCTGGAGTGGTGAAAGGTCCTCTTTAAGGAGAAGTCAGGGCCAGGCGTGATGACATTTACATTACCTGGCCATGTCAATCAAAGTGGAGAGGGCAGGGCAGTGAGAGCAGAGCCTCTAGGAACAAACCTGCTGACAGATGCCCTTTAATAATGTAAATTGTTGATTCAGGGATGAAGGAGGATTGTTTCCATTCTAGTGAATCGTTCAATGCAATTCGTGAGGGGGTTGTGCCTTCCTTAGTCTGCAGTACTATTTTTACTATGAAAAATGGCAGTCTTGCCATTAGAGTTTTCTGGTATCCATTGAAAATGAATCTGTCATAGGTGTCATGGCTCTCTTATGCATGGGATACATGGTCAGAACAGAGCTTAGTACATTTTAGGTTTTCTTAACTAGAATTAAAATAGAATAGGAACAAGCACTAGCATGAGTATTAGCCTTTGCAATGTAATATGTCTTTGTACTTTATTTGGTTTGTAGAGGGCTGTTGCACTATGTGTTGTTCTATATGTGTTTTCAGCCATAGCGACGTGCACCTGCGCATTGGGATGTGTTGACTGACCCCCTTTTCCTTTGTAGTTTATATGGGAGATGTGGCTGACTCCTATTTGGTCGTGCACTCCTGTAGCCTGTTTTGCCTCACAGGCTAATATTTTAATTAGCATGAGTATATAGTGTGCTCTGCATGCATTTTGCTACTTGTAGTCCCTGGATTCAATGGATGCCATTTTGGCACCACAGAGATATAAACCAAAAGGGGCCCAGCATGCATGTGGAACCTACACCTCCTGAATTTCATGTTCGCTGTCATGGCACATAACATGGTCGCTGTCATGGCACATAACAGGTGAACTAAAGTTGAATGGATTAGGCAGTGGCTGAGGGACAGACAACAGAGGGTTGTAGTCAAGTACCAGTGGGGTACCTCAGGGATCTGTTCTGGGACCCATATTGTTTAATATCTTTATCAGTGAAATTGCAGAAGGCCTCGATGGTAAGGTGTGTCTTTTTGCTGATGACACAAAGATTTGTAACAGGGTGGATGTTCCTGGAGGGATACACCAAATGGAAAAGGATTTAGGAAAACTGGAGGAATGGTCAAAAATCTGGCAACTAAAATTTAATGTTGATAAGTGCAAGATAATGCACCTGGGGCGTAAAAACCCAAGAGCAGAATATAAAATCAGTGATACAGTCCTAACCTCAGTATCTGAGGAAAGGGATTTAGGGTCATTATTTCAGAAGACTTAAAGGTAGGCAGACAATGTCACAGAGCAGCAGGAAATGCTAGCAGAATGCTTGAGTGTATAGGGAGAGGAATTACCAGTAGAAAGAGGGAGGTGCTCATGCCGCTCTACAGAGCACTAGTGAGACCTCATTTGGAGTATTGTGCGCAGTACTGGAGACCATATCTCCAGAAGGATATTGATACTTTGGAGAGCGTTCAGAGAAGAGCTACTAAACTGGTACATGGATTGCAGGATAAAACTTACCAGGAAAGATTAAAGGACCTTAACATGTATAGCTTGGAAGAATACATAAAAATATTAAAAACCAAGAGGACCGGTGGTGGTCGTGTGTGGTATATGAGGCTGGTTGGTCAGTATTTTCTATGTGACTATTACATTTTTGCTGCTCTATTGCCTCAGTCAGCCCTTGTGGTGTGTATTATCACCCACATGTTTAGGTGTCTGTTGTATATATATGCATATGAGTTTTTTGTACTATGTATTTTTGAGCCATAGTGGTTTGGTTGAATAAACCTTTTTACTAGTGACCAATCATAATTTTTGCACTTGCATTTTACAAATATATACCAACAGCCGACCATCGGTCCTCTTGGTTTTTAATATTTTTATGTATTGTGACCTGTGTTAAATGTGTTTTAGTGACTTGTGCCAATTATGTCCTTTTGTGATTCTCAATAAAATCATGTTATTTTTTGATTACCTCAGTATTATATGTGTTTTTGTACCTAATTGACCCATTTCCTTTGGTTGTTTCTCATGATATAGTTAGGGGTGGGTCCTGGACTTTGATTTTGTGCTATATATAGGTTTCTCTACATAACAGCTCAGCCATTTTTTGTCACTTTATAGGTCACTGTTAAGGGGTTGGGGCACTCTGGAGATCACTTTTAAGGGGGAGGGGCACTATGGAGGTTACTGTTAAGGGGAGGGCTGTGGAGGTCACAGTTAAGGTGGTGAGGCACTGTGAAAGTTTTAGTTAAGGGGGCTGGGCGCTATGGAGGTCACTGTTAAGGAGACAGGCCTCTGTGGAGGTCACTGTTAAAGGAGTTGTCTCACTTCAGCAAAAGGCATTTATCATGTAGACAAAGTTAATACAAGGCACTTACTAATGTATTGTACACTGCTCGTTTCCATGGTTCCGACCACCCTGTAATCCAGCTACTAGGGACGTGTTTTGCACAATATAGGAAACAGCACCTGCCTGTCTGGTGGCTGTGACCGCGGGAGTGTGCATAGTCCAGCACTTTTTTCTATAGTGTGCACTCAAGACCACCGGATGGATGTCATAGTTAAGGGGACATGGTGCTGTTGAGGTCACACATTATATAACCATACATTGTCTTTCCCAGCATCCTTTGCTTAGCCTAGGGGTCAGCAACCTTCGGCACTCCAGCTGCTGTGAAACTACAACTCCCAGCATGAAAATGTACTTGGCTGTTCTTGTAACTCTCATAGAAGTGAAAGGAGGATTCTGGGAGTTGTAGTTTCAAAACAGCTGGAGTGCCGGAGGTTACTGATCCCTGACTTAGCCTGCTCTGTTTTCTAGTCACTTGTACAGTTGAGGTCTATTTGGTGAAACGTGTAAATTGTGGAAGAGGTGACACAGGAAAGGTAATTATTATAACTCATTTTAATTATCTGAATGAACAGTGGATATAAAAAGTCTACACACCCCTGTTAAAATGTCAAGTTTCTGTGATGTAAAAAAATGAGACAAAGAAATCATTACAGAACTTTTTCCACCTTTAATGTGACCTATATACTGTACAACTCAATTGAAAAACAAAGTAAAATCTTTTAGGTGGAGGGAAGAAAAAAAATAAAAAAACTCTAATAATGTGGTTGCATAAGTGTGCACACCCTCTTATAACTGGGGATGTAGCTGTGTTCAGAAATAAGCAATCACATTCAAAATCATGTTAAATAGGAGTCAGCATACACCTGCCATCATTTAAAGCATTTAAAGTGCCTCTGATTAACTACAAATAAAGTTCTGCTGCTCTAGTTGGTCTTTCCTGAAATTTTCCTAGTCGCATCCCACAGCAAAAGCCATGGTCCACAGAGAGCTTCCAAAGCATCAGAGAGACCTCATTATTAAAAGGTATCAGTCAGGAGAAGGGTACAAAAGAATTTCCAAGGCATTATGCAGTGTCCCACTCACGTGACCGTGGGCACCGCAAACTTGCTTTAATTATGTATTAATGTCATGTGATATGCCTGTATTTTGTATTTTATCTCCTGTCATATTCTCCATGTCATAATGTGATTCTATATGCAAAGATCCTTTACACAGGCCTAGTCAGGGTGCACTACACTTGTTTCTCCACTAGATGGAGCAGTGTCAGTGTGTATAAATAGCTTAGCTCAGACCTAAGTTAGGCAGTTGAGAACAAGTTCAAACCGGATCAGTTCAGTTCCTGGTTGAGGTCAATCCAAACCAGCGCAGATGAGCTCAGGTCAATCCAAGTGAGAGTTCAGTTCAAAGCAGTTCTCTCATGAGCCTACAAGAAAGCAACAGCAATGTAGCTGAATACCTGGAGGGAGGCATCTTCCTAGCCTCTGTGCTCTGTCCCTGTCGGCTTCACAGTCCAGGGTTAAAGCCTGCAATCATTCTACCTAGAGGTGAGCAATCCACTCCTATAGATCGCTCTTCCAGGGTGACCAATGTCTAAACTGCATGCAGCCGAGTATTTAAGGAATTATCACGTTTATGCAAGACAAAGGATTAGCAAGATAGTCATTACCTGAAGACTTATTAGGCACCTTTGTAGTAGGTGTAGGAGACAGCATAAGGCATCCACACCTCCAGTTTAAAGGGAACCTGTCATGTGGATATTTGATTATAATCTAACTATGTATTATATACAATCATTAACTACTAAAAAGTGCCTTAGATGTATTCACTTACTGGTGTGACAGATGGTTACCTCATAATATACACACAAAGATGCCACATCCTGCATGCTAATGAGCTGATTTGAGTCCAGCGTTTTTTTTAATTCAGAGCTATAGCCACTCGCCTGCCCACCTGCTGCTGGTTCATATGGAAACAAACTGTCAATCATCAGCAGGTAGGCAGGAAGAGTCAGGAGCTCATGAATATTCAGAACTCATCATTATCAGCTGGAGCTTTTCAATACAAGATGTTGGCAGATTGACTTGGTCAATTAAAGAAAGTGACCCAGCATTTTGCTAACAGAATCAGTCACTTATTTATGATGCCCTTATTTAGGACACCATAAAACTGGTGACAGGTTCCCTTTAAATCCTTAAGACAATCAGGCCAACTGTCAGAACAACATTGGACTAGTAGTTTCAGGATTCAGAAAAGCACCTTTAGGGTCCATTCACACGTCCGTGTGTGTTTTGCGGATCCACAAAACACGGACATCGGCGATGTACGTTCCGCATTTTGCGGACCGCACATCTCCGGCATTTAATACAAAATGCCTAATCTTGTCCGCAATTGCGGACAAGAATAGGACATGTTCTATATTTTTCGGGATCGGAATGGCGGACCCGGAAGTGCGGATCCGCAATCCCGGATCCGGGCAGCACATCGTGCTGCCCCATAGAAATGAATGGGTCCGCAATTCCGTTCCGCAAAATGCGGAACGAAATTGTGGACGTGTGAATGTACAGCCTAGTCTGAGCAGTAGCTTTCTTATGTATTACAAGAGCCTGTATTTCATTGAGGATTTGCATTTCCCTTTCCCCATATGTATGGGAGATTGTGCTTAATGCCGGATTGTATCAAGAGACTGTTTTAGTGCTTTGGATGTACTGTTATCAGAAGTCATCTTCAGTAAAGTTCCACCTTGAGTTTCATCTTGCTTGCCTCAGTCTCAAGTTCCTCTATTAACACTATAGTAAATGGTTGTACCTCCATACAAAAGGTACTGGCCTCACGACTACAAGGGACCTTGCCACTGGCACATTAAAACAGACCATCAAGGGCACCTCGAACCACCATCTGGCCAGTGTCCCTTACACCAGAGTGTGCCACAGAGAATCCTTGTGCAATTATCCTTTTCACTTATGCAAGCCTGCCCAGGGACGACATAACCGTGAGTAACCAGAACAGTATTTACCTCGGCCCACATATTGCTCACACCGTGACCTCACACATAATTCCTCTGCAAGGTCTGGAATACCGCAATTAGATATACCATGGAACACAGTGAAGACAGTCATCATCAAGTGGAGAAAATATGGCACAACAGTGACATTGCCAAGAACTGGACGTCCCTCCAAAATTTATGAAAAGACGAGAAGAAAACTGGTCTGGGAGGCTACCAAGAGGCCTACAGCAACATTAAAGGAGCTGCAGAAATATCTGGCAAGTTCTGGCTGTGTGGTACATGTGACAACAATCTCCTGTATTCTTCATATGTCTGGGCTATGGGGTAGAGTGGCAAGACGAAAACCTTTTCTTACGAAGAAAAACATCCAAGCCGGGCTACATTTTCCAAAAACACATCTGAGGTCTCCGAAAAGCATGTGGGAAAAGGTGTTATGGTCTGATGAAACAAAGGTTGAACTTTTTGTTTTGGCCATAATTCCAAAAGATATGTTTGGCGCAAAAACAACACTGCACATCACCAAAAGAACACCATACCCACAGTGAAGCATGGTGGTGGCAGCATCATGCTTTGGGGCTGTTTTTCTTCAGCTGGAACTGGGGCCTTAGTTAAGCTAGAGAGAATTATGAATAGTTACAAATACCAGTCAATATTGGCACAAAACCTTCAGACTTCTACTAGAAAGCTGAACATGAAGAGGAACTTCATCTTTCAGCATGACAACGACCCAAAGCATACATCCAAATCAACAAAGGAATGGCTTCACCAGAAGAAGATTAAAGTTTTGGAATGGCCCAGCCAGAGCCCAGACCTGAATCTGATTGGAAATCTGTCGGGTGATCTGAAGAGGGCTGTGCACAGGAGATGCCCTCGCAATCTGACAGATTTGGAGTGTTTTTGCAAAGAAGAGTGGGCAAATCTTGCCAAGTCAAAATGTGCCATGCTGATAGACTCATACCCAAAAAGACTGAGTGCTGTAATAAAATCAAAAGGTGCTTCAACAAAGTATTAGTTTAAGGGTGTGCACATTTATGCAACCATATTATTTTATTTTTATATTTTTTACCTAAAAGATTTCAGTTTGTTTTTCAATTGAGTTGTACAGTTTATAGGTCACATTAAAGGTGGAAAAAGTTCTGAAATGATTTATCTTTGTCTCATTACATCACAGAAACCATTTTAACAGGGGTGTGTAGACTTTTTTTATCCACTGTATATTAATTCTAGGCCAGCAAGTTTTTATTATAATCAGGATATTTTTATATATGAATATAATTTTCTATATATTTGATTTACTATACAGGTGAAACTCGAAAAATTAGAATATCGTGCAAAAGTCCATTTATTTCAGTAATGCAAATTAAAAGGAATTGCATTTTTGCAGCTTAAAATTTGAATTTTGTGAAAAGGTTCAATATTCTAGGCTCAAAGTGTCACACTCTAGTCAGCTAATTAATCCATACCCCCTGAGCAAAGGGTACCTCAAAATTGTGACTTTGGGGTTTACCATAAACTATAAGCCATAATCATCCAAATTATAACAAATAAAGGCTTGAAATATCTCGCTTTGCATGTAATGAGTCTATCTCATATGTTAGTTTCACCTTTTAAGTTGGATTACTGAAATAAATGAACTTTTCACGATATTCAAATTTTTTGAGTTTCGCCTATATATGGTTTTATGATATCTTGTTGAATTTCATATAAATATAACTTATGTATATTACAGTGCCATTTCAGAGACACGTAAAGGGCTTCATAGGCCTAAATACAAAGTGACCTTGTGTCTCATTACAGCCAAAAGTTAAACTTTCATTTTCAGACCTGAAAAATGAAATGTAGACTCAAACTGCATTATGTCTTCTGTCATACAACCAGAGGTGGGACTGCTGTTGTAGTAGCTATAGCGACTGCTACACTTAGGGGGCATGAATACTGTGTGGGCCATTAAGGGGGAATAACTACTGCGTGCGGGCACAAAGAGGGCGTAACCACTGTGTGGGAGCACTAAGGGCTTCCAGCATTTTATTTTCATATCTTTTACATGACTGAGTGGGTGGGTTTTCTTGACTAGTGCAGATCAGACATTTGTCACCAGAGGGAGCACACGCAAACAACTAGCAAGAGATGTGGCAAAGACAAGATGACACAGGAGAGGTAAATAAATCCTAATTATTGACCATCATAGGGGTGTAACGAGCACGGTCGCAGAACGCTCATCTCAGCTGCATCATAAGCGGTCGGTCCAGAATCTATCAGGCCCCAGCGCTGCCCTACTAGTACTATTCACAAATGAAGCAGGTGGGTGGAGTCTAACATCAGTCAGGCTCCGCCCATCCGCTTCATTTGCGAACAGTACTAGTAGGGCAACACTGGGGCCTGATAGATTCTGGACCGACCGCATGTGGTGCAGCTGAGATGACAGCTGTGATGGGTCCGGCATTAAGTACAGTCACAGTACCAGGCCCCGTTACATGTGATTGAAAACTGGGGGCAGTGGGGGACAATACTAGGGACAGTGGATGGACACTACTGGGGGCACTGTAGGGATATTACTGTGCACGCTATAGTTACATTAGTGGGGGGAATATTTTTATTACCAGAGATCAGGAGTGTAACGAGGATTGCAGAGGATTGAGAGGCCCGATCCAAAGTTTACCCTGGGGACCATAGAAATCTAGTTATACCACTGGGTCATAGTTCAAGGGCAGGAAGTTCTGCAAGATCTTTATATCACAGATTCTTGCATACAGTACATTTCAATCAATACAACATCATAAATGAGGACAACCTAAACTAAAGTCTCATTATTGTCATGTAAACTTGCTAAGGATGATTAAGTCTATGATGTCATGGGGGTCCACATGCAAAAACAAATGCACACACTCAAACACACTAAAATCTTTCATAAAGATTTCTAATAATTCAGACAAGTAGAAACACGACAAGCCCAGAATCAGAACATTAACATATAAGACTATTTTGGGTTTGCTTCTTAGGGTTTCTCTATCTAAATATGTGTTTTGAGCCTTTCCATTTGTCAATACAGTATGCAAATTAATAACGTAATTTGTTAATCCAGAGATCTGTTCAGTTATAAGTAGGAGATAAAGGGGGAATTTTTCCCACTCTAGTGAAGTGGTCTATACCATCCATGGGTGGATTATACTTTCCTTAGTCCTTAGTCTGCAGTGATATTTTTACCATAAATATGTCACAACCTTCCAGAAAATTCTAATGGATCCAACTAAACTAAATGAGGTCCATTAGATTCAGGGCTCATTGAGATGGCCGTATAAATGGGTCCGCATCCTTTCCGCAATTTTCCCGGGTTGAGGGCAGCATTTCAGGGCATAGACTGGGAGAATATACTGTCACATAATAATACTGAGGATAAATGGGAGAGCTTTAAATCCATATTGACTACACTACAAAATTAATTCCTGTAGGTAACAAGTATAAACAGCTAAAATTAAACCCCTATGGCTTACAGCTGTGTAAAAAGGGCATTTAAAATACAAACCTCAGGGGTCAGCTGTAGCCTTTGAAGTTTACAAAGGGCTTAATAAAATCTGTAAAAATAAGATACAATCTGCAATAATGCAAAATGATCAGTAGGTGGCAGAAGAGAGCAAATTCTTTAAATTATATAAATGCTAAAAACGAAGGTCTGAGGAGGTAGGTGTCCTAAATAATGGTAAAGGGGGGATAGTCACTGAAGATAAGGAAAAGGCAGAGTTACTAAATGTTTTTTTTAGCTCAGTATATACAAAAGAAGAGAAAGGATCTGATATCGGTGGTGCCAGGGCTGTTAGTACATCCAGTAATATACTTAACTGATTATCATTAGATATGGTCCAAGCTAAGTTAAATAAGGTAAATGTGAACAAGGCTCTGGGTCCAGCTGAATTACACCCAAGAGTTCTTAAAGAGCTCAGTTTAGTCATTGCTGTGTACCTGTTTTTAAAGATTCTCTAGGTACTAATACAGTGGCAAGTGACTGGTGCTAGGCAAATATTCCCATAGTCAAAATGGGATCTAGGTCCTCTACAGGTAATTATAGACCACTTAGTTTAACTTCTGTTGTGGGAAAAATGTTTGAAGGTTTCTAAATGGACTATGGGAAAAAAATGGTGAGAAGATCCAGCTCTTTTAAACAACAGGAAACACTATTCGTAATGCGGTAAAAACTTTCCAATCCCCATACGCAAGAGACAATCTACACGTTTCGGACCCTCATGTTTCGGTCCTTAATCATGACATAAATGATATATATTAAGCAGTTACTTATATACTCCTCCCACACCAATCCATAGTGGTTTAGATGTCACATGACCAGAATCTGCTCAATAAAATCAGAACACATAATATATATATATATATATATATATATATATATATATTTTTTAAACTTCCATATTCCAATCAAATCAAATCAAAAAAGTCTGACAATGCAATATTTGGCTATAAGAGAGCTGCAATTTTCTTCCTTTCTAAATGGACTATATACAGGAGTATGTGACCCTAAATAATATCATAAGTGATAACCAGCATGGGTTTACTAAGGACAGAAGTTTTAAGACTAACCTGATTTGTTTTTATGAGGAGGTGAGTAGAAGCCTGGACAGAAGGGCGGCTGTGGATGTTCTAGATTTTGCAAAGGCTTTTAATGTTGTCCCTCATAGATGTTTAATAGGTAAAATAAGGTCTATAGGCTTGGAAAGTATAGTTTGTAATTAGATTGAAAACTGTCTGAAGGCCCGTGTCCAGAGAGTTGTGGTCAATGATTCCTATTCAGAATGGTCCCAGGCTATAAGTGGTATACCCCAAGGTTCAGTGCTGGGCCCTCTATTATTTAATTTATCTATTAATGACATCAGGGATGGGATTAATAGCACCATTTGTATTTTTGCAGATGACACTAAGCTATGTAGTATGGAAGATGTCCATAAAATACAAGCTGACTTGGTCACTCTGAGTGATTGGGCATCAACTTGGCAAATGAGGTTCAATGTGGATAAATGTAAAGTTATGCATCTTGGTAGCAATAATCTCCGTGGATCATATGTCCTAGGGGACATAACACTGGGGGAGTCACTTGTAAAGAAGGATTTGGGTGCCCTTTTAGATCGTAGAATAAATAACAGCATACAATGTCAATCAGCTGCTTCTAGGGCTACCAGAATATTGTCATGCTTTAAAGGAGGCATGGACTCGTGAGGCAGGGATGTAATATTACCACTTTATAAAGCTTTTGTGCAGCTTCATCTGGAATATGCAGTTTAGTTCTGGGCACCAGTCCATAAAAAAGAATGCTTAGGAACTGGAAAAAGGTCACAGCGGTTGCATTTGCAATTGTGCCCCCAAGTTAGAGGGGCCCACAGGGCATCCCTTGCCAGTGGCGTTGTATTTTTCCCTTTATAAGATGCAGTGAATCTTTTAAAGGGAATATTAGTGAGCGCTCCCATTATGGAAGCGCTCACTAATCTGCAGGAGGCGGGGGAGTGAATCGCTGTACTTACCTCTCCCTGTTTGCTCTTTCTCAGGGCCCGCACTGCTGTGTCCTGGCTGCCTTCAGTGTCAGGACATACAGAGAGCACTGTAACCTTACGCTGGGGAGACCACCAGACCTGGAGAGTGGCGGTGGAGCAGGAGAGGTAAGTTCATTTATTTATTTTGAAGTCTGATATGGGGGGTCTGGAAGTCTAATGGGGGTCTAATTGGGGATCTGGAGGTCTAGTGGGGGTCTGGAAGTCTAATAGGGGTCTGAAAGTCTGATATGGGGGCCTGGGATTCTAATGGGGGTCTGGAAGTCTTATGGGGGTCTCATTAAAGGTCTGGAGGTCTAGTAGGGGTATGGAAGTCTAATGGGGGCCTGGAGGTCTGTTCTGAGGTCTGATATGGGGTCTAGGAGTCTAATGGGGTCTGATAAGGGGGTCTGGAAGTCTAATGGGGGTCTGGAGGTCTAATGGGGGTCTGGAAGTCTAATGAGAATCTGATATGGGGGTCTGGAGGTCTAATGGGGGTCTGGAAGTCTAATGGGAATCTGATATGGGGATCTGGAGGTCTAAGAGGGGTCTGGAAGTCTAATGGGAATCTGATATGGGGGTTTGGAGGTCTAATGGAAGTCTGGAGGTCTGGTCTGAGGTCTAAAAGGGGTCTGGAGGTCTGGTGTGAGGTCTGATATGGGGGTCTGGAGGCCTAATGGGGATCTGGTCTGAGGTCTGATATGGGGGTCTGAGAGGTCTAATGGGTGTCTGAGAGGTTTAATGGGGGTCTGGTTTGAGGTCTGATATGGGGGGTCTGGAGGTCTAATGGAGTCTTATCTGAGGTCTGATATTGGGGGGTTTGACATGGAGGTCTAATGGTGGTCTAATCTGGGGTCTGATATTGGGGTGGTCTGACATGGAGGTCTATTGGGGGTCTGACCTGGGGTCTGATATTGGGGAGTGTGAGAGGTCTAATGGGGGTCTAGTCTGAGATCTGAGATGGGGGTTTCTGACATGGAGGTTTAAAGGGGGTCTGATCTGAAGTAAAAAAATGATATGGGGTCTGACATATAGGCCTACAGGGGTCTGGTCTGAGATGTGGGGTCTCATAAGAGATTTTATATGGGTGTTTGATCTGAAAGGTAAGGGGGTATTTTTTGTACTGGCGCACAATATAAAGGGGTATTTTTGCACTGGCTACTAGTATTTTCAGGGGGATTGTTTCTTCAGGATAGTATTAGGGGTACAGTGGACACAGTATTGGGGGTAGCAGGATAGGGTGTTGAGAAGGTGAGGAGGATGATGGAAAAGTAGGAAACTAAGATGTCCATTTGTTAAACTATGCAGAGACGAGACATGGCTGAAAGAAATCATCATGGCGGTCGGGTCTGAAGGGAGAAGATAAGGGAAGAGAATATCTACATCAGAGGAGACATCACTGGATGTAAGAGGTATACAGGTGGAGCTGTATTACCCTGTATGTTCTGTAGCACTGTATGTAACGTTTTCAAGTATGTCTTTAAAGAGGTTGTCCATTTTTTATTTTTTTTCGTACGAGCGATGTCTTCTCTGCTCTGTTTACCCACTCTCCACTGCAATTGCTGCAGAGCAGAGCAGAGAAAGCAGCTCTCATATGAGCGCTGCCTTCTCTTCAAACAGCTGATCAGCTAGGGTGCCAAGGGTCGGAGCCCTGCCGATCTGATATTGATGACCTATCTTGAGGATACGTCATCAGTAGTAAAATGAAGACAACCCCTTTAATAGTAGGACTGGAGGGAATGGGTTGGGTTGAGAATTTAGCATGGGGGGTGTCTTTTTATGTTTTTGTTCAGGTAGAAGAAAGGCTAGGTGCACCCCTGCCCCTTGCCATAAAGGGAAGTAGGGGCCCAAGCTGAACTCTTACACAAGGGCCCATGAGCCTTTAACTATGCCCCGGCAAAGGAGAATGACTAAACTGTTAAGGGGCATGGAGGGCCTTACTTATGAAGAAAGATTAAGATTCACCCTTCTCTCACGTTCCCTTTCTTCCCTTTACTTCCTGCTGTGCTCATATTTTCTCACCCTCTCTTACATTCTTGTCCTCTCTTGCCCCTCTCTCTCACATGCATCTTGTCTCATTAGCCTACTTCAGCTTTTTCTATATTTCTGTCATCCTCTCCCCATTTTCTATTGTTTCCCCTTTCCTCACTTTCACCTACACAATCTTTTTTTTAACCATTATACTCTCCTTCCACTTCTCCACTCCTCACATTCTTCACAGTTTTCTCGCACTCTTCACCCTTCTCTCACGGTCTCTTTCTTCCCTTTATTCTATTTTGTGCTGCTGTTTACTAACCCTCTCTTACATTCTTGTCCTCCTTTTCCCCTTTTTGGTTTATTGTTTTACAATTAACCTATTTTTCCCTTTATCCACCAATAACATGCTCTTTGCCCCTCTTACTCAAATTTTCTCTCACCTGCTCTTTTTTGACCCTCTCTCCCCCAAAACCCTTTCTTTCTCTTGACCGTTCACTTTTATATTTTTCTTCTATTTCCTTCCCTATCCCTGTCTTTCTACACCTCTCCCTATATTTTATTAATCTCTGTTTTTTTTGATTACCCGTTAAGTTTCTTTTCTCATCCTAGTCTGCCTAACTGTACCTCACTTTCAACCTCTCCTACTCTCTTTTTTCTTCTATCCCCAACTTAGACCAATCTCCTCTTCTATCTCTCATTCTCTCCTTTTAGCCCTCTCTTTCTCATCCTATATCTCCCAATTTGCCTCTCTCTCACCCCCTCTCGCATTATATTTACATTAAGCCTGAGATAGGTCAGTAGGCCCCTAGCATATGTAATATATATTATTGTCTATAGCATGTAAAAGGAACATATTATCACGCCTTTGACTTTTTATAGGTGACTGATGCCCCGTGAGACGATGGTCAACTGCGAGAAAAGAATGATAAGACAGGTAATTAATATTTATATTAATTACTGATAATAATCAGGCTAGACAAGAGTTCTAGTCCTGAAGTATATTGCTTTTACATGTGGATATACAGTATGTGCTTACCATATGTATATCATTTTGGACACTTCTATTATAACACAAACATATCTCAGGTACAGAGATAAAGAAGTTTGTTTTTCTTTACCCTCTGTTTTCTACTATCAGGAATGCCCTTATATTTTTGTTAGGAAAACTGTGTTATGGTTCTGTTGACCATAAAATTGGGTTATGGCCATTGTTCTTCTTAAAACATTTCAGCCAGTGTGCTGAATGTTAGGGCCTGGGTGCTGTTTAGCACCACCCTATCCTCTCTATCCCGCTCTACCCCACCCTTTCTCCTCCTCCTCTTCCCTTTCAGCTACTCTCTCTTTTTTCTCCCTTTTTCCACTCTCTAATCCCCCTCATTCTCTCCCACTCTACACATTTTTCCCATTAATATTCTCTCTCCTCATTTTCTCTTCTCTAACACTTCTTGTCCTTCTCTATATATTTTTCACTTTCGGTCTCTTTTAACCTTATGTTCACCCTCAAACTCTTTCTCTCTTGTCCTTTCTCTACCTATTCCTTTCTTTTTCTCACCATCTAGCCCTCTTTCATTTTTACTATTTATGCTCTACTTTTCACCCTTTATTTCATTGTCCTTCCTTCTTTATATCACCATCTCTCTCTATCCCCATCTCCCAAAGCTCTCCTTCCCCTCTCTTTTTTCCGCTTCTCTCATTCCCACTTTCACTCTTTTTATCTCTGCTCAGTTTTTTTTTCTTTCACTTTCCGCCATTCTCATCTCTTATTCCCGATTTCACTCACATGCCTCCTCTCTCTTTTCCATCTTTTTTTCCATTCTCAGTCTCTCTTTGTCTTTTTTCCTCAACTTCAAACCAATATCCTCCATCCTTTATTCTTCTCCTATTATTTCTCACTTGAATCCCTTCTTCCTTTTTCATTCCTCTCAAATTTCTTCCTCGCTCTTCTGCTTCCCCTCGGTCCTTCACCTATGTCTTTTTTTTTGTCCCTGTTTCCCCTTTTCAATTTCTCTCTTGCCCTCTCCCACTCCCTCCTTATCCATTACCCCCTTTCTCACCATCTAGCCCTCTTCCGTTCCTCTTTATGCTCCACCTTTCACCCTTTATTGCCTTTTTCTTTCTATCACAATCTCTTTCTAACCCCCTCTCCCAAAGTTCCCCCTCCACTCTTCCTTTCGCGTCTCTCATTTTCCCTTTCACTCATTTTTTCTTTATTCTGCCTTTTCTTCTTTCAGGCTCTCTGCCATTCTCATCCCTTTTTCTTCATCTTGCTGACATGCCTCCTCTCTTTTTTTACCTTCTTCTTTCCCTTTCTCTCTTTATTCCTCAATCTCATTCTCCCTCTATCTCCTACTTACTATCTTCTCGCCTTCATTTTTTCTTCTCTAGTCTTTATTTCCTTTTTTATCCCCCTGGCATTTCTTCCCCGCTCTTCTACTTCCCCTCTCTCCTTCATCCATGTCTTTTTCTTGATCCTCTTTCTCCTACTCTATTTTTCGATCGCCCCCCGGCTGCTCTCCCCCTATCCATAATCCCCTTTGTCCCTTTCAGGTTTACTATCTCTTTCCCGCTCTCATCCTATCTTTATCCCTTACTTTTTCTCCCCATCCAACCCTTTATTCATGCCCCTTCACTTTCTCATTTTATATTTCTCTTCTTTATTCTTCCTGATGTCATGTATCTCAACCTCTCCCTAGTTTTCCCCCACTCTTTCACTTCTCTCACGTACCCTTTCATCCCTTTACTCCCAGCTATGCTCATGTTTTCATTCCCTCTCTTACATTCTTGTCCTCCCTTGCCCCTCTCTCGCATTCCCCTTGTCTCTTTACCCTACTTTACCCTTTTCTATATTATTTTTTTACCCTCTCCTTTTTCTATTGTTTGCCCTTTCCTCGCTTTCACCTACCCTATCTTTTTTTTTTTTTTCACCATTATCCTCTCCTTCCCCTTTCCACCCCTTATACTCTGCCCAGTTTTCCCTCACTCTTCACCTTCTCTCACGTTCCCTTTCTTCTCTTTACTTCCTGCTGTGTTGGTGTTTTCTCACCCTCTCTTACATTTCTGTCCTCTCTTGCCCCTCTCTCTCGCATGCATCTTGTCTCTTTAGCCTACTTCACTTTTTTCTATATTTCTCTCATCCTCTCCCTATTTTCTATTGTTTCCCCTTTCCTCATTGTCACCTACCCAATCTTTTTTTAACCATTATATTCTCCTTCCCCTTCTCCACTCCTCACATTCTTCCCAGTTTTCGCTCACTCTTCCCCTTCTCTCACGGTCCCTTTCTTCCCTTTACTCTATTTTGTGCTGCTGTTTACTTACCCTCTCTTACATTCTTAACCTCCCTTGCCCCTTTTTGGTTTATTATTTTACCATTAACCTATTTTTCCCTTTCTCCACCCCTAACATGCAACGTGCCCCTCTTACTCTAATTTTCTTTCACCTGCTCGGTCCTTCACCTATGTCTTTTTTTTTGGTCCCTGTTTCCCTCTTTCAATTTCTCTCTTGCCCCCTCCCACTCCCTTCTTATGCATTATCCCCTTTCTCCCCATGTAGCCCTCTTCCGTTCCTCTTTATGCTCCACCTTTCACCCTTTATTGCCTTTTTCTTTCTATCACCATCTCTTTCTAACCCCCTCTCCCAAAGTTCCCCCTCCACTCTTCCTTTTGCCTTCTCTCCTTTTCCCTTTCACAAATTTTTTCTTTATTCTGCCTTTTTCTCTTTCATGCTCTCTGCCATTCTCTTCCCTTTTTCTTCATCTCGCTTACATGCCTCCTCTCTTTTTTTACCTTCTTCTTTCCCATTCCATCTTTATTCCTCAATCTCATTCTTCCTCTATCTCCCACATCCTATCTTCTCGTCTTTATGTTTTCTTCTCTAGTCTTTTCTTCCTTTCTCATTCCCCTGCCATTTCTTCCCCTCTCTTCTCCTTCCCCTCTCTCCTTCACCCATGTCTGTTTTTTGTCCCTCTTTCCCCTCCTCTATTTTTCGATCTCCCCCTGCTGCTCTCTCCCTATCCATAATCCCCTTTCTGCCTTTTTCCCTTTCAGGTTTACCCTCTCGTTCCCTATCTCATCCTATTTTTCTCCCTTACTTTTTCTCCCTATCCAACCGTTTATTCATGCCCCTTCACTTTCTCATTTTATATTTCTCTTTTATATTCTCTCTGATGTCATGTATCTCAAAATCTCCCTATTTTTCCCCCAGTCTTTCACTTCTCTCACGTACCCTTTCATCCCTTTACTCCCAGCTATGCTCATGTTTTCTCACCCACTCTTAAATTCTTGTCCTTTTTTTGCCCCTCTCTCGCATGCCCCTTGTCTCTTTACCCTACTTTTCTTTTTTCTATATTATTTTCATCATCTCCTCTTTTTCTATTGTTTGCCCTTTCCTCACTTTCACCTACACTATCTTTTTTTTTTTTTTACCATTATCCTCTCCTTCCCCTTATCCACCCCTTATACTCTCCCCAGTTTATACTCACTCTTCACCTTCTCTCACGTTCCCTTTCTTCTATTTTCTTCCTGCTGTGCTCATATTTTCTCACCCTCTCTTGCATTCTTCTCCTCTCTTACCCCTCTCACTGTCTCGCATGCATATTGTCTCTTTAGCCTACTTCAGCTTTTTCTATATTTCTGTCATCCTCTCCCCATTTTCTATTGTTTCCCCTTTCCTCACTTTCACCTACACAATCTTTTTTAAACCATTATCCTCTCCTTCCACTTCTCCTCTCCTCACATTCTTTACTGTTTTCTCTCACTGTTCACCCTTCTCTCACGGTCCCTTTCTTCCCTTTACTCTATTTTGTGCTGATGTTAACCCTCTCTTACATTCTTAACCTCCCTTGCCCCTTTTTGGTTAATTATTTTACCATTTACCTATTTTTCCCTTTCTCCACCCCTAACACGACACTTGCCCCTCTTACTCTAATTTTCTCTCACCTGCTCGGTCCTTCACCTATGTCTTTTTTTTTGTCCCTGTTTCCCCCGTTTAATTTCTCTCTTGCCCCCTCCCACTCCCTTCTTATCCATTATCCCCTTTCTCCCCATCTAGCCCTCTTCTGTTCGTCTTTATGCTCCATTTTTAACTCTTTATTGCCTTTTTCTTTCTATCACCATCTCTTTCTAACCCACTCTCCCAAAGTTCCCCCTCCACTCTTCCTTTCGCCGTCTCTCCTTTTCCCTTTCACTCCTTTTTTCTTTATTCTGCCTTTTTTTCTTTCATGCTCTCTGCCATTCTCATCCCTTTTTCTTCATCTCGCTGACATGCCTCCTCTCTTTTTTTAGCTTCTTCTTTCCCTTTCCCTCTTTATTCCTCAATCTCATTCTTCCTCTATCTCCCACATCCTATCTTCTCGTCTTCATGTTTTCTTCTCTAGTCTTTTCTTCCTTTCTCATCCCCCATGGCATTTCTTCCTCACTCTTCTCCTTCCCCTCTCTCCTTCAACCATGTCTTTTTTTTTGTCCCTCTTTCCCCTTCTCTATTTTTCGATCTCCCCCTGCTGCTCTCTCCCTATCCATAATTCCCTTTCTGCCTTTGTCCCTTTCAGGTTTACCCTCTCGTTTCCTCTATCATCCTATCTTTATCCGTTACTTTTTCTCCCTATCCAACCGTTTATTCATGCCCCTTCACTTTCTCATTTTATATATCGCTTCTTTATTCTCTCTGATGTCATGTATCTCACACTCTCCCTAGTTTTCCCCCACTCTTTCACTTCTGTCATGTACCCTTTCATCCCTTTATTCCCAGCTATGCTCATGTTTTTCTCACCATCTCTTACATTCTTGTCTTCTCTTGCCCCTCTCTTGCATGCCCCTTGTCTCTTTACCCTACTTTCTCCTTTTCTATATTATTTTCACCCTCTCCCCTTTTTCTATTGTTTGCACTTTCCTCACTTTCACCTACCCTATCTTTTTTTTTTTTACCATTATCCTCTCCTTACCCTTATCCACCTCTTATACTCTCCCCAGTTTTCCCTCACTCTTCGCCTTCTCTCACGTTCCCTTTCTTCCCTTTACTTCCTGTTGTGCTCGTGTTTTCTCACCCTCTCTTACATTCTTGCCCCTCTCTCTCTCGCATGCATCTTGTCTTTTTACCCTACTTCACCTTTTTCTATATTTCTCTCATCCTCTCCCCATTTTCTATTGTTTCCCCTTTCCTCACTGTCACCTACCCAATCTTTTTTTAACCATTATCCTCTCCTTCCCCTTCTCCACTCCTCACATTTTCCCCAGTTTTTGCTCACTCTTCCCCTTCTCTCACGGTCCCTTTCTTCCCTTTGCTCTATTTTGTGCTGCTGTTTGCTCACCCTCTTTTACATTCTTGTCCTCCCTTGCCCCTTTTTGGTTTATTGTTTTACAATGAACCTATTTTTCCCTTTATCCACCCATAACATGCTCCTTGCCCCTCTTACTCAAATTTTCTCTCACCTGCTCTTTTTTGACCCTCTCTCCCCCAAACCCCTTTCTTTCTCTTGACTGTTCACTTTTATATTTTTCTTCTATTTCCTTCCCTAACCCTGTCTTTCTACACCTCTCCCTATATTTTATTAATCTCTGTTTTTTTGATTACCCGTTAAGTTTCTTTTCTCATCCTAGTCTGCCTAACTGTACCTCACTTTCAACCTCTCCTACTCTCTTTTTTCTTCTATCCCCAACTTAGACCAATCTTCTCTTCTATCTCTCATTTTCATTCTCTCCTTTTAGCCATCTCTTTCTAATCCTATATCTCCCAATTTGCCTCTCTCTCACCCCCTCTCGCATTATATTTACATTAAGCCTGAGATAGGTCAGTAGGCCCCTAGCATGTGTTATATATATTAGTCTCTATAGCATGTAAAAGGAACATATTATCACGCCTTTGACTTTTTATAGGTGACTGATGCCCCGTGAGACGATGGTCAACTGCGAGAAAAGAATGATAAGACAGGTAATTAATATTTATATTAATTACTGATAATAATCAGGCTAGGCAAGAGTTCTAGTCCTGAAGTATATTCCTTTTACATGTGGATATACAGTATGTGCTTACCATATGTATATCATTTTGGACACTTCTATTATAACACAAACATATCTCAGGTACAGAGATAAAGAAGTTTGTTTTTCTTTACCCTCTGTTTTCTACTATCAGGAATGACCTTATATTTTTGTTAGGAAAACTGTGTTATGATTCTGTTGACCATAAAATTGGGTTATGGCCATTGTTTTTCTTAAAACATTTCAGCCAGTGTGCTGAATGTTAGGGCCTGGGTGCTGTTTAGCACCACCCTATCCTCTCTATCCCACTCTACCCCACCCTTTCTCCTCCTCCTCTTCCTTTTCAACTTCTCTCTCCCTCTTTTTTCTCCCTTTTTCCACTCTCTAATCCCCCTCATTCTCTCCCACTCTACACATTTTTCCCATTAATATTCTCTCTCCTCCTTTTCTCTTCTCTAACACTTCTTGTCCCTCTCTATCTATTTTTCACTTTCGGTCTCTTTTAACCTTATGTTCACCCTCAAACTCTTTCTCTCTTGTCCTTTCTCTACCCATTCCTTTCTTTTTCTCACCCTCTAGCCCTCTTTCATTTTTACTATTTATGCTCTACTTTTCACCCTTTATTTCATTGTCCTTCCTTCTTTATATCACCATCTCTCTCTATCCCCATCTCCCAAAGCTCTCCTTCCCCTCTCTCTTTTCCGCTTCTCTCATTCCCACTTTCACTCTTTTTATCTCTGCTCAGTTTTTTTTTCTTTCACTTTCCGCCATTCTCATCTCTTATTCCCGATTTCGCTCACATGCCTCCTTTCTCTTTTCCATCTTTTTTTCCATTCTCAGTCTCTCTTTGTCTTTTTTCCTCAACTTCAAACCAATATCCTCCATCCTTTATTCTACTCCTATTATTTCTCACTTGAATCCCTTCTTCCTTTTTCATTCCTCTTAAATTTCTTCCTCGCTCTTCCGCTTCCCCTCGGTCCTTCACCTATGTCTTTTTATTTGTCCCTGTTTCCCCTTTTCAATTTCTCTCTTGCCCCCTCCCACTCCCTCCTTATCCATTATCCCCTTTCTCACCATCTAGCCCTCTTCTGTTCCTCTTTATGCTCCACCTTTCACCCTTTATTGCCTTTTTCTTTCTATCACAATCTCTTTCTAACCCCCTCTCCCAAAGTTCCCGCTCCACTCTTCCTTTCGCGTCTCTCCTTTTCCCTTTCACTCATTTTTTCTTTATTCTGCCTTTTCTTCTTTCAGGCTCTCTGCAATTCTCATCCCTTTTTCTTCATCTCGCTGACATGCCTCCTCTCTTTTTTACCTTCTTCTTTCACTTTCCCTCTTTATTCCTCAATCTCATTTTTCCTCTATCTCCCACATACTATCTTCTCGCCTTCATTTTTTCTTCTCTAGTCTTTATTTCCTTTTTCATCCCCCTGGCATTTCTTCCCCGCTCTTCTACTTCCCCTCTCTCCTTCACCCATGTCTTTTTCTTGATCCTCTTTCTCCTACTCTATTTTTAGATCGCCCGCCGGCTGCTCTCTCCCTATCCATAATCCCCTTTCTGCCTTTGTCCCTTTCAGGTTTACCCTCTCTTTCCCGCTCTCATCCTATCTTTATCCCTTACTTTTTCTCCCCATCCAACCCTTTATTCATGCCCCTTCACTTTCTCATTTTATATTTCTCTTCTTTATTCTCTCTGATGTCATGTATCTCAACCTCTCCCTAGTTTTCCCACACTCTTTCCCTTCTCTCACGTACCCTTTCATCCCTTTACTTCCAGCTATGCTCATTTTTTAATTCCCTCTCTTACATTCTTGTCCTCCCTTGCCCCTCTCTCGCATTCCCCTTGTCTCTTTACCCTACTTTCCCCTTTTCTATATTATTTTTTTACCCTCTCCCCTTTTTCTATTGTTTGCCCTTTCCTCGCTTTCAACTACCCTATCTTTTTTTTTTACCATTATCCTCTCCTCCCCCTTATCCACCCCTTATACTCTCCCCAGTTTTCCCTCACTCTTCACCTTCTCTCACATTCTCTTTCTTCTCTTTACTTCCTGCTGTGCTCGTGTTTTCTCACCCTCTCTTACATTCCTGTCCTCTCTTGCCCCTCTCTCTTGCATGCATCTTGTCTCTTTAGCCTACTTCACCTTTTTCTATATTTCTCTCATCCTCTCCCCATTTCTATTGTTTCCCCTTTCCTCACTGTCACCTACCCAATCTTTTTTTAACCATTATCCTCTCCTTCCCCTTCTCCACTCCCCACATTCTTCCCAGTTTTCGCTCACTCTTCCCCTTCTCTCACGGTCCCTTTCTTCCCTTTACTCTATTTTGTGCTGCTGTTTCCTTACCCTCTCTTACATTCTTAACCTCCCTTGCCCCTTTTTGGTTTATTATTTTACCATTAACCTATTTTTCCCTTTCTCCACCCCTAACATGCAACATGCCCCTCTTACTCTAATTTTCTTTCACCTGCTCGGTCCTTCACCTATGTCTTTTTTTTTGGTCCCTGTTTCCCTCTTTCAATTTCTCTCTTGCCCCCTCCCACTCCCTTCTTATGCATTATCCCCTTTCTCCCCATGTAGCCCTCTTCCATTCCTCTTTATGCTCCACCTTTCACCCTTTATTGCCTTTTTTTTTCTATCACCATCTCTTTCTAACCCCCTCTCCCAGAGTTCCCACTCCACACTTCCTTTTGCCTTCTCGCCTTTTCCCTTTCACTCTTTTTTTCTTTATTCTGCTTTTTTTTCTTTCATGCTCTTGGCCATTCTCATCAATTTTTCTCCCTCTCGCTGACATGCCTCCTCTCTTTTTTTATCTTCTTCTTTCCCTTTCCCTCTTTATTGCTCAATCTCATTCTTCTTCTCTCTCCCACATCCTATCTTCTCGTCTTCATATTTTCTTCTTTAGTCTTTTCTTCCTTTCTCATCCCCCTGACATTTCTTCCCCGCTCTTCTACTTCCCCTCTCTCCTTCACCCATGTCTTTTTCTTGTCCTTCTTTCCCCTTCTCTATTTTTCGATGGCCCCGCGGCTGCTCTCTCCCTATCCATAATCCCCTTTCTGCCTTTATCCCTTTCAGGTTTTCCCTCTCTTTCCCGCTCTCATCCTATCTTTATCCCTTACCTTTTTCTCCCCATCCAATCCTTTATTCATGCCCTTCACTTTCTCATTTTATATATTGCTTCTTTATTCTCTCTGATGTCATGTATCTCACACTCTCCCTAGTTTTCCCCAACTCTTTCACTTCTGTCATGTACCCTTTCATCCCTTTATTCCCAGCTATGCTCATGTTTTTCTCACCATCTCTTACATTCTTATCTTCTCTTGCCCCTCTCTTGCATGTCCCTTGTCTCTTTACCCTACTTTCTCTTTTTCTATATTATTTTCACCCTCTCCCCTTTTTCTATTGTTTGCACTTTCCTCACTTTCACCTACCCTATCTTTTTTTTTTACCATTATCCTCTCCTTACCCTTATCCACCTCTTATACTCTCCCCAGTTTTCCCTTACTCTTCGCCTTCTCTCACGTTCCCTTTCTTCCCTTTACTTCCTGTTGTGCTCGTGTTTTCTCACCCTCTCTTACATTCTTGCCCCTCTCTCTCGCATGCATCTTGTCTTTTTACCCTACTTCACCTTTTTCTATATTTCTCTCATCCTCTCCCCATTTTCTATTGTTTCCCCTTTCCTCACTGTCACCTACCCAATCTTTTTTTAACCATTATCCTCTCCTTCCCCTTCTCCACTCCTCACATTTTTCCCAGTTTTTGCTCACTCTTCCCCTTCTCTCACGGTCCCTTTCTTCCTTTTGCTCTATTTTGTGCTGCTGTTTGCTCACCCTCTTTTACATTCTTGTCCTCCCTTGCCCCTTTTTGGTTTATTGTTTTACAATGAACCTATTTTTCCCTTTATCCACCCATAACATGCTCCTTGCCCCTCTTACTCAAATTTTCTCTCACCTGCTCTTTTTTGACCCTCTCTCCCCCAAAACCCCTTTCTTTCTCTTGACCGTTCACTTTTATATTTTTCTTCTATTTCCTTCCCTATCCCTGTCTTTCTACACCTCTCCCTATATTTTATTAATCTCTGTTTTTTTGATTACCCGTTAAGTTTCTTTTCTCATCCTAGTCTGCCTAACTGTACCTCACTTTCAACCTCTCCTACTCTCTTTTTTCTTCTATCCCCAACTTAGACCAATCTTCTCTTCTATCTCTCATTTTCATTCTCTCCTTTTAGCCATCTCTTTCTAATCCTATATCTCCCAATTTGCCTCTCTCTCACCCCCTCTCGCATTATATTTACATTAAGCCTGAGATAGGTCAGTAGGCCCCTAGCATGTGTTATATATATTAGTGTCTATAGCATGTAAAAGGAACATATTATCACGCCTTTGACTTTTTATAGGTGACTGATGCCCCGTGAGACGATGGTCAACTGCGAGAAAAGAATGATAAGACAGGTAATTAATATTTATATTAATTACTGATAATAATCAGGCTAGACAAGAGTTCTAGTCCTGAAGTATATTCCTTTTACATGTGGATATACAGTATGTGCTTACCATATGTATATCATTTTGGACACTTCTATTATAACACAAACATATCTCAGGTACAGAGATAAAGAAGTTTGTTTTTCTTTACCCTCTGTTTTCTACTATCAGGAATGACCTTATATTTTTGTTAGGAAAACTGTGTTATGATTCTGTTGACCATAAAATTGGGTTATGGCCATTATTCTTCTTAAAACGTTTCAGCCAGTGTGCTGAATGTTAGGGCCTGGGTGCTGTTTAGCACCACCCTATCCTCTCTATCCCGCTCTACCCCACCCTTTCTCCTCCTCCTCTTCCTTTTCAACTTCTCTCTCCCTCTTTTTTCTCCCTTTTTCCACTCTCTAATCCCCCTCATTCTCTCCCACTCTACACATTTTTCCCATTAATATTCTCTCTCCTCCTTTTCTCTTCTCTAACACTTCTTGTCCCTCTCTATCTATTTTTCACTTTCGGTCTCTTTTAACCTTATGTTCACCCTCAAACTCTTTCTCTCTTGTCCTTTCTCTACCCATTCCTTTCTTTTTCTCACCATCTAGCCCTCTTTCATTTTTACTATTTATGCTCTACTTTTCACCCTTTATTTCATTGTCCTTCCTTCTTTATATCACCATCTCTCTCTATCCCCATCTCCCAAAGCTCTCCTTCCCCTCTCTCTTTTCTGCTTCTCTCATTCCCACTTTCACTCTTTTTATCTCTGCTCAGTTTTTTTTTCTTTCACTTTCCGCCATTCTCATCTCTTATTCCCGATTTCGCTCACATGCCTCCTTTCTCTTTTCCATCTTTTTTTCCATTCTCAGTCTCTCTTTGTCTTTTTTCCTCAACTTCAAACCAATATCCTCCATCCTTTATTCTACTCCTATTATTTCTCACTTGAATCCCTTCCTTCTTTTTCATTCCTCTTAAATTTCTTCCTCGCTCTTCCGCTTCCCATCGGTCCTTCACCTATGTCTTTTTATTTGTCCCTGTTTCCCCTTTTCAATTTCTCTCTTGCCCCCTCCCACTCCCTCCTTATCCATTATCCCCTTTCTCACCATCTAGCCCTCTTCTGTTCCTCTTTATGCTCCACCTTTCACCCTTTATTGCCTTTTTCTTTCTATCACAATCTCTTTCTAACCCCCTCTCCCAAAGTTCCCGCTCCACTCTTCCTTTCGCGTCTCTCCTTTTCCCTTTCACTCATTTTTTCTTTATTCTGCCTTTTCTTCTTTCAGGCTCTCTGCAATTCTCATCCCTTTTTCTTCATCTCGCTGACATGCCTCCTCTCTTTTTTACCTTCTTCTTTCCCTTTCCCTCTTTATTCCTCAATCTCATTTTTCCTCTATCTCCCACATACTATCTTCTCGCCTTCATTTTTTCTTCTCTAGTCTTTATTTCCTTTTTCATCCCCCTGGCATTTCTTCCCCGCTCTTCTACTTCCCCTCTCTCCTTCACCCATGTCTTTTTCTTGATCCTCTTTCTCCTACTCTATTTTTCGATCGCCCGCCGGCTGCTCTCTCCCTATCCATAATCCCCTTTCTGCCTTTGTCCCTTTCAGGTTTACCCTCTCTTTCCCGCTCTCATCCTATCTTTATCCCTTACTTTTTCTCCCCATCCAACCCTTTATTCATGCCCCTTCACTTTCTCATTTTATATTTCTCTTCTTTATTCTCTCTGATGTCATGTATCTCAACCTCTCCCTAGTTTTCCCACACTCTTTCCCTTCTCTCACGTACCCTTTCATCCCTTTACTTCCAGCTATGCTCATTTTTTAATTCCCTCTCTTACATTCTTGTCCTCCCTTGCCCCTCTCTCGCATTCCCCTTGTCTCTTTACCCTACTTTCCCCTTTTCTATATTATTTTTTTACCCTCTCCCCTTTTTCTATTGTTTGCCCTTTCCTCGCTTTCAACTACCCTATCTTTTTTTTTACCATTATCCTCTCCTTCCCCTTATCCACCCCTTATACTCTCCCCAGTTTTCCCTCACTCTTCACCTTCTCTCACATTCTCTTTCTTCTCTTTACTTCCTGCTGTGCTCGTGTTTTCTCACCCTCTCTTACATTCCTGTCCTCTCTTGCCCCTCTCTCTTGCATGCATCTTGTCTCTTTAGCCTACTTCACCTTTTTCTATATTTCTCTCATCCTCTCCCCATTTCTATTGTTTCCCCTTTCCTCACTGTCACCTACCCAATCTTTTTTTAACCATTATCCTCTCCTTCCCCTTCTCCACTCCCCACATTCTTCCCAGTTTTCGCTCACTCTTCCCCTTCTCTCACGGTCCCTTTCTTCCCTTTACTCTATTTTGTGCTGCTGTTTCCTTACCCTCTCTTACATTCTTAACCTCCCTTGCCCCTTTTTGGTTTATTATTTTACCATTAACCTATTTTTCCCTTTCTCCACCCCTAACATGCAACATGCCCCTCTTACTCTAATTTTCTTTCACCTGCTCGGTCCTTCACCTATGTCTTTTTTTTTGGTCCCTGTTTCCCTCTTTCAATTTCTCTCTTGCCCCCTCCCACTCCCTTCTTATGCATTATCCCCTTTCTCCCCATGTAGCCCTCTTCCATTCCTCTTTATGCTCCACCTTTCACCCTTTATTGCCTTTTTTTTTCTATCACCATCTCTTTCTAACCCCCTCTCCCAGAGTTCCCACTCCACACTTCCTTTTGCCTTCTCGCCTTTTCCCTTTCACTCTTTTTTTCTTTATTCTGCTTTTTTTTCTTTCATGCTCTTGGCCATTCTCATCACTTTTTCTCCCTCTCGCTGACATGCCTCCTCTCTTTTTTTATCTTCTTCTTTCCCTTTCCCTCTTTATTGCTCAATCTCATTCTTCTTCTCTCTCCCACATCCTATCTTCTCGTCTTCATATTTTCTTCTTTAGTCTTTTCTTCCTTTCTCATCCCCCTGACATTTCTTCCCCGCTCTTCTACTTCCCCTCTCTCCTTCACCCATGTCTTTTTCTTGTCCTTCTTTCCCCTTCTCTATTTTTCGATGGCCCCGCGGCTGCTCTCTCCCTATCCATAATCCCCTTTCTGCCTTTATCCCTTTCAGGTTTTCCCTCTCTTTCCCGCTCTCATCCTATCTTTATCCCTTACCTTTTTCTCCCCATCCAATCCTTTATTCATGCCCTTCACTTTCTCATTTTATATATTGCTTCTTTATTCTCTCTGATGTCATGTATCTCACACTCTCCCTAGTTTTCCCCAACTCTTTCACTTCTGTCATGTACCCTTTCATCCCTTTATTCCCAGCTATGCTCATGTTTTTCTCACCATCTCTTACATTCTTATCTTCTCTTGCCCCTCTCTTGCATGCCCCTTGTCTCTTTACCCTACTTTCTCTTTTTCTATATTATTTTCACCCTCTCCCCTTTTTCTATTGTTTGCACTTTCCTCACTTTCACCTACCCTATCTTTTTTTTTTACCATTATCCTCTCCTTACCCTTATCCACCTCTTATACTCTCCCCAGTTTTCCCTCACTCTTCGCCTTCTCTCACGTTCCCTTTCTTCCCTTTACTTCCTGTTGTGCTCGTGTTTTCTCACCCTCTCTTACATTCTTGCCCCTCTCTCTAGCATGCATCTTGTCTTTTTACCCTACTTCACATTTTTCTATATTTCTCTCATCCTCTCCCCATTTTCTATTGTTTCCCCTTTCCTCACTGTTACCTACCCAATCTTTTTTTAACCATTATCCTCTCCTTCCCCTTCTCCACTCCTCACATTTTTCCCAGTTTTTGCTCACTCTTCCCCTTCTCTCACGGTCCCTTTCTTCCTTTTGCTCTATTTTGTGCTGCTGTTTGCTCACCCTCTTTTACATTCTTGTCCTCCCTTGCCCCTTATTGGTTTATTGTTTTACAATGAACCTATTTTTCCCTTTATCCACCCATAACATGCTCCTTGCCCCTCTTACTCAAATTTTCTCTCACCTGCTCTTTTTTGACCCTCTCTCCCCCAAAACCCCTTTCTTTCTCTTGACCGTTCACTTTTATATTTTTCTTCTATTTCCTTCCCTATCCCTGTCTTTCTACACCTCTCCCTATATTTTATTAATCTCTGTTTTTTTGATTACCCGTTAAGTTTCTTTTCTCATCCTAGTCTGCCTAACTGTACCTCACTTTCAACCTCTCCTACTCTCTTTTTTCTTCTATCCCCAACTTAGACCAATCTTCTCTTCTATCTCTCATTTTCATTCTCTCCTTTTAGCCATCTCTTTCTGATCCTATATCTCCCAATTTGCCTCTCTCTCACCCCCTCTCGCATTATATTTACATTAAGCCTGAGATAGGTCAGTAGGCCCCTAGCATGTGTTATATATATTAGTGTCTATAGCATGTAAAAGGAACATATTATCACGCCTTTGACTTTTTATAGGTGACTGATGCCCCGTGAGACGATGGTCAACTGCGAGAAAAGAATGATAAGACAGGTAATTAATATTTATATTAATTACTGATAATAATCAGGCTAGACAAGAGTTCTAGTCCTGAAGTATATTCCTTTTACATGTGGATATACAGTATGTGCTTACCATATGTATATCATTTTGGACACTTCTATTATAACACAAACATATCTCAGGTACAGAGATAAAGAAGTTTGTTTTTCTTTACCCTCTGTTTTCTACTATCAGGAATGACCTTATATTTTTGTTAGGAAAACTGTGTTATGATTCTGTTGACCATAAAATTGGGTTATGGCCATTATTCTTCTTAAAACATTTCAGCCAGTGTGCTGAATGTTAGGGCCTGGGTGCTGTTTAGCACCACCCTATCCTCTCTATCCCGCTCTACCCCACCCTTTCTCCTCCTCCTCTTCCTTTCAACTTCTCTCTCCCTCTTTTTTCTCCCTTTTTCCACTCTCTAATCCCCCTCATTCTCTCCCACTCTACACATTTTTCCCATTAATATTCTCTCTCCTCCTTTTCTCTTCTCTAACACTTCTTGTCCCTCTCTATCTATTTTTCACTTTCGGTCTCTTTTAACCTTATGTTCACCCTCAAACTCTTTCTCTCTTGTCCTTTCTCTACCCATTCCTTTCTTTTTCTCACCATCTAGCCCTCTTTCATTTTTACTATTTATGCTCTACTTTTCACCCTTTATTTCATTGTCCTTCCTTCTTTATATCACCATCTCTCTCTATCCCCATCTCCCAAAGCTCTCCTTCCCCTCTCTCTTTTCTGCTTCTCTCATTCCCACTTTCACTCTTTTTATCTCTGCTCAGTTTTTTTTTCTTTCACTTTCCGCCATTCTCATCTCTTATTCCCGATTTCGCTCACATGCCTCCTTTCTCTTTTCCATCTTTTTTTCCATTCTCAGTCTCTCTTTGTCTTTTTTCCTCAACTTCAAACCAATATCCTCCATCCTTTATTCTACTCCTATTATTTCTCACTTGAATCCCTTCTTCCTTTTTCATTCCTCTTAAATTTCTTCCTCGCTCTTCCGCTTCCCATCGGTCCTTCACCTATGTCTTTTTATTTGTCCCTGTTTCCCCTTTTCAATTTCTCTCTTGCCCCCTCCCACTCCCTCCTTATCCATTATCCCCTTTCTCACCATCTAGCCCTCTTCTGTTCCTCTTTATGCTCCACCTTTCACCCTTTATTGCCTTTTTCTTTCTATCACAATCTCTTTCTAACCCCCTCTCCCAAAGTTCCCCCTCCACTCTTCCTTTCGCGTCTCTCCTTTTCCCTTTCACTCATTTTTTCTTTATTCTGCCTTTTCTTCTTTCAGGCTCTCTGCCATTCTCATCCCTTTTTCTTCATCTCGCTGACATGCCTCCTCTCTTTTTTTTCCTTCTTCTTTCCCTTTCCCTCTTTATTCCTCAATCTCATTTTTCCTCTATCTCCCACATACTATCTTCTCGCCTTCATTTTTTCTTCTCTAGTCTTTATTTCCTTTTTCATCCCCCTGGCATTTCTTCCCCGCTCTTCTACTTCCCCTCTCTCCTTCACCCATGTCTTTTTCTTGATCCTCTTTCTCCTACTCTATTTTTCGATCGCCCGCCGGCTGCTCTCTCCCTATCCATAATCCCCTTTCTGCCTTTGTCCCTTTCAGGTTTACCCTCTCTTTCCCGCTCTCATCCTATCTTTATCCCTTACTTTTTCTCCCCATCCAACCCTTTATTCATGCCCCTTCACTTTCTCATTTTATATTTCTCTTCTTTATTCTCTCTGATGTCATGTATCTCAACCTCTCCCTAGTTTTCCCCCACTCTTTCACTTCTCTCACGTACCCTTTCATCCCTTTACTTCCAGCTATGCTCATTTTTTAATTCCCTCTCTTACATTCTTGTCCTCCCTTGCCCCTCTCTCGCATTCCCCTTGTCTCTTTACCCTACTTTCCCCTTTTCTATATTATTTTTTACCCTCTCCCCTTTTTCTATTGTTTGCCCTTTCCTCGCTTTCAACTACCCTATCTTTTTTTTTACCATTATCCTCTCCTTCCCCTTATCCACCCCTTATACTCTCCCCAGTTTTCCCTCACTCTTCACCTTCTCTCACGTTCCCTTTCTTCTCTTTACTTCCTGCTGTGCTCGTGTTTTCTCACCCTCTCTTACATTCCTGTCCTCTCTTGCATTCATCTTGTCTCTTTAGCCTACTTCACCTTTTTCTATATTTCTCTCATCCTCTCCCCATTTCTATTGTTTCCCCTTTCCTCACTGTCACCTACCCAATCTTTTTTTAACCATTATCCTCTCCTTCCCCTTCTCCACTCCCCACATTCTTCCCAGTTTTCGCTCACTCTTCCCCTTCTCTCACGGTCCCTTTCTTCCCTTTACTCTATTTTGTGCTGCTGTTTCCTTACCCTCTCTTACATTCTTAACCTCCCTTGCCCCTTTTTGGTTTATTATTTTACCATTAACCTATTTTTCCCTTTCTCCACCCCTAACATGCAACATGCCCCTCTTACTCTAATTTTCTTTCACCTGCTCGGTCCTTCACCTATGTCTTTTTTTTTGGTCCCTGTTTCCCTCTTTCAATTTCTCTCTTGCCCCCTCCCACTCCCTTCTTATGCATTATCCCCTTTCTCCCCATGTAGCCCTCTTCCATTCCTCTTTATGCTCCACCTTTCACCCTTTATTGCCTTTTTTTTTCTATCACCATCTCTTTCTAACCCCCTCTCCCAGAGTTCCCACTCCACACTTCCTTTTGCCTTCTCGCCTTTTCCCTTTCACTCTTTTTTTCTTTATTCTGCTTTTTTTCTTTCATGCTCTCGGCCATTCTCATCACTTTTTCTCCCTCTCGCTGACATGCCTCCTCTCTTTTTTTATCTTCTTCTTTCCCTTTCCCTCTTTATTGCTCAATCTCATTCTTCTTCTCTCTCTCACATCCTATCTTCTCGTCTTCATATTTTCTTCTTTAGTCTTTTCTTCCTTTCTCATCCCCCTGACATTTCTTCCCCGCTCTTCTACTTCCCCTCTCTCCTTCACCCATGTCTTTTTCTTGTCCTTCTTTCCCCTTCTCTATTTTTCGATCGCCCCCCGGCTGCTCTCTCCCTATCCATAATCCCCTTTCTGCCTTTATCCCTTTCAGGTTTTCCCTCTCTTTCCCGCTCTCATCCTATCTTTATCCCTTACCTTTTTCTCCCTATCCAATCCTTTATTCATGCTCTTCACTTTCTCATTTTATATATTGCTTCTTTATTCTCTCTGATGTCATGTATCTCACACTCTCCCTAGTTTTTCCCAACTCTTTCACTTCTGTCATGTTCCCTTTCATCCCTTTATTCCCAGCTATGCTCATGTTTTTCTCACCATCTCTTACATTCTTATCTTCTCTTGCCCCTCTCTTGCATGTCCCTTGTCTCTTTACCCTACTTTCTCTTTTTCTATATTATTTTCACCCTCTCCCCTTTTTCTATTGTTTGCACTTTCCTCACTTTCACCTACCCTATCTTTTTTTTTACCATTATCCTCTCCTTACCCTTATCCACCTCTTATACTCTCCCCAGTTTTCCTTTACTCTTCGCCTTCTCTCACGTTCCCTTTCTTCCCTTTACTTCCTGTTGTGCTCGTGTTTTCTCACCCTCTCTTACATTCTTGCCCCTCTCTCTCGCATGCATCTTGTCTTTTTACCCTACTTCACCTTTTTCTATATTTCTCTCATCCTCTCCCCATTTTCTATTGTTTCCCCTTTCCTTACTGTCACCTACCCAATCTTTTTTTAACCATTATCCTCTCCTTCCCCTTCTCCACTCCTCACATTTTTCCCAGTTTTTGCTCACTCTTCCCCTTCTCTCACGGTCCCTTTCTTCCTTTTGCTCTATTTTGTGCTGCTGTTTGCTCACCCTCTTTTACATTCTTGTCCTCCCTTGCCCCTTTTTGGTTTATTGTTTTACAATGAACCTATTTTTCCCTTTATCCACCCATAACATGCTCCTTGCCCCTCTTACTCAAATTTTCTCTCACCTGCTCTTTTTTGACCCTCTCTCCCCCAAAACCCCTTTCTTTCTCTTGACCGTTCACTTTTATATTTTTCTTCTATTTCCTTCCCTATCCCTGTCTTTCTACACCTCTCCCTATATTTTATTAATCTCAGTTTTTTTGATTGCCCGTTAAGTTTCTTTTCTCATCCTAGTCTGCCTAACTGTACCTCACTTTCAACCTCTCCTAC